>NC_081314.1:107340438-107965438 GCF_026419965.1 Kogia breviceps | reverse complement strand
AGTAACTTATTTTCCCAGCGGTATGCATTTTTTATTTGAAAAACTTGACTTCCACTCCAGGTACCTCAAACCTTATTTAAATGCAAATAGTATTCTGAAATATTTTCCCTCAACATACAATTCTCAATTGGAGACATAAGTAGCTCAATTTTTTTTTAACTGATAAGCAATTTATTAACCGGGGATTTTTGTTAAGTTCATGACCTTCCTGAAACTACTTTAATTCAAATATATGTCACAAAATATAAATTAAAATAATGTAATACTTGAAAGGACAGTGATACAATGACTCACCAAACTGCCAAAAATCTGAACATGGTTTTATTCTCAGCCTTATGGCAAGTTTCTTCTTTATGCCAGGAGCCTCAATGAATAATCAGTAACATTCTAGTAAGAAAGTAGATGCAAAGATATTGCAGAAGATTGTGGGACTCCTCAAGAAAAAAAAAATCTCTAATGTCTTTGAATCATGCATGAATTACGCATATAACAATGACAGAATTTTGTTAAAACTTTAAAAGCTTGAAAGTTTCCCCAACCACATTTTCTCCTAGGATCAAGAATGAAGAGGTCTACATTTAATATAAAAATTCTCCTAAATTCACATACTGGGTTTCTGTATTATTTAAATTCTTAGTTCTTAAAAAAAGGGGAAAACCATCTCTTTCTTTCCCTTTAATAGAGTCAATTATTCTACAAGAGTAAAAATAATAAAAACATGTCAGCATAACCAAATCAGCTTTCAGTTTTGCCTCTAAAATTTAAAAGAAGCTTTAGCAGCATGAGAAAATAGTACAAGTTCTGACCATGTGCTTTCTATCTCTCTATTTCTATGTTCTGGAAGTGAAAATGCTAAGATGGCCCACTGCAGACTAGAAACATAGAACATACTTCCATTCTGAAAAGGCGGTACCAAAAGTGTATCTTTAAAAAATAGAAGTCTACAAACCTGGGTCATCTGGTCAATCCTGCTTTGCAGCATTTCACACAGAGTGCAATTTATCCTTTAAATTGAATAACAGTCTCACAAAAGAATAACCCTATAAAAATAAACAATACCCCTGCCCTGTAGGACCTCAATATTTCTTGTTAAGAGAAAGTACTCAAAGAGAGAACAGAAACTCACAACTAGAGTGGGAAATAATTTTTAAAGTATGTATTTCTCCACAAATGAGTAGCAAGAAAACAGAGAAAGAAAATCAACTCAACAAACTGTTTCAATGAGGAACTATCAAGTTATACGATAAGCAAAAATTTTCAGGAAAATAAGCCCACTATTTTCATAACAAAGGAGACTTGGTGCTCAGGATCTTTAGGACAATAAGGAGAGGAGCAAATATTTAAAGATGTCTACATTTTTTAAAATTTTAATTGTTTAAAAAAGGAAGTTTTATGGCCCACAACACAGGGAAAAAGCAATCACCAAGTTATAGAGTGTTTTCCATTTCAGTAAGCTTGATGGTACCCTCAATAATGGTCAACTAAGGCTCTACATTTGGAACTAATGATTATATATTACTATTAACTTTAGATAATAATAGCAATAGCTAACACTTATTAAATGCTTACAATGGCCAGGTGGATGCTGTTCTAAGTGGTAAGTTTTTAATTCATGTAAATCCTCACAAAATAACTTATCTTACCTATTTTATAAATGAGATAATAAAGGCATAAAGAATTTAAATGATTTATCCAAAGCATATATATAACAGAACCAATAACTGAACCCACTTAGTCTGACTCCCAGGTCCAACTACTTAAACAAAGTTCAATATGTCTTAGGAACCTTAATGAAGTCAAAGGAGCTTGGATAGTAGCAACAGAAGCCTAAAACAGATTTTAACTTTTATGGTCAATTCCATTTATTTTTTTTTTCTTTTATGATCTTATATATTACTTTTTTCTTCTATTATATTTTAAGCTCAGAAAACAGCTCCACTTGCAAAGATCGGAGAATATTCATTTTACTCAAGGCCATAAATGACATTACCAAATCCTCCAACATCTTCTTTTATTCTGATCACTTTCCCTGTCTGTACTTTGGGTGGTCCATCTGGGTATAGAATTACCCTGAACACTACTGAAATTATTTGGCCAGGAGCCTGAGACCCTGGTTCACTCTTGCCAGTTTAAGAGCTGTACCAATCTCCACATTCCCCCAGCTCTTTGTGGGGTGCACATCAATTAGGTAAGATACCTAGAAGTATGAGTCACTTGGCTGATGCTGCCTTGATATAAATAGATTGCCAAATATTTCTCCAGCAAAGATGGGTTTATTCAGAATCAGCAGAGAATTGCAATTTGGGGTCTGAAATCATGGTGAGCCACATGAAAGTACCAGCATGGCAAGGGAAGGAGAACGCTTCCCTTGGCATAGAGAGGAAAAGGAAGTTAGGAGGGCTACAGTAAACAAAGAGTCCATGACTTTTCACTGACTGAGTCCTTACCAGGGAAAAAGAGGAGACTTTCTTCTTCCTGTTGGGATCTGCTACCATTACTGGGTGTGAGGGCTCCCTCTTTTGTGCTCCCAACTCTATTTAATTTAGATTTCTGTTTACTAATTTTTTTACACTGACTAGATTGCTCATTACCCTGTCATACTAACCTAATTCTATGACTTCTCAACACTGAAGTAGGACAGAAGAAAACTGAACTCTATAAAACACTACACCTAGCCTAACTGAACGCCTAATACCTGCCTAAGTTTGGAAGATGGGCAGCTACTGAAGCCCAGCTTATTTCTCTTTCTGTATCAACCTGTGTTGCTGAGAAGTCTCATGAGCTAACACAAAGTCATGTCAGGGTGTCCAGTTCCACATATAAGGAGCTAAGAAGTTGCCACAGTGCCCTAATAACAAGTAAAAAGCTGAACAGACTGAAAAATCAACAACTCTTCTGGATTCTTGGATTCCTAAGACAGATGGGGACAGAGCGCAAACCACTGCCCCCAAAACTGGAGAGACAGACAAATACAGGGAGTCTCAGCTTACTGGAACCATTCAAAGCCACCTCAGGGACCAGTACTGGACTAGGAAAACTTGAACCTTTATTGACAAATTGCTGGAGGCTCAGTGCAGACAAGTCTGAGAGTTAAAAACTCCAGGGGGACCCAGTTCTAGGAAGCCCCCACGCTTTTGAGAGTTTTACCTCCAGGAGCTGAACCAAGTTCTCACAGTAAATAACAGAGAAAAATTCCCCCATGCTTCTGGGAAAAGGAACCATTTTGAAATATTCAAGAGCACTGTGTTCTCAATAAGGCCTGACTTCAGGAAAAATTTTTAACCAGAACCTAACCTGATGGGGTTTTATAAAAACCTAACTGACCTGTAGTTTGGGAAATACCCAACTCTAGCCCACTCTAGCCATCCTTTTTCACCTAAGAGGGGAGAAAAAAATACTGAGAAACATTTGTGAAGTCCACTGTCTAGAGTCATAAATAGGCTCACTAAAAGTGATGACCTATCTTTCCCTCATTTTGTCATACTTTTCTCAGCCTTTACAAATACAACAAATTTATTAGAAAGCTACCAAGAAATGGAGGAAAAGATCTTTTGTATTAGCGTGTGAGCATGCGTATTGTGTTTGTGTCTCAGAGGGTTGGGAAGAAGTGAGGAAAAGACATTAGAATAAAGCTATATAGAAAAACATGTAGTTAGCTAAGAAGGAAATGAAAAGTGATACTAAATCTAACACTCAAGTAGATAAAGCTTCAAACATCTTCACAGGAATTAAATGAATAGTGCTAATAGCTGGATCCAATTTATAAGGCCCTAAACGGATATTACACGAGGAAGGGAGATAATTAATCTTCAGCTAGAACAATGAAAGCTCAGCTGCAGCATTAGCACAGTGCCACATTCCAAGAGTCTGGAGGTGTGTTGCCTTCCAATGTATTAATCAAAGACTATCCAGAATTAGGATGCTTAATTATTTGCCAGGATTCTTTGTATTTTTTAATCTCTGCATGAAGGCACTGATTACTGTACATAAAAAGTTTTCCTTTCTTATTATATACTGCATTGAGACTATAACAGCAATATTAATAGTCTCTGAGCATGGAAATGGAGATACATGATTTCAAAATTATTTGACAAAACTATAGTTTTCATGATTATTTGATAGATTAGATACCTGATTCCAAATTTAATAAAGCTATAGTTTTTGGTGATTCCTTGATTATTTGGTCTATATTTTTTAGATCTTATGATTTAAAACAAATAGTTGCTTTATTCCACTTTCAGTTGATTCAAATAAAAAAGTTAAAATCACAATAGTTAAAGGCAGGAAAAATATGACCAAACATTAATTCCATATTTTGCAGGAGATTATTTCAAGCATGAGTAACATCGGTAACAAAGAAAGTTTTGTGCAATCGATGTCACTTTACCAATGCATCAAATGGAACAGGAAAGTGAAAGCTCTTAACGTTAATATAAGCACGTTCTGTACCTTGAAATATTGAACAAGTTTATTCTTAGGAGCTTTGCGAATAAACCTCTATCATTATCAAAATGACATTGGTTGGCCACTTTTGCAATGAACAAGTTTTAAAAACAGGGGTGTCCTTTTTTCTGCCTCTCTAACACTTACACTTTCTCATCCAGTTTCAAAAGACTTTGTCCAAAGTCTCTAAAATCTTCCACTCCTTTCTATTACCTGACTCTGCCCCTAGTATATTTCACAAGTATGATTACATTTGCCTTTTAACTGTCTCCTTAACTACAACTCTTTCTCATATTTATTTTACAACAGTCAAGAGGTTCTTATCATATGTAGATTGATCATGCCATACTCTTATCTATAAATCTTCAAGGTTTTTTCTTTACCCTAAAAGCACGAACCCCTTAGCAGAGCAGTCACAACTTGCCATGGGTGGGCCTCATTTACCTATCCAGTTGTACCTCCTAATGCCATTCTCTCATCTGTGATTTATTTCAGTCAAGCTACAAAATGTTTCTTGAAATACTCTGTACATGTTTGCCTTTACTCACCCTTCTTTCTTTATGGAATTCCTTTCCCCCTCCCATCTGCATTACTCTTGGAAAACCTGCACTGTGCTTTCAAGACCTGCTCTTTATCTGATTCCTACTACCTACCCAGAGTCAGCCCCTTATCTGAAGTGCCATCATATCAACAGATACTGCATTATAGTTACTTTACACGCCTTCCCCCTTGTTCTCCTATGCTGACAAACAGTGTTTAGCACATTGTAGGCATTCAATAAACGCATGCTACATTGATGAAAGAATTCTACCTTATTAGTAGATCAGCATGCCCCAAATACTGGTAGGCTGAGCTACCAATGACCTTTCCACTTTTGTACTCACAGGTCCACCTCTAACAGGCTCACCATTTTCTTATTCTTCTCCCCATGACAGACTCTATTCTAATCCATATTTTTACTGAATAAAAGTAAATGGAGTAACATTTTGGTAAGAATATAAAGGAAAAGATCATTACTTTTAAGAAGCAGTTATTAGAAGACAATTCTCCAGGAATCTTTTGCATTTCTGCACAACTTGCAAACAAAGGTACTTATTGCCCTTTTGTTCCAAACCATCTTTTCAAGTATGTTTTCATAGAAAACAGCCTTGGAAGATAGTATCTCCCTTCAAAGAAGAATGCAGGTTTGTAATTGTCCAGTATAAAAAAGATAATGGGTTCCTCCAGGTAAAAGATTGGTCAGAAGTGCTTGTAGCTCATTATAAAAGATTCAGCTTCCCGAAGCTCAGTGTTCCTCAGCTGTGGCATAGGTCAAACCCGTGCACCTTGGTGGGGTGGGGAGCAAGGTGCACCACTGAAAACATGAGGCTCGTGTATCCTGCTGTGCTGTGAGTAATAAAGTCCTTAGTTCCTGACTTGGAATCTCATGTGCTCCTCCAGCTTCCATGAAAGTATGCTAGGCTAACTTATTAGTTTTCAAGTACATTTCATCAATGAGTTTGGGATGCTGACAGAGCCATGACTTCCTGGAAGAAAAAGAATAAGCCCTCATGGGCCTGTTTAGAAACATGAGAAGACTCCCTGGAATGTGGAAAGCCAAGAAGTGTGGGGTTGGGGAGGGAGGAAGTGTCTCCTACTGTCCTACCCATTAATGAATATTTAGAGTGACTGATGAAAGGTAGGATTGACTCAAGCTGTTCCAATAGTGATGTGATGCTTGGTCACTCTCCTCCAGGCAAGAGAGGTAAGGATTTTATCATAACAAGACAGCAGAAAGCATCAAAACTCTGGCCAAAAGGCAATATGGCTGTAGCTATGAGTCAAGGAGTCCCTCAACTTGAAATAGATGGTGTCAGTAATGATGAGCTTGCCACCTGAAACAAATATTGGGTAGGTCAAAAATATTAAAGGTCTTTTCAGTTGAGCCATGTGCAGTTCAATGACCACTTGAAACTAAAAGTAGATGTGCCATGCTTACTGGTGTGGAGTCATTCTCTCCCTCCATGCATTCTATCCTTCTATCCTTCCCTCCTTCCTCTACCTTAATCTCAGTGGCTTTATGGCAGAAGATGATTAGAGGTGGGCTGAGGCTGTCCTTTCTTCATCACATACCTAAAATCATATGCACCTATACAAGCACACTTCAGGGACGGAAGAAACTCAAACTTTTATGACTGTTGTTTATAGGCACCCAATTCACCATCCTACCCAGTTCTGCAGAACAAGAAGATAACCAAATTCAACCATTGCTATTTGGATAGGGTTCATAGTGAGGAGGGGAAATCTTTGTAGATTTTGTAGGTGAATCCTTTGGGACCAATTCAAAGTACTGTTGATGCCTCAACATCTGAATGTACAGTAGGATTGATGTGTTATATTCTTGTACTTCAACATTCCTTAAGTGCCATATGGGGGTTCCCTCAATCAGGGAAGAGCCAAATGTAAAGAAATGTTAGTGGGACAAACTCCCCTGAAACTTTCTACCAGTGGATGGGTCAGGAATTAGCATGCATGCCTCTCCCCTCTAATGTGCAAAGCCTTCACTACACTGATGATGTCCTGTTGGCTCGCAAGTCAAAAGTCCAATCTCAATGACTCTTAATGTAGTATTTTCATACCTCTTCAGCAGGAGTGGCTAATAAGTTCTGAGAAAAACATGTACCTGCATGCAAAGTAGTTTCTTGGGAGTATTTAGATAGACTCACAATATTCAGTGCCTTCAAAAATCACCTTCTTGGTGACTGCCAAGCCAAAATGGGGCCTAGGAGATTCTGATTAATTCAGGTCCGGCCCGTTGGATCTCTTGTTGATTTGACATGTTCTTAGATCTTAAGGATAATGACCATTTAGTAGTTCATTGCTTACTGAGTCCTCCAACAGTAATCAACAGAGGCCAAAGTGGGGAGCATAATAGGTATCTGTAAGTTTTATAGAAATGCCCTTACTCTTGTAACTAATCTTTTTGGACAAAAGAACTGGGTGTAAGAGGGGGATGATAAGATAAAGGTGAGGTTATAGCTATTGAAAGAGACACACTGATTTTGTGGATAAGAATGAAGAGCAACAATCCTGGCACCTGAGGAGGCAACACCCAGGATGCCAGGAAGAATGGGGAAGGGAGGCAATTTAATGATCATTCTCTTTCAGAACCCCCTGTGGAATCTTCTGCATGAAGGAAAGTGCCCCAGTGCAACTCTTCAAAACTTAACTTTAGTGCCTTAAAGTCAACTGAATCCAGGGTCAGCCATAATCCTGTTCCAGATGAGTCTGACTGTGATCTGATTGCCATTTCTCTTAATGTTCTCAAGATGTCTATCTGAAAGGGCATTGGATGGTCCTAACTCCCAAAATAACTCTGACGTCTTTCCCAACCCTTATTCCCAGTCATTCTCTTGGGCAGAGGAATATCAACCAGCTGGTAGTGTGGAAAAAGTGATAGTCCCTCTAAAACTAAGGAATAGAGTCAATTATTCAAACTGAACTTAGAACGCTACAGTTTACAATCCAGCCAGGTGGCTACATTGGAAGCACTCTCAATCTGTGCCTCCTGACTGATGCAGGTTCTGTTTGAGGGGCACCGTTATCTATAAACAACACTTTCTTTCCAGAGGCACCTTCAAGATGGTATTTTTATGAGGAAACCAGTCATTACCATGGCTCGTTCCCAAAAACATGGTTGCTTAAACCTCAGTGATGATCACAAGGGACCTTCAGTGTTTAAGGAAACACTATCTCAGACCTGGAAGGCATTCAGGTCAGCCCCAACTCACTGACCAGTGTTGATACGAATGTGAGACTCAGCCTAGATTTCTCCCTTGAAGAACAAAGTGGAGACTGGGCAATCTCTAATACATCTTTCTGCACCTGGCTTAATTCCCCAAGCCAAGTGGAAAGCTCAGTACAGAAACTTAAGGAGAAACCATCTGGCTTTCTAAGGGACACCCTAATTGTCAATGGAGGCATGACATGGTTGAGGTAAATAGTGCATGTTAGCCCCATCTTTCTACTTGGAGTCTTGTTGGGAATATCCTTAATTAAATGTTGTATGAGAGAAACCAGATAGATATGGTCCCAGTTTCTATCAGTTAGATTAACTAGAGTGTTGTCCTCTTGCGAATATATGCCATAACAAAGTCGATGCAGAAACAAGGAATTGCAATTATTTGGAGACAATTCTCCATGGATATCTCATATCTCTGTACATTTTATGAGCAAGGACACTAACTACCACTAACTACACTTTATTCTGAATTCTTTTCATGGATGTCTGCATAGCAAATAGCCTTCTCAGATAGAGATAATGTGTCTTCCTCCAAGATAGAGTAGACAAACCCTCTAGTATAATAAAGATAACGTCTCCTACAGGACAGTGGTTGGACAGGCCTGCTTGCAGCTTGTTATAAAACACTGGAGTTCATTAAGCTTGGGGTTCCTCAGCTACGATCCAAACCTACTACATTCACAGTATCCACTCATGCCCTTCTGCATTTCCCTACCGTGATACTTGGGGGACAAGGGGACTGATACACACATGAAGCTCATGCTGCTTGCTGTGCTGGGAGTAACAAGTCCTTTGTCTCTGACACAGAAGTCTCATGTTTTCTGCGAGAATTCATAAAACTGTAGCAGGCTAAGTCTTGAGCTTTCAAGTAGAGTAAAACCTCTCTCAGACCCTTTAAAATTCTTGATAGTGGGTCAGCATTTTCAAAGCAAATTTGTGTTGATAGCATGAGAAATGGGGGAAGTCCAGAATGAGAAAAAAACCTGCATATCATTTCCATAGTTGTTCACTGTTAGTTCATGCATTTTTTTCCTCATGGATCAATTTCCCATCTCAATTAAGCAGAGACATATAGAAGAACATAGTTATCACTATTTAAACTCCAACTGAAAAAAAATAATACACATATTTTCTTACTTAACTTGCAACTTAATTTAGACAGGGAGGCCTTCACTTCATATGTGCAATTTGAGAAATTAATATTTTTCAATCAAAATATTAAGATACTAAATAACAGAGTAGGAATTGTTTTTAAAAAACTTTTTAGAAGTTATCTTTAAAGTGGGTTATAATTCTTAGCCTACTGCTTTGCCAGCTGAGCTGAACAAAACATGTGTCTATAATGAACAATTCATACAATTCCAGAAATACTAGAAAAGGAAATACTGTAAGTAGCATCCAGTCCCATGGCAGTTATACTGAACCTCATGAGTGCTGTAGATTTTTGCATTATGTGCAAAGATGTGATCATTTAAATTGTTCTCTCTAGGTATATGCCTGCTTTGAGGATATGAATAAACCAGTATATAATATGAATAATTAAAGACTCTTATGCTTTAAGATCATCCATGAAATTATTTATAAAACTTTTATAATCTGTATCTTTCCTATAATTGTTGCCAGTTGAAAATGTACTTCATCCTTTCTAGAATGGATAGCAGAAATATATTTACTCTGGGACATTTGAGGATAAAGGCCCAAAGGGGACATAGGCCTTGGGAACAGCTGTTTTGGGGGCCTGACTTCTTGTAAATATTAAATCTAATTTTTCCCAATTACAGCCAGCACATATGGATGTAATACTAGTAGGGGCATCTCATTTGAAAACATCAATATAGTTAATATATTTGGGTTCACTTAAAGTTTATAGTCAGAACAACATAAGGACAAGGATACAAACTTATAGTGTCTGCTAGTTGGCAAACACCCAAGTAAGATAACTCAGTTGGTTGCTGTTCATGTCTCAGAAGAGTTTTATAATTGATGCTTATTGTTACACAATAGAATCAGAAATAGTCCACAAATAATGTTTAAAGAATATTTTAAAACATAGAAATAAGATATCATTGTATATTCTTATGAAAATGCTTCATTATTTCAATTAAATCAACATTATAAAATTATTTCACTACTTATACACCTACTAAATTTACATATACAAAAATGATAATATTCAAAAATCAGAACTTTTAAGCTTGGTATTAGTTATAAAGTTCTGAAGGATTATTTTGCCATAACATTATAATTGAGGGTTCTTTCTTTCAATAAAATTCATGAATTTTAAAGTAAAAATTATTGTCACCAGATGTGTATGTTTGCAGATTTGTAAGGTAAAGCTCAAATTCACTTGATTAATGGGCATCTGTTTACGAAGTCAAGGGTTCAATCAACGACTCCATCATTTTTAACCTGATTATAGGTAGATCTAACGGGTTGTTGAAACTTCTATAAGAAAAAGAGGATAAAAGAGAGGGAGGGAGGGAGGAGAGGAAGAGAGAGAGAGAGGCAAGGGAGGGAGGGAGGGAGAAACAAAGAAAGGAAGGAAAAAGGGAAGGAATGGAGGGAAGGAAGAAAGCGGGGAGAGAGAGAGAGGGAGACAGAGAAAAAAGAAAAAGAGAGGGAGGAAGGAGGGAAGGAAAGAAGGAAGGAGGGAAGGAAGGAAGGAAGGGAAAGAAGGAAGGCTGAGGTGAAAGAAATACAAAAATGCTATACGCAGTCATCCACCAATTAGGGCATATTACTTAATATTTACCCTTTCAGTTCACTAAGTGATAACTAGAATCAGACTGTGAAAATAACCTACCTTCCATCAGAAAGCAATATACTTAAGCAGAAATATTTAACTTTATGTTTAATTATCCATGTCTACATTTCTAAATGGCATGAAAGTTCAGGTGTGTGGATAATAAAGGGAAAAAGGTTTTCCCAAATGAGAACATGACAGGACTTGAATATGTCCCAAACAACTATTGTCTATGGAACCTGAGTGTTTGATTCAAATTCCCTGCTAATGTTAAAAACTGAGTTATAATATCTATGGTCCTGATTTTGATATTCAGACATGCAGGAGAGAATGCAGTCTGCCCACTCCTTGAAAGCAAATATTTCTTCCTTTCATCTTTAATGTCAGAGGAATTCTGTACCCCTTTTGTGGCTCTTATCATTTCCTGCTGTCACTATAGTTATTTACAATATCTTCCCTCTATCAGTACCCACCTCGGGCATCTGATTCATCTCTGTATCAACATACTGCCTAGCACAGGCCTTGCACAGAAATGTCTGGGATATGAAGGAATGGAAAAAAGAATAACTCTTTTATACATTTCACACTTTGTAGGTGGGGCCAGGATTGTCAATTCTACAAACCTAATCCAGAACTTAATTTGCCCTTAAGTCTGGGCATAATTCTGAATGTCATCATCAGTCACCACTGTTGACTAGAAGCTTCAGGACAATAGTTAAGAGAATGAGCCCTGTAGCCTACTTCTATCTGTGGAACCTTTTGCAAGTTACTGAAGTTCTCCATGCCTTAGTATCCTCACTACATGATTTTTGCGAGATGTAAATAAATTAGTCCAAATAAGGCAATTAGAAAATTGCCAGAAACATAGAAAGCCTTGACATATGTCAGCTATCATCATTATCATTGGTTTGTAATTTCTATACCAAACACAGATCTATTAAATACACAAAGTTGAAAAGTACCCACAGGCTTTCTCTCTATTGATAAAAGGAGATAAAATCTCCCTAGAACATAGGAAAGACTCAATTTCCTTTTTTGTAAATTTCAGCTTTTTTGAGGTATAATTGACAAATAAAATTGTAAGACATTTAAAGTGTATATGGTGGTGATTTGATGTAATTATGCATTGTAAAAGGATCCCTTCCATCTAATTAATTTACATATCTATCACCTCACATACATATCTTTTTTGTGTGTGAAAGCATTTGTTTTTATCTCTCAGCAAATTTCAATTATACAATATAGTGTTATCAACTATAGTTACTATGTTTTACACTAGATCCTTCAGATTTAATTTCAAGTGACCTAAAATGACCCAGAAAAGTGGGGGGGGGGCGTATTTCACTTTTCTCAGTCAAGTGTCTTTGCCTAAACTTCCTAAAATTGACCAGTCAGATATCAGTTTCAAAATCTCCCTGGACAACCTTTCCATGCAATTTTCCTCCTGCCTAGGCCTGGAGATACTTCTCAATTAGTAACCACTATCTCCATTTAATGAGAAAAGTAGATTTCTCACAAGTTTCTGTAGTATATCTCACTCCATGAAGTTGATTAGAGCAAGTTTCAGGTCTGTATATAGTTTTCATCATTCATTTTCCAGCATGAATTCAAACATATGCTTTCCTTCCAGAAGCAAGCTGGAAAAGACAGTGATTCATGACATTTGACTAATTAAATCCTCTTGTTAAATACGTTCCTGGCAGCAACATTATGATGGATATTTATATATGGATATTTATCCTTAATCTCATGTTTTGACCTTTAATAGACCACTCCCCTCCAAAAACAAAATCCATTGTCTGATGGCCAAGATAGGCATGTTACACCTTGCAACTTGACCAGATTATCATTCTTGACATGCTCTGTCAGAGAAACCAGAAAAAAAGTTCAGTCTTGAGGAAGCAAGGGACTGATCTATGATGTATTCAAGAAATAAATAGATAGCTCTACTACATTAACAGAATTCTAATACACCTCACCCAGGCTTACATGGAACTTGTAACAAGAGTACATTTAAGAGAAATTAACTCAAGATATGTAAATTGATTGAGAGCTGAACTGTACTGCAGTTGTTAGAACTAATTTCTCCCCTCTGAATCTTATACTGACATTTAAACCATTTTAATAAGAATCCATAATAAGTCTCATATTAGAGGAAGGGATTTTATTAAGTGAAAGTAACCACATATGCAACCAACCAACTGCCAAGTAGAACAAGAAACAGATTTTAAATGGAAGTTAAAATTCATACATGTAATGAGTGATAATAATAGCTCATAGTTCTGTAATTCTTTTCATTAACAAAGCCCTTTCAAATATCCTGACTCATTCAGTCGTCATAAAATCCTTTAAAGAAAGATATTTATCTAGAGTTTAGGCCTGATATCCTACGGATTGCTACTGCTGTTTGACAATGTTATTTTATGAGGTGGGAATTTTATCATGGCAACATTTAAGAATAATCATTGGAATGGAATTAGTCATTTTTAAATGTCCTAGGAAGTCAGTTGAAGCAAAAGAACATTACATTCCCTCCTATTTTACCCTTTTAAAATCATGACTAATTTGCATGAGACCAGGTGGTCAATTTGCATAGATAGTTGTGTCACACTATGAAGTTTGGGGGGCAAGGAAGGGGAATGTGGGAAGAATAATGCAGTATGTGCTTTTTTTTTTTTTTAATCTTTGGTTTGCTAGCTCAGGCAGTATGAATGGATCAGTGGGGACCAAAAATCTCTTTGTTCATTTTCTGAAACCTTGGCCATTGTTCACATGAGCTATATCATATTTCTATTTTAGGAAACAATGAAGTAAACAATACTAGAATAAAATAATAAAAAATGGAAAGTTGAATACAGAAATATAGCATGGCTAAAATTATAGTTTTAATTAATCAGAAACTTTATTTTCTTGATATAGCATGCTTATTTTATCCTTTTATTTAAAACCTACTATAATATTAAAATGTATCCATTGCAAAAACAATATTATTTGCATCAAAAGTTGATAGTAATATAGGCTTCCCTGGTGGCGCAGTGGTTGAGAATCCGCCTGCCGATGCAGGGGACGCGGGTTCATGCCCCGGTCCGGGAAGATCCCACATGCCGCAGAGCAGCTGGGCCCGTGAGCCATGGCCGCTGAGCCTGCGCATCCGGAGCCTGTGCTCCGCTACGCAAGAGGCCACAACAGTGAGAGGCCCGCATACCACACACACACAAAAAAAGTTGATAGTAATAAACATGAAAATACTTCAAGCTCCTTAAAATTAAGCTAATACAGTTGTTTTATCTTCATAAAACTGACATTAGGAAATGAGATGTAAACTCTTCTTATATCAGACTTGCTGGATTAGAGGAGAAAAACAGTGCTATCATTTGTAGGGTTGACTCTGGTAAGAGACAGAACAGAACTTAAACCACTACAAAATGCCTCCCTTTTCCACTTAAAAATGGCAGTTGGTAAGAATGGGAAGCACTAGTGGAGACTGAAGTTATTTCAGTAATTAACCTTTACATTATGAAAGAGAAATCTCTGGTTATTCATGATTGGCATGGAGAGGAAGTCTGATTTCCCTGAATATAGAAAAATTATAGAATCACTCTAAATATAAAATAACAAGATTTTTCCATTTATCTGCCTGATAGCCTGGGAGACAAGACACAAGAGATGGGTGCAAGTTCTCTTTAGGGAAAGAAAAAAGATCACATCAATCTGCAATGGGAGAGAGTCTCAGATGTGACACTGCACGAAAGAAATTCCCTGTCATAAAGCACGGGCAAAAAATGGTTATTTAAGTAATGTCTGATGTTCAACTTTTTAGTTATTTCCTTTTTAGATTTGTAATTAACCCTCAGCATCCCTAACTATCTACTTAAAATCTCCTACATATAAAAAAAAGCTGTTAGATGTGTATTGAAGAATGAAGACATAGAGTGAAGGGACTGCTCAACATGGTCAAGAAGAAAGACAGGAGCAGGAACACAGAAGGCAGAGAAGGTCAACACTGTCTCTTCTTGCTACACTGGAAACCCTTGGAAATCATGTTAATGCACTGGAATTCCCAAAGTTAGCTGGGGTGGAAGTACAAGTTTTGTTTTGTTTTGTTTCCAATATTGAAAAATAATACTGTATATTAAAAGAGAGACTTGGAAAGTTGGAAAATAGTGCATTACATATGTAATTTTATTTATATGCAAACATTATGCAATGTTCATTCAAAGTGTTATGGTATTTAATAAGCTGGTAACATAAGCTCTTTCTTATTGTTAATTTGTTTCCTTTATTTGTGTATCCTAGGAAGGGTGGCAGCCCACTGTACTAGAAAGGGTGGATAATCTCTGGCGCATCAGTGGACAGCAATACAGCCTGGTTACCACTCTCTGTGATGTAGTTTCCTTGAGGTCAGGAGTTTTGTCTTCTTCCATACTATATCCCCAGCACCTTGCAGATATCTGATGAATGAAAATTTGTACTTCTCTCTGGCTCATTATTTAAAATCTTTCACATTAAATAACAACAACAACTTGTGTTAGTAGTACCTTAAAGAATGAAAGAATGCATAAAGAGTGATTTACTCAAAGGTTCAAAATAATAAATCCTGAAAACTTTTTCTAAAATGGGGACTCTTTACACTAGATTTTAAGGTAGTTTCAGTTCTGATAAGCAATTATACAGAAAAGCAACTTTAACTTTTAATTGATTGTATCTGAAACTGTAAATTTTTTCCTATAAATCATTCTCCAGATTAATGTCATTTCGAGCACTAACTGTATCTGATGAAAGTGGAATTGTTATTGTTTGGGAGTTTTAAGAATAATTTTGATGTAATGATTATTTCACTCTCAACATAGTATCTTTATATTTCCTATGTATATACAATTATACTCTAAATGTCACAGATCTGAACACTTGATTGAAAGACAAAATTGCTTTTAAAAATGTTAAAAATAAATTTCCTGTCTAATCAAACATTCTTAATATATACATTAACCTGTGTCATGATTTCTACTCACTCATGCCTACTTGCACCTCCATATTCTAAGGAAAAGTGTTTTAAGAAAATATACATAGGCTTCTATAGTAGCACAGCTCCTTGTTAATGTTATATCTCATGTTACAATCTGAAACAAATAAAATTACATGGTTTGTGAGTTGTAGCAGGATGGATGCCTATTTTTCCGCTACAGTCCAGCTGTTTAACAAATTTTACTTTTCTGAACACGTCTACTTGATCCAATGCTGCTAGCTAGTATAGTATTCTACTCCTTCAAAGAATGTCTCTAATATTATGCATCCACTGTTTTTCCATTTTCTCTATTTTCACTTCCCTATCTTATGCCATTCTCTCTAGTAACTTTAACAGCCTAGCATTACACTCTTTATTCTTTAAATTTTTATAATTAGAATTATATCACAAGAGGATTTTGGGAAAATGGTGGTGGCAGAGGCAGAGTTTTTGAATCTCTCCAAATCTCCTAATAAAAACAGAACTGTGTGAGAAGAAGCTGCTGAGAACGGAATAAACATGCAGCGCTGAAGTAACAGAAACAAGGAAAACTAAAGCTGAAATTAATGTCGGGGAGGGGAATAGAGCAGGAAAATCTCAGAAAGCAAACCACCATATTTTTAACACTATAGAAGTATTTTTAAATAAAAAAGCAGGAGAGGAAGTTCTGCAAAGCTAGGAAATCTATGCTAAACCACATCTTTTTTTTAAATGGTAAAATGTATGTTTTATTTTTATTACAGAGACTAAAGAAAACATCTTTATATAAGAAACTACAACATAGATAGAACACGTTATTTTTACTAACTGAATTCTATAATACAGATGGTCTTCTGCTAACACAGAGTGCTAGAGTACTAACAAGACCAAGTTAACATGAAGTATGATATGAGTCAATGCTAATGGCAGTAGTAACCTTGAACCATGTCATAAAAAAAGAAGGAGGAGGAGGAGGAGGAGGTTGGAATCCCATGTAATGCAATTTGAGCTTAGAATGATCCTGGAAGTTTAGAAATAGTGATTATGAGTAATTGAAAAGACTTCATTCAAACCACTTAGATTTAAAACTTATATTTAAATTCAGGAAAATTCATTTGTTAATTGCATTCAAGTAAATCAGCAAAGTAAATCTTTCTAAAAGGTAAGGAAAACTAATTTTATCAAAAAATTGAGCAACACAGAAGGATCATAGTGAATTCTATATAAAAGTATTATAAGGAAAAAAAGAATAAGAAACAAAGTAATATCCCTAAAATGAAAATAATGTAGCTGTAATATGAACTATAACAAATGTAAAATATAATTCACTATTTCTATAGTAGCTAAAGGATAGTAAAATGGTTATACAAGAAAAAATAACATAAATTTGAGTTAGAAAAGAATAAGAAATGAGGTAGAACTTTGGAAAGAATTAAAAATAAAACAATCATTCAGAAATGAAAACTAAACTAAGAAAAATACATGAGCAATGAATATAACAGATAATGTCTTATAAATAGATCAAAGGAAATGAAGTGATAAACAGGATTAAGAGAAAATGATGATTAGAGAAGATAAGATCTATCAAAAAAGATATGTTTTCACTATTCATGAACTATATAAAAAATAGGATTATAAAGTTTGTTCCGTTTTGTGTCTGGCTCATTTTGTTCCACCTTGTGTCCCTGAGATTCATCCATATAGTTGCATCTGTGGAAATGCATCCATGTAGTTATTCTAGTTTGTATTTTCCATGGATGTATTCTGCTGTATGAATATGCCCCTAATATATTAATCCATTTTTCTGATATTCTAGTTGTTTCAGTTTGAGGCTGTTATGAATAAGGCATTAATAAACATTATTTTGGATTTAGTATGATGACCATAAGCACTCATTTTCCTTGGGGATGTTCCCATGTCATAGTACAGGGGTTTGCTTAGCTGTAGGTGAGACTAGTGTCTTTGTCTTTACAACCTAAGCAATTCTCTCTTTGGCCCAAATTACTACACCCTCTTAAAGGCATTTGCCTTGCTTCCCATTGCAGGAAAACTTCAAGACAAGTAAGAAAGGCCTTTCTGTACTTTAATTTTATTTTGCTTTTATTTCTATTGCCTTGGGAGACTGACCTAAGAAAACATTGGTACAATTTATGTCAGAGAATGTTTTTCCTATGTTCTCTTCTAAGAGTTTTATGGTGTCTTGTTTTATATTTAGGTCTTTAAGCCATTTTGAGTTTATTTTTGCATATGGTGTGAGAGTGTGTTCTAGCTTCACTGATTTACATGCAGCTGTCCAACCTTCCCAGTACCACTTGCTGAAAAGACTGTCTTTTCCCCATTGTGTATTCTTGCCTGCTTTGTCAAAGGTTAATTGCCCATAGGTGTGTGGGTTTATTTCTGGGCTCTCTAATCTGTTCCATTGATCCATATGTCTGTTTTTGTGTCAATACCACAGTGTTTTGATTACTGTAGCTTTGTGGTATTGTCTGAAGTTTGGGTTGGTTATGCCTACAGCTTTGTTCTTTTTCCTCAGGATTGCCTTGGCAATTCTGGGTCTTTTATGGTTCCATATAAATTTTAGGGTTATTTGTTCTAGTTTTGTGAAAAATGTCATGGGTGTTTTGATAGGTATTGCATTAAATCTGTAGATTGCTTTGGGTAGTGTGGCCATTTTAACAATATTAATTCTTCCAAGCCAAAAGCATGGGATATCTTTCTATTTCTTTGAATCATCTTCAATTTCCTTTATTAATGTTTTGTAGCTCTCAGCATATAAGTCACCTCCCCAGTGAGGTTTATTCCTAAATATTTTTTGGATGCAATTTGAAAGGTATTGTTTGTTTACATTCCCTTTCTGATATTTCACTGTTAGTGTAAAGAAACACAACCCATTTTTGTATCCTGCTACCTTGCTCAATTCATTTATCAGTTATAGTAGTTTTTGTGTGGAGTCTTTAGGGTTTTCTATATATAGCATCCCATTCATCTTTATGTTACTGATCTCCAGCGTCATAGCTAACCTATTATTAAACAGATGAACAAATGAATTTAGGAAACATTCAGAATTAAAGAGTTAGCTGCAAATATATCTTGCCTAAAATAATGCATCTGTTATACAAGCTCCCTCCCTCAGTTCTGTCCCTCACAGTGCAATGCATCTCCCAAGATACAATAGCAAATTAGAATAAACTTAAATATTGTAAATCTCTAAGATTAATGTACATGCCTACATTTTCAAAGATTATGGTCACTAGTTTTGAACACAAATGCAAAATTTTTAAAATTACTCTGTACAACTATCCATGATCTTAATAATTTCAAGATGATGTCCCAAATGTAACTTCCACAACAAAGAATATAAATATTATATTTTTGTAATTTAAGCATTAGGATTTCTGCACATACATAAAAATTTATCTGGAACTAGACTGTACATCTGGAAACATTTTGTAAACTGGATTAGAACCCCATGAGAAATCAAAATGCATTACAGACTTAGTTTAAAATTTTAGCTTAATTAGACTTCTCATACCCTATAAGAAGCAATGCTTTAAGATTGGATTGTCATCAAAGGCATATGGTTAACCAAATGTGTGAAGAAATACAAGGTTTCAGAGTAAAACATTAGCAATGTATGTGCAAATGAAAGTGTTCTATGTATCTATACCAAAGGAGACATATGCTTTAAATAGTTCTCACTCCTCCTCATCACAGAGTCATTTCAGTTTTATCGAGAGGTCCAAGTGTGTTTTGTGTGGGAGCTCAAGAGACAAAACTTTTCATAGCAGAAAAGAACAATTTTTGATGCATTAAATCTCTAGTCTTTGCATGACAATTTTTACTCTGAAGGTCCAAGGGAAAATCTTATCTCCCCTTCCCTATGTAAAGTTTATGGAAGATGTTTTACTTTTTATTGGTTTCAATTGTTGCTACAAGAAAAAATAAAAAGCATGATGTCTGGGCACCACACTGCACTCGCTGATAATTAACAAACAATTCCATATGTTGGTCCAAGTGTAGAGGTGAAAACCTCTGCTATCATTAACTATGATTAAATCTTTTCCAGGAATCAGGAATAATATTATAATATTATCTGTTTTTTATCTTTAATATAGTTTATGTAAAGTGTGAAATATTAGGAAAAAATTCATATAGATTTTATTTATAGAATGACTTGAAAAGAAATTTTACTTCCAGATGTCTAAATGAACAAGTCATTGAATTTGGAGAAATACAGAACAATGACAGAGTCTACTAATAGTTCCAAAAGTTTTAGGCATTTCTTAATGCTTTATTACTTTTTAATCCTTTCTCATTTTAAAAACCTTTTCTTATTTTTTTTTATTAAAGTAGTTCACTGGGGAAAATTTAAAAATACAGAAAATCTAAAAGAACTGGAAAAAGTTCATCTCTACTCCCATCCAGAGAAAACCCTAGATAACTGTCCTTTCCTAAAAAAGAAGGAAGTTGTCACTAAAAATATGATAATGGCCAACCAGTTCTTGAGAATTCTGGATATTATGAAGAAAACAGGCAGGACTAAACTTCTCCCAAGAATATCTGAGCAATTCTTGAGTGTCTCTTAAAATAACTGTACTTTAACCAATTGCAAATGAAAACTCTAGGGGTCTGAAAATTCTGGGATCATATGAGCTATATGGAATATGGAAGTAATTAAACCCAGGAAATGGTAAGGAAAATAATAATAGAATAACCACAAGATAGAAAAAGCTGACAACGATTTTTAGGAAAGAGCCAGTGAATAAGTAAATTCCTTAAACATCACCAATGTCAATGACAACTTCTCTCATTGGGCAAACACCTTCAGTAGAAGAAAACTGATCAATTTATTGGGGACATTTCAAACCATGATCTGAGGTTCTGAACATTTTAAGAAAACTGTAGGGCTAGAAGACTGTACATGGGCAGAGAAGAAAAGTAAAAGCTGCTAACTCCAGTCCTTATTCCAGAGTCTGGGGAAGAGAGGGAAGAAAAGGGAAAAGAAAGGAAGGAGAAGGAAGGGAAGAGGGAAGGAGAGAGAAAGTGAGACACAGACAGTGGACAGAAAAGCTGTCAGAAAGTTCCCACTGAATTCCTTCTGAAAAATTACAGAAATTACAGGAAAGAATATATTAGATGAACAAACAAAAATAATCAACCACAACAAAACCTGCAAAAAAACACAAATGAGACTACAGATTGTCCTAAACTGGTCACTGTGATCAGGAAAATATTTATATTTTGCCCTTTCCTTTCTCTTGTGTTGGCTTGGGAAAATCATCACTTTCCACTTGGCCACAGAAGCCATATGCTAATGATGGTGGCCTAGACCACCAGCATCCACAGAATAACTTCAAGGTGCTGCAAAAGCCCTGTTGGGATGAGAAGTGGATTCAAACAGATCCAAGCTGACCTTCTGCCCTCCATCATTCACTCTTTAATGCCTTCTTATCCCCAGGGCTAGTAGATTACAAACTAAGGAGACTGCCTTCTCCCTTCCTTTCCAAGATTTTAAAAGTGAGTGCCTACCTTCCTACACTGTTGGTGGGAATGTAAATTGGTACAGCCACTATGGAGAACAGTACGGAAGTTCCTTAAAAAACTAAAAATAGAACTACCATATGACCCAGCAATCCCACTACTGGGCATATGTCAGGAGAAAACCATAATTCGAAAAGACAGATGCACCCCAGTGTTCACTGCAGCACTATTTACAATAGCCAAGACATGGAAGTGATCTAAATGTCATTGACAGAGGAATGGATAAAGAAGATGCGGTACATATATACAATGGAATATTACTCAGCCATAAAAAAGAACGAAATAATGCCATTTGCAGCAACACAGATGGACCTAGAGATTACCATACTAAGTGAAGTAAGTCAGACAGAGAAAGACAAATATATGGTATCACTTATATGTGGAATCTTTAAAAAATGATACAAATGAACTTATTCACAAAACAGAAACAGACTCACAGCCTTCGAAAACAAACTTAGGGTTACCAAAGGGGAAACGTGGGTGGGGGGAGGGATAAATTAGGAGTCTGGGATTAACATACACACACTACTATACATAAAATAGATAATCAACAAGTACCTACAGTATAGCACAGGGAAGTCTACTCAATATTCTGTAATAACCTATATGGGAAAAGAATCTGAAAAAGAATGATATATATATATATGTATAACTGAATCATTTTTCTGTACACCTGAAGCTAACACAACATTGTAAATCAACTATAATCCAATATAAAATGAAAAATTAAATTTAAAAAAGGTAATTAAATAAGAAATTTTAAAATAAAATAAAAATAAATAAAAGTGAGTCCCTGACCACAGAAGTAGTCTGACAATAAGCATGTGTTTTTATCATCAATGGTCCTCATCTGATGATGGTAAGCAAGAGTGAACAACAGTGGTTCTATAATGTCTAAAATTCTCTACCCTAAGCTTCACCCATTTACATAAGAGAGACAGAAATTATAATTTAGTCCTCAGTGTTTTTTAATACACATTACCAGGCAGAGTAGCTGATACTCTTATAGGATAATGTGCTTAAAGACAAAAGAACAAGTACAACCACTATAAAAGAAAAACAATGAATTTAGCACATATGAATTAAAGCTGAACAGAGGAATTAAAAAATTAAAGCATAATAAATATACTTAAATATATGAAGGAAGATGCTAGCAATATCAAATGGGAACAAGAATTGAAAAACTGATCAAATAGTAGGTCTAAGAACAATAATGGTTGAAAGAAAGAAGAGATTGAATAAACAGCACAATAGACACAGTTTAAGAATAAAATTACAAGCAGGAAATCTGATTTAGGCAACCTTTGAGAAAGCAGCAAGAAAAACTAAAATGATATAAAATAAAAATAAAGAGACATGGAAAGGTCTAGTTCCAGGTGGTGGGAATCCCTGAAATAGGGGAGGTGAAAAAGGAAAGAAGAGACAACAAGAATTAATGAAAAGTGAGACCTCAGATTGAAAGTTCTCCGAGCAACTTAAAAAAACATATAATAAGAAAGCTTACTTCTAGACACACTATTATGATATTTAAGAATACCACAGACAAGAATAGAATTCCAAAGAGGAAAAGCAGATAACCTACAAAAGGATAGGAATCAGGTTACCCTGGGTTCCCTGCAGCTATAATTCATGCTTTAATGTACGGAAGGGAAATAATTTTTTTTTTTTTTTTTTTTTTTGTGGTACGCAGGCCTCTCACTGTTGTGGCCTCCTGCGTAGCGGAGCACAGGCTCCGGATGCGCAGGCTTAGCGGCCATGGCTCACGGGTCCAGCAGCTCCGCGGCATGTGGGATCTTCCCGGACCAGGGCACGAACCTGCGTCCCCTGCATCGGCAGGCGGACTCTCAACCACTGTGCCACCAGGGAAGCCCGGAAATAATTTTAATGTAAGAATTTTAGATCCAGCCATATTATCTTTTAAACACTCGGAAATGATTAAAAAAATCTTCTTAGGCATACAAAACCTCAAATATTTTGCCATATTAAAGCCACCTTGAAAACAATATTGAAGAAAGCATTGAAACAAGAAGATGAAGATGGTTGTAAAAGTTTTATATTCAACACTATCAAATGCCTTGATAAGATTTGTAATCTAGAAGGTTAGAATCAAAGAAAAGAAGAGGAAATACACCTGAAAACAGCCAAAAATGAATTCTAGTAAATATCAACACTGTAGTGGGTAATTATCCTGCAGGACAATCAATGAAATCAATAGACCAAATGATTAGAACTAAAAAAGAAGTTGACAAGGATTTCCTGATATAAAATTAAATTGCAAAATTCATTAGGATCTCTTTAGAGGCAAACAATAACAATTAGAAAATATAATAAAAATGAGATACTACCTAAATACTATATATTTCTAGGACTTATTCAAAACACAAATACCCGGGCTTCCCTGGTGGCGCAGTGGTTGAGAATCCGCCTGCCGATGCAGGGGACACGGGTTCGTGCCCTGGTCCGGGAAGATCCCACATGCCGCGGAGCAACTAAGCCCGTGAGCCATGGCCGCTAGGCCTGCGCGTCCGGAGCCTGTGCTCCGCAACGGGAGAGGCCACAACAGTGAGAGGCCCGGCCCGCGTACCGCAAAAAAAAAAAAAAAAAAAAAAAGGGAAATTCGATAGGGAGGGAGGGAGACGCAAGAGGGAAGAGATATGCAAACATATGTATATGTATAACTGATTCACTTTGTTATAAAGCAGAAACTAACACATCATTGTAAAGCAATTATACTCCAATAAAGATGTTTAAAAATAAAATTTAATTTAATTTAAATTAAATTAAATATATATATATATATATTTATATATATATATATATATATATATAGTGGCAGTATGTTATGGTATAAGAACAATGATCCAAGGGAAGAAAATAGCTCAGACTCTGACTCATGAACAGAAATATATGATAAAGGTGGCAGCACAACCAATGGGCAAATGGTAGATTGTTTAAGAGACAGAGTTGAGAAAAATGTTACTATATGGAGAAAAATAAAACTGAATCTCTGTCTTTGTCCATTCATGCTGCTATAGCAGAATACTTTAAACTGGGTGGCTTATAAACAACGGAAATTTCTCACAGTTCTAGAGGCTAGGAGGTTGAAGATCATGTCACCAGCAGATTCGCTGTCTCAAGAGCCTGCTTCCTGGTAGGAGACACCCATCTTCTAGCTATGTCCCCAGGTGGTGGAAGGGGCAAAAGAGCTTCCTGGGGTCTCGTTTATAAGTGCACTAATCCCACTCATGAGGGTTCCACTGTTATAACCTAATCACCTCTCAAAGGCCACACCTCCTAATATCATCACACTGAGAGTGAGTATTTCAACATATGAATTTGGGGGAGGGGAGACAAACATTCAATCTATAGTCATTCACAATCCACACAACATATAAATGTAGACTCCAAATATATTAAAGACTCAAATATGTAATGAAAAACTATAAAATTAATAGGTAATATGGACGGATAACTTAGGGACATTTGGTGGGGAATGACTTTTTATACGAACCCTAAAACCACATACACACAAAATAGACACAACTTATTACATCAGACTTGAGGATTTTGCTCAAGGAAAGACCTCGTGAAGATCAGAGAAAAGGAAGATATGAAGATCAGAGAAAATGGGAGATTGTAAGAAGTTTTCAATGTCTAAAACTATCAAGGTTCTAATATGTAGACCCTACTAAGAAAATCAAAAAAGGAAAAAATATCAATCCTAGTTGAAAACTGGGCAAAGTATACATTCTAGCAATTTACAGAGGAGGTAATCTAAAAGGCCAGCTAACATATAAGATGTTTAAACTCATTAGTAATCAGAAAAATGTGCAGTAAAACAATGATATATCAATAACAATGAGATATAATTAACACATATCTATTTTACACCTATACTAACAAAAATTAGCCATCTAGATAATACCAAGTGTTGGCAGAAATATGGGAAAATGAGAACCTTCAGGAACTACAGGTAGAAACACGGACTGATGTAGACATTCAGAGAATAATGTGTTAATACTTATTCAAACTAAAGATATATATAACCTATAACCCAGCAACCCTTTTCCTTTGTATATGTCAAAGAGCTCCTCACGTATGTCTATAGGGATCATACAGTTTTGTATGTGGGACAAAGGCTGCAGACATTATAGGGGACAGGATCCAGGAAGTGGGTAGGTAACACCTGGTGAATGCACACTATTGTCACTATATTACACACAGTCACAGGAAAAATCTTAAAACATACTATTGAGTGAAAAACATAAGAACAAAAATAAGATATCTTCTAATACCATTCACATAAATTAAAAATAGATGCATGCGAAACAGCAATTCATATTTTATAAGACCATATGAACAGAAAGATATATATTATGGTTGTCTTTTGTGAAGGAGGGGTTTGAACAAGTGTAAGAAAAGCAATGGATCAATACATAAAATAGGAGAAGGACCTATTTCAGAACAGTGTCGAGAATGTCCCATATACTAAGGAATATGATTAACTTAACTTCTTGTATAATTTTTTTAATAGGAAGAAAAGAAAGTATAAGACAAAAAGAGATAAAAAATAAGAACATGAAAAGATGAGACTCAAATAAAAATCAATACAGAGTAGGGGTGGTGTTCTTCACTTTTCTTTGCCCTCATTGAGGGACACAGATTTCGTCCTTTTGAGAGAGCAAGTATGATAATGTCATACTTCTCTTTTGCCTCAAGGACTGACAATAAGAGACTTGCTTCATTTGAATAAGAATGTCCTATGTAGTTAATTTCCTAGTTGGTAATCATAAATTATAATGAATACAAAGATAGTGGTACTTTTTCCTTCTTTTTATCTTTTCCTTTTTCTTTTTAAATTTTGCTTTTCAGGGCACAAGCATCATCACATGACTGTAATAGTCAAACTTCTTAAAGATTCAAAAATAAGAAAATACATGTGCTTGAACTATCCAATCATTCATCCTCTAAACAAACATGCATTGATATATATATATATATATATATATATACACACACACACATCTCACAGAAATATAACAGGAAAACAATATACAGCAATTAATTAGATGAACTTTCCATACTGTAGAGTTAAGATCATTAACACAGCAATTTTAATTTGAAATTTGAAATTATTAATCTAAATTCATTAGGCCATGTACATGTATAGAATTTATACAGTTTCTATCATGTCTCAATGCTACATTATTTTTTAATTTTTTTAAATTAGAGTATAATTGCTTTACAATGTTGTGTTAGTTTCTGCTGTACAATGAAGTAAATCAGCTATATGTATACCTATAACCCCTCCCTCTTAGACCTCCCTCCCACCTCCCCCCAATCCCACCCCTCTAGGTCGTCACAAAGCACTCTGTGCTATACAGCAGGTTCCCACTAGCTGGGAACTAGCAAGTTCCCATCTATTTTACACATGGTAGTGTATTTATGTCAAACCTAATCTCCCAATTCATCCCACCCTCTCCTCCCCTCTTATAACCAGACCAAAACCAGCCTTTACAACTTATCTCATTGTTTCTTTCAATGTATATAATACATATCAAGAATCTGCAGTGGAGAAATGCATTTGGAAAATAATCTCCTGAAAATAATAATCTCTCTTTCCATGCCTGGCATTCTGTCCCTTATTACTCCCATAAATCTAGTCTTTAACACAACAGACAAATACAATTTTATTAGCTGTGAATCTATTTGGCCGCCTTTGAATGGCTTTCTCAAATTGCACTGCTCTCACAGTGCGACAAGTCCTTTCATGTTGATTAAAATATTTGAGGGATACAAACAACAACAACAGAGTAACAGGAAATCCAGTCATTCCTTTCATCTTCCCAGTGGGAGCTAGTCAGTGCAACTTGACTTTCTTCAAACAAAACTCCCCTTTTTGTGGCTGAAGAAAGCCTTTGGCAAACACTTATCCTTTGATATGATATGCACTTGACAAAAATCACAGAGCAAATCAAGCCACTGCTTTGAAGAAAATGCTTATTAGAAATCTGAAGCTCTTAAGTGCACTAGGACTTAATGCCATTGCCAGCAACATGAGGCCAAATGTGTCTGTGGCGTCGATTTAAAGTCAAGTCCAAGTGTATTGACTTCAGGACTGCAGCTGCCACCTTATTCCTTAAAGTATACCTTGAAGAATTGTTTAGTTTTCAAGTACATTCTGGAATGTCAGTTCTATATTTCATTCTGGTGAAGCATACATTTTATTATTAGAAAGGAATGCGAGAAAACCCTTGTTCTATAGCGTTTGCTCAATGGCCCAGAGCCTCCAGTAACATGCTAATTTCTTTTCCAAGTAGAAACTCAGCTTCTGAGGTGAGAATGCTCAGATATCCAGGGTCAAACCAGAATTCCAACATGAACAGCCAGGGCTGGAAATCCTCATACACTTTTGGATCCCACAAAAAACAGATGGCACATTCAAATTAGGAGAGTTTACGGGGAATTTAATAAAAAGATTTTATAAATGTACAGGCAAGGGTGAAAAGCCCAGAAGGGATGAGGCAGTAGCCCTGGCCTTTTAATAGGTGGGGCGTTAGCAACCCTAGGTCTGCAGGGGAGTGAGTAACTGGTGACCAAAACCCAGAGACAGAGAGGCTGGGTAGACAGCAGCCACCCCACAGGAAGAGAACAAGAGGAATAGGTCCCAAAGTTCATGTTCCTCCCTACTTCCTATCTCCCACTGGTTTTCCCCACTGTCCTCACCTAACCAGGGGACAAGAGGGCAAGGGAGCCAGCTGACATGGTCCTTACAGGTCAGTTTCCCAAGTGGATGTGCCTCTGTGGAGCACGTAGAAGACAGTCTACCAAAAGACATCATCACTTCCACCTAAATCACCCCAGAAGGTAAATGGCAGAAACCTTCTCTAAGTGTTGACCTCAAGTAAAATGAAAAATTCAAAACTCTCAGATTTTCTGTGATAAAGCCCATGCAGTTTTCCAAATGGAAATGCAGAAGTCAAGTCAGGTTTGTAATTAAGTTAAAAAACATATTAAATAGCTCTGTTAATGATATACATACACCCAAATAACACAACTATGTTTTTTAAAATACGAATAGTATGCTTCACTGAAATAACTATAACAAAGGTATATAAACATATATGAAGAAACTAAATTGTAAATATTCCCTGAAAGAGTATATTTCTATAATAAACAGTTTTATCAAAATGTTTTCCTCTTTGATTCAAGAAGTCATCAGTGAAGAGAATTGTCTACGTAGGAAACGTTTTCCCCAGTAGCTCAGCTCTCGCTAATCTCTAGACATTTCTGCTTTGATCTCTTCCTGACACTTCAGGTCCAGCATGTCTGGAAACAAATTTGTGTTTCCTCTCTCTTTCTACCCCATGAGTACTAACTCTCTGAATGATGGATCGTGGTGGGAGGGGGTTGGTATGTACACCTGCACTGAGCTTTCAATATGGTAAATATTCAATTAATATGTTTATTGATTATTGAACAATTATGCTTTTTAACATCTATTTTCAGTGAATAATGAAACTTTGCATGAAAAATATAAATGAGAAGTATATGCTGAGAAGGCACTAATTCCATTTCTATCCTTAGGTGATCAGGATTTTGGAAGAATGAGCAATGATTTACAAATGAGACCACTCTACTTAGTAAAGTTAATGGAAAATCTGACCCAAGAATCTTTTTTTTTTTTAAGAAGATGTTGGGGGTAGGAGTTTATTATTAATTTATTTTATTTATTTTTGCTGTGTTGGGTCTTCATTTCCATGTGAGGTCTTTCTCTAGTTGTGGCAAGCAGGGGCCACTCTTCATCGCGGTGCACGGGCCTCTCACTATCGCGGCCTCTCTTGTTGCGGAGCACAGGCTCCAGACGCCCAGGCTCAGTAGTTGTGGCTCACGGGCCCAGTTGCTCCGCGGCATGTGGGATCTTCCCAGACCGGGGCTCAAACCCATGTCCCCTGCATTGGCAGGCAGATTCTCAACCACTGCGCCACCAGGGAAGCCCTGACCCAAGAATCTTTATCAACTAAATTAAAATGATAGTCTGTAAAGGAAATGAATGAATGCATTATTAATCTGTCAAAATCAGTAACTCTCAGAGATGTGATCTTACATAATTGGGAGACAGTAAAGCTAGCAAACACAAAAAAAGACTTCAATTTAAAAGTATGGTAGTGGAAAGAGCACTAGCCAACAAGCAGGTGTTCCATGCCAAAGCTGAGACCAATTACCAGTATGACCATAGGCAGTTCTAAAGTGCACGGGGTATAAATGAAACAAGACGAGTCATGAGTTGATGACTGTTGAAGTGGGTGTAAGTAAACGGGGATTCTACACCAGCACGGTCCAATAAAAATATAATGTAAGCCATATATACAGTTTCAAATTTTCTAGTTGCCACATTTTGAAGAGTAAAAAGAAATAGGTGAAATTCATTTTTAAATATATTAAACTCAATATACCTAAAACATTATCATTTCAACATGTGTCACTAGCCACCTTTGAAGTGCTCTACAGCCACATTGCCAGTGATCACCATATAGGACAGCAGAGTCCTGTGCTACTCATTTTACTTTTATGCATGTTTAAAATGTTTTCATAGGGCTTCCCTGGTGGCACAGTGGTTGAGAGTCTGCCTGCCGATGCAGGGGACATGGGTTCGTGCCCCAGTCCGGGAAGATCCCACGTGCCGCGGAGCGGCTGGGCCCGTGAGCCATGGCCGCTGAACCTGTGCATCCGGAGCCTGTGCTCTGCAACGGGGGAGGCCGCAACAATGAGAGGCCCGTGTACCACAAAAAAAAAAAAAAAAAAAAGTTTTCATAATAAAAAGTTAAGAGAAAAAAGTAGACAAACTTGTGTTTATCTCTCTCCACAGCTCAGTTTCCCCATCTATGTGTTGAGGGAGATGTACTGGTCATTGGATAATTTCTAAGGTGTCTTCTAATTCCTTATTTCCTAGTTTCCCCTTTCTAAAGCATTCTTTCTGATTTTTCTTACTACTCTATAGGAAGATGTACCTTTTTAAAAAAGAAATTCCTTTATGCTGTCAAAAAGTTATAACCTGAAAATTACATTCTCAATTTATCTAAGAAATATTTCGGGACAAATGACCATTTATGCATAAAATAATTTTTCTACTGCTTCAAGACCAAGTGGTCATATATGAAGTCAGTTTACATTTACCACTATTTTGTTCATTTGGTTTTTCCTTTCATATAAGATTAACCACTCGACCCTGGTGAGAAATGGAAGAGGTAGATTAAAAACACAAATATAAATCAGAATTCATGTTCAGTAAGTGATTTTGAAGGAATAGGAGTTAAAATATTTAGGTACTTATTCCCATTATTTTTGAAAATTTTGTCCAATAACTTCACGGATTTATCTCATGTGTTCATTTGATTTTTTGTATTATGTTTTATAGCTGTATTTATAGAGCCACAGCCTCACACCATTCAAATTTTTTACTTAAAGTAAAAATTTCTGTAAATGATTGAATGTGTTTAGTATAAAATATCTATCTTTATGACTGACAAAACTGTTTAATTTTAATTTGATTGCTTTGATGGCCTGCAGACCCATTCCAGACCCATTCTATCCTCTTATCTCAATATTTAGGTCAAGCTCAGTGGATGCTTCTAGTGTCATTTAGAAGAAACGCTGTAGGTGTATCTTTTATTAATCCCAAATAGAAGGAAGTTGTATTTTTGACCAATTTTTAAGAGATCTCGATATATATGAAAAATTCTGGCTTACTAAATATAATTTACATTTTATCTATGTAAAGGTTATTTGCAATATTTAAAAGGTTAATTACCAAAAACACTCTGCAATTTTTTTAATAGGAAACTATTTTGGGTACCCTTACATGATAATTACATTTTGAAAATCAATTTGCACACAATTATTTATGGACACTATTACTACAATAAATTAGTTTAATTATTAATCTATTTTCAAAAATAGAGAGTTAAAATCTATAGAAATATCTACTGAGTTAAATGGTATATACCTGTTGAGATTTTTTTTCCCAATCATACTGCAAGCCTTGAGTAGACATAGGATTAACACGATCTCTTACCAGTCCTTAGAATGTGAAGTAAGATGTTTTTTTACCAGGTACACTATCTCTTTCAGTTGTTGATTTAAAAATTGTGGTTGACCTCCTCTTATAGGTTGAACAACATGCTCTACATGTGAGTGTTCAGGGTATATGAGCTAATCCCATAAAATAATAAAATACATAGCCTGAAATCAGACATACACACATATAATTTCTGTAGGCTCCTTCACTATTATTCCCATGGAAGAAAATTTAATTACGGAGACTTTTTTGGACAACAAAAAATCATTACCGTAAATCAATTGTTTTCTTTATGGTTTTCTTCATTCAATCAGTTTGTCTGGTCTTTATTACCTGTGAGGTTCCAGCCATCTCATTCTACAACTTTCACAAAAATAAAGATCCATTTCCCTTAATGGAACTAAAAATTTATTGGCATTAACAAGAACAGAAGTCCTTATGCAATTATGGGAATAAAGGTTGGTTCTCAATTATGGGAAAAAAGGGTTGTTCCCCTGAATTGGCGATCCTTACACATAGCATGAAGGAGAGAAGTTAAGAAAAGAGTGAATAGAATAAAAATAGAATTATACTACTAATTATACCCTAAGCACACATTTCTACTTACCTAATAATTAAAATATTTAAAGATGCAAATTGAATTCAACAAGCAACTTTTCCCTGTCACCAATTTATCCTCAAGGGCCTCAATGTTTTATCACATAAGTTCAGCATCTGTAGTTCCTAGTCTGGCAGAAAGTTCTCCAGGAGAATATTCTTTTAAAATGGAAGCCAAAAGAAAAATGGAAAATCTGTAATATAACTTGGAGCTCTATGCTCTCTTTGTAACAGATCAGGTGTCCAAACACTGGCTCACCTTCGGGCCCCATATGTTCCAGCAGTTGTCATCTGCAAAAGCAAAGGTTCTCTGGATGAAATGCCAACTTATCTGCAAGAAAGTTGAGACCCTCTGGCAATATTTAGACTTGTATTGTTAGTAATAGCAAGTGTCAGAAAAAGTTACTGGATATAACTCCAGATGTAGTACCTACAGAGAACACCCAGTTGTTCTAGCAAGAAGAGTAAGATATACAATAAGAAGTGGCCTTCAAGGTCCAATTTTAAGCATGATCTATTCAATATTACGGTCCCCTAACTCATAATTAGAAATACATCCTAGGTATTTCACAAAATGGACTCACTGCCTCTTGGATAGTTTTTCCCACTTTCCCCCACACATGTTCTCATTTTTAGACATAAATTCTTCTCCTTATTGCCAAGACATAACTGAACATCTCTCCCCAAAACGTCCTTTGCTCTCCATTCCAGAGAATGGAATGTCTCATTACTTCAAAGCCAGAGGCAAAATTCAACTTTCTAGAGTCAATCATGACAGATCTAATCTAAATGGAATCACTCACATTTCTAACTTCCTATGGTGTCTTCCACACATTGTTCAATTCTAGTTCCCACTAACAAAAGTGAGACTGTTAATGCTGCCGCTGATAACTGATGTCATTCACTTCTGATGTGGTATAAACAAGACCTCTAAACTGTTACAGCAGAATGAGGAAGGAAGAATAATTGATATGAGAGGAAAAGTGTTCACCTATAACCATTTCATTATTGCAATAGCATTAAAGGACAGTGAGCAGGGAGTGATGCAGAGCAGGTAGCAATAACTGGATAGTAGTGCAGTCAAGAAGAAATAACAGCAAAATCAAAAGAACAAGAGGAAATAATTGGCATAGCATCCAGTCACTCAACAAACATGTAATAAGGATCTACTACAAACCGGTCAATAGGATTAACATTTACAAAATAAAAATGTAGACCTCTCTCTCAAGGATCTCTAGTAGGAAAGACAAAACCTCATAAATAAATGTAAAAATAATAATAAATAAATAAAACATAAATCATAAGGGAGATTTAAAGAGCTTTGCTGGGGAGGGGGTTGGGAGAGGGGAAACAGGGCTAGCCACACAGGCAGCTTGTTCTCACTGTGTTGCCTAATTTAACACAGCACCCAGCTCTCTGTGGACACTTAATAACTACCGGTTGGCAAATGGATAAATGCCAGTGGTTGGGGAAAAGAGATGAGTGTGTTATCTCCCCGGCAGCCCAGCAAGCTGGTGTGGATGGTGTGGGGGGGCCTCCTTAGCTGTGACAGCTACACAGTGACTCCCAGTGGTCACAAGTTGAACCTCATTTTTGATCACAGCATAAGTACATAATTTAGTGTTAAGTAGATATATATATATACACATATATATTATATCATTTAGTATCATTACTAAAGCCATCACCCTTTTAACAAACTTTGGTGCTCATTATGCTTAAAAGGGAATAATATTTCTCACAATGATGTGAGCTAGACAAACAAGTTCCTTTCCAATCCTGAAAGCCGGATTCTATTATTTTAAATTAATTTTCTAACATGGCCAGTGTGATGTTATACTTAACATGAAGGCTGTTCTGAGAAATAAGCCTTGTTGTCTCCAAACTAACAAGAATGCCCTCCTCGGAGAAAGATGGGAATATTTCTGAGTTTTACCTAAAAATTAGAGGCATTTCTCTTTTCTCAGAACAATTATTAGCTTGATAAGAGTTCCAAATTGTCCCAATTACTTTAAACTATGTACATTCTTCTCCTTTAGAAAGAAAAAGAAGAATGGGTCATTATATTTTTGGCCATGATGCCATGGGTATTTCCATTGATGTTTAATATTTCTCTACCAATAAAAATAACTATGTAGTAGGTCATTCTGGCATATTAGTATTTACTGAGTTCAGTTCAGTTCAGAAAACACAATCAGTGCCAACTATGTGTCAAACATTGTGCTAATGTATTCCCATCTTCTTTTACTGGAAGAAGAAAGATGGGTAAGATATAGCCCCTGCCTGGGAAGGACTTACAGTGCAGTGAGGAAGACAGACCTCACTGTCTTCCAGATACCAGAGGAAATGTGGGGGAAAAAATACTGTAACAGAAACCAGCAGTTTGATAAGGCATCATAGTTTAAAAGCCACCCTCATACATAACTCCCACATGTCAGTCACCCTCCAAATCCAGTCATTGCGTGAGTAACTGTCATCTTCAGTCCCATTCATAACGGTTTGGGGAAGACTCTGACCTATGATTCCACTGTTGTCAGCCATTCTCTTGTTCTTGCATATTAAATTAGATGAAGGCTCTGAATTGACATCAGAGAGAAGAGAAACGAGACAGGTAAGGGAAAAGAACAGTTAAGCTGTATATTGAAATCCTTCGAGAAATGTCCTGTCAAGAGTATAGCTAGAAAATTCAGGATGCAAGATGCTGTATATTACCGTGTAAGTGTCCAAGGAGATTCTTCTATCCCCAAATGAAAAGACACTGCATGAAATCAACTGATAACACTGTCCTAAAACTGGACACCTAAGTGATATACATGGACATCTGTTCATGTAGACTGACCCCTAGTGGTATAAACTGATTGCTGCAGGGACAATAGTCTCAGAAAACTGTTTTTTAAAAAAAAAAAGAGAGACCAAGATCACTCTCTTCGAAATGTAGGCTATATAGCTTCATAAACATGTACATTCTAAGTGAGATATATGGCCATACTGTCCTCTCTAAAAACTGAATAAACAATCTACAGAATTTATAATGAAGGTGCAAACAATTTAACAGATAACAGACCTATCTAGATGGGACTATCTCCCTTAAATGACTAGCCGTATGTTATTCTATGTGGCCTCTACTATTGTCACCACATCTGTGTCTCTATGAGACAGTATTTTGAAAGTCTTCATAATTGGCTGCAAATGACTTATAACAAAGATTCTTTTCAATTTTCTAATTTTATTTCAGTGAATTTTGACATACCACAAAATAACCTAGCCTAGTAATTATGAAATACATTCTTTAAAAAGTAATTTGTAAGATTCTAAGTAATAAAAACCTAAAACATACATCATTAACATGTTAACTACATAATAATTACAAATAAAATTGACAGTTAAAATGAAGAGCAACTTATTTCATATACTATGTGCTCCTTTTTATAATGAAACAATTACATATCAAAGTCAAAATAATGTTTAGGTTTAAGGAAAGATGAGAAAAGAGTAAGTACATGGTTTTAAACATATAAAACTAGAAATTAATGGCCTTTTCTTCCCCCATCAATGTCGAAGATAGATTAACTAAGACAATTCTTGTTATAATTAAGGAGTTTAGAAACAAAAGCCACCCACAGGGGTCAAGTAGGAGGTCTCATGATCATTTTCTCTTTACTCTAGATGATTTCTACTGGCATTTCAAGGGGAAATTGCATGATGCTCTATGTGTTAGACATTCTTTTTCATTATGCTTCTTAGAGAGAAATATTTCTAGTTTTGCTTTTTGCCCATCCCTACTAGATAAGTCTACAAGGCACTGGTGAGTAGGCAAGATAGGAATGTCACCCAAAGCATGAGTGCCTAAAGACATACTTGTTGTGTATTCCCATCTTCTTTTAAAAATGGTTATTGCTTGCCCCATATTAGGAAAAAAAAAAAAAATATATATATATATATATACCATTACATAGGCCATCTGGAAACTGTTCCACCATGAGGAATATATACTACAATGCACTGCAGTCCAAGTAAATAGTAAAGAAACCATAACTTGTTAACTATGTAAAATGCATAACAATGAAAATCAAAAGAAATAAGATAAACATATGCAAACCATTTCTAAAATAGTGGAGTTAACCTGAAATGATTCTGTAAATTCAGGAATTCTTGAGGTCAGCTTATCAAGAAGCTCCTAAATGATGTGGCTTCTTCTAAGCTATTGGTGTACTAGGAGAGTAATATATCTTTGAATTTTTCCTCCTCATCCACAACGGAAATCACAAGAACTTAAAGAAAACTAACAAACAAGGAGAAGGAGACAACGTTTCGCTGAAAAAAATAAGGAATGTGCTCAACAGTAGAAAGATCAAGCCAACAGATGCTCATTAATGACACTGTATATCCTGGCATTCCACTAAAACAACCCAGAACATTTTAGAAACTCCAGCTCTAAGGTTTAGCAGTTCTAAAACTTTCACTCCATTTTATTTTTTGCATATAATTAGAGAACTGACAGTAGTAATTCTAGGTAGAATGACCGACGTTTGCATCAGATTGAAAGGTGGGGAATAGCTTTCAAATCAATATATATTTCCCCAAAACAATTTATAACAGACTATAACTTGCAGGTCATTTGTGCGAAATTAAAGTTCACCTTATATTTTTTTTTGTCTGCAGTCTGTGCTCTTCTTAAATAACTCTTACCTTCAAAAGCACTTCAAAATCTATGTTGCAAAAATTCCATACATACAATTTCTAAGTTTTCCCAAAGTATTGTCAGCAACTCCTCCCATGAATAATAGAAGCCAACATACAAGCTGTAGAACTCAACAACTAAAGCCTCTTCCTTATATTTGAAACCGCTAGTGACAGTCCTGCCTGTTTATCAAAGAAATTTTTTTTCCACACTTTCTGCTATTTACCTCTCACACCACTGTTTTGAGAACCTCTGGTCTAGTCCAATAGCACTCAGCACACACGTCTACAAATAAAGCTGTAATTCAGTTGCAAAATCTCTAAAGCTTAAGACCATCAATAAAAGAAGAGACACGCAAAAGCAAGCACAAATTCCCAAATCAGCACAAAAGTAAAATCTTCAGATGCAACAAAAGAGTGAAGAGCTAAAAAGAACCCTTACTCTACATATCCTAATCACAGGTCCCACTTCAATCTTCTTTTTTTTTGCTGTTGTATTTTTTTAAATATATTCTTCCCTTATATTAAAGTCATGTCAGTGATCTATCACAGCAAACATATCCAGATGGAAACACAGAAAAATGTTCTCCAATTTACACTACAGAATGGACAAAAGGGCTTTAGGTTTAATATCCACTACTACATAAATAAGTCTCTTAGGTACCCTTGCATTCTCCAGTTTAAAAAACCTTTAATTTCAGCATGTGGAAGATGTAGCCACACTGGGCTGTTATTTGTAATAGGTCTTGCCCTCCCTCTCTCCTACAATACTCCACAGAGTGATGAGCAAATGTATTCCCATTACAGTTAAAGAGTTTGGAAATTAAAGCTATCAACCCAGAGGTAGATAAGTAAAATCCTCACTTTATGAAAGTTTTCCAGATGTCTTTACATCCGCTTCTTTCCCTTAAGGCAAAGAAGAACCAATGTGGAAAACCCTGATATTTTAAATAATTCCCTTTCGGTCTGGCAGTTTTTCCTGCACAAGATGCTACTTATACCTTTTTTGGCAGACTGATGTTCACAGTCACATGCATAGTGTAAAAACTCAAACATTCTGTTTCTTCTAAGCTCAACAACTACCACTGAATGTAAACTTAGTTGCTTTGACATGGGAAATTATGACAGAAATTTCAATTAAACAAACTATGCTCTTTTCCAAACGGTCCCTAAGGCCAGATTCTCAGAGTCAGTCATACATAAATGTCATTGCAATCATTCCAAATAGGTTGCTAACATATGCAAAAATCAGAGTAGTCAACTTTTTTAAGCTGAATGACCTCTCAATAATACCTCACGGTTATTTAAACCTGGTCTCCAAGGATTTCAATATGTTTTATTTACCCCCTGCCACTCAAGTTATAGGTAGGATGTAGACAGAGTTAATATTAAATTAATTAATTAATTAATTTAAATAAATAAATTGAGAATTAAATAAATTTAGGCAAAAGCACTTTGAAATCAAGTAGCAACCAAGAAGACAGAGTGAGGCAAGAGTGAATTCAGTACCACCTAACAGAATGAGAACGTGAACATGATATACTAAATAGAGAAGAAAAGAGAACGGGGGAAGAGCCAGCACAAGCACAAGCCAGCAAGTGGAGTGGGCTGACTGTTGCACATCTCCTTCCTTCCCCTAGCAAATGGGGAAGTGGTGTTCCCATTGTGCAGATGGGTTGCTCAGACGACCTCTAGGGTATCTGAAGCTCTGGGTGACGAAGACAGGCAATAAACTTAATTCCATCCTTTATTTCCTCTTCACTAATACTCAAAATGATGACCTTTTTGAAAACATAAATTTATGTTTTAATTTCATGTGAAATTCATTGGTAACTCCTGGGCACAAAAACAATAGTGATGAACACAATTTATCCCATTTTAAAGCAAGAAAGGATATTAGAGCTCATTTTCCCAATTATTTCCCTTGTAAAAAGGAAACTGAGACCCAAAAAGGTGACATGAATTGTTCCAGATTATACAACGAACAAGGGACAAAACTGGAACTAGAACTTAGCTCTACTTACTCCTGGTGTCATGTTCCTTCCTTATGTCATCCCTCGTGATATCTGCGGAATCGCGACCTCTAACCTCGGTCACAGTCTGTCTCACTGGTCTACCTCGTTCCTGGGCACCCTGGTTGGCAGCACCCTCCATTCCTTCTCCTTGCACAGGAGGGCTGAAGCACAGCGATGGCGCCCAAAGCGTCTCTGTAGGGGGGTGGGCACCGTAGCCTGAGGCAGGGCCGGCGCTGTGCGGCCTGGCCTTGGGGAGCATCTTCCATCCTTCACTCTTTCCCCCACTCTCACCATTCTGGTCATTCTGCTGGTCATTGTGTTGCATCCCCTGCGACAGGGAACGCCTCTAGAACGATTCCGCTCTGCTGTTCATTGACTGCCCCCGCAATCTTTTCTCCAACACAAACTCCACAGTCTCTCCATCCCCTACACCGCGAGAGGACTTCCTGGGTAATTCTTTACGGCAGTCGGCTGTACAAATACATCTTCCTTGGAGTCCTTCCTGTTGAGGAAACCATATCCGTTTCTTCCAGCGAATATTTGTTCTCGAAACCTTCCTCGCGTTGCTCTTGCAGTGCCCGCCAGCAGGCGCGGCGGATGTGGATGGTACCCGCCGGATGTGGATGGTGCCCGCCGGCACGCGCGGCGGATGTGGGTGGGGCCCGGTTTGGTGTCCGCCGCACTGAAGCGGGGAGGTTCGGACGCAGTGTGTCGGCCTCCCGGCTCACGGGTGCGGCGGGGAGGGGGAAGGGGAGACCCGGGCAGCTGCGCTCCTCGCGGTGTGAAGGTAACTCGGCCGGCGGCAGGGCTGCCCAGGGCCCACGGAGGTCTGCTCTCCACTCTCGCTACCGATGGAACTCGGCAACAAGTTTTTTGAATGGCTAGTACGTTGGAATAATGTCCTAAAAGCAAGGCCTCATTTCATTCTTCAGAGTTGTACTAAGTTGGAAATAAACTATGACTTATGAAAGAAATATGGCTGGGTTTTTACTAATAAGTACTATTAGCTGTGGAAATCTATGTTGTGTTCTAAGCAAGGGCTCTCTTTTACGGTCATTTCTTTATTGGATAGTCAGAAGACTGGCACAGTTTTTTGTAACATTGTGACTGAACCCAATTTTGATAAGATTTATGCCATAATTTCTGTCTTCAGTTCAACCTGTATCCAAAACTTCAAGTAAAACAGAATTTCTAACTCCAACTGTGAGTGTTTCCCCTTGCGGTATGTTATTGAACTTAAAATTACACCCAACAATTGAGCCTTCTAGGTACCGTATGTAATGTTTATTTTGCAAGAAAACTTGGATGATTGTTCCAACATAAAGAAGCAAAGGCAAATTTTTCTGGTGAGAATACATATGTGAATTTTTAGACGTATTATGGTTTCCCTGGGGCACATTTATTATGGTTTTTGACGCCTAGAAATTTGCAGTATCTCACATTAGAGGGGAAGAGGAGACATGATTGGTTTTATTTTTTACTACTGTGTAAAATAGTTTACTGAGTTCCGTGTAAACACACTGTTTTTCTAATGGAGTATTTTGCTTTTACTGATAATGTATTTTGCAAACAAAGCCTTTAAGGATAATAAGTTCTCCAGACTGAGAATGGAAAGCAGGCTTGATGTCTGACTTGAAAGCGACTGTGAATAAAGGTCAGCAGACAGCATCGATATCTGATGATTTCTCATCAGTGCCTCACAAGGCAATTTCAAGCCAACAAATATTTATTGAAAACTTACTCCATGGTAAGCCAAACCCTGTTCTGGGTTATTATTAGTTCCTGTTCATACGGTCTATAGACAAACTTTAAGATAGCGACTGTGAAGATACCTGGTCTACCTAGGCAGAGGAGGAAACCATCATGGTAACTAAATCTGAGTTTTCACACCAAAATATGAAAAACAGTATAGGTTCTTCTGTCTTTCAAGGGTCCTACAGAGCAAACTTGGATGACTGTCAAAATGCAATATTATGTTATACTAATTGACAAAAAAGTAAAAGATTTTATTTCCAATTTTCAGCTTTATGTGTTGTTCTTTTAGGTGTTTGACCTGATATATGAAGTATGGAATCACCCATGGTGACAGTGCTTGTGTAAAAACTAAAGGTTCAGACTTCCATGGTGGTGCAGTGGTTAAGAATACACCTGCCAATGCAGGGGACAGAGGTTCGATCCCTGGTCTGGGAAGATCCCACGTGCCGCAGAGCAACTAAGCCCATGCGTCACAACTACTGGGCCTGCGCTCTAGAGCCTGCAAGCCACAGCTACTGAGCCCGCGCACCTAGAGCCCGTGCTTCGCAAGAGAAGCCAGCACAAGGAGAAGCCAGCACACTGCAATGAAGAGTAGCCCCCACTCACCGCAACTAGAGAAAGCCCGCGTGCAGCAATGAAGACCCAAGGCAGCCAAAAATTTTTTTAATTAAAAAAAAAAACCTGAAGGTTCTCCTTTTTTCTTAAAGATGCTGCCATATTCTATATTTTTAAAACGAGCTCCATTAAAACTAGCGCTTCTAGCAAAAATCTTGCTGATTCCATTGAAAAGGCATATGGAACTACTGAGCAGTTTCTCTTGTGTACTCAAGAATCTTAAAATAAGAATGAGTTTCACAAATGTAAAGAGATGAACAAGAAGAGAGGAACAAAAGTGAAACCCAAGAAAACCTATTCATTTACCCATCTCATGTCAAGTTCTTATTAAGTGAACAGTTTATGGCAGCAAGGGCTTAATGGTGGCCGAATTCTCAGTGTATATCCAGTTTTTAAGTGGATGGGACACTGGACTGATAAAGAGCCTGCTTTAGTAGTAATTTGGTCATGAGCAAGTCTTTATGTTGAAATGTACTAAATGACCAAAATATTAAGACCCTCTCTGTGCATGCAACTCAGATAGATACTATTACTGCACATCCATTTATTGAGGAAAATGTCTTAAAAACAGGAGTTAAAACAGTTGTACACAGAGCTCAAATTATAACTATAAATTGACCTCTAAGGTTCTTACTAGGCTATCAGAAAAAGCCCACAAGAAACAAAATTGAACATCAGTTGACCTGTAGGTTCCAGAGATGAAATACATAGAATATTATTTTAGTTTTATATTTATTTGAAGTATTTCTATATTGTCCAGTAAGTAGGTTATTTAACACATGGCAACTTTTAAAAAACAATTGGCATTTTACATATTATATTTTAAACTATTTACAGTGAGAATGAATGTCTCTGAACTATGAATTTATCCTCTGAATAACAAGCCATAGCCTGGAAAACATGTGAATGGCCAATAAAATTCAATGTATGATGTTCTAATTTGTCAAACAAGTGAAAAACTCTGGGATTATGGAAACTGAGAATCCTGAAATAAATCAATAATTTGTTTCCTTAAATGTGGTTTTCTCTAGAAAATTGCTTTAACATTAATCCAAGGCTTTTGGAAGTTCCAAATAAACAGCAAATAAATGCATTGAATGTAACAAAAATACATCATTTTTAATTGTTTTCAAGAAATTTTCTTGAATTGTACTGTGTCACGCTACGCTACACTGGACCACATTAGATTGGGTAGAGTTATAATGTTAGAACTAATCATTAAACCAAATCCTAGCCACAAATTAATAAACCAGATATGGAATTATCTTAGTGTGAGATGTCAGAGAAAAGTAATTTATCACATACTCAAATTTAGGAAATATCAGTTGAGTCCCTTTCACATGTAAGGCTTTGGTTTATGTTCTATAGAGTATGTAAAAATCAATTGAGGAACTTAACAGTTTGATGTGAGATGTGTGCACAACTGTTAGGAGAACCATACACTTTGTGACAGAGGCACTAAACACCAATCCCAGAAGAGGCTGACCCTTTGTAGGCTTTGGAGATCTTGAGATGAATGGTTACAGGAGTCGGAGAAAATTAGTCCAAATGTGGGCAAAGAGGAGCATCCCCAGAATAGGGCCAGCTTTAAGAGACCAGGCATAAATACACAGAACACACTGGATGCAACTCTGGGCAATGAAAATGGAAGGGCAGATACAATGCAGTGTTTGTTAGCAGGCAGGTCATCAACAACATCTGTTCAAAGATTACATGGAGAAAAGAAAGAGAACTCATCCAATTCCCATTGTTTCACGGAAAACAACTGCCAGAAATAAGTAGGCAAGATGTATCCAGTCAACCAATAGCATACGTGGTCTCCCAAAGACCTAATGCCCTGAGGACAGATGTGAGAATGGGAAAGACAAAAAGTAGGAAGGAGCTATTCCCATTTGGAGGATCTGAGAGGATTTCAAGAAGGAGGTATTATTTTAAATGAGACTTGATTTAGAGTTTCAGACAAGTAATATTTCTGAAAAAAACACGTAAGTGCCCATAAATATCAGGTGTGTAAGAAATATATTCTCAGCACAGAGGGTCAGCTGCTGCAGGCCAGCAAACAGGTGAGGGTGCAGCATAGATGCTGCAGCTACCTGCATCAGCTCGGTAGCTGGAAGCCAAGGAATCCTTGTGAGTTGGGAGATCTGCAGAGCTGGCAGGTGAGAGGCAGCCCATGTGGTTGAACAAATTAATGTGTGTGTGTGTGTGTGTGTGTAGGTAGGTAGTGTGTGGGGGGCGGTTTCTCACTGTTAGAGAAGAGATTTACAGACATGGACAGAGAGAAGGATAGAAAGAATCTTCAGGAGAGTTTAAGTAAGATACATTAGTATGAATTCTTTTTTACAACTCTAAGATACATATAACAATATATAGAGATATATGAATATATGTACATGTATTTCCTAGTTCTGTTTTCTGAGAGGTCCTTGAAGCAATACCATCCCAATAGCAATGATCATGTCGAATACTCAGATCTTGGTTTCTGAATAACATCCTCCATCAAAAGGAACCAAGAGCCTCTTAGAAAAATGGCTGATTCCAGGGCTGGGGTGAGGCAAAAACAAGATGAGCCTGGAACATCTTGTTATGCCAAATATCAAGAAAATGCAAAAAAGACATAAGAGTCAGCTTGGGAAGCCAAATCTATAACAATTTGTATCAAAATAATTAATAAGAGTAATGGATTACTAACTCATTGAACAAAATACGACTTTGTAAGTCCATAAATAATAAACTAAAAAATAACAAAATAAGTCCATATAATATAAACAAATAAATAATAAACAAATGAATAAATAGACAAAAAGGAAAAGCTCTTCCTTATAGTAGAATGACAACTAATAAATTAAGGCAGAATGATGAAAATGGAAAATCACTCACTTGACAGCTATTGTAGACTCATGGCTGATTCAGAAGGAAGTCATCAATGAATGCTAAGGCTGGTTGGAGGTTTGGTAAGTTACAGGAGAGTAGTATACTATCAGAATTTCTCCTCACAGAAAACTAATAAATTACAAAGGGGGAAATTGTGATGCCTGCTACACACGAACCTGACCAAGTGATCAAATTAACATCACTAGTGGTAGGATGACTCAACTTCTGTGCCTCCATTATAATGAACGGAGAAGGGCAACAGTGTGATTTTGGTGCTATTTTTGCCAAGAATGCATGGCCTGAGTGGGGTTAGGAAAAAAACATCATTTGAACTCATGTTGAGGATCAGATTATCAAGATCCTCAGGGAAACTCTGAGGAATTGTTCTAGACTGAACAAAACCAGTGTCATGACAACTAAATGCAATGTGGGTTTCTAGATCACGAAGGAAAAAGAAACATTGTTGAGGAAATTGCTGGAATTTAAATGCTGTCTGTGGATTGGATGGTAGTGTTGTATCATTGTTGATTTTCTCATTTGGAGGCCAGTAAGAATGTACTATAAGGGAGTTTCCTTGTTTCAGAGAGGTAAACACTGTAATATTTAGGGGCAATGAAGCATTACAACTGCAACTTGTTCTCAAATGGCTAGACAAATGACAATGGGTATATATATATATATATATAAAGAAAGGCTGAGAGAATACATACAGAATCAGGGTAGATAGGATGAGGCAATTCTTTGTACTACTCTTGCAATCTTTCTATAGGTTTGACATAATTTCAAAATAAAGTTTATAAAAGAACCATGACTTTATATTCTATTACTCAGTGTCATTTCTATGTCGAGCCACATTTTACTGAAATGACAATTAATCACAATGAATTCTAGGTTTTCCCTTCTCCAGGGATGTGTCTAACCTGGTGGGGTTGTTGGGAAGGCTGACATGGTACCAGGCATGGAGGGGTCTGGCCCTCCTCCTCCTTGGGTCATCTTCCAAGGCTCATCTGGACAGAGGAGTCCATCACCACCACTAGCCCCGCTTTCTCTTCTGCTTCCACCGTTACTGCCTCTGGAGCCCCTCCTTCTTATACATGCCAAGTCCATACGTGCCATTCAGCTTCTGTGGGTGCCTTTCCCCTCTCTTCACTAGGCTCACTGGACAAGCATCTCTTTTCTGTTTATGAGCTGTAGCAAGTGACCTCTGTGAGACAAGACATTACCTATCCCTGTCTTTTTCTGGGTCTACCCTTGTCACTTGCCTCACATCTCTCCCAAGTCACTCTCCCTCACCTAGCCCTGGTCTGGGGAAATTATATTTTTCTGAGGGAAGAGAGAAGGTTTTCAGCCTGGATTCTAACTCTACATGTTAAGTTTTTCTCAGAAGTAGCTGCAGTAAACTCTAGTGGGGTCAGATTTTTGGAGAGATATTTTCTCTTCTGTTTTCAACACAGAATTATTTTCATCCATAATAATAAATACAAAGCCAAGTATCTGCCTGCATGAAGCAGGAGAGTGCAGGATGTAAGTGGAGAATGTTAGGTTAGTTAATATGTTGGAATGGAGTATAACGTGATATTCATCCTGGGACCTCACTCTGAGAACCACTGGCCTAACCTAATGCTGTCCCCAGAAATCAATTTCCTGGCTTTATTGGTAACTTACAGAAAGTTCACGAGTTTTGGAATCTGACCAGATCCAGGCTCAAATATTGACATTGCTTCTCTCTAGCTATGTAAACCTAGGCAAGTTGAATTCCAATAATCCAATACTTTTACCAGATTTACCAGAATATAATTATGTAACATCCATATGACTATTTTCCTGAGGATTTGAATATAATATTGTTATGGACTGAATGTTTGTGTCCCCAAAAATTTAGTTGTTGAAATTCTAGCCCCCAATGTGATGCTCTTAGGATGTGGGGCCTTTGGGAGGCAATTAGGGTGGAGCCCTCATGAGCAGGATTAGTGACCTTATAAAAAAAAAACACCAGAGAACTTGCATCCTCTCTCTCTGCTCTTTCTGCCCTGTGAGGCTACAATGGGAAGTCTCTGTCTGCCACCCAGAAGAGGGTTCTCACCAGAAACTGACATGCTGACACCCTGATCTCATTCTTCCAGCCTCCAGAACTGTGAGGAATAAATAACTGATGTTTATAAGCCATCCATTCTATGGATTTTTGTTATAGCAAGCAGAACAAAGATAAATATCACGTTGAATAAATGAACTGAAATTTGTTTTATTTGTCATAATTTTATCATAACAGCATAGTTTACTTCATGATTTTTCAAGATTAGAAAAATAACAAAACAAATCTCCGACTTACTTATTATGCAAATAGAAACCATAAGTGAAATGTGTATTGTGGAGAAAGTCCATAATTTCACTAGGCAATGAACTGTGTGGAGCCTGTAAGGAGAAGGAGTGTGGTTTTTATGGGTACCTTCGTAGAGCATCTTGAACAGCATCCCCCTCATCTTCAAAAGTAGACATACTGAAACTAAGCCTCAAACTACATGACCCATAGCCGAGCCATGGGTGCTAAACATGCATCACAGGAGTGAGCCAGATTTCCTGACAGCTTCCTGTGAAGGAATGTTTCCTTTCAAGGAAAGGTGATTTTTGAATCACAAGTCTAGCCAGCGCTTCCTTCCTGAAAAAGCAAGAGACCCTGGAAATAATCAATTGAATCAAATAACGAATTCTAATAAAAATTTTAGAATATTATGATATATGCCTCAGTGCATCAGTTAGGATCCTCCAGAAAAACAGAACCAATTTTATATTTAAACAAATATAAATAAAGATATGTAGATAATACACATATATCACATATATGTGTTATATATATGTAGAGACAGAGAGACAAATGTAGAAACAGAGACAAAGAGAGACAGAGATACAGAGAAAAAGAGAGTTATTTTAAGAAATTTACTTTCATGATTGTGGGGACTGTTAAGCCCAAAATTTCATAAGGAAGACAAATACACTGGAAGTTCAGGTAAGTGTTAAGAGTTAATGTTGTAGGGGGTTTTTTTTGAATTTTATTTAATTTATTTTTTTAATACAGCAGGTTATTAGTTATCTATTTTATACATATTAGTATATATATGTCAATTCCAATCTACAAGTTCATCCCACCACCATCACCCTGCCCCCTGCTTTTCCCTCTTGGTGTCCATATGTTTGTTCTCTACATCTGTGTCTCTATTTCTGCCTTGCAAACAGGTTCATCTGTACCATTTTTCTAGACTCCACATATATGCATTAATATATGATATTTGTTTTTCTCCTTCTGACTTCACTCTGTATGACAGTCTCTAGGTCCATCCACATCTCTACAAATGACCCAATTTTGTTCCTTTTTATGGCTGAGTAATATTCCATTATATATATGTACCACCTCTTCTTTATCCATTAATCTGTTGATGGGCATTTAGGTTGTTTCCATGACCTGGCTATTGTAAATAGTGCTGCAATGAACATTGGGGTGAATGTGTATTTTTGAATTATGGTTTTCTCTGGGTATATGCCCAGTAGTGGGATTGCTGGGTCATATGGTAATTCTTTTTTAGTTTATTAAGGAAACTCCATAGTGGCTGTATCAATTTACATTCCCACCAACAGTGCTAGAGGGTTCCCTTTTCTCTACACCCTCTCCAGCATTTGTTGTTTGTAGATTTTCTGATGCTGCCCATTCTAACCGGTGTGAGGTGATACCTCACTGTAGTTTTGATTTGCATTTCTCTAATAATTAGTGATGTTGAGCATCTTTTCATGTGCCTCTTGTCCATCTGTATGTCTTCTTTGGAGAAATGTCTATTTAGATCTTCTGCCCATTTTTTGATTGGGTTGTTTTTTTAATATTGAGCTGCATGAGCTCTTTATATATTTTGGACATTAATCCTTTGTCAGTTGCTTCATATCTTTGCAAATATTTTCTCCCATTCTGAGTGTTGTCTTTTTGCCTTGTTTATGGTTTCCTTTGCTGTGCAAAAGCTTTTAAGTTTCATTAGTTCCCATTTGTTTATTTTTGTTTTTATTTCCATTCCTCTAGGAGGTGGGTCACAAAGGATCTTGCTGTGATATACATCAGAGCGTTCTTCCTATGTTTTTCTCTAAGAGTTGTATAATGTCTGGTCTTACATTTTGGTCTCTAATCCATTTTGAGTTTTGTGGGGTTTTTTTGCATTACACGGGCTTCTCACTGTTGTGGCCTCTCCTGTTACGGAGCACAGGCTCCAGATGCACAGGCTCAGCAGCCATGGCTCATGGTCCCAGCCGCTCCGCGGCATGTGGGATCTTCCCGGACCGGGGCACGAACCCATGTCCCCTACATCGGCAGGCGGACTTTCAACCACTGCACCACCAGGGAAGCCCTTGAGTTTATTTTTGTGTATGGTGTTAGGGAGTGTTCTAATTTCATTCTTTTACATGTAGCTGTCCAGTTTTCCCAGCACCACTTATTGAAGAGACTATCTTTTCTTCATTGTATATCCTTGCCTCCTTTGTCATAGATTAGTTGACCATAAGCGTGTGGGTTTATCTCTGGGCTTTCTATTATGTTCCATTGATCTATATCTCTGTTTTTGTGTCCGTACCATATTATCTTGATTACTGTAGCTTTGCAGTATAGTCTGAAGTCAAGGAGTCTGATTCCTCCAGCTCCGTTTTTTTCCCTCAAGACTGCTTTGGTTATTCGGGGTCTTTTGTATCTCCATACAAATTTTAAGATTTTTTTGTTCTAGTTCTGTAAAAAATGCCATTGGTTATTTGATAGGGATTGCATTTAATCTGTAGATTGCTTTGGGTAATATAGTCATTTTCACAGTATTGATTCTTCCAATCCAAGAACATGGTATATCTCTCCATCTGTTTGTGTCATCTTTGATTTCTTTCATCAGTGTCTTACAGTTTTCTGAGAACAGGTCTTTTACCTCCTTAGGCAGGTTTATTCCTAGGTATTTTATTATTTTTGTTGCAATGGTGAATGGGATTGTTTCCTTAATTTCTCTTTCTGACCTTTCATTGGTAGTGTATAGGAATGCAAGAGATTTCTGTGCATTAATTTTGTATCCTGCAACTTTACCAAATTCATTGATTAGCTCTAGTAGTTTTCTGGTGGCATCTTTAGGATTCTCTATGTATAATATCATGTCATCTGCAAACAGTGACAGTTTTACTTATTCTTTTCCAATTTGTATTCCTCTTATTTCTTTTTCTTCTCTGATTGCTGTGGCTAGGACTTCCAAAACTATGTTGAATAATAGCGGTGAGAGTGGACATCCTTGTCTCGTTCCCGATCTTAGAGGAAATGCTTTCAGTTTTTCACCATTGAGAATGATGTCTGCCGTGGGTTTGTCATATACGGCCTTTATTATGTTGAGGTAGGTTCCCTCTATGCCCACTTTCTGGAGAGTTTTTATCATAAGTGGGTGTTGAATTTTGTCAAAAGTTTTTTCTGCATCTATTGAGACGATCATATGGTTTTTATTCTTCAATTTGTTACTATGGTGTATCACATTGATTGATTTGCATATATTGAAGAATCCTTGCATCCCTGGGATAAATCCCACCTGATCATGATGTATGATCCTTTTAATGTGTTGTTGGATTCTGTTTGCTAGTATTTTGTTGAGGTTTTTGCATCTATATTCATCAGCGATATTGGTCTATAATTTTCTGTTTTTGTAGTATCTTTGTCTGAATTTGGTACCAGGTTGATCGTGGACTCATAGAATGAGCTTGGGAGTGTTCCTTCCTCTGAAAGTTTTTGGAAGAATTTAAGAAGGATGGGTGTTAGCTCTTCTCTAAATGTTTGACGGAATTCACCAGTGAAGCCATCTGGTCCTAGACTTTTGTTTGTTGAAAGATTTTTAATCACAGTTTCAATTTCATTACCTGTTATTAGTCTGTTCATATTTTCTACTTCTTCCTGGCTCAGTCTTGGAAGTTTATACCAGGTGTTATAATTTTTAGTCTGAAATCTGTAGAGGAGAATGGTAGGCTGGAAACTCGGGCAAGAGTTCTATGTCACAGTCTTCAGGCAGAATTTATTCTTCTCCAGAAAACCTAAGTTGCTGCTCTCAAGTCCTGATTGGATGGGGCCCATCCACATTACCAAAGCAATCTTCTTTCCTAAAATCAGCTGATTATAAATGTTAATCATATCTGCAAAATACCTTCACAGCAACATCTAGACTAGTGTTTAACCAAACAACTGGCCACCATAATTTTGCTAAGTTGACACATAAAATTAACCATCACATTCAGTATCTTCTAAAAAACTTTAAAATTCTCAACAAATTATTTTCAAAAGAGTATATAAAAACATGAAGATGGCCATTTAGAAAGTTACTATTCATGTTTGCACTTCGAAGACATACAAACATACATTCATACAATACTCTAAAATATATCCAAAACTATGCCCAGAAGGTTATTATTTGATAGAAAATATTCAAATACATATATAATGACTGGGGTTTAACTACCCTAACCCATAACCATAGAAGACTGAAAAGGAAGGAAGGAAGGGAGGAAGGGAGGAAGGGAGGAAGGGAGGAAGGGAGGAAGGGAGGAAGGGAGGAAGGAAGGAAGGAAGGAAGGAAGGAAGGAAGGAAGGAAGGAAGGAAGGAAGGAAGGAAGGAAGGGGAAAGAAGAAAGAGGAAAGGAGGGAGGGCCGGGGGGGAGAAAGAAAAAAAGAAAGAAAGAAAGAAAAAGAAAGAAAGAAAAAAGTCTAGAAGAAAGTGAGAAGGTTTCTTTAAAAGATTGCAGGAGAAGTGAAAGAAAGAAAAGATAAAACAGAGGTAAAGAAAGGAGAGGATTTTAGTTTAAATCTGTAAAAATAATGACAAATTTGAAAAAATGAGCCATCATAGCATAGCTAATAAGAGATAATTTGATATATAGCATCACTGACAGTTAGAGTATATCCAGACTCACACTGTTTAAAAAGAAATACCAACCAGACAGACAATAACAGAAATAGGCTTTTTTTTAATTGCAGGGCATGGCACAATCTAAAACATCTTGTATGTAGAAAAATAAGGAATCTAAACATCACATATAAATTCAGAGAACTTCCCAAAATGAACACAGTTAAATTCTTCGTATAGAAGGCAGCAATACAAGGCTTTTTAGTTTGCAAACCTCTCTCTTCCCCCTAGTCCTTGTTCTCCCTCTAACCCTTTTTATCTCCTTTATACATGACATTTACTTTAAAGTTAATGAGGTTGGAAAGAAATCATGCAGTGAGCATTGGAAGGGTAAATGTGGGAAGGTTCAGATTAATTCACCAAAAATCAGCCACATTTTGTCCACAGCCTTATCGTCTTTCATTCTTGCATATAGAAAAACATCTTTAGTGTATTTTTCAGAAATTAATTGGGTTGGCTTAATCCCAGCAAAGCACTTTTTCCTTTAAGTAGGTTAAAGTACTTGAAATTTTAAGCTTTTCTAGAATAATTTAAATATTTTACTGCTGAAGTGGCTTTTCTACTGGGTTCATATAATTACATTTTACTAGCAAAAATGTAAAAAAATAATGTGCCTTGAGCTTACCCTTCAAATTTAACCTTAAAAGCCAGGATCTAAAGTAAAAAAGAAAAGAAAACATTCCTTATAAATTAGTAATTATCCAAAGAAAAGTTGCAACCAGAAGAGAAAATTAAGATATCAAGCATAACCTGAAGCATAGCTGAAGACCTCTGCTGTTTGTCTTCCTGATCTGGTAGTTATATGATTGAGTGCACACTTGATTCAGCCCTGCAGAGTTTAAAATAGTGCATATATAGCTGCTTAATAAACGGCTTTCTTATGATATTGGTAGATTTTAAATAATTAAGATAATACTGTCCCAGATATTAATAATAACATTGCTCAAGATATGTTCATCATATGATCTACATCATCTCATTTAATTTGTCCCTGTAAAATAGGCTTGACAGGTAGGTAATATTAATCTAATTTTATAAACGGGAAACCTTGATGTAGAAACCTAGCAGGTGTAAAGTTGAGACTAAGGCTCTGACTTTTGACTCGAGAGTATTTTTCTTGGCAGTACTTTACATGCCTTTGGTTTGGTTTATATTGAGCTAATGTTCTTGAGGACATTATCCTAAATGAGATACGTCAGATAGAAAAGATAAATACTGTATGGTATCTTGTATATGTGGAATCTAAAAAAATCCAAATCATAAAAGCAGAGGGTTACAAGAAACTAGAAGGTGGGGGAATGGCAGAGATGTTTAAGGGTACATACTTGTAACTAATAGATAAATAAATAAGCTCTGAAGACCTAATACACAGTACAAGGATTATAGACAACAAAGCTGTACTATAAACATTATACTTGCTAAGAGACTAGATCTTAATTATTCCCACCACTAGAAGAAATGATAATTATGTGATGTGATAGAGGTGTTAGCTAATGCACACTGGCTATCATACAGCAAAATATGTGAATGTATCAAATAATTTTGTTGTACACTTTAAATTTACACAATGTTGTATGTCAAATATATCTCAATTAAAAGTTTTTTAATTAAAATTTAAAAATTAAAAAGGGCTTACTATGTGCCAATTTCTCTAAATGTATTAATTTGCATAATTCTCATATCCATTCTGTGAAGGAGATTATATTTTACAGACGGAGGCCCCACAGTTACTCCACTTGCTAATATCAAAGCTGAGCTTTGCACCCAGGAAAGTTTCAGAGTCTATGCTTTTAACTACTACTCCCTATTGTACCAAAAACTCTAATCTGAGATTGTGGTTACCTAATTAGGAGTATAGGCTCATTCTTAGAAAGTCATTTCCTGAAAAAGCACCGAATCAGTAGAAATTGTAGCACAAGCAGAGAGATGTGAAGAGAAAGGAAACACATTTATTGACCACATTCTTGGGCTAGACATTTATTCTTTTGACTCATTCAATCTTTAGCCACTGAAAGTATTGTGTACTATTTAATCATCACAACTACTCCATAGAATAGGTACTATTCCACTTGACAAATGAGAAAACTGAGACCCAGAGTTAAATAATTTGTCCATTATCAGAGCCAGGATTGAAAACTAGTTAAATCCAACCCCAAAGTCATCATATTTTTACTTTGGTGCTTCTGCCTAACAATCCATTGAATTCCGTTAAGTGTAGATCTGAGAGTGTCTGGCAATCCTTGGGCCACAAATAAATCACAGACAGCTCTGATCATTGCCATCAAATTTGAGGTAGGCCTCGAGGCACTTCATAGCACTTTTGTGAACAGTCACCTTCTATTGAGAAGTTTGTTCCCTGGGCCTGGTCTACAGCATTAACGCAGTTTTTCCCCCCAATGCTTCTTAGTCCTTCTCATTCAAAAGTTTATTTCCTTTACAATGTTATGATAGATGTCCTCGTATGTCTCACACAGACGAACTTGCACTTTCTGTTTATGCCTATAACCTCTTCTCGGGCCTGAAACTCCAGCTCTGGCAGTAAGTGGAAGCACTTTAACAAAGAACAATGTCAGGTGTAAGCTGGAATAAATAGGCCTTTCCCAAGTTCTCCCAGCAGCTTGGTCACAGTCTATCTACAGGGTCTGAGGTCACCTGGTAGGAGAGATTCTAATAAAATAGCTGTCCATTTCTCACTTAGTGTCTCTCCACATACATGATGAGATGCACTCATAAAATAGCAATACAATTACACAGCATTCGAATTTGATGCTAGTACCTATCACTGAACAGGTATTCAATTAACCTATTTTGAATGAATGTAAAGTAATCCTGAAAATTCAAATTAGTATTATAATGACTTCACCAGGTTATTGATTTTTCTTGTTAAATTAATATTGATTCTTCTTGTAAAATTTACATTTATCATCAAGGAATCAGGGTGCATGTGAGAAGTAGGTTTTCAATTATTATACAAAGCAATTAAATATCCATACCTGTAATAAATCAGGCCAATGTGTGATCTTAATATGTGAAATACTAGTTTTTCCTGATTGCCAAAAGTATAGCATCTCTATTGGGAGTTCTCTATCTCATTTGTTACATATGGAATAAAATCTCTTATATAGCTTTCATGTATCAACCCAGTCATTTTAGACACAGGAGCCATTCAATTTCCATGTCTTGGGCCTATTCAGTTGTTTGTCCAAAGCTCTCAACAGAGAACTACAATGCTCACTCACTCAACTTCTTATTAGATCACCCTAATGACTAAATAAGATGTTATATTGACAGCAAGAAAAAAAAATGTAAAACCCACCGTAAGAAACAAGTAGGTCCCTTTAAAAAGTGTATAAAAATAACCTAAAAAAAAAGAGATGGTAATTATGTGACGTGATGGAGGTGTTAGCTAAGGCTATGGGGGGTCATCATTTTACAATGATAAGTGTATCAAATTTATGCATTGTACACTTTACACTTACACAATGTTGCATGTCAATTATGTCTCAGTAAAGCTGGGGGAAGAAAAGAAAAAAAGTGTGACCAATACAAGCCACAATAACAGTGATTATGTTAGTTAGTGGGGTTATGAGGGATTTTAATTTTCTTCTCTTAATTTGCATTTCCCAAACTGTCTTCAATAAATATAAATTACTTTTATAATAAGAAAAAAAAAGAAACAAGTAGGTCTGCGAAACCATTTCTTCAATAATATTTTCATGTTTTCCTTTTCTGCACCTCAACCCTGTATTTCCCTCCATCGCTACCAAGAATATAGTAGAGAACTACAGGAAAACAAAAGCCCCTAAACATATTAATGTTAAATCATAGCATACAAAACAACAAAAATATTATTCTAACTCTAATGAGTAAGTGGGAAGTTAAGGAAAATTCCCAATCTGCTGGTGATCGGGACCTGAGATTAGCGTAATGTAAACTAATGTACATGCTAATTCTACATGCAATACAATAACAAACATGGTTTGCTAAGTTTAGAGTCTTGGACTTTTAATTAAAACAAGTACTATAAGATGATTTCATTTTTTTAACATTAAATTTTCAGGAAAGTGATCTATAATTCAGAAAGCTGCTAAAAAGATAAATCAATGTATTAAAAATAAAGGAGTAGCTTGAACTTATAATAATTGTTTAAAAAATTTCTAAGTTTTTCAGAGACTAACAATTTTGTACTAGCAACAAGTATGGATATACTTAAAGTAACAGCAATTCTTAGAATCTAATTCCCTTAAAAGTAATTTTCTCATAGAGAGATATTTATTTGGGTATACTGAGAGTTCAGAGCCCAGAGAGAATGAGAGCGGCTCAATGAGGCAAGGAACAACTGCTAACTCCAGCTGTCTTCGTGGCTGCAGCACAAGCAAAAGGGTTAGAGTCCAAGAGGCAACAGCAGTAATTAGTAGAGGTGAAAATGAACACACTTAGTGGTGGAGATAAAAGAAATATTTAGTAAAAGAGTAAATATTAAATGAGTCTACAGTACGATCTAGATCCTGTATCAGAACACTTAAAGCACTGCCACTTTAGGGTTCAGAAGAAAGGAGCTTAAATACCATTGCTCTAGTCCCATTTCTTTATTCTATAGATAAAGATCCTTAACCATAATGGAAAAATAAGTTCCAAAGCAGCAAAGCTACTTAGTGGCAGAATTAGCACTAAAACTCAGGTCTCCTGGACCCCATCTTTTACCAAGTACACCATAATGTTTTAGAGAATACTTTTATTAATGTATTTAGACAATTCAGTGAATCATTGTGAAACTAGATATTTCAATGTTCCGTTGCTGAATAATTTTAAAATGCTGGTGTGTTTTGTTAGCCATCACGTTAAACTTATCCAGAGCAAAAGAAACAGCAAAACACACATAATGAAAAAATGTAGCTCTTCTAGACAATGCTTATTAACTGGAAATAGCATTCTTTACTTTATAATTGCATGTAGAATTTTATAGTTAAATTTAGAAGAAGAATAAATACAAGTCTTTGCACATATTTGAAAAGTTTTCTCTTTGGAGTAAAATTTTCTTGTGATCTTTTTATATACCATCTATCTTCATAAAAGAGAAAGCACCTTTGCTGTGTCAAATGTGGTATAACAAGGTTTTCATTAATTAGACCCATTTCATCTGGGTCTTAGAGAATTAATACGAGTTTGCTGGGCAAAGAATGGTGATAGAAATAGAGAGTATTCCCTGGAGAAGAAATAACCTGAGCAAAGAGCCAAGTTATATAAGTGGCAGATTGGAGTGAGAAAGACCCATGGAAGAGTCTTTGCAGGCTCATGCAATGGTCCAAGTGAAAGATGATCAGCAGAGAACAGTGACAGTTTTGCAGATTAGAAAGATTCAAGAAAATTCTGATCAAAACATCTGCATGACTTAGGGACAAACTGGAGATGAATAGCAAGAGAAAACAAAGAGTTATTGAGCATGACAACAAGTTTTTAGCATGGGAAGCTGGGTGGCTGGTGATGCCTTTAACTGAAATTAAAGGACACAAGAAGAGAAGCAGAATTGGCCATATTTAGGCTGTGGTTCTTGATGGAATCCACATGTGTTTTCTTGGTTGAGCTGAAGATTAGATTTAGCATGGTGATGGTTATGTTAGGCAGACTTCTAAGATGGCCCCCAGTGATTCTTATGTGCTAGAATTCATATCGTTGTATAATTCCTTCCCCTTACGAGTGAGTTCGGGACTTCCCCGATGGTCCAGTAGCTAAGACTCTGAGCTTCCAATGCAGGGGCCCAGGTTCAATCCCAGGTCAGGGAACTAGATCCCACATACCACAACTAACAGTCTGCACGCCGCACCTGAAGATCCCACACTTGGCAACAAAGATCCCACGTGCTGCAACTAAGACCCAGTGCAGCCAAATTAATTAATTAATTAATTAATTTTTAAAAAGAGTGAGTGGGATCTAGTGATTTGTGTCTTACCAATAAGATATGACAAAAGTTATAGGATGTCACTTCCATTATTAGGTTAGAAAAATTGTGACTTCCACTTGGCTAGCAGATTCTCTCTCTTGCTGGCTTTGACAAAGCAAGTTACCATGTTAGAAAAGCCCACAGAGAAAAAACTGAGGGTAGCCTCCAGCCAACAGCCAGTAAGGAACTGTGAGGCCTTCTGTTCAACCTCCCTGAATCCTGCCAGCAACCATCAGTATGAGCTTCAAAAGGAGATCCTCACCCATTCAAGTCTTCAGGTGAGACCCCAACCCTACATGACACCTTGATTACATTCTTATAAGAGATCATGAAGCAGAGAACCCAGCTAAATTTCTGACCCACAAAAATTGCCTAGATTTTTGACCCACAAAAATTATGAGATAATACATGTGTGTTCTTTTAAGCCACTAAGTTTGGGGGTAATTTGTTACACAGCAATACATAACTAATTCAGTGGTAGTTAAAATTATGCGAGCAAATGAGATTTAAAATAAATAAATAAAAGTTATCCCAAGATCAGTCTTTCAAGGAAATCAGAAATATCCTGGGGGGCTTCCCTTGTGGCACAGTGGTTAAGAATCCACCTGCCAATGCAGGGCACACGGGTTCGAGCCCTGGTCTGGGAAGATCCCACATGCCATGGAGCCACAACTACTGAGCCTGCGTTCTAGAGCCCGTAAGCCACAACTACTGAGTCTGCGTTCTAGAGCCCACGAGCCACAACAGCTGAAGCCTGCGACCCTAGAGACGGTGCTCCGCAACAAGAGAAGCCACCCCAATGAGAAGCCCGCACAACGAAGAGTAGCCCCCGCTCACTGCAACTAGAGAAAGCAAAGACCCAACGCAGCCAAAAATAAATAAAAATAAAATAAATTTATTTTTTTTTAAAAAAGAAAGAAAGAAATATCCTTGGACTCCTAACTTCTCTTTGATTACCACTTCTGGGTTCCCAGATTCTCAGTTCTTTAATCTGTCACCAGGTCTCCTTGTCAACAAAGGAAATAAATCTGGCAAATTTAACACTAAACAAAAAGAACCCAGCCAAAAATGGCTGGATATGTCAGGCTAGATATGTCAAGCTGGATGCCCAGGACCTGAAAAAGAAGCCTGAGTCTTCATGATATCCCAGAAGAGAGATCAGTGGTTCATCTGCTGATGTCAAAGGAACCAAAGGAGGGCCCAGGGGCTCCCCCAAAGCCCATGAAGGGGCACTATGAAGGAAAGAATCACCTACTGGCCCCAGAGAGTACACATCAGCTAATGTGATCAGATTAATCAGATCCAGTCAGACCTCTCCAAATCCCCCACTTTACTTTCTCCTGCTCCCTCCAAACCTGCAGGATAAGAAACAGCAGCTAGCAATGGAGGGAGCTAACAAGTGGTGAGAGCAAGGTGATGTGGTGGCTCAGGATTGGTGGAAGAAGGAGGAGAAACCAAACATGGCTCCTTCCCTGCTGCAGACTTCCATATTGAGGCTGCTCAATCTGAGGTTGGAGAAAAGACTTTGACAGTAAATCAAGCCCACAGCCTTTACTAATATAGTCCCAGACATCCTGTTTACCAATTTGAGACTATGCTCTAGACATAAAGTTAATGGAAGACCTGTTATATAAGAATGATACAAAAATCATGGTGTCTGCATCTATCTTTATCCCTGAAGAAACAGCCTCACTGAACACATTTTGAATGGGCAGGAGGAAACAAAAATGAAGTTGCCTCTTAACTATGTCATATGATATGCTTGTTTGTTAACTTACATATATTTAACAGTGATTTGATTACAGGGGAATAAGAGAACCATGAAATTCCACTTGTGATGTAGATGATGAAGTATTCTGGATGGTTTGTTAAAAAGAAAAGAAAAAGAAAATATTTGATGTCCGGACTTAAGACCATTTATGCAGCATTTTTATTTTCTATCCATTGAGACAAATTTTTTTATTTCATATTCAGCTTCCTAGAAACCAAAAAACTAAAGGAAAACCTCAAATGTGTAATATTTATTATGAAAAGTAAGTGTCACACCATACTCTCATGAGTACAAAGTTTTCTTAAATCTACTCTCTAAAAATAAATTATCATTAAGTGTGGGATATATAGTAAGAGATGCAAAAGATAATCGAAATAGAAGCAAAGATGCCTAAAGCCCAGCTGTTTACCAAATCTCTGGCATCAAAACTTGCATTTGATGCAAGTGCATCAAATATTGCACTTTCAAAAACATATATTGGCATGTGTAATTAGTTTCCTGTAGCTGCTGTAACAAATGACCACAATCTTGGAGTTAAAAATAATAGAAATTTATTCTCTCACAAATCTAGAGACCAGAGATCCAAAATCAGTTTCACGGAGTTGAAATCAGGTGTTGTCAGGGTCCTGCTCCCTCCAGAAGCTCTGGAGGAGAATGCTTTCCTTGCCTCTTTCAACTTCTGGTGGCTGCCCATATTCCATGTCTTCTGGCCACATCACTGCAAGCTCTGCCTCCAGTGTCACATTGCATTATTCCCTTTTGTCTGTGTAGAAACTCCATCTGCCTCCCTCTTATAAAGATACATGTGGTTGCATTGGGGACCCATATTGATAACCTAGAATAATCCTCCCAGCTCAATATCCTTAATTTAGTCACATCTGCGAAGACCATTTATTCCAAAGTGAAGATAAAGGAAAACTTCACTTTAAATGGAGTTAAGATTCACTTTGTTATACAGCAGACACTAACACAACATTGTAAAGCAATTATACTCCAAGAAAGATGTTAAAAAAAAAAAAAGAAAGAAAATGAAAGTTTAAAAAAAGGAGTTAAGAAGGTCCGAAGGGAGAGCTCTCATGCACGTACCACTTGGTGCAGCCTGCATAACCAGCAATAAGTAGGAAGATAAGAATTATTTTAACAAGGTCTGTTTGTATATCTCTTAGTATAAAATCCTCTCAGTCTCATCATTTTACCCATGATTAAAAGAATGTTACCTTTCTTCTGGTACAAGGAAGAACATTTTTTCACATGAGAATTTCATCTCCTGCTTTTTTTTTTTTTTTTTCTTGACCAAAACTTTAATTTACAACTTAATATACAATATGATGTCTGTAACTTCTTGAAATTCTCACCTGGCTCTTGGAAAGAGTTGAGTCTACATTTTCAGTCTTCATCATCAGGAAGGATACCTAATTCTTCATCCCTCCACTGGAAAGGATCTGGATATGGAAAGTGACCCAGCACGGCATCTGAGTCATGCCAAAAGCGCCAGAGAATCCAGAACCACATGGTTGCACTGAAGAACTCTGCCTTGATCACCTGGGATCTGGTCAGCTGGGGAAACTGTCTGTACTGGGGCTCGATATGCACACCTCCACCAGCATGACGGACTCCAGCGCCTCCAGCCGCCCGCGTGCGGCGGCCCCTGAAGAAGTGGCCTCCAACGCGCGCTAAAGGCGCTAGACGCGTCAAAGCCGACATGCCAGCCCGTGTTCGGAAAGCAATCCCCAGGCCGCACCGCCGCTTCACGTCACTTCCTTTGGAGCCTCGCCCAGTGACGTCAGTGGCGTCGTCCCTCCCATCTCCCAGAGGGGGAAGTCATCTCCTGCTCTTAAGGAAAGGAAGATCCCTCTGCCCCAAGCAACAACACACTAACCACTGCTTGCAGCCAATGAGAAGCAGCCACAACCTTGAATTCTTGTCTTTCTCCAAAGAACTTTTGTTCAAAAGAGCCCTCCCCAATTTCCCCCTAAAATTTAATAAAAGCAAGCCCCTCTCTGTATGGACTTGCCTATGATCCACCATATCTTGTCTGTTCCAAATTGCAGTTCTCTGCTATTCCCAAATAAACCCATTTTCCTGGTTAAAAAACAAAAACAAAAAACCTGGCTGCTTTTTTTTCTTTAAATAATTTTTTTTTTAATTTTTTATTTTTGGCTGCGTTGGGTCTTTGTTGCTGCACATGGGCTTTCTCTAGTTGCAGCAAGCGGGGCTACTCTTTGTTGCGGTGCGCAGGCCTCTCATTGTGGCCTTTCTTGTTGCAGTGCACAGGCTCCAGGTGCGCTGGCTTCAGTAGTTGTGGCTCGCAGGCTTAGTCGCTCTGCAGCAGGTGGGATCTTCCCGGACCAGGGCTCAAACCCATGTCCCCTACTTTGGCAGGTAGATTCTTAACCACTGCGCCACCAGGGAAGCCCCTGACTGCATTATTTTTGAGATTGACACCAACATAAAGTAGCATTTCCAGGTTTCAGTGGCTATATTTTGGGGGATCATTTTTCAGCCTACCACGACACATGAAGAGCAATAGATACATAACATGCAGAATAAGACTTTTAATCCACCTATATACTTTAGGTAATAAGCTAGCACTAGAAATTTAGAAATTTGCTGGATTTCAATAACATCTTCATTAATGTAATTAATTCTCATATTGTAGCTATAGATACAATTTTTAGTTCTCAGTAGTGAGTATGGAATAGACTTCTGGAAGCCAAGGTGTTGGTGTAATGGTCTGTGTAAACATGGGACCAGATTATTATAAAATTCCATTACTTACAAATGCTTCTACTAGGAGCACTACACATGGAAAGGAAATTTATTGCTCTCCCTTTAAGAGAGTAAAATCTAAAAGAGCTCAATGTGGGACCTTAGCTCACCACAGAATTTTAACGCTGGACAGGATCTCAACCCTTCATCCTTACTTTTCAGATAAGAAAAGTGAGGCTCAGTGAGACCTGCTCACAGATCCCACAGCTAATAAGTAGCAGAATGAGATCAGAATACTTCCTCACTCCTCATCCATGCTCTTCCTTTTGAGCTATGTGACTTTCTTTTTTGTTTGGTCATTTACTGAAATATAAGCTAGTTTTAATCACTCTCCTGTTTAGGTTTTTCAATCCTTATAATTAAAGCACATTAATTAGTATTTAAGCGTTTATTTCTGGATTTAGTAACATAAATATTCTTACTGACCTCTTACTAACAAAAGTCTGATCTGCAAAAGAGGAAATTCAGGAAGACAGTGCTTAACACTCAACTGCTATCAGGTTAATTCAAAGGAGTTGGTTCAGTGAAGATTTTAATGTGCACAAAAGGAAACAGAAACTGCAAATGTACTCAGTACAGATATATCTAGCAGCAGCAGTGAGCAGGGCTGAATTTGTAACAGCTGGGGAAGTTCCCATCCACAAATTAGAGGTGCAGAAAATTTCTCTCCCACACCAAACAAGTTGGTTTGTGGTTTTCGAAAAGATTCACCGGCTATATATCTATTCTTTCTCATGAAGAGAGGCTTGATAAAATGGCAAAATGTCACTCCGATAATCTTGTAAATCATCTGCCTTCAAGTTTACCAGGCGAGTTTAGCAAGGAGACAGTCTATTACAACATAAGCTGCCCTTGTGTCTCTTAGTGATGCCAGGATATCTTTTAAGAAATCCAACTTAAAAAAATCTGAATGAGTAGGTGATTTTGAAATGATTTCATTCTTGTAGTTGCTGATAACATAAAATGAGATGTTACAATGTAGTCCAAACTTTTTCTCAGAATATTATATATCTTGTTTAGACAGAACTCGCTGTTATTATTTATTCATGCCAATATAAATTATTCTTTTCAAATGAACTCAAGTCACGTAAACTCTGGCTTCCAGGAACCAGAGCATGCTTTCTTTTTGAGAGATGTGAATTTCACCTCATTCCTTGAAAACTGAAAAATCAAATAACAAACAAGCCCAGTGTTTACAATCAATACCTAGTTCAGTAACTCCTTGAGATTGTTTGACTCCAGTGTGAGTTGCAGTCCTGGGAGTATTAAAGACTTGGAATCTTTTTTGCTATCAACTCCAAAACAAAGATGAACTATGGTAGATAGTTGCCTTTATTATGGGGATCTGAAGGGGGATTCTGGTTTGTTTTATCTATTTGAAAGCCAAAAGCCAATTCAAGGATGATGAATGGTGTCAGTTTGACAGCACCAAAGACTGAAATTCTTCATTTCTTCCAAGGTTTAGCCTGGCAATGCCTGCAATTTCTTCTACAGTTTACACGGCCAAGTGCATTAACTCTTACCTGGATAAGCTGATTCTAAAAGTGTGGTATCGGTATCATGATCTATTCTGACAATTCCTTTTCTCCTGATAGCCCTTGTAAGTGTGAGGGTAGATATAATAAAAGAGATTCTTTTTACTTTTAAAGAGGTTTTTTTTTTTTTTTTTTTTTTTTTTTTTTTTTTTTCAATTGGAACTGAATAAAGCCTTCTGATTGAATTTATTCAGGTCAGCACACTGATTGAAGGCTAGAGCTGGTCTGGACCTGACCCCAACAATGACTGTTCTATGAGCCCAATCTCAGATGGGGTTCAGATTTATTGACCTGAATTTTGCCAGATTGAAAGAATAGTCTCAGGGGAAGTTGACACTTACACAGTCTACCTTTCGACTTTAACAAAAACTTTACCCTGCTCTTTGGTTCACACCAATAATAGTGGTGATATAGTGGAATGGATATTCTTTTGTTGCTGAGGGACATCCTTGGACAAGGAGAGAAAAAGCCCTGTTCAGCTAGTCATTACCATCCACGTAATAATGACTTCTGGTGGCTAATAAACAATTAGGTTTTAAATGAGATTTATTTTCTCTGAGGCAATTTGTTTTTCACTTATTCACTCCTGTAAGTGACTAATTTACAGCATTTAAACATTTTTATTGAAATAATTATATAAACTCAATAAAAGGATGAAAGGCTTACTTTATTATTTCTTATGCATTCTTTTCTTCAACTTTTGAAACATTACCTGTACTTTTTGTTTGTTTGTTTTTGCGGTACGCGGACCTCTCACTGTTGTGGTTTCTTCCGTTGCGGAGCACAGCCTCCAGACGCACAGGCTCCGGATGCACAGGTTCAGTGGCAATGTCTCACGGGCCCTGCTGCAGACCGGGGCACGAACCCGCATCATCTGCATCGGCAGGCGGACTCTAAACCACTGCGCCACCAGGGAAGTGCCACCAGGGAAGCCCTTAACGTGTACTTTTTAAGATAAGGTTATCAGTAGAGACTGAAGCTGAGTCTATATGAATAGTAGTCGAAAGTTTGCAGAACCATTATGATAATAAAATTTTGCTGAAGTAATGATGCTAATTAAATTTGTGGAGCAACCACAATGTAACAGCTATTGCTAGAAACTTTTGGCATAATAATGAAAATATAACTTACTTTAAGGTGTTTATAATCACCTTAGAAAAACAATAATAATACACCAAAAAAAAGTAGAAACATGAAACAAAACTTGTGTTACCATCATATAGTGCTTGTTCTTATAAAAATTAGTCTCCTTTAGAGAGAATCGTTTTTATTACATAGTGAAGTGTTACATAACGTGGTATGGACTCCAAATACTGATGGAATTCAAATAAAAAATAAATGGAGTATTTGAATTGTGAACTAGAATTTGGAAAAAAAGAAAGTATTTTTAAAAAGTAGGGTTGGGGCTTCCCTGGTGGCGCAGTGGTTGAGAGTCCACCTGCCGATGCAGGGGACGCAGGTTCGTGCCCCGGTCCGGGAAGATCCCACATGCCCGCGGAGCGGCTGGGCCCGTGAGCCATGGCCGCTGAGCCTGCGTGTCCGGAGCCTGTGCTCCACAACGGGAGAGTCCACAACAGTGAGAGGCCCACGTACCGCAAAAAAAAAAAAAAAAAAAAAAAAAAAAAGTATGGTTGGAGGAGGACATTGCCAAATAAAAAATACTATCAAACACATGAATAAGCATGAATTGTATTGGAACAGTGAGGCTTTCTCATTTCTCTGGTGGATGAGACACACTTTGAAGTGACCTTAATGAATATTGTTTTTTCCTTCATGCAAAACTTTTAAGAAGTGAAAAACTGATTGATTGTTAGGATAATTTCAACCCACATCAAAAAATAAAGCAAATCATAGCAAATTAAGTTGGAGGGTGAAAAAAGACAAAACACAATTCCTCCTCTTAAAGGGTTGAATTTTGGAGTTAAGATTTGCTGCCCACAAGCTTGACAGGAGATTTTTTAAAATCTCTTTCTTGATTTAAAATGATGAAAGCTAAATGAGGAATTTTCTTGAATTCATTAGACTTATGTAGCACTTCATAGTTTACAAGTCTAATCACTTACATTACTTATTTTATCCTAGACTGGAGACAGAATAGCTGATTCAAGTGTCATTATTTCCTAGCTGTATGCCTTTGATCTTTCCTTTTTCTATTCCTTTTGAAGTTTAGTTTTCTCTTCTGTTATATGAAAATAATAATACTTATCAAGTAGAGTTGTAAATATTTTAAACATGTAGTGCTTGGTGGAGAGTTGGAACTCAAGCATGAGTCCACTATTTAAAAGATGATGTAATCCAGAAAAAGTCAGGTAACTTGCCAAAGACTTCACAGTTTGAAGGGATAGACATAATAGTGGTCTTCAGAACTACTATTCTGTGATTTTTTTACTATATTGTGTAGCTTCAAATATAATTTCACATATGATCAAATTGATTATTATGAGAGTCTCTAGATATATTTTTATTTATATTTAACAAGGCCAACATCACTTGTATATTTAAGTGGTATGTGTATCACTGTTATGCTTCTTAAACTATGTACCCATGGGGTATATGCTGTGTGCTATCGTTTTTTCAAAATCACAGATTAAACTTGGAGCACCTTAAAAATGGGGGATGAGCAATATTCTATATTAAAATAAGCAACCATATATAAACCATATATAATGAGGTAGACTTTTTATTTTTTAATATAAAACCAAAAAAAAATGCTTGTAGAAGTTTGTTTTAGATCATATTTCAATCCCTAGTTTATATGATCATATTTTCTGCTGTGTTTGGTACTTTGGGAAGGAAGTTTTGATGACAGATGAAATACCATGTTCAGGATCACAAAGGAGTTTGTGTCCCCCAGAAATCTACATTTCCCAGAATATAGACTATAGAGATTGGCATGGTTTCTAAGCCTCTCTTCATATTGTAATTTCTATATATTCTTATATCTATTCTTTCTCATTTCTCTTTTTCCTCCATTTCAAAGGAAGGAGTATTAAGTATACAATAGTCAAAGGCAACCTAAGGAAGGAAACAAGCCAAACACTTTATGATATGTATTCTGTATTCTAAAGGACATGATTTTCTTGGGGTAAAATTTAAAGTCTTGACTATATTAAATGCTCTCATATCAGTGACATAAATGCTGGATAGTAAACTTTAAACTCAAATTTCTATACTGTCCTTTGTGTTGCTGGGGCTGGAAGTGGTTAACCCATATTTCTGCTTCACTTGGCAGGATTCCTCTTGGACTGTGCCAACAGGGGGAGCTAGAGGGAACCTGGAAAACTGAAGGAGAAAAGACGCTGCTTCCTGTTCTTGTCCCAGGGACCCCAGGACACACCTTCTCCCTTCTTCAGTAAGTGACACTTCTTCAGTAAGCACAGTTAATTCCAATTTGCAGTTTTTCCAACATTCCCATTGTCTTACTTTAAATCATTGCTTCAGGCACTATTTCTTTTAAAATCTTTTCCTAAGTGCTTTGGTTATTATTGCAAACACCAATGACAGATTTTTACTAGTTTTTCTTTTTTTTTTTTTTTTCTCCAAATTGATCTGTGTCAGAAATCTCAAGAGCAGTCATACTATTTCTCATCTCTCCCCCAAGTATTGCAGATGGGTTGGGTAATCTCCTTTTGTGATTACTAAAGAGAGTATTCAAATAATTAAAATAAAATTTGTCTCAACACTACAAGCCATGAGACCATGAGATCTTATTTCAAACCCTGTTTAAAAGTGTCCATATAAAATATTATTGAATGAAATAATTAATTTGGACTTACACGTTTAAAAATTCTCTTGAGAGCTTCTATGGGATTAGAAACTTTTTTTTTTCATTTTCCTCACAGATGCAGCATAAAATACACCAAAATACTAAAACACTATAATTCTCACATCTGTTTTTCCTACTTTATACATCAGAGTCTTCAATTTTTTTCTTTTTTCTTTTGTTCTCTGTGTAATGCTGTAAAGAGCCTTGTGAAACAAAATATTTTCAGTTTGCTACCCTTTCATAGGAAATGAATACTCACAAGTTGCTTTTTAAAATATTTTTAAAACTCTTACTTTGAAGATTTTAAAATCTTCTAGAAAAGGAGAAAGAGTGATATCATAAATTCCCATATACCCATTATGATGGTAAATTTTACATGTTAACTTGGCTGGGCCACCGTGGCCAGATATTTGGCCAAGCTTATTTTAGATGGTTCTGTGAAGGTGTTTTAAGATGAGATTAACATTTAAATTAACTTTGAGTAAAACAGACTGCCCTTTATAGTGTGGATGGGCCTCATCTAATCAGATGATGGCTTGAACAGCACAAAAGACTGGCCTCCTTCAAGCAGGAGAAAATTCTGCCAGCGGACAGCATTCAGCGGACAGACTTCAACTGTACCATCTCTTACTTGGTCTTCAACTTGCTGACCCATCCTAGAGATTTTGGACTTGTCAGCCTCCATAATTCTGTGAGCCAAGTCCTTAAAATAAATAAATAAATACACACACACACACACACACACACACACACACACACACACACACACATATATCCTATTTTTGGTTCTATTTCACTGAAGAACCCTGAATAATACACCCATCATCACCATTACCAATTGGCAATTGCTATATTTACTTAATCTATTTTTGAGTGTAATAATTTAGAGTAAATACAGATATCATGGCAGTTCATCCCTCAATAGATCATTACATTACTATCTGTAATCTCTGAAAGTAATGTTTCCCTGCATAAGAAAGTACTATTATTACACTTAATAATAAACTTAATAATTCTTTATATCATTTAATACTCACTTCATCTTAAAATTCTCCCAATGGTCCAAAAAAATGTCTTGTTCAAACAAGAACCAGTTAAGAACCAAATATTATGTTGGGGTGTGATGACACATAACACTTTATAGATAATGCTGTGTACCTCATATTGCATCACAGTAAGAAACATAATGTATACATCATTTGTGATACTAACATTGAACTCCCTGTTTAAGGGATGATGGCCTGATCCCTCCCCTGTAAAGTTACATCTTTTTCCCTTTGTGACCTTCAGATAATCTTTGTGATGATATTTTGGCATCCTATGAATATCTGTAGCACTCTTTCCTCTAGTGGTTTCATCATCCATTAACAATCTTTCCCTGAATCAAATATTTTATTAGAAGTTGCAAAAAAAAGTTAGCAGAATATCCAAAGATAATTTATTGTAGTATTACAAGGGAGCCAGTTCTATTCCCCATCTCTTCCTAATTTGTTTAACTCTGAACACACTAGCATGGAAATTTGGGTTGTCATGGCTGCAACCAATAAAACCAAGTAAAAGAGAATTACTCGGGATGGAAGACAGCCTACTTTAAGATCTGGTTTGTATAAAATGAGGGGAATCTGACAGAGTAGTAACAGAAATATTGATGTTCAGAATTCCCAACCTCCATGTCACTATAAAAAAATTATTTAGTATATCTTATATCAGATTTTCTGATAGAATGAGGAATAGATAATAGATAAATTATTCTTGGCAGTGCAAATCAAAGAGCTAATAGCCTGAATTTTCCCAGCTTTACTGAGGTGTAACTGACAAAGAATTGAATTATTTTTATAAAGACCTAATTAAATGACATTTAGTGTATGTAACCTATTAACACAGTTTTTACCTATTGCCATGTATTTTTGTACGGTTTGGAGAATTTTTAACCTTTTTTCTTCCCATTTGTTTCTCCTATTCACTTTGAGTCAAAGGTTTTGAATCTCTGAGCTTTACCTCTTTGGCATTAGATTTTCACCTTTTACCTACCACTGCATATCTTCCGCATATATAAACTTACCTTCAACTTTACTAAGTCTGTGGTGAAGGAACACCCACTGAGAATGAATGGAAAAGACATTAAACTTAAGAGATATGGGAATTTAGAAATTAACATTTTGATAGGAGTAAGAAGATTCTGAGACAATACTGGAAAAAAGCCAGCTCTGTCTAAGTTTTTGGTCTGCTCTGGTGGATTGTGGAGGTATAATTAAGATCCCAATAGACTTTTGAACTCAGAATACTTCTTCAAACTCATTGAACCCTTTGAGGTTGACTTGTTGCTAATATTTTTCCATTTTAGAGTAAGATTTCCCATTGACACTCACCAGCACCACCTCAATGTGGATAAGTAGAATAGGAAGTTCAAGATCACTGAACTCTTGTAAAATGACTCATTTATTGTATTTACTTAATTCCTCAAACATACTTTGTGGGCTTTTTACTACTATTATTATTAGATTTTTAAGGTCTATTTTCCATTCAGTGGCCCTAATCTTCCTAGGAAAATCCTGAACAGCAGAGACAGCTGTCAAAAGAATGAATTCACTAATTTGTTTCATATTGGGAAAATAAATAGTGTAACAAGTAACTTACCTTATTGTTTATTTCTTAAGGGATAGTGTGGAAAATGTCCACTCATTACTTAATTGCAATAAAATAAATAGTATTCAATTTGTATGCTTTGGTTGACAAATTTTCCAAGAGTAGAACTGTTCCAAATTAAAATGAGAATCTGTCTTCACAAGCTTGGTTATTTTTTATCTATCTATTTATTTATCTTTTAGTCCAAGAAAAATTCAGTGTTGAATAAATTATTCTCTGAAATCCAGATGGCATGCAAGAGTCTGCTCCTTAAAGTACTCCAGCATTTAGTCTGCATGTCATTCTACCATGGGAAGTAAAATAAGAAACAGCATCTAGTGAGAAATGATAGGTTTCTGTAGATTATAAGTAAGTATCTCATACACTGACATTATCAAATTGTTCTGTTTCAATAATAGAGTTTACTTATTTCACCTATTTTTAAAATGGCGTATTGCTTTCTTTAAATGTAGATCTCATTTTTTTCATTCTATTTCAATTTCTCATTTTCCCTTCTTCACCAAAGAACTTACTGGTCTATTATGGACTAAATGTTTGTGTTCTTCTAAAATTTGTAATAAGAAAACCCAACCCCCAAAATGTGACGGTATTAGGAGTTGGGGCCTTTGGAGGTAATCAAGATTAGATGAGGTCATAAGGGCAGACCCCTCCGGAATGAGATTAGTGGTCTTATAAGAGTCATTAGCGAGGACTTCCCTGGTGGTGCAGTGGTTAAGAATCCGCCTGCCAATGCAGGGGTTAGAGCCCTGGTCCGGGAAGATCCCACATGTCGCAGAGCAAATAAATCCATGCACCACAACTACTGAGACTGTGCTCTAGAGCCTGAGAGCCACAACTACTGAGCCTGCACGCCACAACTACTGAAGCCTGCGCTCCTAGAGCCTGTGCTCCACAACAAGAGAAGCCACCATAATGAGAAGCCCAAGCGCCACAACGAAGAGTAGCCCCTGCTCTCTGCAATTAGAGAAAGCCCACATGCAGCAACAGAGACCCAACGCAGCAATAAATAAATAAATAAATAATTTTTAAAAAGAGTCATTGGAGAGAGTGCTTTTCTACTATCGGCCATGAGAGGATATAATAAGAAGACAGCCAGCCACACCAGGAAATGGGTTCTCACCAAACACTGGATCAGCAGGCACCTTGATCTTGGATTTCCCAGCCTCCAGAACTGTGAAAAATAAATGTATCTTATTTAAGCCACCCAATCGATGATAATTTGGTATAGCAGCTAGAAATGGCTAAAATTGTCTAAGCTAAATAACTGTATGTCACATACAAAAATAATATCTTTGAAAGATAATGGTGGTCAACTTCAACACTGCATAAAAATACTGTGTATCTCGTTTTATGTTTTAACTTCTTACTCAAAAGATCCAGTATCCTGCAATTCACAAATCTATCTTCTTTCTGGACAAACTTAAAATTAATGCCCATCAGAATTATTGTGCGGTTCAACACAACTTTGCTTTTCATTTTTGCCTGGCGCCAGTCAAAATGAAGACAAACCCACAGCCAGTTCCTGTGGGGGCACAAAATATCAATTTGTGTTTCTCTATGACCACCACAGGCTAACTGGTGTCTAACCTGGGCAGTCCTCAAGAACATCCAACCATTTAGGAATGCCTTTCCTATGCTTTGTCACCTCAGAAAAAAAGTGAGGAAGAAAGTGAGATCAGGGGAAGCAGTAAGGAAAGGGAGTGATTGACGAGAAAAGAAAAAAGACAATAGTTGGGAAGCATTTACTGTGGATTTCTGATTTTCTTTGCAATGTTCTCTAACAGTTCTGGAATAAAGGACCAGTGTAACATGATGTACAACTAGTAAACTACGCAAAAATGGGTAGTTTTATAGAGACCATTAATTAAATTAATGAATGCTCAAAACCAAATAAAAATATTTTATTGAATTTATTTTATTAAATATTTTATTAAATTTTAATAAATATTTGAAATATTAATTTCAAGCAGTTAGATAATGTTAACACACTAACTTGAAAAAATGTGTCATATGTTTGCCTCAATTTGTAACATTTAGCTGTAGAATAATTTAGGAGCTTTACTTTGCTTTGAAAACATTTTCCAAAGCAGTTTATACTGTTTTCCTTCTCTTTCTTACATCCAGACACCTTCCAGGTTAAAAATAAGTTTTCAAACATTTTGTGCTACATGCCGCGGAGCGGCTGGGCCCATGAGCCATGGCCGCTGAGCCTGCGCGTCTGGAGCCTGTGCTCCGCAGCGGGAGAGGCCACAACAGTGAGAGGCCCGCGTACCACAAAAAAACAAACAAACAAACAAACATTTTGTGCTAAAACTCTTGTCATTCTTTATAAGTAGGTACATTAGATTTAATATAAATGATATCCAATAAATCTATAAATTGCTGAGCAATGTATAAACTCCTGTTGACTTCTGCCCTTGTCTTTTGGGCGATCCTGAAATAAAAGCATTTATGATTGATTACTTGCTATGATAGAGTACTGCAAGAGAAGATGTGATTAGTGGTAAACCAAAGAGAAGATTCCAGTTTATACCCCTCAAAGCTTGTTAACCATGTACAGCGTGGCAGAATGTATTTTCAAAAAATGGTCACAGCAATGTTTCTCGTTACACAGCAATATTTTCAGATCCTTGCCATTCCCCCATCAAGAAGTAAGTCTATTTTCCTTCCACTTAAAATAGAGTGGTACTTTATAAATAAAATATACCACAAGTGATGCTGTGTGACTTTGAGGCTGAGTTATAGGTGATGACACGGCTTCTGCTTGGCTTTCTAGAGCTCTTGGGACACACATTTGGAACCTACCCACCACATGGAACTTGTAGACGTTCAGCCAACAACCCCTGCTAAAAGCCCAGACAACTGCCAGTATCAGTTGCTGGACATGTGAGTAAATGATTCCAGTGCCCAGCCTTCTGGCTGCCCCTGTGGACACTGAGTAGAGCAGAGACGAGCTGAATCTGCTGAGCTTTGGCCAACTGAAAATCTGTGAGCAAAATTCATGTTGTTTTGTATTTAAGCCACAAAGTGTTGTGGGTTTGTTATTGTTATGGATGGAACTGTGTTCCCCCAAAATCCATATGTTCAAACTCTAACCCCTAATATGACTGTATTTGGAGGTAGGGCCTTTAAGGAGATAATTAAGGCTAAGTGAGGTCATGTGGGTGGTGTTTTAATCCAACAGGACTGGTGTCCTTATAAGAAGAGGAAGAGAAAACAGAGGCGTGCTCATGCAATCCCTCTTGCTCACACGTGCTGTTTCTGCCTCTGTCTCTGTCTCTGTCCCTCTCTCTTCCCACACACACGCAGAGGAAAGTATGTGAAAACACAGGGAGAACGTGGTCTTCGGCAAGCCAGGAAGAGAGAAGTCACTGGAAACCAACCTAATGGCACCTCAATCTTGGACTTCTAGCCTCTAGAACTGTGAGAAAATAAATTTCTGTTGTTTTAACCACTTAGTCTGTGCTATTTTGTTATGGCAACCTGAGCAGATCAGTACAGATTTTGGTATTATGAAGTAGGGTTTTGCTATTAAAAAAAAAAAACAACAAACAAAACAAAAACACCTAAAGATGTGGCAGAAACACTGCCAGCTGGGACTAAAGAGGACAGAATGAAGGAAGGCGGTTGGATTTCAGGGATTCTATAGGATGGGACAAAAAGAGCTTTCCAACTTTGAACATGCATTATTCTTCACAAAAAGGGAAAAATGATCTTGAAGGCAATTCAGACACAATCAAGAATGGCACTCCCACCACAGACCCAGGGGACAAGACTGTTTTCCTCAATGATTTCAGAAGGCAAAGCCATCTCCTCAGTTTCTGTGGGCTAGGATGATGCTGCCCAGTGCCCAGGGGCAAGGCCACCCCACAGAGGCACAGAGGTAAGACTGCCACCTAGAAATGTGGGGGTGACAACACTACTACCACCCTGAGGCCCAGACACAGAGCGCTGAGCCAAAGACGATTATCCTCAAGCCTTAGGATCTAATGGGATTTGACTTGATTGATTTGACCCCTTTCTTATTTCTAATTTCTCCCTTTTGGAGTGGGACTGTCTATCCTAAGCCTGTCCCACCTTGCTTGTATTTTGGAAGCATATAAAATGTCTAATTTCACAGATTCACAGCAGGGGAGGAATTGTGAGTCAAGATATATCATACCTCAAGTCTCACCTATACCTGATTTACATGAATTTTAGATGAGACTTTCAACTTGGAACTGATGCTGGAATGTGTTAGCTGCGGGGAGCTGTTGGGATGGGGTTGAGGCAGGAGGTAGATGGGCTCCAGGCTAGGCATTTACAGTTGGCCTCCTGTTTACATTTCCTGGGGAAGGAGGCAGATGGGCTCTAGGCTAGATATTTACTACCAGCCTCCTGTTTGTACTTCAAGATGGAACTAACAGGAACAGGGTAAATAGCTGGACTTTGTCTCCTGTGGACACTTTAAGATAACAGTCATGGTGGGAACAGAGGGGGGCTAAACGCTCTTTGAGTAGAAGGATGAAGAGGTCACATATTTCTCATCCTTGGGGCACGGGAGACACTGCACATGTGCAGAAAGGCTCTGTGGGGGTCAAAAAGGAGAGGGCGCCATCCCATAATAGGTGATGCCAAGCCCCCACATAGGTCTCTGGGCGGGAATCCATCTTGGAAAAAAAGTTGCGCATGCCTGTTGGGGAGGTGCCTAGGGCAGGTCAGGTGTGGAAAAAGAAACCAGATAATTGGCCAAAGTTTAAAAAAAAGACCTGGAAGAACTGCCCTATAGTAATGACTTACCGGCCTCTTTACTGTGCTCCTCTTCATGAGGGAGGACACCCACACTCCTCTCTGGGTGTGTATTTCTGCCTTGCTTCTGTTTTAAATAAACTGTTTCTCTGTGTGCTCTCCCACTTGCTGTGCTGTATCTCTAATAATAAACTTTGTACCTGTGTTTTACAGTTTTTGCCTCCTTGAGAAATGCATTTTTCAGTGGGGGCAAGAACCGAGGGAACTTTGCTTCTAGCCTCTAGACCCTGGTGGACTAGAGGATAGGATTCCTGGTTTTCACCCAGGCTGCCCAGGTCCAATTCCTGGGCAGGGAACTAAGATCTTGCTTCAAGCCACCACTCACTGCTGTCTCTCCAAGATCAGGATGAATGTATGGCATATGAGAAGTACATGAATTTTGGGAGTAAGCGGGCAGAATGTTATGAACTGAACTGTGTTCCTCCAAAGTTCACATGTTGAGGCCCTAACCCCCAGCATGACTGTATTTGGAGACAGGGTTTCTAAGGAGGTAATTAAGATTAAATGCCATCTTAAAAAAGAATGAAGTTTTGCCATTTTCAACAACATGGATAGACTTGGAGTGAAATAAGTTAGAGAAAGTGCTTAGTGAAATAAATTAGAGAAAACAAATACTGTATGATATCACCTACATGTGGAATCTAAAAAATAAAACACACTAGTGAAATAATAAAAAAAGAAACAGACTCAGTTACAAACAACAAACTAGTGGTTACCAGTGGCGGTGGGGGGGCAGACAAGATGGGGTAAGGGAGTAAGTAAGGGTACAGAGTACTATGTACAAAATAAACAAGCTACAAGGATGTATTGCACAGCACAAGAAATATGGCCAATATTTTATAAGAAGTATAAATGGATTATAACCTTTAAAAATTGTGATTCACTTTGTTGTACACCTGAAACTTATATAACATTGTAAATCAACTATACCTCAATTTTAAAAAGGCAAAAAAAAAAAAAAAAAGACCCTAATACAGTATCCTTATAAGGTGTCCTTATAAGAGGAAGAAAAACCAGGAACATGAGTACACAGGGAAGAAGCTATATGAGGACACAGCAAGAAGATGAATGTTAAAATACCTTTCTTCCCTACTTCCAAAGTACTTATCAAAAGGGTATGAAATGATCTTTGAAATGTGTTCTAACATACTACAATGGCAGAAAATATCAGGCTATACCATTTTATTTTATTCCATAATGATTGTTCACTATTCTGCTTTCTTAAACACTTTCTTCGAAGCTTCTATTATATAAAATGTTGATGGTCGTATCTTGAGAGAGAAGAGATACTTACAAATAGAATTGAAATTATAATAAGTGTCTCTCATGGGTATAAGAGTGTAAGAAAGGAAGGAAACATGCTGTTTTGAATAACAGATGGAATTTGTTGATACTCAAACCCATCATTTTAACATTTGAGGGGAACTACCAGACACATATGCTGAAAATAGGAAAAAAAAAATAAAACACACTACTAAATAGCACAATATTTAATTGTTTCATACAACATTTGTTTATGTCTACAAGGTGCAACAAATTATATTGGACTGTGTCCTCAAATTGTAAATAAAATAAATTTGATTTTGTGCATGTAGATGTAAAATCTCCCTCTACTTGATTTATGTTTGTTTGTCTATATTTATTTACTTCCTCTTCACAGTAAAACTATGATCTTTAAATTTTCTGTATTTATAATATATGAAGAATAATTTCATTCCATATCTCAGTTATGATTTATTTTTCTTCCTGATTGGGGAAATGGGCTAATTCCCACAGATTATCCGGCATTATAGATGGTTTCATTACCTTTGTTTATTCCGATATTATTCAATTGTCAACTTGATGGTAACTATAAGACACAAGCTAGCAAAAAAAGCGTTTTTCATTTTGATATAGAGAAGTCATTAGGATTAACAAATTAATGTTTATCAAATTACCCTGAACACTCATGTGTATGGTTCTGCATTAGTACAAAGGATTATCTGGTAAGCCAAATTAACAGAAGTGAACAACATGGCAAAACAAGAATCATCTGCTTTTAGGAATTATGTAATTATATATAATTAATGAAAAGGAATAATAATTAGTGAATACTTACACAATAATCAGTTAACACTTTAAAAACAATTAACTTTCCTAACGACCATTTTCAACAAAATTAATGTAGCTTGCATGAGTAGCTGGTAACAACTAAAATACTAATAGCTCCTCATTACAGCACCGCCAGAGGGTGTAGAAAGAATACGGTGAGAGCAAACATTCATGTTTTTCATTAGTATACTCCTCACACTTCTTTTGCTAAAAACTAATAATTCTCCTTCAGAAAATTTAGCTTTGGTAGAATTTAAGTGATAAAATATATATGCATACATTTATATGACATGTATATATGCTATAAATACATATCTGTATTTATAATACTGTATTTAAATGTATTAATTTCAGGGGAAGTAATTTTTAAACTATCTCAGTATCATCTTTGATGCTTTCTCTTTCCATCTTCTCATATTCAGTCATCTACCAATCTGTGTATTTTTTCCCTTCTAGACCTACTTCAATTTTTCCATTCCACATGCTCCCAACACTATATGATGTCCTCTAGGCATCTTGCTTTATTTTTAGTTCCTACATTTTATCTTATACATCATCAGCAATCTTGTTTTCCCCCTAAAACATAGTTTACAACTAGGTCTTAACCAACTCAAAAAGTATCAATGGTTCCCCATTGCTTATAAGATAAAATCCCAACACTGCAGCCTGACATTCAGTCTGATCAAAGTCCAATTCAGCTTCCTTCTCAAATCTTACTTCACTCTTCTATTCCTGTTTTTTAAATAGTTCTTGCATGAATTAGGTGGCAACCCTTCTTTTCCTAAAGTTAATAATTCAGACATTCAATGGTAACATGATCAAAACTCAAAAGCATTCTAAGTTGCCAGCTATTGTAATGATCTTCCAAACTATGCTCAACTTTCTCATTAAGGTAAGTATTCCAAAAACTAATTAGTTACTAGTTAGCACCAGAAAAAGAACTAAGTCCTGGTGAAGGAAACAATAAGATAAAACCTTTCTGCTATGACTATACCTGTTTCTAAGTGCTCTTTGATTACTGCCAACTCTTTCCAGGATAGTGAGTATATGCTGTGAGAATTTGTCTTCTTTTTCTCATGCTTGACTTTTGGACATTTGCCTCAGGATCTTACCAGTTGGGTGGACCTAGGTTTGCGCATCTTAGACTCTTCCATACTGCTCTTGGCAGAACATCTCGTGGGAGTCTTTTTGGAACAGGACATTTAGCTAAACTATAACGGGAAAAAAGGTATGTGAGAGACTAAGCCCACAATATTGTCTCAAATACTATTAAGGGGCATCACTATAATAAGAAGGAGATCACATTAAGAGATGGGTCTCCTGAGAAGATGAACAGAGCACAAAGACAGAATGAATTAACTGTGTGGTGTTAAGTACAGGGAGACCTTAGACTTTATTTAGTCCAAATGCCTTATCTTGAAAACAAGGTCCAAGAGATATGGAGTGATTAGTATAGGGCTCTACAGTGAGTCAGTGAGTGTGATATAATTTAAAAATGAGCATTCTGACTGCTGCCCGATCCAGTTTTTCTACTAATCCACATCCTATATTAGGGGTCTCCAAAGTGGAGTGCATGCACTCCAGGATGTGAATAAACCAAACCACTGTACTAAGTATAGAAAATGTTAGCATTTCTAATTGTATTTACTTTTTAAATTTAAAAGAATAAAAGAAATAAGCAATTAAGTTTTACAAGATTTTAATAGACAGGTTGACACTAGTCCCTTCAGTAGAGCAACATACATGTCAGATGTTCATGTCACCTACAGTATTCTGCTGACCTAAGGAAAGAGTGGAACATCTACATTTAGGAGAAATGGGACAAAGGTTCCTTCATTTATACTTTGTTTTCATTTAATTGATGTATCTAGTAGTCTACATTTGCACCAGAAAGTGGATTTTTAGATTCCATTACTCATTTAACCCATAAGTGAACTTAACAAATTGTATTATCAAGTTTCAACTAAATTAAACCTACATAAAGTGGGCAAGTGGTTAGGATTACATTATTGCTAATCCTAGTATGAGAACCTCACTGACCACATTGCAAAATAAAATCAATGAAAGCCTAATCAGATCTGTCAAGATATCAACATAAAAATATTAAAATTATCCAAAAAATGATTAAAAATATGAACATATATCCACGGTCAGTAACAAATAATCTCACCCTAAATGTATATTTTGCATAGAGATATTGGTTAACGATAATGATATTTGTAAATATACTAAATAAATGAATAAATAAATAAATAAATAGCTGCTATAGTCAAAAACTGCTCTAGTTAAGTAACTGGATATCAAATAACAATAGGCCAAAACTGGAGATGATCCAAATGTTCATCAACAGAAGAATGGGTAAGCAAATTGTGGTATATTTACACAATGGAATACTACTCTGCAATAAAAAAGAAGGAATTATGTATACAATCAACATTTGGAGCTAAATCTTTGAAGTGCTTTGCTGATAACATGAAGCTAGATCAAAAGAAAAAAGAACATACCAACTGATTTCATTTGTATGTAGTTCAAGTTGAAATTCTATGGTGATAGAGATTAGAACAATTGCTAAGCCATGGGAAAGGAATGGAAAAGGACATGGGAGGTCTTTCAAGGATGATGAAAGTGTTCTGTGTCTGGTTTGGGGTATTGGTTATACAGCTGCATACACTTCACTAAAATTCGTTAAGTGGTACATATGATGTCTCTCCATTTCACTGTGTACAAAGTTTGCCTCAAAAAATTCCGAAAACACATTTAAAAGAATAATATCAGGTGGAACTCACACTTTTATCTGAGGCTCCCATGTTCTAGATTTTTTATATGATACTACTATTTTCATTTATATGACCATGTCTCCTCCTTATTGGGGGTGGATACTGTGACTCATTTATTCCTGATTTATTCTACCACACACAGAATATCCTTGGCACTAGCTCAAGGCAGGTGTTGTTGAACAAATAAATGAAAGAGGCACTACATTTTATTTACAAGTTGTTTAATGTCCTTTTAATTAGTGAGCAGTTCCCCCACAATAACTTCACGAGGAAGCTTCTCATTGCTCCTAGAACAATAGTAAATAAATTTCTCCAAGTCCCTGAAGGCATCTTGGACTTTGAAGCGGCCAGCTTTGAGCCCCAGTGGGTTTCTTACTACGTTGGGGCCTCACTAAATCAGTTAACCTCTCTGAGCTCATTTTCTCATTGATGTAAATGACAATAACAACACCCAAGACAAAAGGCATTGAGGATTATAAGTGATACAGAAAAGCACTAACACACAGTATGACACATGTAATAAACATGCCATAAATGTTAGCTTTATTCCCACATTCTATAAGCAATGTGAGTGCATTTCTCCTGCAGTCATCAAAATAATAGTCAACTATTTCTCTCAACCTTTAAATGTGTGCAGATGGCCAGAGAGTTTCAGTAATTAACCTCTTGTTCCTGCATAATTTAGAGTCACCAAGCTACTTCTCTCCAGTCCTCTGTTTTTAATTTGGTGTGACTGGGTAAGTGGAAGTGTTAAGCTCCACACATTTTGTGGCTTGTGTGTCAAAAACCCTCTTTTAAACCCACTAGAAACTTCCTGCAGAGCAAACCAAAACTCTTTCAGTATGTGACAACTGAATCCAACAGCTCCTGGTAGAATTCAGTTTTATGAGACTGATAAATTACCTAAGAAGCTTCCCCCACTTCCACTTATTGTTTTACTGCCCACCTCATCCCAAAATGTGGTGTGTCAGTTGTTTCCTGCTAACTGCCTCATAAGATATCCCATTTAAGAAAGCAAAAACTGGTGGGAAGAAAGCCAGCAGTCTATTCTGTTCTCTATGAATATCTTATTTTTTAAAAAAAAGAACAGGCAATGTTTTATTTGTAGCAATAAATCTGAACTCTAAACTTAAGAAAGGGAAGGTTTTTCTAGACTCACAAGCCATGAGCTGTCACTGGAAATTCACAAGTCTCTGACTAACAAGTCCTAGTTTCCAATCTACTGGCATGTCACATTAAGCCTACATATTACAGATATAATAAGCCCTGAAATTTTAACGGAACAATATCTACCAACTCCTTTATATATGCAATACATTCAAATTTAATGCGTGTGGTTTCAAGAAGAAAACTTTGAAGCTGGAAACTAGTCTCTTGATATGAAAATATTTAATTTTAGTACTTTAACATGGAATAATTTTTCCTGAATCCTTCCATTCCTACCACATTTTCTAACTAAGTTAAATAAGGAAATAACTAATTTAATTAAATTAACTAATTTAAATCAGAAAAATGACCTTTATTTAACAGTGGTACTTTTACTGGACATGATGGAGGGAGATTCATGTAACCTCAGATGACTGCCAAGCCCAAAGTATCCTCCTAAGGAAAGTGGCCAGAACTGGTCCTTTCCTGTATATGATGCTTTCAAATGTATATCGAGTGAAACCAACCTCAGTCCTTTGGCCACAACTGACTACAGCAATAATCAGTGTGCTAGTCAAAGACAACCACACTGGAGCAGGTCAAAAGTAAGGCCAACCATCTCTGAAGGACTTCATTCTGAAACTCTACCCAATAAACTTACCCCAAATTGAAAGATGATAAGCTAAGCCAATCAAATCCTCATATATTTAGAAACATAAATGTTAAATGAAAAAATGTCTCACATTCCTATTAGATCCTAGATAATACTGAGTTATGGTTTCAGTTCTCCAAAAGGGATAGTAAATGTCAATGTTAGAACTTTCAACCCAATATTTCTGTATAAACTTAATAAGCTCCCTTTAAGTTGCCAAGGCAATTCCTGTGTGCCTCTTTCTTGTGGTATTAAAGAATCTGACTGATAAAACAATACCAGTGCTGGGAATAATATATTTATTTTTATGAGTATAAAAGAATAATAAAATAAAATAAAGCCTTAGTATTGACATCATAGACCATATTTCTAACTTGCAGCTTTCCTTACCACTGGGAACATGTTTAAAGGGAATACAATTTGAAGGAACAAAAGGAATTAATTTAGCAAAGCAGTTGACTGTGAAAAATGTATCATTGAGAGACAAACACTAATTGCAAATAAATAAATGGCCTAGTTCATTGTACTAAACTCCCATTTTCCTCAGGCTGGGCCTAGGTAAAAAGTAGGGCTTTGTTTTAAAATAAAAGGTTGGCAAATATCAAGTATGAAATGAAAATTCTCCCCAATTCAGACCACGAACCAATTCCAATCATTACTGACTTTCCACCAACAAAAGCAGATAACCAGAAATAAACACAAAGGCTACCCAGACAAAAATAAAGAAAAACACACCAAGTCGTAACCAAATTTCTTAAATAAACTCTTAGAAAGCAACATGGACTATAGTTTGGATCATATCAATATCTAAAGTGGATAGTAATTAGATACAGAGGGCTTTTTATTTTATCATAGCTAATCATTATTTCTCCCATAACTTTGCTTTCTCAATAATGTAAGCCTTGAGTGCAGTTTGCACAAATGTCTTATACTTTTCTGTAATATATGTTATCCTATTTATAATGCGAATCTAATTACATCTAGTCAAGAAAAGATTAATGATATTTTGCTATTTATAATTGGTTTTAGCAATTATATTTAGCAAGTCTTGTTACCATTCACTTTTTGTTAAAGGCATGTGGTTTCACATATATCAATGAAACTAAGTATTTTCTCATTTTTAGTCTTGTCTTTCTGATTTTAGCCCTCATTTTTTTGCAATAATTTGAAGATGTGGATGTGTTTTACTACTCCATCCATTATATTCCACCTTCTACATACCTGGCCTTGAAATGTTTTACGATACCTCTTCCTCCTGCTTTTCTTGCATGGTGACTCCAAACCAGACTCATCCTCCCTTTCTATGCCAACTTCCCTTCTAACTCCAATCACAACCCCACTTTGTCCTCCTTTCTGTTTGATCTTGTTCTGACTCTAACCCAGAAACTTATGTATATGTTTGTTTTTAGTTGGAGGCATTGAATTGGTTTTGTGGAGATGAACAATTCAAATAGTTAACTGAACTAATTAGTCTTAGGTAGCAGAAAGGAGCCAGTTACCAGAAGTGAGTTAGGTATTGGAAGCCAAGGGTGAAAATCATGATTTCCAAAAAGAATACTGTATTTAAATAGCTATCAGCTTTACTTGAGGTTAACAACATTAATTAAAATACTCGAAGGCACCAACCTAGAATCTGGAGCACTATTAGATTGCAAATTCAAAAGCAACTTTAGGAGTTGGCCCACGTTTTTCAAAATGGTAGAACAAATACAGCTTGGCTGGTGAACATAATTATTATTCATCTACCCACCACTTATCCAAGGGCAATTTAATTCAATCAGCCTCATCCAAACATTTACTAGTATTCTGTAAGTGATGGTCACCCATGACAGATATTGTGGAAAATAGAACAATAATTTCAATATAAAAAGTATTCCTCCCTACACAAAAGGAGACAGGGCTTCCCTGATGGCGCAGTGGTTGAGAGTCCGCCTGCCAATGCAGGGGACACAGGTTCATGCCCCGGTCCAAGAAGATCCCACATGCCGTGGAGCGGCTGGGCCCGTGAGCCATGGCCGCTGAGCCAGTGCGTCCGGACCCTGTGCTCCGCAACGGGAGAGGCCGCAACAGTGTGAGGCCCGCGTACCGCGTACCTACCTCGATCTTAGGTACTAAGCATTCTAGTGACTTTGCAATTTTAAATTAAACTATCCTTTTACAAAGAAGTAGATGATGGATTTTCAATCTAGGAAATGAAACGCATTCTAAACATGCATTCTGATAGCTCCCTGTACTTCTTAGTAGTGAGAGATACAGAGAAATTTAACTTCAAAGTTTTTTAAGTGCAATGGACTTATTAGTCCTTGTACTCCACACAAATCATCTAAGAAAGAGACTGTCTTTTGAAACTCTAAGGCCATGAAATAAAATAAAGCTAAACTTAAAGCATTTGCCCCTGAAATTCAGAGTTCAAGTTGCACTGGAATTTCATTATTCATATGCAACCTTTCAGTAACATCAGATAAGGTTCTTTTTTTGGCTCAGGAGCTCAGGCTATAGTGATGGAAAATTGGAGGGTCATTCCTGGGTCTGATAACACCGATATCTGTGATTGGATTGGTTGGTTTGTATTCATGATTTATGAAACAATCTCTAAGTCAATACTTCTAGAATTCATAGAACCTTAGAGTGGACCAGAGGTGTCACCTGCAGATAGATGACTTAGTGATGGAAATGGAATCTCATGACTACTTAGAGGAGAGAGAGCATTAACACCGGTTTCTCTGCCTCTTGGAGCAGTGTTTTATTCCACTAAAGCAAATACAGAGAAAAAAGTTTCTGTCTACGTGGTAGTATTTTTTGGTTCCTAGACCCTTTTACACACTAACACTGTTTTCCATGTCTCTAGGCTCTGCTGGAGTGTTATTTTTCAACGTTTTCTGTTGTAATTGCCGTTTATCTAAGCAAAAGGATCATTTTAATTGACTCCTTTTTGGCTTGCATCTCAACAGAAAATGTGAAATTTCAGCCCTAAGCTATTCTTTCAAAAATAATCAATACTTTATTTTTATTTGAACCAAAATTACACTTCTTAAGCATGTGCCAAATCATTGTTCCAAAACACTAAAATGTTATGTGTATCCAAAAGGAAATACTTTTCTTTTTGTTATAAGAGCCCTTATCTAAAGAGCAAAGGATGCAACTCTCAATTCAACATTTTACAACACTCACTCTTATTCTAAATGGTCTGAAAGTATGCTCTTATAATTTTAAGTGGAATGCATAACTCTCCTCAACAAATTAATTGATTATTTATATATTGGCAAAATATATATATATATATATATATATATATATAAAATCAGTACACTATTTCAGTCACCAGGAATAACTCATTGAAATACAGCTGAGTAAAAGAATAGAGAGCCAACACACAAGAAAACCAAAGGAAATAGAACAATATGAAATCTAAGATTCATGTTAAGAGTTTCATTTCCATATAGAAGAAAAAAGTGAATAAAGACTTCAGGAGCTGAAAATCATACAACAAAAAAGCACGAGAGATAGACTAACAAGAAACAAAAAGGAAGAGTCACCAGAAAACAAAAATATTTTTGACTAAGATTCTTACTTTTTGTCTGTAATACAAACTCTGATTTTCCGCTGCATGTCTGTTTAATTTTGTCATTTCTACGTAGGAGTAAGAAATCAAATAAAGAGAGGAAAAATGTATCAAAAAACCTTCTCCTTAGCCAAATTTTAGGAAAGAAATTTTCAGGATCTAGAAATTGAGGGGAGGAATGCATAAATGGAATGGTAACAGGATTAAAAGAGGCCCAGCCACCCTTTTTGATCATCTCCAGTAATGACTAATATCAGTCATGGCTGGACCTGCAAAGCTTCCAGCCCTGCTGGGTAACCATCTGAGTATTGAACTAAATGACCCTCCATGATTCTCAAATACTGTAGTAGATCAATTGCATTTTAACATTTGCACAGCTGGTTATTTGGTTAAATGTGGGCAATTCCCCAAGTCCTCATTTGATTCTGGAATGTATCTGTTCACTTAAAGCACAGTGTAATGTGCTGCCTTGGATAGTGTATTTGTACCAGGGGAATTCATTCAGCAAACCTGTGTTCCCACAAGCAAAACATCCCTCCTGGAGAGATGGTGGAAGGCATTCCAGCTTCACTGGTCACAGCCCTAAATACACACTATCTGATAATGGTTAGTTTTAAACAGCGATGCTGTTAAGATTAGTAAAAGAATCAAAAGCTAAAAAAAAAAGGTCCAGGTGGCAAAATTAGTCCCCAAATTACTTATGATCCACTATGCAATTTATCAAATGTTGCCTGAATTTTCCTATGTATAGTTAAAAAGCAACCCAAAGAATTTGGTCACAAAATACCAGAAAAATTGCCCACAGATTCTAAAATAATTTAGTAGGACAAATATTGAAAATTGTTACTAATAAATGTTAAGTTATGGCATCTTAAGTATATCAGAGAGCTCTTAAGTCTTTTTATTTAAAAAAAAAATGTATATTCTTTTTTCCTATTATATGCGGATTTATTTCAACCACCCAGTGAGGAAAACAAAAGCAATGTTCTTCCTTCCTCAGAAAGGAATATAGGTGACATTATTGGATCAATTTAATCCTAGCAGCCCTCCATAGCTACTCCCAACAGGGGGCTTCAAGGCGTTTCTGCTGCTATTGTTTAACATTGAGCCTCCTGGTCCCAATCCTCAGATTCCTTCCCCTAAAGCACATTCTTCTTTCCAGTTGTTTTAGCTCCAGGACAAAAATACTTGGATATTAAATTTGTTCAATTGCTTCTTATGGAAAGACTGCCTACATGATGTTAATACCCAACCTCTCTAAGTCTCAGTATCTCCCTCTGTGATGGGGAATGATTTCAAAATTTATCTCAAAAAGTTTTGTGAGAAATAAAAGAGTGACTCATGTAAAGTATATGGTACAGAATCCAGCAGTTAGAACATCTACCATGGTTGTTAGCTCTTATGATCAAGTGCCTTACTAAAACACAAAGAGGCAAAGACAAATCTTAAAAGGAATTTGTAGCTTAATATTTAAGACAGAAAGAGAGCACGGGACAGAAAAAGAGGATACAGAATAATACCAAAAGGCAAAAAAAGAAAAGGCACTTCACTTCACTTTAATTCATGAAGTCTTATCTGCTTCAAGCTCTAATTAGATGCTAAAAGGATGAAAGTTGAATTGATTCTCTCCTCTGTTCCTTTTTTTTTCCTTTACAGAACATTCGATCTTTTTCAAACAAGGGCTACAGAAATATTCCATTTCTGAACATAATGGAAATTAGTTAACACTATGATATTTTGATCTGTTTATATCTTGTGCACCTAAAATAGCACCTATAAAGAAGAAGCGGGAAGTGGTAGTCAAGAGTGGGCTTTGAGTAATGAAAAACCTTACAGATTTGACAAAGCTGTACCTAAAATATCTCCAAAAAATAATCTGACATGGATAGAGATATGTGCATGCATGAGTCTTTTGTATTTTTAGATGCTTCAGAATTCATTATTTATTTAAAAAGTAAGTGAAAATAAGCATGTATATGGTTGTGTGAGTACAAAGTTAAGAAAAAATGGAAGTCAAAGAAGCCTTCCCTAGAATCGTTCAGGTGTCAGCATTGCCATTTACACCTTCATGGACAGAATTAATTGTTTGTTTTTCCAGTTGTTTCCTAGAAAATTCTTGAAATTAGAGTTTTGTTTCTTTTGCAAAGAGGTGAGGAAGGATCAGAATAGCAGGAACCGACCTCAAGGGGTTAATGAGGGTGGAAGAGATGGAAGGGAGACAGGGCTAGGTAACTGGTACAGCTGGGGATCATTAATGGCAATCAAGGGCCACTATAAACAAATCAGCGGAAATAAGAGAGGCTCTCCATTTTCCTGGCCTAGTAGCAGGAACCATCTGGACAAAGGGAATTTGGCTTAAAGCTCTCATAAGGGAACTTGGCTTTTTTTTTAACCACTCCAGCATAGTAGGTCACTGAAGTAAACAAATTGAACCTACTTGTGCTATAACAGATTAAATTACTATCACAAAATATGAAATCCACAATGGATATGACTAAACACAATAATACAGGAAGAATTTTACAGCTGGGAAAAAATGGGTATAGTTTTAAGAGTAGCCAGGGAAACTTAAAGAAAGGAGAGAAAAGAAGAAAAAAAATTATTGGTTTATAATATATATATTCTATTCTCCAGAGTTTAAAAAAGAAATCATAGGTTGTATAATAGCATCCGAGTCAGCAGAACTGGTGAGCATGATCAAATCTGTTTGATCTCTAACATCTCTTAGGCAGTCCTGGGTCAGGGAACTGCTAATGAGGATGGAAGTAAAGAACAATATGGAAAAACATCCTGAAAGGTTTTCCCTCCAACAAAAGGAATGGCTAGTCACAACAGAAAGAATGGCAACAGCCCAAGGATAGCTTTTTCCAAGACCTTTCCTTCTGTCTGTACATTTACAAATCTCCATCATCTCTGCCCTACTCCAAATGTTTACTACATGCAGACGAGGTTCCAGATCTTTTTTATTTTTTCATTTTTTTTTAGCTTAGCATTTGCTTTACTGCTCTATGTCTCCCTTTGTTTGTACGCGTAGGATGCAACATTTCACTGCCAAGGGGACAAATAGGCTCATCACCACAGGGTAAGGGAATTCTCCATCTATGAATCAGCAAGGTGAATTAGCTCTTTTTCTCCTGACTTCCTCCTTTTTTTCAGATGTCAACTCTGTAAGGCTGACCTTTCAAGTATTGAATCTAGTCAAAACATGGACTTCAGAAGTTAAACTAAAGAACTGATATAAACTCAAGTCGGCCCCTGTATTTGACATTACTTTGCATGTTTTGTTTTTGTTTCTGATGGTTATGAAAAAATGGATATTAAAAAGTCGCTATGAAATATATTCACTAGTGCTATCAGTGGGTAATTTAATCCTAAGGGATACCCTAAAGATGTCTGGCCCCACGCAGTTGAGCTTAAACAGCCAACAATGGCTGTTAGGCTTGCATCCAAGTTGTGGTCTCCATGTACAGCACTACATTGTGTAGTTAAGAGGACCATGCAAGGCAGAATCTCTGTCCTACCATTTGGCAGCTCTGCATAACTGGCAAGCTGCATAACCTCTCTGAAATTCCATTTTCTCATCTGCAAAATGGAGAAAATGGTACCCACTCACAGTGTTGCTGGAGGACTGAGCATTTTAATGTGAGGAAAGTCCTAAGCATGGCGCAGGCACAAAGAACAGGCTCTTTTAAGATAAATTAGTTCTTTTTTTTTTTTTTCTGGGAACTGCTTTTGAAAAATTTTATGACTTTACTCCATTTTAGGCAGACTCATTTGACTTGTACTCAATTGTGAAATTATAAATGTTTTTTTGTGCATAGCTCTACCTCTCCTTTGTCATTATTTTTTGTCAAGTGCATTACATGCACACAATTCCCACAAATAAAAGCAGAAACAATTTCTTGGTTTTTGCTTTTCTTTCCTGGGCAGCAATTATAATTCTCTTGAAACAGTTTAAGTCATCGAATACATTTCCCTATGGAGTCATTGCATACCACCTATCTAAATATTTTTTCTGCTGATTTATTTATTTATTCTTTGGAATAAAAATAAAGACAGCCATATGACAAAAAATATAATTTACTTATCCAACAGTCTTACAAAATGTGTGTATATATCTTCAGTACATTCACCCTTTATTTACAATGATGATTTCAAATATCATAGTGGTTTTAAACTAATTCTATGCCTTCTAAAATTCTTTGTATTTATACACAGGAGAGATTTCCATTAATCACAGATTACACTTGAAGAAGGAAAAACTTAGTTATATGACCAGACATGGTGGAGTTATTCTTTCTTTCAATCATTAAATTAATAAACATGTATGGAATACTTAGATGTGCCAAACTCTGCTAGGCACTGAGATACAGCAGTGAAAAAAAATGGCTTGCCCTCATGGGGCTTCAACTGTGGAGTGGGGTTTCCCTGGTGACAAAGTGGTTGAGAGTTCGCCTGCCGATGCAGGGGGCGCGGGTTCGTGCCCCGGTCCGGGAAGACCCCACTGGCCGCGGAGCGGCTGGGCCCATGAGCCATGGCCGCTGAGCCTGCGCGTCTGGAGCCTGTGCTCCGCAATGGGAGAGGCCACAACAGTGAGAGGCCCGCGTACCGCCAAAAAAGAAAAAAAAAAAAAAAAAACTGTGGAGTGGAAGATAGGAAATACATAAATAAGATATGTGATGTGGTAGATCGTAATCAGTGCTAAGGAGATAGAGCAAGAAGAGAAAATATGAAGTGTAGAGATGGGAGCGTGAATTTTTAAACATTGACTTGGGTGGCTCACTGTAAAGGTAAATTTTGATGAAAAACCTGAAAGCACAGAAGAGCTTAACTCTACCAATACCTGAAGGAGCAGCATTTCAAGGAGAAGGAACAGCAAGTGCCAAGTCCCTGGGTCAGGAGTATGCTTGGCTGTTTGTGGAAGGACAGAGAGGAGGAGCATGGCTAGCACGAAGAGAATGAAGGGAGAAGAAGCAGAAGAAAATGACAGAGAAGTAGTGGTAGCTTAGGCAGGAAGGGCCCTACCTTTGTCCATTCTTTGAATCAGTAATAAAAATTGTCTAGAAAATAATTGGAATTTTATTATCCTGTAAAATATGTACCCCAGATTAAGATACCTTAAATAGAACTTTTTAAAGAAGGAATTAGTCTTCTGGCTAGTCACACAAAAACCCTTTATTTGCATGCATATTACCTATAGTGGGTCTTCTGTATACATCATCCTTGATTTAACCTAAGGCTAAAAAAATATATTGGAGAAAATATGACCACTGAAACTTTTTTTTTTTTCCATTCTAAGACAAATTACAGAATCATTTGATAATTTACCTTTAATTTAAAAATCGGATAGAGGTCAACGGAATCCATTAAAAAAAAAGTATGGGCCATAAAGCAATGGGTAAGAAGCTCTACACATTAAAAAGAACAGTTTAGGGCTTCCGTGGTGGCATAGTGGTTGAGAATCTGCCTGCTAATGCAGGGGACATGGGTTCGAGCCCTGGTCTGGGAGGATCCCACATGCCGCGGAACAACTAGGCCCGTGAGCCACAACTACTGAGCCTGCGCGTCTGGAGCCTGTGCTCCGCAACAAGAGAGGCCGCAATAGTGAGAGGCCCGCGCACCGCGATGAAGAGTGGCCCCCGCTTGCCGCAAAAAGAGAAAGCCCTTGCACAGGAACGAAGACCCAACACAGCAAAAATAAATTAATTAATTAATAAACTCCTACCCCCAACATCTTCCAAAAAAAAAAAAAAAAGGAACAGTTTATACCCCATGGCTAAGGAATCTAAATCTATAAAGCTCAGTGAAGAAGATTCCTTCAGAAACCCCTTGAGGGCTTCCCTGGTGGCGCAGTGGTTGAGAGTCCACCTGGCGATGCAGGGGACACGGGTTCGAGCCCTGCTCTGGGAAGATCCCACATACCGTGGAGCGGCTGGGCCCGTGAGCCATGGCCGCTGAGCCTGTGCGTCCGGACCCTGTGCTCCGCAACGGGAGAGGCCACAACAGTGAGAGGCCTGTGTACCGCAAAAAAAATAAAAATTAAAAAAAAAAAAAAAAAAAAAAAAGAAACCCCTTGAATTCACTGTAGGAGAAAATCATTAACAGCAGAGTAGCGACAGGTCTATAAAATGATCTAATTGCTTTACAAATTTAAAACAAAAAATGTTCAAACTGAGGCATGAGAACTTCTAATGAAGTAAAGGTTTAAGTGCTGAACCTCTGTTACAGAGTGGGGCATTGTTAGAAGGGTCAAATTCAGCTGACATCAATTAGGCAACGTGAAGAGGAGGACGCTAGATGCCCAAAGAGGAAATGACATTACCACCTAACAAGGAAGACAGATATTCCTTTGAAAATCACACTGAAATTTAGAACCAAAATGAAACCAAGTCTTTCAGGATCATTTTTATAACTTCAAGTATAAATTTACTGAGATAAAATAGAAATCTTTAACTAGGGTATGTGAAACATATACAACTGTATTTACTTACTAGTAAAGAGAAAAACATGTTTTTCCTTGATTATTTTGAGTTGTTTAGCCATTTCTCTATTTTGTAGCCATTATGAAATTTACACTTCCCATAACTGATTGTTTTGCATCTCAAAAAAATTAGTGTCTATCAGTAGAAACACAATAATTTTGATCTGTGAATAATAATGCTGACCTCTGAAAAGGAAAAAATATACAGGAACCAGTTGGGAATTTTCTCTCCCACTGCCTAGGAAGATAAAAATAGGATGAAAATAGGACACAATTTGGTTTCTATAATTCTAACCCTTCCATTTCACGTGGATAAGACAGCCGTTGAATATCAGAAGGTACCTTAACACCCATCACCTCTAATATTACATTATTTTTCCTGATCAGCGCCTATCAGGATTGATATTTACCTGAGCTATTCAACCCAGATCAGTTTAAGATTTACTGTGAGCCAAGCCTAACGGGAATTTATCAGTTTGCTCAATGGTGGCAAAAAAAAATCAGGAGATGGTCTATTCTGCTCATGCAATTCCTGCCCTATGCTTGAAGGTAAGAGCCCTACTACTCACCACCATCACACAGCAGCCATCTCATTTATCTCTCAGCACTACCAACAGTGTGCTACCAATGTTTCATCCGGATCTCAAGGTCCCAGAATTTCTTCCCAGAGTTCAAAGATGGATGGGAGGAAGAGAGGAAGATGAATAGTCTTAGGCAGGTGTGGCGAGCATTGCCCTCTGAGGAAGGCGCCATTAAGACCCTCATAAGCCTCAGGGCCCAATTGTACTCTCCTTGGTATGCATCCTGGACTTTATGGTATAAACGTAAAAAAGGGGATGGCCTTTGGCCATCTCGCTCCAGGGACCTGCTCAGATAATGAGAGTCCCTGGTTGTTCCCTAAAGCTAGGAAAAGCAACCCTGGAGGGGAAATTGGTGCCTCTGTGGAACAAGCAATAAACCCGCTGATGCAGATATGGTGGTGACTAAGCCTAGAGGAAAGCCCATTTCTATAGAAAAATGTTTATACAAAGTTTCTGCTTTAGGCCACAATGACTATGCAAAGTCCCTGCTTTAGGGGTATATATATGACTCTGCTTGTTATTAAATTTGCCTTGCAACCATCAGTTGTCTGTGCCCTTCTGATCCCATACCTTGGTGCTTTCCGTTCCCTACCCTCTCTCGTCGATTGTTGCTGCACTTTGAGGACCCGCCGCGGCTGGCGGCAAGTGGCTCCCGAACAGGGACCGGACGAGAGGGACATCTGAATCTCGGTAGGTGAATCCCCGGAGTTAAGGGTGAAAGTGTGGCCACATAGTAAAGTTGATAGTAACTCGGGGCAATAGTCAGAAGTAAAAGAATATGGGACAAAAATTATCTAAGGAGCGACAGTTGTTCGCTCAAGTTTTGCTTTCGATGTTAAAAGCTCGCGGCACTACTGTGACCGCTTCTCAAGTTTCTGATTTTCTACAGCGTGTTTATGAAGTCTCTCCTTGGTTTCCAGAAGGGGGCTCTGTGGATGCCGCTGTATGGAAGAGGGTTGGAGAGGATCTAAAAAGGCATTACAATAAAAACGGACCGGGTGGGGTACCCGTTATTACGTTTAGTCTATGGAATTTGATTAAAGACTGTTTCGAGCCTATATATGATTCAGTATCTAACTTGTGTGATATTTCCCCTCCGGGCCCGACTGCTCCCCCCTTGATGGCTAAAATGGCTCCTGAGACCTCCTCTGATGAGGACGTCTCTTTCGATTTGGCTGATGCGGAAGCTAAATATGAAGCTAAAAAATACCCCGATGAACATGTTCTGGCTCAGGTGGAACAGTCTGTTAAAAATTTAACTTTATCTTCCTCTGCTCCTTTAAAACTGAGCCCCTTACAGCAGGCTGTTAGAGGGGCATTATCTAGGGGCGAGGATCCTTTATTTTGTTGCCCTGTGGTCGAACGGCCGGATCCCCAGAATCCCCAACAAAATCTTCGAGAGTATCAGCCCTTATCTTTTTTTTTTGTGGTACGCGGGCCTCTCACCGTTGTGGCCTCTCCCGTTGCGCGCAGGCTCAGCGGCCATGGCTCACGGGCCCAGCCGCTCCGCGGCCTGTGGGATCCTCCCGGACCGGGGCACGAACCCGCGTCCCCTGCATCGGCAGGCGGACTCTCAACCACTGCGCCACCAGGGAAGCCCAGCCCTTATCTTTTAAGATACTTAAGGACTTGAAATCTGCCTGCGCCCAGTACGGGCCCATTGCACCATTTACTATAACTATGCTTGACACCATTGCTGCTGAAGCATTGCCCCCTGCTGATTGGAAGTCGATAGCTCGCGCTTGTTTGAATGGAGAGGCTTATTTGCTGTGGAAGTCAGATTATTATAAAAAGGCTGCCGAGCAGGCTAATCGCAACGGGGCTCATAATTTGCCAGTTACTTATGAAATGTTAGTAGGTGAAGGACAGTATCTTGCATTACAGGATCAGTTAGCTTTTCCTTTTGTAGCCTATGCCCAAATTAGTCACATTGCTCTTATAGCCTGGAAAAAGCTTCCCGCTTCTAGTTGAACGGAAGATCTTTCTAAGATACGTCAGGGGGCTGATGAACCTTATGCTGATTTTGTTGATAGACTACTACAAGCTGTTCATCGTATTATTGCTGATGGCCCATCTGGTACAATTATAGTGAAACAATTAGCTTATGAGAATGCAAACAGTACTTGTCAAGCAGCTATTCGTCCTTGGAAGAAAAAAGGACCTTTGGAAGACTACATTAGAGTTTGTGCTGATATTGGCCTATCATATTTACAGGGAGCTGCCATTGCTGCCGCTCTCACTAAAGCTGGATTTGGTCCCCAAACTAAAAAGGCGCAAACATGCTTTAAATGCGGCAAGCCAGGTCATTTTGCCCGAGTATGCCGCCAGGCTATATTAGAACCTGGAGCGGTGAAACCAGAAAATAATAATAACCTAACTAAACCTATGGGAATTTGCCCTCGATGTCAACGAGGCCGACATTGGGCGAAGGAATGTAGATCCCAAACCCATAGAGATGGGACTCCTTTGTCGGGAAACTTCCTTCGGGGCCAGCCTCGCTCCCATCAAACAATAGGGACCATGTCAGTAATACCCCCTCAATCGGTTCAGAAGAATTCAATGACGGGACCAACAATAAATTCCCCATCTCTGCCTTACAGCGGGCTACAGCAGGGAGTGCCGGATTGGACCTCTGTGCCTCCTCCGACCTCTTATTAACCCCTGGTATGGGACCCCAAATAATAAATACAGGAGTTTATGGGCCCCTTCCTAAGGGAACAGCTGGCATTATACTAAGGAGAAGCAGCATAAACCTAAAGGGCTTAACTATATTGCCTGGATTAATTGAGGAGGACTATGAGGGAGAGATCAAAATTCTGGTACAGTCTCAAAAATCTCCGATTATGATTGAAGCAGGTACACGTTTAGCTCAAATTTTGCTTGTGCCATATATTCCCGAAGGGCAGGTTTTGCAACATCAAAAAAGAGGTACTAATGCTTTTGGCTCCTCTGATGCTATTTTTTGGGTTCAACAAGTTAAAAAGGAACGGCCTCAGCTTGAATTAAAGATCAATGGAAAAATATTCACTGGATTAATCGATACAGGAGCTGACGTCTCTGTTATTTCTTGGATGCACTGGCCGCAACAATGGCCCACTCATTCTACAGTTACTCATTTACAGGGTATTGGTCAGTCCCATTCTCCACAACAAAGCGCACAATTGCTGCATTGGCAAGATTCTGAAGGTAATAATGGAATGTTTAAACCATATGTTTTACCACATTTGCCTATTAATTTGTGGGGCAGAGATGTGTTAGAAAAAATGGGAGTCCTATTAATAAGTTCTAATTCAGCAGTTAATCATATGTTATTGAATCAGGGATTTGATCCCAGATTAGGACTGGGAAAAAATCAACAGGGTATTAGAAACCCACTTGCTGCAATTCCAAAGTCATCTAGAAAAGGTTTGGGTTTTTCTTAGGGGCCTTGGATTCTCCTCCACTCCATGCAGATCCGATCACTTGGTTAAGTGATGACCCAGTATGGGTGGACCAATGGCCCCTAACTAAGGAGAAACTTATCGCTGCACATGAATTAGTTCAAGAACAAGTTAAATTAGGTCGACTAGAAGTGTCCAATAGCCCTTGGAATACTCCTATTTTTGTCATAAAGAAGAAATCTGGCAAATATCGTCTTCTCCAAGACTTAAGATCAGTAAGTCAAACCATGCTTGTTATGGGGACATTACAACCGGGTTTGCCTTCTCCTAGTGCTATACCTTGTGGATTTTCTTTAATAGTAATAGACTTAAAAGATTGCTTTTTTACTATCCCATTATTTCCCAAGGATAAAGAGTGATTTGCTTTTAGCTTGCCTGCTTTGACTTTTCAGGAACCCATGATGCGTTATCAATGGAAAATGCTCCCTCAAGGTATGGCCAATAGTCCAACCTTATGCCAACAGTTCATAGCTCGAGCACTTAAGCCTATAAGGATAAAGTTTCCTTCTTTATATTTAATTCATTATATGGATGACATTCTTATTGCTCATAAACATTCAGATGTCCTACAACAAACATATAAGGAATTACAGTTACAACTTCAACAGCATGGCCTTATAATTGCCCCTGAAAAAATTCAAATACATCCACCCTATTCATATTTGGGGAGATACATTTACGATCAAAAGATTGTTCCTCAGAAAATTGAGATAAGAACTGATTGTTTGCAAACATTAAATGATTTTCAAAAATTGTTAGGAGATATTAATTGGCTTCACCCTAGTTTAAAACTAACCACATTTCAATTACAACCACTTTTTAATATTTTAAAAGGGGATTCCAATCCTAATTCCCCTCGAGTTTTGACTGAGCCAGCACAAAAGGCCCTTGCTATTGTTAATCAAGCAATTCAAGCTGCGCAATTAACTCGGATAGATTATCATTTACCAGTTTCTTTTATTGTTTGTCCTACACCTCATGTGCCTACTACATTATTTTGGCAAGAATATGGAGTGCTAGAATATAAAAAATACTTCTTCTAAAGTAATAACTCCATATTATAAATTAGTTACACAATTAATACAAATGGGTCGAAAAAGGGCTATTCAGTTAATGGGATCAGAGCCAGACAACATTACAATACCTTATACTGCTCAGCAACATTCCTGGTTATTGTTTACCTCCAATCACTGGGGACTCGCCTTTTGCGGATTATTCTGGGAAAGTTGATAATCATTACCCATCTGATAAACTGGTACATTCTGCCCTACAGCATTCTTTTATTTATCCGAAAATCATTACCTCCAAGCCAATCACTGGAGCTCCGAATGTATTCACTGATGGCTGTGCTAATGGTGTAGCAGCACTCGTGTCTAATGATGTGGTAATAAAGAAAAAAACGTCATTTACCTCTGCACAGAGAGTAGAATTATATGCTATTGTTTTAGCCTTTAGAACATTTACCTTAGAATCTTTTAATCTTTATACTGATAGTCATTATTTGATGACAGTTTTAAGGAATATAGAAACAGCTACAATCAGTCATACTAATGATTTACAATTGTTTAATATTTTTATACTATTACAGTCATATATTCAACAACATTCTTATCCCGTTGCGGTTTTGCACATTCGTTCACACTCTGGCTTGCCTGGCCCTTTAAGGCAGGGTAATCAATTGGCGGATACTGCTACTAGACAAGTGTTTGCTGTGAATTACCTTACCAATCAATGTACAACAAGCTAAACAATCACGTCACTTACATCATCAATCATCTAGTATGTTACAAAAGCAATTTAAAATTTCAAAGGAAAGTGCTAGACAAATTGTTAAAAATTGTGGAACTTGTGTTACTCATTTACCTGTTCCCCATTTTGGAGTTAATCCTCGAGGTTTACTTCCTGGACAACTTTGGCAAATGGATGTAACCCGTGTCTCCTTTTTTGGAAAATTACAATACGTTCATGTCACTATTGATACTTATTCTGGATTTATTCTTGCTACCCCCCCTAGCCGGAGAGTCCACTAAATATGTTATTACACATTTATTACACTGTTTTACCTGTATGGGTATTCCAAAACAATTGAAAACAGATAATGCCCCAGGATATACTAGTGCTAGTTTTGCTCGCTTTTGTTCTATTTTTTCAACTGGAATTCCATATAACCCACAAGAACAAGGTATAATTGAGCGCACGAATCAACAATTAAAACTTATATTACAAAAAATAAAAAAAAGGGGGAGTATAATAGGACTCCACAGAATATGTTATGGCATGCAGTATTTATTTTAACTTTTTTAACAGTGAACAGATTTGGTCATACTCCTTATGAACGCCTTTTTTCCTCTACTTTGCGGAATTATGCTGAGGTTAAATGGCGTGATCCCTTAACCAATGAATGGAAAGGTCCTGATCCTATATTGATGTGGGGTCGAGGTTATGTTTGTGGTTTTCCAAAGGACTCTGAAGCTCCCCGTTGGCTCCCTGAACGATTGGTACGACATTATCATGCCTCCCACAACGGCCAATCTGACCCGAAGGATGCGGCGTCTCCACCTCAGTCGACCAGTGAGTGTCCCTCGAGCCCCACAAATGAGCCTCACAAATACCTCGCAGGATGAGACGGAATCAAAGGCAGAGGAGGCGCCTGATACAGGAGGCAGGAAATGAATAAATAACTTGGTTTCACTAACAATGTTTAGTTTTTCAGGCACGGCGGTTGATGGAAGAAGGGCCAGCACCCCGTACCCCACTTACACTATTTTTGGCTATGATTGCAGTGTTTGGAGCTCCACCAGTTGAAGGCCTTTCTTATTGGGCCTACATACCTGATCCACCTTTATTACAACCATTTACTTGGGCAGAGGCTGATTTTCCTGTGTTTTATAATGATTCTACTTTTGGGAGAGTAATGGGGAATCTTCCCATCATGAATATGTCCATAAATTACACTAATTGGTTTAATTCTTTTCCTGTTTGTTTAAGCCCTTTGAATATAGAGTCAGGATGTGTTAAAGCTATAGCTTTGGAACATGCAATGGCTTATGAAACAACTATACAATCGCAATTTTATTCCAAGATTAATTCTGAATATAAGAAAGTAGGATCATCTGTACTTCTTCCTTGTATACAAACTGTTTCTAAACGTGGGGATTTGACTACCGATGTGTTTTGGTATAAAGATCATAAGCCTGTTCATTTTCAAGGTCATACTTCCAGACTTTAGGTTAGTGATCCCTTAGATCATTCTATTTTTATTGATCAGCTTCAGATGTCTGATACAGGATACTATTTGTGTGTTGAAGTATATGTAGGAGGACAAGGGACTTTAATGGCCAGCCATAGTTTATAGGTAGTTAAAGCTGTTACAAGTTTGAAGTTTCCCTCCTTTTTTCCTTCTGATTTTCCCCAATCTGATTTTGAATTCTCAAATCTGGTGCACCTTAAATTATAATAATGGTACCATTTTAATTTCTTCAGTTTCTGTTACTAATAATAGTTTGGTTTTTTTATAAGCATTGGGATTTTTGGAAGTTTGCATCGTCTTATTCTTATCAACCGATTATTACTTGTGTTGCACCCTCATATGCCTTGCTAATGGGAGATTTACATAATGGGAGATTTACAGATTGAGTTTACTTCCGGTTCCATAGGATATAATATAACTTGTCAGAATTGTATTTTTTAATACTTGCTTTCTGCTTATGAAAGGAACTTTTTTGTTATGGTGTTAAAACAACCTTCCTATATAATGCTGCCTGTAAATATTTCCGAACCATGGTATCATAGTACTAGCATGCAAGCTTGGCTAGAATTATCTGAAGCTTTAAAAAGACCTAAACGATTCATTGGAATCATATTAGCCTTAGCTGCTTTAACAGCCACAGCCGCTACCGCCGGTTTAGCATTAAGTAAAACTGTACAACAAGCACATTATGTTAATTGTCTAAAAATACCAGTATTGCATTGGCATTACAAAGTCATATTGATACTCAACTAAAAACTGAAGTTGATAAGCTAAAAAATGTTCTCTTAGGAGACCAAATTATGGCTTTTAAAAATTGAAAATGCGTTTGATTTGCCCTGCTAAATATACTTGGATTTGTGTGACTCGACACGCTTATAATGAAATTGACTGGGATTGGAACAAAGTAAAAATGTACATTTTAAGTGTATGGACTGATGGACACATTAGTTTGGACATACAAAAACTTAATGCGGAAATACAAGCAATTCAAGAAGCTCATCTACAAGAAGACGGGCCCCAACAATTAATTCAAGGACTCTTGGTTCAGCTTCAATGGTTAAACCCAATGCATTGGTTTCAAAATGGACTCACAGGATTGATTACCATGAGGTCATGTGTATTGTTGATTTTAATTGCATTACCTTGTTTATTACGCTTTATTGTTGGCCGTCTCGCTGCTCTTCGTCAGGATGTGTGTGGGTTGAAATTGCATTATCAAGCTTTAAAAAATAAAAGAGGGGGAAATGTGGCGAGCATTGCCCTCTGATGAATGCGCCATTAAGACCCTCATAAGCCTCAGGGCCCGATTGTACTCTCCTTGGTATGCATCCTGGACTTTATGGTATGAACGTAAAAAAGGGGATGGCCTTTGGCCATCTCGCTCCAGGGACCTGCTCAGATAATGAGAGTCCCTGGTTGTTCCCTAAAGCTAGGAAAAGCAACCCTGGAGGGGAAATTGGTGCCTCTGTGGAACAAGCAATAAACCCTCTGATGCAGATAAGGTGGTGACTAAGCCTAGAGGAAAGCCCATTTCTATAGAAAAATGTTTATACAAAGTTTCTGCTTTAGGCCACAATGACTATGCAAAGTCCCTGCTTTAGGGGTATATATATGACTATGCTTGTTATTAAATTTGCCTTGCAACCATCAGTTGTCTGTGCCCTTCTGATCGCATACCTTGGTGCTTTCCGTTCCCTACCCCCTCTCGTCGATTGTTGCTGCACTTTGAGGACCCGCCGCGGCTGGCGGCAGGCAGGACTCCAGCCTGGGATTTCTGATTGCTGCCAATCTGATCTTCACCTGATGAGCAAACCATCCTAATACCTTGAAGGAGACTCACCTTGAATAGTTATGCTGGTCAAAATCTGGTAAAATTTGACCCCATTTATCTTAGAACATGGCTTTTTACATCCTGTTAGGTGATGTTCTCTGGGACTTGTGTGTACTGCTCACATCTTCCCCTTTTGTTCACTTCCTTCCTGCCCCACCCTACACAATACAGAGGTGGTGGCCCGTATGTTACGCAGTTATGCTTTAGATATAGATGATGGTTACGAAATAATTCTTCCCCAAGTGCTAATGTCTCTCTACAACAAGGATACTTTCATTTCCCACCTATTAAAGTTCTGTGTACAGTTTGATAAGGCTCTCTGATGTATTCATCCTAAGCAACTTAGAAAAACAGAAAAGTTATATTTTACTTACACTTGCCTCCACACTTCTGAAACCACCATAAAATACCAATAAAATGGAGATCCAGGAATACAGCTGGATCTATGGATCAGCCTTTAAAAGTAGCCTCAAATTTATGACTTTGTTAAATGTTGACAGTTACATGGTCTTGCCATGCTTAATATCAACTGACAAATATTTGATACAAAATAAGTTATGATTCAATTAATACATTTATTGACCCAGTAAAACTAGAGAAGGATCTTGTTTTATAATTTATCAAATTATGCCACATTGATTAGGTATTATAACTTGTTTTCAGGTAACTTTATTCACTACCACCAACAACAAATATACGGAAAGATGCCATGAAAACTTTTGTCTAGGCTGATCTGCACACACAGAGTAGGAGTTTCCCTATAGTCACACCCTACCTAAACTTAATCCATTTGGGTCTTTTCTTCTATGAAGTCTAAGAAACGGGAGTTATCAAAAAAGTCACTTCGGAGTAAATTAACCTTAAGGTGTGATAAATAACTGTCCTCTATCTATCTATCTATCTATTCACATACATATACATACATGATAAATTCTACTATTTCTATTATTCTGAGTGTAATATAATCTATTATAAATTGTATTATTTCTACACACACACTCTACCCCTGTAACTTCTAAATACAAAACTTCTTCTCACTACCAAAGCCATAGTTGTCTCTTTTTTGCAGCAAGACTCAATCCATGCTCTTAAAATGATTTCTCATAACATTTCTGATTAAAACTAACACGTTTTTTGTCATTTAAATTCACACTGATCTATCTCTAGCTTTCAATGCCTATCTCTCTTTTCTACTCTTGTAAACTCACAGCAGCCCATAATATCAACCTTCCCAGCGTTCCTCCTTCCTCGCTGAAGATTTCCATAGTTAATAGAAAGAAGCTGGCACCCCCTTCTCCCCGACTACAACATAAAATCTTATAACTTCCCTTCTACCTTTTTCCCCAGATTTATACACATCAATTTAAAGTGATTTTTAAATTAATTTTGCTTTAAAAAGAGCTAAGGCTTGCACATTTTACGTGTCAACTTATTTAATCTTCACAACCACTGTGTGAGGTAAGTACATTATTAGTGCCATTTTACAGGGGAAGAAATTGAGGCACATTGAAGAGAATTGCCAAATGTCACACATTAGTAAGTAGAAGAGCTGGGATTTGAACAGAGGCATAATGGCCCTTAACCGGGACACTAATCTGCTTCTTTGTGCTCAATATTTGTCCTTTACTTTTATTTATTTATTTATTTATTTATTTTTTTGCGGTATGCGGGCCTCTCACTGTTGTGGCCTCTCCTGTTGTGGAGCACAGGCTCCGGACGCGCAGGCCTAGCGGCCATGGCTCACGGGCTTAGTTGCTCCGCGGCATGTGGGATCTTCCCGGACCAGGGCACGAAACCGTTGTCTCCTGCATCGGCAGGCGGATTCTCAACCACTGCGCCACCAGGGAAGCCCCTACTTTTATTTTTAAAGCTTATGCATCTCAGGTGTCTGTTCTAGTATACTAAAAACTCTACTGTTAAAAAGACAATGCAGTTTAATTCAAACTATATTTGAATTTTTTTAACATTTATTCATCTTTAGGAGCTGATGCTTTCAGAAGACTAATTTGGACAGTGTCGTACAAAAATGCTAATACATAAGGAAAAAAGACAAGGAAGAGATGAGAGAAATATGATGAAGCAGTATAAATAATATATTTGCTGAGATTTTCTTTAGGAAATTCATCATCTCCTTTCAAAGTTGTCTACTGCCTCAAACCATTGCTAAAAGACTATTTTAATATTCTAGTCCCTTCAGATGGATTACTTGCTTTGTCAGAGGTATTTGTGGTGGGTTTTGGTGGGTTGGACTAAAATATACCTCAAATGTTAAAATTGTGTTGCTGTTTACAGTATACTTTTATATACATTATTTTACTTAATTATATCTGCCATGACCTCTTCCTTTTTCCTGACTTGGAGTAAGTAAAAGTGACGTAGATGTAGGAATGAATTTCTTAGGCTAACCTTTAGAAAATGAAAGAAGTTCCTCATGATACACATACATCTTCCCTTTCCTAAGAACTGAATAACTATCTTAATTGGTAAGAAGGTTTAGGCTACCATTGCAGAAACATCATTTTATGTGTCAGTTTCTGCTAAATAGTAATCAAGACAAAGAAATGAGAAAGGTTTGAGAGCCAGTATCCATTCCCACACAGCGGTAAGTGTTTACAGTTCTATCTTTACCATGACCTAACTTTTTATGGAAAGATATGCATGGTTAAATTACCACAGTTAAAAACTCTCTCTCTCTCTCTCTCTCTCTCTCTCTCTCTCTCACTTTCTCTCTCTCTCACACACACACACACACACATAAATATAAAAGAATCATTTTATTAATGGATTAATGTATATCCTTTTCTTTTATAAAGTTTTAAATTAAGTAACAGCTAATAGAAAATAAGTAGGTGGTCTCTTATCTGGTATTATTTATTCCTATTTAAGGGGAAATGTGTTAGGTTTAACAGAACAATTGCAGTTAAATGAATTGTGAAAGTGAATTTACTTTGTATATATTGTAACCCCTTGGATTCCTATTATTTGAGGTGAAATTTTATACTTTTTATATTGTTTTTATATTTCATACTTTTAAAGGCCCTGTTCCACTGAGTTTACAACAAAAACAATAACTTAAAGATTTTTACTGGTCAGCAAATAACAGCAGATGAAGTTCGAGCTTTATTAAGGAAAAAATCACCTCACTGATGCTATTCTTTATTCTGCAACCAATAATTTTACAATTAACAGGAAATAGGCCAGTTGTTTCTCCAGTATAGATTTTTTTCATATAAATTCTTGTGATGTGATTGCCAAGAATAGATTTCTACATCTGCTTAATGGTCACTGAAGAAATGATACATTTTCAAAATAAACCAATCAATTTCTTCAGAAGCTCTCTAACTTTAGTATAATAAAAACAGAACAAAACATAACAAAGGCTTCTGAAGTGCTTAAAGAACGTTGCAAAGTGTAAGTTTTACACCCATAACATTAATAAGAACCAAATGCATCTCTAAACTGAGAAAAAGAGTCATTATTCTCTCTGAGCTTGCGACGAAATCACTAGGTAGGATATGCACCAAGTTTCATGACTGTTAGTTTTCCTTTCACAGAAAGGGAATTACTCAGCACATTTTTACCACCCAGCAACACAGATAGCCTGCAATTATGTTTAAGACAAATCCATATTGTGGAATCAAACAATCACTGCTGTATTAAAATTCTCAGGTAACCCAAAGATTGTGTTAACTCACAAAATCAACCAGATTGATGTTTGAAGTCCACAAAGAAGTCACTGTAGCTGTTCTTCAACTATTCCTTTGATTTTTTTTTTTCTTCCTACCCCCAAATTCAGACCCTGATACTGGCAAGTTGAATTAAAAACCTGTCATAGAGACATCTGTAAATGATACTGTAACCAATGGCTATGGCCAGACCCCAAATTTAATTATGTGTGAAATGATAAATAAAACGGAAAAAGTTCCAGACTTAACTAACATGGTGAACATTAGAGTCAATGGATATTATATTTAGAAAGTCCCAACATTTAACAGGCGTATAACGCAAATGCAGTATTTTTCTTTGTATCACACACAACACTAGTCATGAATGAGAGCATGCAACAATTGATTTAAAACCTTTCTGAACTGTGGGTGTATTTTTCTCCACACAAATACATCGCTGATGATACTACACTGCACCATTAATGAAGAGGCTAGGCCAGTGCCAGGCTAATAACATGAATCAGAAGACAATTCCTTGCCACCCACCAGAACCTGCTCATTTTGTTCCTCTGGGCTAAATGCAAAAAACGTTTTATGTCATTCAGATTTTTTTCCAGTTTGAGATATTTTCCCAGAGTCTATTTTTGTTCCTATGCTTGAGGAGTGGTGACTTATATTCTGGCCTTTAGCTAGAAATGTCTTTTAATGCCTGTGTAGATCACTGAGGCAAATTAGCAAAGATGGCAAATGCCAGAATTCCTCAAGTGGTGAGCCAGCTGCTGGAAAAACATGTATTCAATGACACTCACTAATATTTGCAAGGTAATAATAAAGAGCAAAAGCTCCGGAGCCAGCGTGTCTGAGTTCAAGTTCCTGTCCTGCTACTTTCTGTGTCTTTGGTCAGTTTACTTAACCTATCTGTACTTCAAGTGCCTCAATTGTAAAAGGAAGATAATTATAAGGTTTTATGAGAATTAAATGAGTTAATATGAGTATGTAAAACTCTTAAAAATATATACTAGTTATATTGTTATATCTCATAATTTACAGTTACTCAGAGGACGTTTTGACACTATAACTATGTTCTCTGTTCCCAGCAGAAAGTGTAGCTTCTTTATTTATGCCACTGGTTTTTAAATTTCACTGCACATTAGAATCATCTGGGCAATTTTAGAAATACTCATAACTGGTATAGGCTACAGACTAGGCATTAGAATTTTCAGAAGTTTCCTAGGTTATTCTAAAGTACTGTCAACTTTAAGAACCACTGATCTATGCTTCTTTTTTTTAAACATCTTTATTGGAATATAATTGCTTTACAATGGTGTGTTAGTTTCTGCTTTATAACAAAGTGAATCAGCTATACAGATACATATATCCCCATATCTCCTCCCTCTTGAGTCTCCCTCCCACCCTCCCTATCCCACCCCTCTAGGTGGTCACAATGCACCGAGCTGATCTCCCTGTGCTATGCGCTGCTTCCCACTATGCTTCTCCTTACCTAGATGGGACACCTCTAAATAAAGAGTCAGAGTGAGGTTAAAGGTAGATAATGCTAATTCCTAAAGTTCCCTATGGCCCATGATGGTTGTTCTTAATCTTTAGTGTACATCAGAATTATTAGGAGGACTCATTAAAATAAAGATTGCTAGCCACACTGTAGAGTTTCTGAATCAGTAGGTCTGAGATAAGACCCAAGGGTTTGCATTTTCTAACAAGTTCCCATGGAATTCTCATGTTGCTAGTCCAGTGATCAGGAGTTGTGGCAGATGAGCATATAGTAAGGACCATGCTGTTCACAACTTAAGTATGGCCTGTATTAGTCAGGGTTCTCCACAAAAACAATCAAAAATATATGTGTGTGTATGAAGAGAGGTGGCGGGGGGGAGAGAGAGAGAGATTTTAAGGCATTGGCTCACACCATTGTGCAGGCTTGGTGAGTACAAAATCTGTAGGGTAGGCTGGCAGGCTGGAGACCTAGGGAAGTATTGCAGTTTGAGTCCAAAGACAATCTGCTGGCAGAATCCTTTCTTGCTTGGTGGAAATCAGTCTTTGTTCTATAAAAAGCCTTCAACTGATTGGTTGACACTCACCCACATTTTGGAGGATAATCTGTTTGATCAAAGTCCACCAATTCAAATGTTAATATCCCCAAAACACCTTCACAGAAGCATCCAGAATAATGTTTGCCTAAATATCTGGACACCATGGCCCAGACAAGCTGACACACAAAATTAACCATACATGTTCTCATCTGTACACAAGTGTTGAATTCAATATGAAAAAGAAATAAACTTTCTTCTCCAAATTTCTTTATTATTGCAAGTTATCATGGAAAAAAGTTCAGATTAATCAGATAGTGATAGAAACAATAAGAAAACTTGAATGATCCAAAGTGATTGAGTTTGGCCATAAGAAGTGACAAAGTTCTCAGAGTACTTAGTGACCCAACAGGAAGAGCTTTCTAAATAAAAATTTGAGATGCTTATGAAAAATAGACACAGGATTCACTCTGGATACAATTATGATGATGGCTCTTCCAAGCAACTCATCTACATTGGTGACGGGGCTCCAGAACTGTTATAAGCCCTCGAAGTTTGTCCTATTTTCTCCATCAAAACATGTGTCCTGTGGTCTGATCCCAAATGTTCCTAATCTCAGCTGTAACTGTAATAACAAATCAAACTAGAGTGTTAATATGCCATGAAACGCAGAGATGATTTGCTGACATTGACAATCTTTATGTGGCTTAATAAACCAAACTCCTGCCAAAATTATTTTTCTAAAGAGCTGCAAATGCACAGCAGAACTAAGCACATGAAGGAACTTATTTTTCACACTGGGGTCTATTGCAAGATTAGAATTAGTGGGAGAGCTTTTTCAAAATATATGCTGAGTCACTATGCACATAGGATAGAGTACTATGACCAGTGATGGGATTGTTCCAGATAATTCAAATAAAACCCCTTTCCCCCACCAGTGGTTCTCAATCCTAATTGTGTATTAAATCACCCTGTGAGCTTTATTATATACAGATGCCAGGGCTCCTCCCTAATCCAATTAAGAAAGAACATCTATGATGGCTAGTGAATCAGTATGCTTTAACAGCTTCCCAGGTGATTCTAATATGTAGCCAAGGTTGAGAACAACTGCCTTATATTAAGAAGAAATTGTAAACCATGAAGTCACTGAGTTTGTAAGGAAAACTGACTACACTATTTACCATAAAATATATAAAACCTTATGGTATCAGTTTTACTATGTATAGTTACAAACTTTATATTTACAGTCAACTGAAGTTAGAAACAGCCTAGTATGGGAGGAAGTTTGGGGGAAAAACAAATAGAGATCTTAAGCACCTTGTAATTTCTCATTCTCTCGGCTTTATAATTTTCACACATTGAAAAATTCTTATCATTGAAAAATATCACTATGAGTACACCAGGTTCTTAGGCATAACAATGATTTTTCATATAAAATAATTATTAAAAATAGAGGGTTTTTTCCCCCTAAGTGGGCTTCGTTGTTTGCTAGTTTAACAGTCTTGAAAGACAAATGCCCTGCAACCATCCTGAAGTGTTCTTGTAACATTTGATCAAGTAGAGACCCTGTCCTAAATCAAATGAGGAATCACCACAGTTCTAACACAGACAGAAGCTCAATAAGCGTTATTGATTGGCTGGTGGAAGATGAATTGTCTTAACCTGTTTAATTTCCAAGGTATTTTAAATATAAATTGTTTAATATATGTATTTAAATAAGATGTATTTAAATACTTTGATTTTAGAAAAACAATATAAATCTTCAGTAAACTTTTATACTACAAAAGCTTTTGTCAATCGCAAAGAGGTAACTTGGGAAAAGATCAAAGAACTAATGCATACAAAGAATAAGAAATATTGCAAACTATTATTTCCAAAATTTTCAGATTTTAGTTTTAAGAATATTTTAGGTATTGGGGAAAAAACATTAAGCTACTACAAATCCTTATTCAAAGGAGGCAATCTATAAATAAAATAATCCAAGTGTGAAATTGTGAGTGGAGTAGGCAGGTATCTTCATGGTCAGATTATAAAGGTAACGTCTATAATGCTATGCTTTCCTCCCCAAATCCCAAAAATTATGACTGAAATGAAAATGTTGTTAATTATAGCTTTAAGCACTGATTACTTGAAGTAAATACTCCTGAGAAAACTAGTAATCCCAGTGAATTAAGGTAACTTTTTTTTTTTTTTTTTTTTTTTGCGTTACGCGGGCCTCTCACCGCTGTGGCCTCACCCGTTGCAGAGCACAGGCTCCGGATGTGCAGGCTCAGCGGCCATGGCTCACGGGCCCAACCGCTCCGCGGCATGTGGGATCTTCCCGGGCACGAACCCGCGTCCCCTGCATCGGCAGGCGGACTCTCAGACACTGTGCCACCAGGGAAGCCCAAAGTAACTTTTAACAGGCTACTAACTGAAAGCCCTTGGTGTGAAGAGCAAGATTAGAGGCTTCCAAACAGCATCAAAGTCCATGTTTGTCTACTTTTCAGAAATTGAAATAATGAGTCTCATTTACGCCTTTTCAGCATCACTGTCTCTATCTGAAAAGATGCAAATAACACTGTAGAGCTATGGAATGTTGGAACCACTTACAATTGATGTATTTGAACATAATTTTTATAGTTGAAAAATTTGAAACTTTAATATATTTTCACATAACCTTAAATGTAGAAATAGAAATAGAAAATGTTTACCAAGAAGAGTATACTCAAACAGAATTTGAGGGAAGACATTGGAGTAATTTGTTAGTACTGAAACAAAAATTTTAAAGATTTTACCAGTCTAATAAACTAGTCTACAATAAACGAGTATCACAATTAAATTTTTCAATTATTTTAAGATAACACATTTTATTAATATGAAATTCCCAAGTGAGTAATGCTGGTGATATTTTTAATGGTTCATTTTGTTGTATTCATTTTAATTTATTTAATATTTCAGTAATGTTTTCATTTTATTTGTAGTTGTGCATAGCTAAAATAATTGCAATCATATTTGCAAATAAAAAAGGTTTAATGAGATTTAAACATAATATTAATATTAATTTTGTATAATGTTAATGATTGTGATATTTATTTAATTTTATAATTATTTTAATTCAATCATTAAAATGATTATATAATAATTATATCACAATATTAATGATATTATGCATAATTAAATGCAAATATTAAATATTTTAAATGCATTAAATTGAAGCATTTTACCATATTATATGTATATTATTTGTAAAAGTCCGTTTTGATATCAATACTCAGTTCTAATACTACTTCTGTCCTAAACTTGCTAAACAAGTTTTGTTTGTTTGTTTGTTTTTGTTTTTTTATTGTGAAACGTGGGCCTCTCACTGCTGTGGCCCCTCCCGCCGCGGAGCACAGGCTCCGGACGCACAGGCTCAGCGGCCATGGCTCACGGGCCTAGCCGCTCCGCGGCATGCGGGATCCTCCCGGACCAGGGCACAAGCCCGCGTCCCCTGCATCGGCAGGCGGACTCTCAACCACTGCGCCACCAGGGAAGCCCTGTCTCATTTTTTAAATGGTTAAGAAATGTTTTATTCAATCATTACATTCACATAGATCTCTTTAGAAGTAAAACTAAACTCTTATAGCAAACATACTTTAATTAGATCTTATATTTTAAAGATATATACTGAAATGGTAATTATATTTGAGCACATAGTATATAAATAAAACATGAATTATTATGAGCCAAACAAAGGTTTTCAATTTTTCATCTCTGCTACTATAGTCACAATTTCAGTCAGTGAAAATATATACAAACCTCTGTAAGTGATAATTCCCCACTATTGTTTAATAGCCATTGATATGCCATGCCTTTTCTTCATAGTGCTGGCCTCATTAACAGCTCAAACTAAGATATCTTTGAAAGGATGAGAAATGCCACTAATCAGGCAAATCTTCCTGGATCATCAATTTTGTTGCAAGATTTGGGAGGCACAGAGTCAGAAAGAGATTATTAAACTAGTATATAATTTAAAACATTGTTTTTATATTAAAACAAACACTGATATCATGGAGATAAGGATAAGTCCCCAGAATTTGTAGGATTAAACAGGAGACGTCAAACATATTTGATACAGATGCTTCAGGCTACACTTCTGCCACCTGGGACACTCACTACTCTCCTCAGCTTCAAGGAGGACTTCGAGAAAAAGTTTGAGAAGTATGGCTGTAGTCCCTTCCTCTTGTTCATTGAACTGTCAGCTACACCTCTTACCCTGTATTATACAACCAAATTATTGCTTTTTTGTTTAAATTCAACAGGTAATGAGAACGTATTATGAACCCAGCACTTTAATATACATTTAAAGAGATACTCAAGGATAAAACACAGTCATTGAGGAAAGAACGAAAGCATAGTAATTTTTGCAGCATATAGGATTCAATAAGCATATAGGACAGATGTATAGAAAACAATACATTTTAGTAAACCTCACAACATTTCCCACAAGAAATATAATAATTACTAAGCACATATGGGAAAAGGAGAGAAGCCTGAGCATTAAAGTGAGGAGCAGACACTGCTCTAAGACAAAAGACTTACTTTTGTTCTTAAAAAATTTGGATAGGGCTTCCATGGTGCCGCAGTGGTTGAGAGTCCTCCTGCCGATGCAGGGGACACGGGTTGGTGCCCCGGTCCAGGAAGATCTCACGTGCCGTGGAGCGGCTGGGCCCGTGAGCCATGGCCGCTGAGCCTGCGCGACAGGAGCCTGTGCTCCGCAACGCGAGAGGCCACAACAGTGAGAGGCTCGCGTACTGCAAAAAAAAAAAAAAAAAAAAAAAAAAAGAATTGGATAGAGAAGAAGGGGGCAGACATCCTGAGTAAAATCATATCACTGGCAATAATCAGGATCTGAGAAACATTATAAAGAAAGAAATGGGTACTTCCCTGGTGGCACAGTGGTTAGGAATCCACCTGCCAGTGCAGGGGACACAGATTTGATCCCTGGTCTGGGAGGATCCCACGTGCTGAGGAGCAACTAAGCCCATGCACCACAACTACTGAAGCCCGCACACGCTAGAGCCTGCGTACCAGAACTAGTGAGCCCACATGCCACAAATACTGAAGTCTGCACACCCTAGGGCCCGTGTGCCGCAACTAACTACTGAGCCCGCATGCTGGAACTACTGAAGTCGGCGTGCCTAGAGCTCATGCTCTGCAACAAGGGAAGCCACCACAATGAGAAGCCCAAGCACCGCAATGAAGAGTAGACCCCGTCCACGCAACTAGGGAAAGCCTGCATGCAGCAATGAACACCAAATGCAGCCAAAAAAAAATAAAAATTTTTAAAAAATAATAATATGTTTAACTGTACATAATAAACAAATAGTAAAATAAAATAAAATAAAGAAATGATCAGTCATGAAAGATTGGACAAGAGTGAAGATGACAATTAAAGATTTCTAAGTTCCAAACCTGAGAAAACAGGAAAACAATGCCAAGGTAAGTCGTCTGAGGGGAAATTTCATGAGAGAAAAGCTTGAACTTGCGTTTGAATATGTTGAATTTTCAGTCATTGGGGGGACAGCAAGAAGAAAATGAAGGGTGATATTAACACTTGACCAACATGAGAAGTGACAAGGGAAAATCACTGTTACCATTTCTGCTCCTGAGAAAAGCACAATCACTATTTTTTTTTCTTTTTTATCACAGCCTCTCTTCCTTCTATATGAAACACAGAGCAATAGATATTCTCAGTGAAGGTTTCAGTGGAATCCCTAAGACTCCACAATTTGCAGTATCACTGAGGAATGAAGTTCAACTCAGGAACATTGAGTCAAGCCTGCTTCCACAGCTTTTCTTATAGGCTCACTTTCCTACACTCAACAAAAGTTTTTCTAACTCTTCCAAGAGTCTTCTAACTCATTAACTTGAACTTTACTCCAAGGATGCTAGAAAACTGCATGTCTGGTGAAGGGGCCTGGGATACCACGGTAAAGAGTAAGTAAATGACCCAATCACCCTTGCATCTTTTCACTCTCTGGAAAGATGGCAGGGTGCAAGCTCCCTACCAGGAGATGAGCAAAATGACCACAGAGTTTCTTACATTTGGCAACCTGATGTCTTCTAGAAATATAATGTAACCCAAGTAACAACCAGGCCCAGGTGATCCAGGCTCAGCTCAGACTTACAGTCAAAGAAACATAATACTGTCGTCCCTCCATAACTTCCAGGGATTTGTTCCAGGACATCACCCCCACAGTACCAAAATGGTGCAGTATTTGCAGATAACATATGCATATCCGCCCATATACTTTAAATCATCTCTATGTTATTTTTAAGACCCAATACACTGTAAATAATATGTAAATAGTTGTAAGTACAATGTAAATGCTATGTAAATAGTTGTCAGTGCACAGCAAATTCAAGTTTTGCTTTTGGGGACTATCAGGAATTTTTTTTTTTTTTTTAATATTTTCCATGGTTGAATCCTCAGATACAGAACCTTGGATACAGAGGGCCAACTGTTGAGTAACTGGAAGGAATTAAAAGATATTCAAATCATTTAAAGGTGTCCTTCAGAAAATAGCAACAGGATGGAAACAGACTTTAAAAACTACAAATCATCTTAAATATCCATTTTCCCCACTTTTATAACTCAACATTCCCACCACAGGGATAGAGCAACTCCTAAAAATCTTCCTCTCTGATACTCTCAACTCCCAACCGAGCACCCTACTCAGCCTCACCATCCCGTGAGTGTCTTTGCCTTTCCTTCCTCTCTCACTCTCCTCTAGTCGCTGTTCTTTTTTTCTCTTCCCAAAGTAAATACTCCATCCTCCCTTTTTTTATTTTTTGCTTTTTTTTTCTGTTTTATTTTAATGGCCCAAAGCAGCATCAAAGTAACATAAGAACTGAAAGAATTTTCCTTGGAGGCCAGAGGCAAAGAGAAAAGAGGGGTCAAAAGTGGGGAGGGGTAAGCATTCACACATTACCATTTTTTGTTCCTATCACATGTGAATATTTAGCTTCCAAATAATTTACTTATTATGTTTTATTGTATTCTCAAACTCCAGGCTCTTGAGAAGACAACTGGAATTCTCTGGAGGTCTGCAGATCATTCTCTTTTAGGACCCCTTGGGCTTTTGGAATCAGTGGGAAACAATAAAAATATCCATAGTTAAGTCACAGGACAGAGACCTCAAGAGTCCCCTAACCTTGGAGACACAAATGTCCTCAATGCTTCCCTGGCACCTGAGATGAAATGCTGGGACACAGTGCAGTGCTAGGTGCCCATGGACGGATCTACGGCTCTGCGTTGCCACTCAACAGGAGGCAAGTGTGGGATTTCTGTCTACCCCAAGAACTAGTAAGTTGACATTTCCACGTTGCTTCTTTTTCTCACAGACTGTGTTTTGTCCTATTTTGAATTTAATGAGTAAGGACAGGGACTTCCCTGGTGGTCCAGTGGTCAACATCACCTTCCAATGCAGGGGGTGTGGGTTCAATCCCTGGTTGGGGAGTTAGATCCCACATGCCTCATGGCCAAAAAACCAAAATGTAAAACAGAAGCAATATTGTAACAAAGTCAATAAAGACTTTAAAAATGGTCCACATCAAGAAAAAAATGAGTAAGGAGAAGTTAATGACTAAGCAAATTTTATTTAATTTTTTAAGTGTTAGAGTATTACCAAGAAAGAAAAAACCTATAAAAACATAGAATATGCTCCTTTTTTTTCCTAAAGTGTCCAAGGAATTTTAAGTTACTGGTGGTAAACATCTAGCTAAGTAGAAATTTTTTATATCAACTACTAGTTTCAATTACATAAAGTATAAAAATACATAAATATCCTTTGGCACATAGTGGGACCTTAATAAATATTCATAAACTAATCATTCTCCTTCAAGAGACTGAGTTATTGACAGTGGTTGCAGGTAATAGTCTCTTTACCAGAAAACTAAGATATTTCTTTTTTTCTGAAAAACAAAAAAATTTTAAGCAAATTTGCCCTTAAGGAATCTAATTTCAGGTAGTGTATTTGAATCATGTCCTCTACGATAACTGCACACATTTTAATGATTACTATAAATGTATCAGGGAGTGCTACATTCTTAATCTTCATTTACAAAATGAGAAATCACAGTATTTGAGTTTGAAGGAATAGGGGTTGTAACTATGGTAGAATATGTACTTCCTACTCAACCCGTCCAGCTCTAATTCAATTATGTGATATGTAACTATCCATTATACCCACTTAACTGTTTATTCAACTGAGTAAAGAGACATCAACCTAAGTAGCACCAAGTGGTTTCAGATTTTACCTAAGTGCATGATTGCTTTATAGACATTATAGAATTATAATTGCATAGTAGATAACAATTATGTGAAATGGATGAAAATCATCCAGAATGAATGAACTCTTATTTAAAGTATATTATGTACCACTTAAGAAAAATGCTGAATACTTTAACTGGGATGAAAGAAAATTTGAAATAAAGTTCCTTAATTTGGGATAGCTATTCTGTGGATGCATATGTTTAATAGCATTATAAAATATCACTTCTAAGACACCATTATATTTGCAGACAGCATATTCTTAGGTCACAGAGTTATGATTCGTATATATCAAGTCACTTAGCACTGCTGGCAAGTGTTGCCAGCCTGAAATATAAAACAGAGAGGATAATAAAACTTTAACAGGCAGCAATAAAACTAATGAAATATAATCTCAAACATACTACTCTAATTCATCCAGAGAGGAAACACAATCACCCGATCCTGAGGATGAGGAAATGAAGCCAGGTCCATAAAAACACATATTCATCATAGTAACATGGGTCATTTTAGAGTTAGAACTAAAGAGAATTCAAGCTGGTTATAGCAGTGTAATTATCATGGCCAAATAGATGAGGATGACAGGATGAAGCAGCAGTTCACAAATGCTTATTTTGGCTCCATATTTAAAGCTATGGAAATGAAAATATTGATGTTATTTTTAATAGGGATAATCTTTCATGCTGAGGACAGAGAAATTTCATGACAGACTGGGCAGCACTTAATAAGTTAGTGATGACTTCCAAGATTAATATGTAAGTGGGTCACAAGTTTATTTACATATGGTTTGTATGTGCCTATAATAACCATGCAATAAAGTCCAAAATAACTTCAGGTCGATGTTTATTACTGTGTCCCTTGAGGTTGTAATTTGACAATTGTGTGTTTCCCCTCCTTATTCCTTGTCTTTCTTGTCTGTTTTTGAGACCTTAGAATTCCAAATTTAAGAGTAAGGTAGGAGAGAGGAGAGAGAAAGGGAGACAAAAGGAAGAGTGAAAAAGAGAAGAGCGAGGAGGAGGGGAAGGAGCTAAGAGGGAAGGTGCAATTTGTTACATGAGTCCTTTCTCTGTACCTTTGATGTTCTGCACACAAAAGTGATTTAAGTCAGCCAGCTAAATAACAGAGAATGGACTTATCCAGAGATGAAATCAGATAGACAAACTTTCCTTTTCTTTTAATAGACAACCTCTATGATTGTGCGTATAGTATAGTTTACACATCCAGATAAATCAGTAAAGAGAAATGCGTCAATAGTTGTTCATTCTCAGAAGCATCTACAAGACAACTAGGAGTCCTCTGCTTAGTTTCCCACTGTGGAAGATTTAGGAAAAAATTAGAGGCATTCATATCAATGATTGACTTCTATTACCCAAGGAGGCTGAGGAAACACATAATGGCAAGTGGGGTCAAACAATTAATAAGACAGGATATGGGATAATATGAGTAGAAATAAAGAGCAAGATGGTATACAGAGATTATATAAAAGTTTGGAATTTCTGTTAATCAAAGGGCAACTTAAATGGACTAGTAGGAATTTTTTCCTAACAGAATGAATTCACAAACAGATTATCTGCCACAGCCTGAATTGACTGAAGCATTTTAAGCAACTCAAACTAATAAGGTGCTTGAAATACAACAAGAGAAAAAAATGTGTCACATGAAAAACATATGAATATAGGAATGAATTTTTCTTTTTTAAACCTAGGTTTTATCAGAGTAGAAAATAGAATATAAGGTATAACTCTAATATAAATAATCACATTCATCTTGCTTGCTTTCTGTTGTCTCATATTTCTTTTTAAAATAAGTGTACTCCTATCCATTAGTTTTATTTCAGTTTGGTTGATAGGCGTGCTAATGTTGGCCTCAAAATTGTCCCCTTTTAAAAGACTCACTGTTTCTCACCTGTCTTGAAATTTTCATATCTAGGTAATATATTTTCCATCTTTAAAATTATAATTATTTATTTTATTACTTACCTCTGAGGGGTGTCCTGAGAATAATACAAGAGGAAAAGAAAAAAAAAACACTTTACAATAATGAAATAATGAAATAAATGAGGTTTGGAAGAGTTATAGATTGACAGAAAGTTAATACTACTATTTTACTACTCAATATAAATGGATGATCATTCTTTTTACTAAAAATAGAACCAAAACAACAATGCCTTTAACATTTACCTGTTTTCACTGATTACTAATAATTCTATCAGTCTAAGGTGGGAGAGGGGGAATTCTCAATATAAAGAGCATATACTGATAATATTTTTAATATTAAAAATGTTCTGTGAAATAGGAAAACCGAGTTAGGTCACGTTCATGTTTTAATGGAAAATTTGAGTTGTTAGGTTATACAGTTTGAAAACGATTTTTTTTTTTAAAAAAAAACTTACTTTCATTGTAAGGCATTCGTGTAGCGCCATCGTGTGGTTAACTAAGCACATACCACTTTATTTGAAGTAGTGTGAAAGTCCCAAAAGAGAAAGAATGTGCTATTTGTTTGGGTGCATGCTGATACATTTTATCTTCTCAAAAAGAGCCTAGAAAGAGTAAACTGTAATAAATTCATACCATAAGTCTAAGCCCAAGCACTTATTTACCAGCGGGCTTGGTTAGTGTGTGCTTGAATTCAGAACGAAATCGATATTAGCTGAGAAGACCACAGTGAGCTAATAATATTTTCCATTTCAGAACTGTTCAATATTCTGGGTATCATATGTTAAGACAATAGACGTGAAGCTGACCAAAGCGCCTTCTTTAATGTTACTCCATAGCCAGATCTTCTTCTAAAAGACCTATCAACTGTTCAAAATTGTGTTCTTTTTGTAATTATTTCCAAAATCACAAGTTACAGTTAAAATGATAATTTATAACCATAGTTCCTTTTTATCTCACTAAAAAAATCTGAGGACAGGAATAGACAACTTTGCCCCATATTATTTGCACATATGGGGCAAATCAGAGCAATTAAAATTGGAAATATTAAACACACAGCATGATATTGTACTTTTCTCACATCATTTGCATTTATTTTCAAAAGTACAAAAATCAAACATTAGCCCCAACTCTCTTGTAGATAATTTTCAGTATCATCTCTAATACTGAGGGATGGGTATAATCATTCAAATCATGATCACAATGAGATTATTTTAACAAATTTATATTTTACAAGTTAAAATATTTCTTCCAAGGTCAGAACATGGAAATCAAAAACACAGGTTGGTAAGGGACCGATTCTGGATTGAAATACAAAAGTTCTTTTAAAGCCTTTACAATTCTTTTTCAGAAAAAAAAATTACAAAAATTTAAATATAGCAAAGACCACAGAGAAATGCAATTCTGTTAATGACTCTTTCACTTTAGAAAGTATTAAATGAGCTGGTGAAATTTTTGCCTTTAATTGATAGCATAAAGAGAGAGAAATGGGGTCATTTCATTTAAACTCTGTTGTCTTTATATATTGTTTTAAGAAATGCCAAGTACTTTCAAACATATTATTTCAGATTATAAAATTTAAATATGCCAATCTGTTTTGTAAGACAAAATCCTAGTTTACTTTCTTCTTTTCCCTTCTCTGTAAAACACCAACCACAAGAGGTGAGGTAGATTAAGAGATACAAACTTCCAGTTGCAAAATAAATGTCATGGGTGTGAAATGTACAGTGTGAGGAATATGATCAATAACTATGTAATATCTGTGTGGTGACATATTTTTAAAAAGCACCTATCACAAGTTTCTTCTTAGATTGAAAACATATAAAATTATTAACAGATATAAAATCAGAAACAGCATAGCTATGAATTGAAATTTTTGGTCTGAAGCTGTCACTAATTCTATAATTTCCTTCCATTTAACATAGTGTCATTCTACAACACATTAATAAGTTTAAAATAGTTCATATAAAATAAGTTTGTTCCGGTAAAATTTAGTAGAAAAATAAAAGGATACCTGTATATGAGAGAAAAGAAAAAAATAACCTAGTAAGTAAATATCTTAATGGAGAAAGAGAAAAAAAAAAATGTGCTGAGTAGAGATAGAAATTATCTAACCCAAAGATAAGATCAGCACTATTATTTTGGTTATGAGTGTCTATTATGGAAAACAAAACAAACCCAATAAATAGACATAATAAAACAAATAGAATGCCTAGAGAAATATTGAACACTCTTAAAGGACTTAATACATTAAGGAAGGTGGAACCACATTAGGACCAGTCCACAAATTTCTTAACTGCTTGACAAAAAAATTTAATTCAGCCACCATGTGTTTTGATACAATAGATGTATCACGGGCAGCTGCCAATGGTAGGGCTACAAATGGAAAGTCTCCCGCATCTTCAACCTTCGTGAAAGGATGAATGGCTTCCAGTAGACTTGGCTATGGCGTAATATCAAGGAAGGAGTATCGGTCAGCTTTATCGATAAATGTCTGTTGTCTTAAGGACAAGGAAGAATGGAGGCAATCTTTAGTCAACATTCTTTTGACTGCAAGTAACTGAAACTCATTTGAGATGGCTGAAGCAAAGAAAGGCATCTGTTATATGGATATAAGTGTACAATGCTAGTCAAAGAGTGATCCGAAGAACACGATGGGATTAGTTATAGAATATGAGATTAAGCACTTAGAAAGCTATGTAACATTTTTTTTAACATCTTTATTGGAGTATAACTGTTTTACAATAGTGTGTTAGTTTTTCCTTTACAACAAAGTGAATCAGTTATACATATACATATGCTCCCATATCTCTTCCCTCTTGCATCACCCTCTCTCCCACCCTCCCTATCCCACCACTCTAGGTGGTCACAAAGCACAGAGGTGATGTCCCTATGCTATGCGGCAGCTTCCCACTAGCTATCTAATTTCTATGTAACATTTGATAGAGTAATTTTTTTGTCTACTGATTCTGTAATAAAATCTGGATTCGTTTTCTGTGGCCATGGTGACAAATTACCATAAACTTGGTGGCTTGAAACAACAGAGATTTATTCTCTTATGGTTCTGGAGACTACTCCAGCCATCCTCTTTAAAAGGAGGGCCTTGAGCTAGTGAAGCATCTTTGCCAGCATAAGCAGAGAGCAGGAAGTGCTTGAGAGTTTACAACCACCACTACCTCCCAAGGTGGCTGCAAGCCAATGAATGATGGGTAAGGGAATATGAAAACCCAGCAACTTTGCCTTGAGTCAGGACAAACAGTGCATTGTAACTTACATTCTAAAATCCGCAGCCGGATCAAGCTGTCACCACCCTTGCTTGAAATAGCACCTTTGCTGCTTACCTTCCCCCATTCCCTTACCAGTTTATCTGGGAGCACACTTCCTTAATAAATTACTTGCATATGAATTCCTTGTTTAAGGTCTCCTTATATCGAAGAAACTGACCTATCACAAAGAGTATTTCACAGACAACTTATTTAATGTCCCCTTAGATTGGAGAACCCAACCTAAGACAAAAGCTATCTTATACATAGAGCAAGACAAGCATCTTTAACGAGGACTGAAGAACTAGAATCAGATCATCTAGCTCTCTCTCTCTGGGCCTCCGAAGCCTTGTGAACAATTCCCTCTCCTTCTTGCTGCATGTCTATTTTATTTTTGTTTCTGCACACATCCATCTCTGCTTCACTGTACTTGACCATAGCTTTCCATCTAACTTTTGGGTCTCGATTTGTAATTTCTTTTCACTTAATAAAGTAACTTTCCACAATTTATTCATACATTTTCCAATATTTTTATATAGAAGTTTATTTCAATGAACTTTAATAGAAAAGAAGTATCACTCCACAGCTCTAAAGATTACAAAACTCTGAAGAAGATTTTAAGAAGATTCACCTCTGTTAGAATATTCCTCTCTTTTAAGAGAAGAGATGCATGGTATGGACAAAAACCACCCGAGCTCAGGCTACAGCAGTTATCTGGAGGAAAACATGACGAGCCTCATTCTTGGGCCTCGGAGAACAAACTGAGAGAAACCTTGAGAGGGAGACATATCCTGAACCAACAATGTACTTGTCTTTGAATACAGAAAAGGCTTAAATGTGACATAGAAAAAGTTATTAACAATTAAACCATTTACTGAAGAATAAAACCTTGATTTGGCCATTGGTAGTTTTATTGGTTAGAATAATTTAAGATAACTTTTTTACTAATTATGATTAAAAACAATATTACAAGATAGCTAACATTTACTCAATTCCTGTTATATACCAAGCATTGTATTTAAATCTCTATGTGTAAAAGCTCATTTCCTTGTCACAATGATATTTTGATATGTATATTATCCCCTTTTCAAAGATTTCAAAATTGAAGCTCAAAAGGTAGTAATTCACTCACAGTCATACAGCTAGTAACCTGGAAGGCGAACCTAGACCTTTGTTACCAAAGCCCAAGTCATTTCCACCCTACCATACCATCCTAACCTATCTTATTCTGTGTCAACAACTCTCCCTTTGTGTGTCTATCAGTGATCCTGTTTCTAAGTCAGTGCTTGTTCTACAACATCAGCTGCCTCAACTTCACTGTCTTCTCTCTCAGAAGTCCCCTTCAAGTGTTATGGTGTTAATGGAAGGGATCCATGTAGACTGTAAGGTATACCACATACGCACAGGTTCTATTGCGTGCCCTATCCAGTTTCTCAGAACATGCACACATGTCCTCTGCATTGGTGGGGGGAAAACCCTCATCTGGTTCCGTGGGAGAACTTTCAAACAAGCTTAAATGTTCCTAACTCCAGAATGAATTTAATGTAATTAGACAATGCAGAAGAATACACAAAATGATCCCTCATTTCACCGTGATTATTTAATTTTTAAAAATTGACTGGTTATAACTGAAGTCACTGAACAATGTTAAAGAAGGAGAATAGGTCTTGATTGTCTTTGGTGAAAATGGGAAATTAAATATGGCTTTGTCCCACTGAAGCTTTATATCAGAGATTAATGCTTAAGAAAAGACAGTACAGTGGAAAACTACCACCTTATGGAAAGCCAAAAAAATAACAATATACACTTTAAACTATTAAGATTAACTAAGATATAGAAATTAATGAAAAAATATAAAACTTCATTATAATCTGCATCATAGTTATTTTATTATTTGTACTTCAGTGGGTTAATTTGAACCACGTTTACAGATCCCTAAACACCATGCATCTGTCACTGACTACACATTCATGATTGTGTTAAATAATTAAAGCCTAATTCAGTACAGTATGCCTGAAATAAATGTTTGACTCTGACTTGGGCACTGAGTTTGATTCTGAGGATACGCATATGAGGAATCCATGGGTCTTGTTCTCAAGGAGGGAGCTTACAATCTTGCTATAAAATAAATAAGTTCTTGTTCATTCAATGTATATATTGAATGAGAGAGAGATGGAAGGAGAGAAACATTCTCTTAGGAACTGGGGAGTCAAAGGTGAGGGAAGGGCTTCCCTGCTGGTGCAGTGGTTGAAAATCCACCTGCCAATGCAGGGGACACGGGTTCGTACCCCGGTCCGGGAAGATCCCACATGCCACGGAGCGTCAAGATACCGTTTCTGCTTTAACGTTGTACACTAGTAAGGTAGATGGATATTAATAAATAATCGTTACAAATAGTTAAGGCTATGAAGTATATAATAGGAGAAACTGATCTATGATGATTAAGCTGAGATTTGATGGCAGAGTCAGGGCGAGCTAACTAAAGTGAAAGGAGGATGCTGGTGGATTTTTTGAGTAAAGGAATAACATGTGTTAAAGTCCTGTGAATAACCATTTGAGGAGGCATTTGAGTGAGTGACTTGAGAGCAAAGAATGGGGACATAGCAAGTATGAGACTAGTCTGGTAATGTAGGCCAGACTGTGCAGAAAGTAGAATACTAAGGTGAAAATGTTGATCTTCATCTAGGAGCCATGGAAGCCACTGAAGAGATTTCAGTCAGAGAGTGGAGACTAGATCACTGAGTAGAACAAACAAAAAGAGCGAGCATGTGGATAATGAACAACCAGAGAGCAAATGATTACAGCAATACAAGAGCAAGGAGCTAATAGCAACAAAAATATACAAAAGCATAAAAATGTTTGGTCAGAATACAGACAGAATGATTCATCCTTTCTAGAGTAAAACAGAAAGTCTTCACAGATATAGCATTAAGTGTGGACTGGAACAGTGAATAGAAGTTTGGCAGCGGCGAGTGAGGGAATGATATTTTATGCAGAGAAAACAGCATGATCATATCAGCGGAAGCTTAAAATGAAGCTTCTTGAGAGTAGAAACTCGTTTTGGTGCTTTTTTCCCCCTTTGGTCCTCAACAGTTATCATAATGCTTGTCATACACAAGTTGTTCAATCAATGAATGTGTTCAGAAAATAAACGCATCCAGAGTAGCTGAACTGTGCACTGCATCGAAGAAATTCAAGATAGAGAATGACAGTGGAAACACAGGCAAGAAGATGAGCTTGAATTTCCTCCTCTAGGTAGTAGATAGTCAAAGACAGCATTAAGGCACAAAAATAATTTGATGGACCTTCATTTTCAAGATATAAATAATAAGAAATAAACAGTGAATCGAATACAAGGAGATTAGAAAGTCGAGGCAAAAAGACACCTAAGAGGTGAATGCATAACCCAAATGTAGAAACAATGTGAGCCTAGTGCAGGAGAGCTACAGTAGTAATTGAGAAGAGGTAAAAAATCCCCAAAATTATTTGTGGTAGAATTGATGAGACTTGGTAACTAAATGAATAAATTATGAGGGGAGCAGGGAAGAAAGAAGTGTGAGGTCACAGATGAATCAGGTTTTTAGAGAAAGTGCCTAAGTAATGATGATCGTTTTGTGTTTGTTTTTTTGCGGTACTTGGGCCTCTCACTGTTGTGGCCTCTCCTGTTGCAGAGCACAGGCTCCGGATGCGCAGGCTCAGTGGCCATGGCTCACGGGCCCAGCCGCTCCGCAGCATGTGGGATCTTCCCGGACCGGGGCACGAACCCACGTCCCCTGCATCGACAGGCGGACTCTCATCCACTGCGCCACCAGGGAAGCCCAATGATCTTTTTATTTAAGATAAAAGAACACAACAGGAAAAAAAAAGACTTGCAGGAATTAATAAAACTGCAATTTCGGGCTGTATTTAATTTTGCAATGCCAGATATGTGTTGAGGATATGCTAAAGATACAGAATAAAAGCTCACCATAAGTTGGGGCCAGAGATAAATCTTTGGAAGTCATCTTTAAAGAGTATGAACTCTCCAAATGGAATAAGCACAAAATGAGTAAACTCAGCAGTGCAGAAATTTACATTAAGTCACAGGAGATAAAAGGGGTTTTCTCTTGGAGCATCCATTTTACTCTATGGCAAAGAATTTCAAGCATTTGCCATGAAAAAAAAATAATTAAAAACCTCATGGAAGAGACTTCTTGCTGAAAGAATTTAGCTTTCAAGAAGAGGTTAAGGAAATGATTCCTGAAATATCTAGAAAAAAAAAAATTAAGGAGAGAAGAATCTGAGGCAAATGAAGAAGTATCATATGTTAACTGAGAAATTTTATGAATAGGAATGGCTAGTATCAATTTGTAGTTTTTTTTAAATAATACACTTAACTGACATCTGGTGCATTGAAGGGGTTCAAAACAAGCCTCCCCAAAATGTGCCCCAAAACTTTTGCATGAGGATTATTTCGAGCTAAAGGCATTGAGACCCTGCAGGTTCAAGAGAAACTTCTGCCCCTTCTTTAATTAAGTAGCAGAATTTAAATTGCTCTTTCCCAGATTAAGAGTTATGATCAGATATAAATTTTATCCAAGTGGCTCATATATATGGCAGGGCAAACATCTAATTATCCAACATCTGCTCTTCTACTTATCACCCTATGAATGACCCACTTGTCCTTGGAAGCCCCAGGCCCCTATCCCATTTCCTATCTCAGGGTGGCATACATACTTCACTTTACCTTTCTGTCTTTGAACCCCTCATATATGTGGGGTCTCTAACCCTCCCATGGATGTGACACTCCTGTACATACAAAATTAAATTTGATTTTCCTGTTATCATTTCTTATGTCAATTCAATTCTTAGACCAGCCAGAAAAACTTAGAAGCATAGAGGAAAGGGTTTTTTTTCCTCTCCCGTAGCACCAAACCTTTAGTAACTCTGCTACACTTACAAATTAATTGTACCAGCCATGTTCAGGAAAATTTGGAAAAAAGAGTTCCTCTTCTATAATATCTGGCTGATACTGTCCTCACAAGTACAGATGGTCCTAGAAGGATAATGTAATAGTATATAAAATGAACTACACCAGAAGCAGCAGGAACTCAAAGTCAGAGGTGACTAAGGAAAGCTTGAACACCCTCCCTAAGACCCACACATACCATACCCCCAGGTCCCAGAGAGATGGAGAGGGACTCATAGGACATGGGATGAGGTTCAAGCAAAATAATATAATACTAATAATTCCCAAAGACAGACTACCTCATTTGACATCTTAGTCATACCCTTTATTAATTCAACGATGGTGGATATAATATTAACTAGAATATAAAATCTACCTGAATTAAGATAAACCTCAGAACTTCAGAGTGGTTTTGTGCTTAGGGTGAAAAACTTCAAGTTATGCTTCCCAAACCCCCCAAAGACACAAGTTCACTCTCCTAGGCTGTCAGAGGTGATTTTCTAGTTTGCAAATCAACTCAAAGAGAAGACAGGAGATGCCATGAGAAATTATGACATCAACCACGGAAGATGAGAGTTGGAAAAATTCACATTGAAAGGATGACTTTACCAGAATTGCCAAAAAAAAAAAAAATTTTTTTTTTTTTTTCAGAGAAGCTGGAAAAGAATCCTGAGAGAGAAATGACACAAAATCCAAAACCTAAGAGTGCTTCAGATCTGATAGGAGGCCCTGGTCAACAGGGTCAAATTTGGTTAAAAAAATCTTTGAGAATTATAATTAAGACCTTCAGTTTGGCAAATGGGAGGTCAATGGTGGTTTGCACAAGAGCAGTTTTAGTGGAATAGCTGAGTTGGGTTGTGAGTTACCTTGTAAACATGAGATTTTTTTTTAATGAGCAAGAGAATCTGAATTGCTCTCTTGAGAAATTTAGCAGTGATGAAGGGAAGGAGAAAAACAGGTAACAGCCAAGAGATAAGACTTGATTAAAGGTCTTTTTCAGAATGGAGAAATCATGGATAAGCTTGTAGACTAGGGAGAATAGGCAGAAGAAAATTACTGACTAAGAATGCAAGGAGGGCTTCCCTGGTGGCGCAGTGGTTGAGAGTCCGCCTGCCGGTGCAGTGGACACAGGTTCGTGCCCCGGTCCTGGAAGATCCCACATGCTGTGGAGGGGCTGGGCCCATGAGCCATGGCCACTGAGCCTGTGCTCCGCGACGGGAGAGGCCACAACAGTGAGAGGCCCGAGTACCGCACACACACAAAAAAAGTAGCTAATTATATGTTATGTGAATTTTACTTCAATTTCAAAAAAAGTAGTGAGCAACAGTGAAAGTCTGAAAAGCAGGCAGTCAAGGTTAGTATGAGACAATAAGAAAAGTAGTATGCTCAAAGAACATGAGGTGTTCTGCTAAATGTGTTACAGTTCTGTTTTGACTTTACTGACTTGACACAAAATTGACTGAAATATGAGTTTATCTTCAAAGGTAGAAAGAGAGAAAAAGCAGTATCATAGGCAAAAATAGAAAATATACAAAAGGAAAAAATGTAGTTGGATATTGGGCATTTAAGTCAGGAGGGGAAAAAACAAGTCAGTTAAATGTAAATAATTGGAGGGTTTTTGTGTGACTGCGTAGAATTCATTTGAACTATTCCCAAGGATGTCAAAGTAATGATGAAACACTCCTTTTGTGAGAGTATTTGAAAAATAATGACATGTGCAGGTTGATATAAAAATTGAGGATTTCCTCTGAGACAGTTCTGGCAAGATTTGTGGATGTGGGCTGTTCAACAGTAATATGAGTCATGTGTTTTGCCTGAGACATGAAATTCCAAGAATGAGGAGGAAAATAGGGTGCATCTTTGCATGTCAATATCTTCCTTAAATTGGTAATATCTCTTTAGAGTGCGATGCCTTTTACCCTAAATCATTTTGTTTGCATTTGAGTAAGGATGGCTCATGCTTGCTTCTTTATGGACAGAACACAAACAATGTTTCAATGTTTCCCTTCATCTCCTGCAAATGTTCTGCTATAAACACTCTTCTAGACAAGACGATGGTGAAGCATGATATAGCTAATCTCAGCATGCTACAAAAGTACTTACTAAAGCTCACACATCTCATTCTTTTTACCTTATTCCCTGTTCTCCCTTTAACCTTCATTGGTGCAATGATTTTAATGAGCCTAGCTTTTTCAAGTATCCATGGAGTCATTGGTATTTTAGGAGGTAGGGAGGTTGCCTAGAAGCAGCTGTGGATTCAAAAAGATTAAATAGTGTTTTCCCTGTACATAAATGTTTGCAACCTAGTTGGAAAGGAAGTAAAGCAAGTACATATAAACAATAGAATTTATTTATTTATTCAAAAAAATGTTTTGCTTACCAAATGCCAGGCACTAGGGTACAGGTAACGTCCCTCCTTTCATAAAAATTATAGTCTATGGGAGGACATTGTAAATAAATAGTGTACACGGAAGTATATACAAATGTGGCTAAGTGCTACGAGGGAGAATGGATGGATTGATTTGGGAAAGTCTGAATAAAGATGGGGAGAACTCTCATAGTGGAAAGGAAAACATAATAAGCAAAAGCAAAAGAAAGACAAATGATTAAATGGTACCTGTGAAGGGCCACAAAATAAATGACCTGATGAGGTAGAGATAATGGCTGGGGACAGTAGGAGAGGAAAAGGTTATGAAGGATCTTGGGAACCCTCCAGAGAACTTAAACATAAAGCAATGACTGGCCAGGGAAGTAGTCTGTTTTAAAATGAGATTAACAATAGGACTAGCCCTTTTTGTCTATAATAAGGATTTACTCTTTGTCCTCTAACAGGAGAATTTTGCAGGTGAGGAAGAAGGTAGAAGTCAGGAAAAGGAACTGAGGACGTGTGGCAATTTGTCACAGCTGTCCCTCATTACCATGGGTTTTATTTATGCACTAAACTGAAAGCATGAGTGGAGAGAAAGTGGATGCAAAGTGCTACTTTAAAATCTAAGTTATTAGAAACAAAAAAAGAAAAGCATTTAATCACATTATTAAATTTGGCCAACTCATAATAAGTATTTTGTCAGCCCTAAGATACACTTTATATGTGGTACATTTTATCATGAAATTAGTAGAGCTAAATATTTCTTAAATTTGAAGTATTACTGAGTAGTCTCATGAATGCAGAGTAATAGAAAGTCACTAGAATAATTTTGAAATATACGTTCTTTTCCTGACTTAACCTCAACATTGCCAAGAGAACACTTTTCTAAACCTAATAGCGGGCTTCCCTGGTGGCGCAGTGGTTGAGAGTCTGCCTGCTGACACAGGGGACGCGAGTTCGTGCCCCGGTCTGGGAAGATCCCACGTGCCGCGGAGCGGCTGGGCCCGTGAGCCATGGCCGCTGAGCCTGCGCGTCCGGAGCCTATGCTCCGCAACGGGAGAGGCCACAACAGTGAGAGGCCCGCGTAACGCAACAAAAACCCTAATAGCTTGATGCTTTCCAGTTTCCAGTCAAGCATGTAGGTAATAATAAAGCAGATTTAAAAACTCCTATCAAAAACACAGCTTTATTAATTAAACTGATTTTTTTCCTTATTTGAGTTATTTAGCATCTCCCATTCTACCCACCCATAGAGGCCTTATATTTGTTTTTAATAAAAGGTATTTAAAAAATTAAAAAGCAGAAGAACAAAGCATTGAATAATAACTGCCTATATAATGGACTAGGTCATGGAAAATAATTTTTATTTGAATAAATCTATGGTCTACAAGTGAAGGCTAGCTTGAATATGAAATTCTAGTGTCTTCTTTCTACTTTCTAAACCACATAATCAGCTATCTGAAAATTATATAGAAGAACCACAATATATCAATGTTCTAAAGTAATTCCTTCAGGAAGCAACATTAGAGGAACTGCATCTAATTGAATTATGCTAGTTAATTATTTCCTAGGTTCCTTACCTTCCCCCTCATATAATTTACAAGAGAGTCAGAATCTATTTCTTTTATTAAATGAACATTAACATGAGTGCTTAGTGGATTAGCATTTCTATTCTTGCACCATAATGAATCTAAATGTATGTTCTAGTGGTACTGGTGAAAATTGTGATGGTGTAGATGCATAGCATTAAATACATCTTTCAAGCTTTTCAAATTTTACCCTTTTTCTAAATCTGGCACTGTCAAACAAAAGGACAGATTTGAGCCACTTTCGATCAAGTGGAAGGTACAGCCTCTTCTTCAGCACGAAAATAGAACCAGGTAAAACAAAACAGCCTGTTACCATTTTCAAGAAAGGCCTGAGACAAAATTGGAATGTATCAGTGAATTAAGTTGGATCTGCAGAAATCACTCCTTTCAAACCTATTTGTGGACTTTCACATGGCAAGTTTCTGGTCCTGTAAGACTTTCAACCAAACCCAATAAGCTAGGCACAATTATTATCCCATTGTACAGATGAGGAAACAGACACAGAGACACTAAGTAACTTACCCAAGTTCACATAGCTAGTTAGTGATGGAACTGGCATTTAAACCAAACGGTATGACTCCAGAATTCATGCTCATAATACTAACATGATATTCCTCTCAATCTCTCTGTTCTCTCAAATTTTAACACCAATTTAATATGAATTTTAGACATATAATAAATGTAATGGGATGAATGGTGCTGCACACCCCACCCCAAGAAAAAGGTACGCCATGTCTTAATCCCCTAAACCTTTGGATGTTACTTTACTTGGAAAAAAAGGTCTTTGTAGATGTAATTAAATTAAAGATATTGAGATAAGGAGATTACCCTGGCTTACCCTGATGGGCCCTAAATCCATCCTTGAAAGAGACAGATGCACAGAGGAAAAGATATACACAGAGGAGAAAGCAGTGTAAAGATGGAGACAGACTGGGGTGATCTGGTCACAAGCCAAGAAAGCCAAGGAATGCTGACAGCCACCAGAAGTTGGAAGAGGTAAGGAGTGGATTCTCTTCTAGAGCCCCCAGAGAAAGCACGGCCCTGCCAGATTTCGTACTTCTGGCCTCTACAACTGAGAGAATAAATTTCTGCTGTTTCAGGCCACGAATTTTGTGGTAATTTGTTACAGCAGCCTCCAGAAATGAATACAATAAATAATGAGTTGGCTTTAGATGACTACACTGGAAACACATTTTGAGAAATTGTTGAGGGTGATGTTCTGGAGCCAGCTCAGACAGGCTGGCAAGAGTCGATGTTTGAGTATTGAAGAATATAGCAAACTGGTTGTTAAACTGGTACCAATCAGGGGTCCCCTCACCCCCCAAAGTCACTTTCCCATTTCTCCACTACCTCTACTTTAAGCAGTCTTGGGAGCTAAGGTGTTTCACTCTTAGCCTGGGTCTCCAGTCTCTTCAGTTCTCACTCACTGCAGCTAGTAGCCTCTAGACTCTAACAATAGGAAATGTCTTCCTTTCATTAGGAAAGGCATCTTATGTCCTATAGCTAGTTTTAATCATTATTGGTGGTATGTATAGGAATAGGAAGAGGTGTGGATAAAGCAAGATAGGAATATGAAGAGCTGCTAAACATGAGGATTTTTATTATAATAGACCTATTATAAAAGCTAGTTAAGGGACTTCCCTGGTGGTGCAGTGGTTAAGAATCTGCCTGCCAATGCAGGGGACACTGGTTCGAGCCCTGGTCCGGGAAGATCCCACATACCGCAGAGCAACTAAGCCCATGCGCCGCAACTACTGAGCCTGCACTCGAGAGCCTGCGAGCCACAACTACTGAAGCCCGCACACCTAGAGCCCAGGCTCCAAACAAGAGAAGCCACTACAATGAGAGGACCATGCACCGTTATGAAGAGTAGCCTCCGCTCACCGCAACTAGAGAAGCCTGTGCACAGCAACAAAGACCCAATGCATCCAAAAATAAATTAAAAAAAAAAAAAAAAAGCTAGTTAAGCAGGGCATATTCAACACCCCCCCACCACCATTTCTCTCTACCCATCTCATACACATACTTCTACTCTAACATTAATTTATATTTTTATAGAATAATTACTGAGATCAGATATTCTCAAGCCAAAAGACATTTTAACTAAAAACTTGGGGGTATGGTGACTGCCTAAAACCTAAAAACATGACTCTACTGCCTGAATGGCTGTTGATTTACCCTATGCTTTTTCTTTCTAAATCAAAACTTTTACCTAATGCCCGGCTACAGAAAACCTTCTGTTATGAATTGAATTGTACTCTCCCAAAATCCATATGTTGAAGTCCTAAACCATGTTATCTCATAATGTGTCCTATTTGGAGACAGGATCTTTACAAAAGTAATCAAGTTAAATGAGGTTGTTAGAGTGGGGCTTAATCCAATATGACTGTTGTCCTTCGAAGGAGGGGAAATTTGCAGACAGACATGAAAGAAGGGAGAAGATGTGAAGATACAGGGAGGAGATGGTCATCTACAAGCCAGGAAAAGAAGCCTAGAACAGATTCTCTCCTCATAGCCCTTAGCAGGAACCAAACCTGCCAACACTGCCATCTGGCTTTTTACCATCCACACCGGGCTGCTGAAAGCACTAGAGGCAGGGTGTGCAATACCCACTCGGCGCAGTTCCTGGATAGGTTCTTCTCTTCCTTAGGTTCCCAGTTGGCATTTTCCTTCAGCACTGGTTTGATTACTCTAACCCACCAATAGAGGTTTGCAGGGTTAGACCTTGTAGGATACCAATGTCCAATACTTTCTCTGGTTTTGGGCATTCCCGTGGGGGAGAATGCCCAATTTTCATTAGTAAAAGGATCTTCCTGACTAACCATTTGCCCTTGGTAACCATCAATGGTATAGAGGGGGCTAGAAAACTGAGGCAGACTGTGTTTTAGAGTACATTCAGCTCCAGTGGCCCTCACCTGGAGGCAGTGCTGGCCTGCATCCTATACTCAGGCTATGGGAGGCACCCACGTCTAATAGGACTGTATCCCCGAGGCTGGAGCACACAGAGCATCAGGGATGGTAGAGGCAGGTGGGGCAGCTTTCCACAGGCTGACCAATACAGTGTTGGGTTACCAATCTATCTGTTTAGCTGTGGTCCCGACAGCAATGAAGTCAAACAACACTTGCTTCTGGGTTACTTTTACCAGACCCTTCACAGCTGATTAGGGTAGCCTTTGGGCTTTCCGAGCTCCCTCTGTCTCTGGTCTTTCCCCTAGCCCGTACCCATTCTTGGAATTTGTATTTCCCCAGATTCCACTCCTTAGAGTCCTAATCAGGCTTTGTCACAAGGGCTGGGACCTTAATCCATGGCAGTTTGCACCCTCCTAGCTTTGCGAAACACACACTAAGATTTCCAACTTCTTATCCTGCTCTCTCACCTTGTCTGCCAGCCCCTAAACTAGCAGAGCAGTGGACACCTGCACATCCTTCTCTAACCTTAGCTCTTCTTCCAAATTTCTAACCTGAGCTTCGGCCTCAGGTTGGGCATCAGGATTCAGCGACCTGCCCACAGCAGAGGACAGCTCACTGGACAGCCATGTATTTCTTTTCTCTGCTGCAGTGCACTCTACACAGTTCGTCAAACAAGTGCACTAGACCAGCTGGTGTTTTCAAGGGCACCCGTGTACTCACATAACTGTCCACAAGCCTCTAACATACAGAACACCCCCACTACCCCACATGGAGGTCAATGGCCAATCCAGAATTTCCCCCAACAATGCCTCTCTCCCAGCATTCATTTCTTGGGTCTCCTGCCTAGCTTGCCAATTGCTAGTTAGAAACCTCAATAAGGAGGTTTCTAACGAGCAATAACTGGAGGGAGCTGTCCAGGTGAAATCTGAAACTGGTCCCATATGTGGAGGGCAGGGAGACACCAAAGAAATTGGCAGGCCACTCCAGATTGGTAGGTGGGAGGTCTAATAAGCAGAGGTGGGAGGTTTCATAGCGAGGGAACTTTCTTATTTATAGTTTACTTACTTATAGTTTCAGGCAGCTGCAAGACAAGTGATTTCTGCACCCACTTGAGTGTCTGAAGAGGCCTCAACTGGGTTCAGTCATGTGTACCATCCAGATGGTCTCAACAACACATTGATCTCTCAAGGCTGTGTTCTTGAAAATGGCTCCCACTGTGGGAACAGTGGAGAGTGTATATTCTAAGCACAGGGGAGGGGATGAGGAACTTCCAAATTGCCCAGGTCCAGCTCTCAGATCAAATGGGGGTCACATCCTCTTGATTACCTCCTCCAACACTATGTCACCATATATTGTATTTACAATAAAAACATCTGTAGGAAGTACAGAGGTTTGGTTATTTTTCCTTAATTTTAGAGCATTCATGTTTAGTGGAGATTATCTAAAGTAATTTTGTTTCCAATTGCAGCTTTGTCAATGGCAGATTTGAGATATTCGTTCATATCTACATTCCAAAATCTTTAAAATCTGATTGTTGAGTTCCCAGTAAGTTTTTAAAAGTCACAATTTTGATAGCAACATAGTCCAGTTCATCTAGAAATTCATGTACATATACCTATGCAATATTACAGACAGCACTTGTTTATATTCCAAACTTCTGATACAACCAAATAAAACAATAAAATCAGCAAGTGTGATAATTTGCAAAAGAACTATGCAAGTTTTACCAAGACTCTCTAAACTTGTATAAAGATAAATTCAAGAGAAAATTTGATATTTCAATCCAAAAAGGGTTGTTTTTAGAACATTTTTAAGAGCCATAACAATCACAGCATGAAACTCGTAGAAGAGTTTGCCTCAGCAGATCCACTGCCAAAGCACTATTTTCTTAACAACGGAAGAAGATGATTTAGAAAAAAGAGTTATCTGCCAGATTATGTTTTATGCCAAAAATTTGGTTTGTTTTAGAACCATACACATTTTCAGACTTTTACTTTCTGTATGCAAAGTATACTTAAAGTGAGTTTTTTAAATACAACCATTATTTTTCATAAGGTATAAAAGGTATATTACATACTAGAATAAGTTGCTTTTCCTATGGTAGAAGGGGGAATTTTTGGTATGTTTTTAATAAAATCTTTTTATCAAAAACATGGCAAAATAAGACACTTTAAAAATGGGTTGTAGAAATATAGCTTTTACTGAATGACTTAAATAAGAACACTCCTGAAAAAGAGCAGGAAATTTTATTTCATAGTGGGCATCTACAAGGGGTTGCCAGGACCTCTTCTTTGAGGTTGCCTGGACTCTTATCCCCATCCCACCCACCTTGCTTCATGGGAGATGCAGATTTCTGTGATGCATCTTAGAATCACCCATAGGGTCTTAAAACTCTCTATTGGGGCTTCCCTGGTGGCGCAGCGGTTGAGAGCCCGCCTGCCAATGCAGGGGACATGGGTTCGTGCCCCGGTCCGGGGGGATCCCACATGCCGCGGAGCGGCTGGACCCGTGAGCCATGGCCGCTGAGCCTGCGCATCCGGAGCCTGTGCTCCGAAACGGGAGAGACCACAACAGTGAGAGGCCCGCGTACTGCAAAAAAAAAAAAAAAAACACCTCTCTATTGCCCAGACTGCACACAAAACCACTTAAAAGAGAATCCTGGGCTGGAGCCTGGAGGCTGAAGGCTGGAGTCTAGAGGCTGGGGATAGGGATGGAGGAGAGGAGGTGAGTGGTCAGTGTGTTTAAAGGTCCACAGGTGATTTCACTATGCAGCCAAATTTGAGAACCACTAGTTTAATGTAAGCCCACTTTGCCTGCACACCATTGTTGATTGGTTTGGTATTGAGCACCTAACCCAGGCTGAGCCAATCAGATCTTTCCCTTGGAATTCTGAAACTGTGACTGAAAGGTAATAATGATTATTACTCTGCCATGTCTGAGCTGTATGTGACTTGAACATGTAAATTCAGAAGCAGTTGGCAGCCATGTTCCATAATGTAATGAAGAATTGAAGACACCAGTAGGTATTGTTAGCGCAAAATGTAGTTGCTCAGAGAGAAACAGCGATGAGAAACAACACTGGGGAAATTTCCTTAGTTCACTACAGCAATCCAAGCTCCAGGAATAGTCTTTCATCCCTTGAATTCCATAAGTTAACCAAATACCTTTCAAAAAATTCTCTTTTTGCTTAAGCCAGTTCCAGTTGAGTCTGTTATTTGCAACCAATGGGGTCCTAACTCGTTTATGTCCGTAACAGTGGAGACTTTAGTGTTAAGTATGGAGAGTCTGATTTTTATTTAATATAAAGAGCTTTCTAACAGTCAGAGCTGACTGTGGCAGACATGGAAGTGTGCTCTTTAGACCATGTTCAAGAGAACCTGCTACAGGGAACAGAGTTGACTGACAGCCCCATTACTGGCAGAATGTTAGAAGATCATCATCCCTATCTACTTCTATAGAGGATTACTGATGACAGATTTCAGGGACACTTTGGGGTGTATAATCTCTAGCAGCTACTTGGCCAAGAGCTCCACCTCCAGGGCACAAAACGTCATCTCCACACCAAGTTATGGTTGCCATCCTCACCTTGGATAAACTAGCTAAGCAACCTCTTCTTCCTGCCTCATTCTGTATTTTTCTATCTCTTATTCTGACTTTGTCTCTATGTCTCTCTTTTCTATAACTTTCCTTTCTCGTTTCTTTAACTTTTTTCCCTTTTAATTTTTATCATTTTCCTCATGTCCTGCTTTGTTTTCTCAGACATACTCATCTTTTTATTTATCTCTATGTCTGCCTCTCTTTCTTGTTTTTTCTTCTGGCACTCTTTCCCACTTTCTTTCCCTTTGTAATTTGTTCTTTCTTTCTGTCTCCTTTCTGTATGCTTGGCTCATCTTCCTTTGCTCAACCTAATTTTTTTCTCTTTCTGTGTTTACCTGGTCTTTTCTTCTCTGTTTCTCTTTCCTCTCTCCGTTTTTTCTTCTCTCACCTTTTCTTCTTTCACCTTTTTCTTTCAAATTTCTATTGCTACTTCATTATCTCTGTCTCTCTTTAATCTCTTTGTAGATCTCAACTTGTCACTGCCTACTTTTATTTAAGTGTCTACAGAAAAGTAGATACTTCTTTTTGTAGTTTTTTCTCTATCTCTACCTTACCTTCTTCACCTAGTATCTTTCTGTATTTGCTTCCTCTTTTTCCTCTCCTTTATTCTTTATTTTGTATCTTACCAAATGTTTCACTGACTCTGTTTTTGTATCCTTATCTTCGCTCATTTTCTCTTTTCTTCATTGTCTTTTTCTCTCCTACTGGCTTTGTTCACATACACACATACATACTCCTATTCCTCTCTATCCTTTTCTCCTGTCCCTATTTCAAACTCATTTTTTGCTTTATGCTCGTGTGCACGTGCTTGCACGCTTGCGTGTGTGTGTGTGTGTGTGTGTGTGTGTGTACACATTCACATGCACACAGGAGACAAAAGAATGGGGAGAAGGGTGCATGAGGTTAGAGAGGTACTCAGAGCCTGGATCTGTGGCTTTTTACTCTGGATACCCAGGGGAATCATCTGATTTAGTTGTCTGGGATGGGGCCAGTGAATCTAATAAGCATTTGGATTGAGATCCACTGGTTTAAAGATGAAAGCCCTTGAAAGCTAGGATTAAATATATGTACCTCAAGCAATGACTGATAGGGAAACAAAAGAGGTTTTGAGGATTATAGTGAAATAAGATCTCTGCGTGACAGACCATCTGAAAACATTGTGGAGAACAGGACTTGGAAGCAGAGAAACTAATGGAAATTCATATCTATCTTATTGGGCCTAATTCAAAATAGTACCTTACTAGGTTTCCATTTGAAATCCATTTCTTCCTCCCCTTAACCCCCTGCAAATGTTTATGTCTGTTGCAGCTCTTGCCAAACTTGGGTCCATATCTGAATTACTTCTCCATTTGTCTGCTATCCCCTAGACTGTGAATATATTGACAACAGGAGTAGGGCACATTCTCCATTGTTTTCCTAGGACAGTATCTAGCCCAGAGTTCTAATTATAGTAATTCCTTGGTATCCAAGGAAGACTGGCTCCAGAAGCTCCCCAAGGATACCAAAATCCAAGGATGCTCAAGTCTCTTACATAAAATGGTTTCATATTTGCATATAACCTATACACACCTTCCTGTATATTTTAAATAACCTCTAGAGTACTTGTAGTACCTAATACAATGTAAATACTAGGTAAATAGTTGCCAAGGTGTGGCAAATTCAAGTTTTGCTTTTTGGAGCTTTCTGGAATTATTTTTTCCTGAATATTTTCCATCCGTGGCTGATTGAATCTGCCTATGCAGAACCTACATATACAGAGGGCCCACTGCATGTAAGTTTTCAGAATCATTATCAGCATTTGCTTAATTGAATTAAATAATACACATTTGTCTCAAAACCATTAAGTTGATAATATTGTCAGCTAATACTCAATGAGACAGCAGGTTATATGTAGAGCTGGAGACAGAATTTGTTCACACAAAGAATATAATATTTACTAAATGATGGGATAACTAGTAAGAATATAGGTGCACTATAAAGTTTTGAATTTGGCTGTGGACTCTTGAGCCAGACATCCTGGGTTTGAATCTTACCCTGACAACTTGCTACATATACAAAGAAGTCTAAGACTGCTATTTTCTATACCCAGCTCTTAGTTTCTGTGGCTACCTTGTACATGCCAAGTTGGCTCACAAAAATACTCATCTCTGAAGGCTCCAGCCTCAGTCCCAGTGTTCAATATGCTTTAACTACATTTTTATATTTATTACATTTATATTTATTATTTATATAAATAATTATTATTTTATATTTATTATTTGTGAACTCCAGATAATAATGTTAGATCCTTCTTATGTCAGCTAGATATTGTCCCAATCTTCCTTCTCTTCAAACCAATTTAGAGAAACATCAGAGTTAAGCAAGTGGTTTTTCCATCTGGAGACTAGTTACAGAACTAGATTTCAGATTCCACCATTTGAAACTTGAACAAGAAAGAGAATGTCTCACTAGTAAACTACAAATTTTATCATATTATTTCTCTCATAGAATTAGGGTTATTTTTGGAGGGGGCTTCTTGTGGGAAGTAGGTTAGCAAAAAAATGAGTCTGTAAGTCCACTGGATGCTATTCTTATCCACAAGGCAATTGCTAAACCATGGCAGGTCCAGAGCACTGCAGAAGTGGTTGACTGTGGCTCAGGAAACACCTCACAGCCTCAGTGCTCTGCTACTTGTTTCAAACCTCTCTAAGTTCAGTTCCCCTCTATTTCTGACCCTCTTAGCTCCACATATCTTGTTTCAAGCTGCTTTGGTAATCTGGCCTTGCATTGTTTATATTAATATGTACCAGAAAGCCTCATAGGGTGCCTCCCGTGTAACTGCCCCTCACCTTCACACTCTGTAAACATGAACACAAGATAGCCATGGGCTGCGACTGGACCCAAGCACATCACTGGATGAACCTCTGACCAATGCCTCTTCTACAGGAGAAGATCCAATTTTCAAATATAAGTTCTCTGTTAAAGCTTGAAGTCTGGTATAGCAAGTAACTCATGTGCAAGATTACTGTCAATTCAGTCTCATTTGTAAAAAACAAACTACTCCTATATAGGAGCAATGATTACGTTTTATTGCTTCAATTTCTGAGGATGACCTAAAAGGACCAGCTTTGTAACTCCAAGGAACAGGAGTTTGAGGTCTACCATGGGCCTAATTGAGTATTATCACTTCCTATTCAGTTGAACTTAGCTCATCAGATATTTTACTACCTTTGACTCCACATGCACAGAGTAGGTGCTCGATGAATATTTGTTGCTGGACGAATTAGAAATTTATCACATTTGTCCCTAGAAGTTCCAGGGTCCCTGTCTTCTCCCAAGCTCAGGTTATTAATAGCAATATCAAGACATCTGAAGTGAAATTATTTTAAATATCACAGTCTTCTTCTATACTGACCATAGAGATTAAAGGCCTAAGGGATTTCCAAAAGAAATAAAGGCAATTATTAAACAGACATACAAAAAAATTCTTCTCTCCAGCAATAATAACAGTTCCAGAATGAAAAGAAAATTGGAAATACTCTGTAAGACTCACATATGGTGACTGAGACTGCAAGTACAATTTCCAACAGGAGAATGAGGTGAATAACTCTGTTCTCACAAATTAACCATTATTTTCGCTAATATGTAACCCATCTCCACAAATGGTAAGGTCTAGGGAAAGTCTGAAAGGACCCTGTCACTTAGATTTTTTTTCATGACGCAAAGCTCAAATAGCACCAAATATCCTGTTTCGCCTTCATGAAACCACTGTTCTCTACTACTGTTTAAAAGTAGGAATCTGTATATCTTGGCAAAGATCAAGATCAAAGATCTAGACCCCTTCTCTTTCTAAGTCATATGTAAGTGCATCTCAAGATAGATACAGTTTATAAATGAGTCTCTGGAGCCTCTATGAAGATCACTGCATGTTGGAAAGTTTCTGTTTTTCATGGGAAATGTGAAATTGATCTCCATAGCTGTCCTTGTAACTGGGCATAATTAAATGAGAATCAGAGAACTCCTCCCCAAAGAAAATTCATTTTTCCCTTTCTTCCTTTTTAAAAATTTTCATTTACTTTCAGTTTTACTCCTTCCTTGCTTTTTTACACCACTGTAATTATCAATAGTTGCTTGCTGAAATTCATCAACCACAGTCCATGATGGTAATCAGGAGAGAAGCTACATCCAATAAGATTGTCTAGCACAATTTCTGGCTCATGTCAAACACTCAATACATGTTACTTTTGATTTTCTTCTCTTTCTGAGCATCAGTCTACAACTCAACTATAACTATTAATCAAATATTTGAACTTTATCTGTCTTTCCTAAAAAACTACTGCACTGCATGAAGAGTTGCATGTATATTTTTGTAATTTTATGTTCTATTCAAAGATGCGATAGAAAAGAGATATTATTCATACAAATTTTAAAAATATCAGCAATTAATTATGTTTTACATGATGTAAACTATCTATAGTGGAAAAAGGTTTATTTTCTAAAACTGTCAGTGAAACATCTGCTGCATACCTAATGTGAATGGTAGGTTTGAGAGGGATAAAACTGCCACCTGAAATGCATTACCAGCAAGTACCTAGCAATCTTACCTCCTAACTTTAAAGATATGATATTACAAAGACACAATATTAACTGTGTCCCTCTGTGGTTATCCTCTCATTAAAATCTGCTCTAGTTTTCATAGTTCCTTTTGTTCTTCAACAATCACATTCTAGGAACTAACTCTGGCAAATGAAGTTTGATTCAGGGAAAACTATGAACGTCCACATTACTCATTCTCTCATTCATTCTTTCCATCCTTAGGTTCTGCCTTTTCTAATCTATAGCTTGCGTGACCCACACAACCAAATTTAAGGAAAGTACCCATCCCAGGTTTCTACGTGCATTCGAACACAATCTGGAATCTCATCCTCATAAAATCCAATTACTAAACAGCAAGATTCATGTGTTGCTCTCATGAAAATTTGTCCCACTTATTTTCTAATTCAGTAAAGCTACTGGTTCAAATGTGAAACCAGGTGAAAGAAAGATGAAGTCTTAGCTGTTCCCCCTGAGGGATTGTTTTGGAATAAAGCTTCAAGGGCTTCCACTTGATTCATACTTAATAGACCAATGTCTCTTCTGCCTTCGTTAGGAAAAAACGAAAACAAAAAAGTATCTGCTCTAATCAATAGTGTCACCAGCAAAAGCCCATTAACAATTTCTGGGTAATAAAATAAAGTCTAACCCTTTTCTTTTCCTTTGTGCTTAACTCTAATTTCACTTGTTCACAGGGGGCCGCATGCTGAGGCCTCACACCTGGCCCTTCAGACCAGAGTTCCTCCTAAGAAACAACCGTGCCAACACCTTACTTTAGGGGCCCATGTGCAGAAGCGCCAAGCAGGACCCTCAGTTCAAGATGGCGGCGGCGGGCCACGTGCAGAGATGCTGCGCCAGGCACTGCGATCTGGAGTGTGAGCGGCACAGCTGTGTGGCCCGGGGAGAACCTCACCCCCTCCTGCTGAGATCCTTGTAAAGCAGCCCCGCCCACGGCCTGTCGGGAGAGCGTGTGCTGCGCGTGCTCTAGAGCCGGGAACTCCCACCTCTCCATTCTCTGATCCAAGAATAAAGCTTTCCTTTGCTTCTGAACCCAACTCAGTCTCCTTCTATTGGTTCAAGCTACACCAGTCAGAAGGTCCTTTATTGGGGACCGACTTGGGAGGGACTGGTAACAGTGGAATTTAGTCACCAGTACTTTTGTTTGGATTCCAACAAAGGTTTAACTTCCTTGCCTTCCCCCCCACCCCCCCCCCCCACACAAAGATATTTAAACATTAGTTCATGATGATAAAATTAAATTTTACGAACATAAAAATGAAGAAATGTCATTTGTAGCAAAAAATTCAAATTAAAAATTTTTATAGGTTTCATTATTTAATTTCTAGACAGAACAGAAGAATTTTTTTTAATGCAATTTGTATCACAAGAGAATCTTGTTTTCCTGAAAAAGGACCTTTTTAAAATTCCAGGTTAAAGTACCATGAAATAATCAAGGTCTGCACATCACAGGTAAAACCCTTCAGCTATTATTGAAACATAAGTATAATTACACACTGGAAAAAGATATTATCAGCAGAGAAAAGATGCCTTAAGTATTCTTTGTCTTTTTCCAAACTGATGGACACGAGTGAGCTCTAATATCATTATGTTTAGAAATGGCTTCATCCAGATCCAACTGTACACCATTAATGTTCACTTCCATACAGCCATTATAAAAGGCATTCACTGGTGTGGCACTGAATGGAACATCTGTAAAAACAGAATATTAAAATATTAGCCCAGGATTAGCATTTTACGTGCTTATAGTTAGAGGAATTATTCAGACTGCCCATTTCCAACCAAAATCTAATCCTAAAGGAAGAGTTAATAATGTAATTCTGTTCAATAAATTCATACTAAGTGACTCCTGTGTATATAAGGTATTGTGCTTGGCACTGAATTCAGCATAGCATGAGTTCCTCTGATTTCGTAAACAGTGCCAGCCAAACCTTAGGTAAAGAAACATACTTTAAAAAGAGTAGAAAATAGTGTATTCTTCCTTGTGATGTTCTACTTTATTATTTCCTCTTTAAATCTGAGCAACAGTTTAAGCATTAAGTCATTTTTTCAACTCAAAACTATAGTTACTTGGAAATCGCGGAGCACAGGCTCTGGACGCGCAGGCTCAGCGGCCATGGCTCACGGGCCCAGCCGCTCCGCGGCATGTGGGATCTTCCCGGACTGGGGAACGAACCCGTGTCCCCTGCGTCGGCAGGCGGACTCTCAACCACTGTGCCACCAGGGAAACCCTTTCCTTACTCTTTTGCTGAACACATCTTGCCTAAAGTCAGTTCTCAGTGCTGTTGCCAAAGTCCTGGAACCACTGAAATTCTTATATTTTCACTTCTTTTGAATGCTTTCATTGTTTGTTTGATTTCCTAAAATTGCATTCAACTAATTTGTGAATAAGGTAGTAGGTGGATTTCAATGCAGAATTCATTCATTTGAACTGTAATTTTACTTCCTAATAGTCACGTTAATGTAACTATGTATCTATATCTATCCATGGATCTATCTATAGGTCTATTTATAACTTTTGCAGCCTATTTACTTCATTTTTTCTTTTTGTATATCTTGGCCGCGCCACGTGGCTGGCAGGAGTTCAGTTCTCCGACCAGGGATTGAACCCGGGCCATGGCAACGAAAGCACCGAATCCTAACCACTGGACCGCCAAGGAATTTTCCTACAGCCTATTTACTTATATTCCCCCAAAACCCAGATAAAATTTCCATATATGGGAAATGAACACAGTGAGCGGTTAAAGTAACTTAATGAAGGTTACTAGAAGTCTAGACATCAAACTCAGAATTCTCCCCATGAGCATAACATGCAAATGGTATTTGAAAATGCTTCTAAAAAACTTTCTGCCTCAATTTTTTTGTCACTTAAAGACAAGTGTTGATGGCAATTTTCTGTTTTCCAATATTAACTATTTTTCCTCCAGTTTTCCCCATCTTGGTAAATGGAATCTTCACCCATGCAACTGCTCATGCCAAATACCTAAGAGCTTCTTTCAATCATTAATTTCTATTAATTTTGTTTCTCACATACATCTCCAATCTATTCGCTGTATATTATCTCCACTGCCATCACCCTAGTCCAGCAGCTTCCCCAGCTTCCTCATCTACAAAATGGAGATAACAATAGTACCTACCTCACAGGACTACTTTAAATATCAAATGGGTTGATACAATGGAAGCACTCTGAACAATGGCCAGACTGTTTATTATGCACTAAATATGCACGATGGCAGTATCGTTGTCACTACTGTTATTATTACTGCTTCTCCATCTGAACTACTTCAGTAGCCCCCAACTCATCTCATCCACTTTTGTCTCCCACCTGTCCATCTCCATCCATTATGCAGGGGAATTTTTTTAAACTTCATTATTGATACACCACTTCCTTGTCTAAAACTTTTAAATGATGCTCAAGGCTCTAATAATAAGATGCACGACCCTGAAACAGGTCTACAAACCTCCAACCCACCCACCCACCCGTTTCACAGCCTCCTCTTGCAGTACCATCCCCCTTGCCCTCTCACCATACTGATCTTCTATATATTCCTCAAGCATTTCCATTTTGCCATGGACACTTTTACCTGCATACTAGCTCCAGTCTCCACCCTCATCACCTGTTTAACTTCATTTAATCCTTCAAATATCAGATTTGTATCTTATTGCCTTCTTCAGAGAGCTTGTTCCTGGCCCCCATAACCAGATCAAGCCTCATTTTCAGGCTCTAATAGCAAACCCTACTTTTTTTTCATAGAAGTTATACAAATTTTTTTTTAGATTTTCCTAATCACTTGTTTAATATCTACCTCTGCCGCTAGATTGTAAAGGCCTTAAGAGGAGAGATCATATCCATTTGTTTATTGCTGTGTCCCTACTGCCTGAGACATAGGTTCTTAATAATATTGGGTGACTGATGGTTGAATTGAAGAATAAATATTAAACTCAGAAGATAACTGTGAGGATAAAATGAAATAATAAAGCATTTCTGGCTAGGATAGTCAAATGCAGCAAAGCTTGGTTAGTTTCAGTTTACTATTAAAAAAATTAAATAAAAACGTACCAATAAAATGTTCATGCAAACCCCCAGAAAAAGAATAACGGATACTGGAATTTTCTCTTCCCTTCTGATGCCCCTTTATTCTAACTACATATGCTGTATGTATATATATATATATATAGATAGATAGATAGATAAATAGATAGATAGATAGATAGATAGATAGATAGATAGATAGATGCTGTTTTACTACAATTACATACTTTAAATACTATCAATTTCATTAAAAATATACTTTTTAAAACTGAAGAAAAAGTAGGAAGATACCTGGAAGGCCACCCAAGTAAGTGGCCACTGTTTCTTTCATTGCTTTGTCCAAGATGGCAAATTGTCTTTGAAAGTCTTCAGAGTGGAAGCTGTCTTTTCTATTTTGAGTCAACAGCTCCAAATTCTTTCTGTTCACTCTGATTTCCAGAAGGGATTGTTGATTAGAACACAGACTTAGGGCCTCTATCCGAGCTATTACCATATTTTCAACAGATACCAGGATATCCTGAAGAACAGAGCAATGACTCAATATAAACAAGTACTAAACGTTAATGCTGCTTAAGAGAGACTTTAGTTTGTGAAATTCAAAAACAGAATTTCAATGAGGTGGGGAAAAGTATGATAGAGCTTTCAAATTTATTTAAATGAAAAAAACTACTATTATCGTAATCATAATTTTAGAATACGCATTAGTTTTACAAACTCCAGTTTTAGCTAAGATGTACATGTATAGCGGGTTCTGAAAATTCAATAAACTAACAGCATTGTCTCACCAACAACGGGAACCAAAGTAGTGTCTTAAGCAATACATTTCTGCAATACATTTCCATATCTGATTATATTTATAATTTCAAAACCTACATATGGAAAAGGAAGGAGTTGAGTCATTCTTTGTTGGAGAAAAGACTTGGAAAATTTGAAGTGCTTTAGTAAGCACATGCCAGCAAGACTGAAAGGTTTATTTGTGCCACACAAGAAATCCTGTAGACTGGGACAAATTTTATGTAGTCTCTGAGAAAGAAAAACCAGGAGTGCCAGCAGTAAGTTACAGAGTATTTACCAGAAGGTTCTCTCTCTATATATATATATTTTCTGAACTTTTCAAACTGCTGATAAACTAAATTACTCAACTTGTTGGAGTCATCTATGCATCTAGCTTCCTGGCGTGTAGAGGAAATATAAAAAGAGAGAAAAAATAAAATCAAAACGAGGGAGACGGTTGTTATGATGCTTCCCAGATGGTAGAAAGATAGTCTGAAGTGTTTACTTAGGAATCCAAGATACCAATGCTAAATGAAGCCTATACTTTCCAAATACAGCTTAGCTGAGGAAATCTGTTACTGTGTTATACACATCCATATCCTGAACTCAGGAAAAGTCAGCTGAGAAAATGTTCCTGAATGATCAATATTATGTGGAATAATGTTATGAAACATTGTTCACAGATCATAAGAAGGCAATCTGACACGCCAAAAAAAGGGGGGTGGTGGCCATGAAGACAAACACAGAAAAGATAAAATAAATATCAAAGACATGGCACTTGTTAACCTCCTCTACCGTGTGAATGTAGTGTTGAAGGCAGGATTTCCATTTTGCTTAAAGAACAAAACAAACAAGCAAAAAAAAAAAAAAAAAAAAAGCTGAAAACCAAATGTAGCAAGCTCCTGTGGTCACTGGAGACAAAAGCTCAGTAGGATCTTTTTAGGTTACTTACAGTTAACCATCAGAAACTACCCCCATCCATCCTTTAAGTGGCAAATAGCATCCCTTTGTATCACTACAGGCATTATTCAATTATATGTCTATTTCTAAAAGCCACAGAGAGCATCCAAGCCAACCGTGGCACAAACGAAAGCTGCTTGCTGTAACTTGGAATTCACCCACTGTGGATGACACAAGGACAGAACTAATAGCCTCTAATAGAAGTTGAATAATACAGATCTGATAACTCTCATGTTTTCTTTTATCCAAGAGTTTTTCCTGTGCTTTCTCCTAATTTCAAGGCAGAGTTGCCAGCAGGAAGCCAAATAGACTGGTTTTCGTTTTCTGTAGTCTTTCCTAATTTACTTATGGGAGAAAAGATTAAGAGTGCCAGAAAACACAAAACATTATAATTAGGCACTGAAAATTTCAGAGTGGATTGCAGTCAGACTCACTTCTATTTTGTTAATACATGCAAATTCCCATGATACTTCAAAGATTCTGCATAAGGGCAGATCTCTGGGTACTCAGAGAAGACTCCAAGCAACCTTTGTGTGAGTCTGCCTCATCTGAGCTATAGATGCAATAGGCTTTTCCATTATCCCTCCCACCCCTTTACTTCTTGGTTCAAACCTTGGAAATAAGCCAGCAAAAAAGTAACAATAATGAATATTTATTGAATCTTTAATGATGTGCTAGAGGTTGTGCCAAATAGCTTATATAAGTTATTTAATTTTCAAAATAGCACTCTGGGGTAAATACTGCAATTTTATCCATTTTACGGATTAAAAAAATATTACAAACCAAGGATCATATAGGTTTAAAGTTACCTGAAGCTCTTCAGTGGCGGAGTCCACCAAGGACAAGGCAAAGGGCACTGTGTTACTGGAAACCAAGGCCAACATAACACCGGTGCCCGATGATGGGCGAATATTCAAGGACACATTTATTTGCCAAGCCTCAGGATTGGATACATTCTCTGTTTAAACAATGAAACAGAAGCAGGATCAACGTCCTCCTAAGGTGCACCAGAAGGAATTAAGTATAATCTTATCAGTACTCAAAGCCATCTTTGTGTGATACTAAAGATTTTAGTCCTCTTTTTCAATGATCTATATAACCAAGGCAAAACAAAGCAAAAGAAAAAGTTTTTAATGCAGGAAAGAAACACAGATGGAGCCTCATCCTTTTGTTCTTCTTCCTCCAACAGAATTCTGGATTGTGGTGTTCAGGATTACTACGAATTTTCCATTTGCTCTTTAATAGCTCCTCCTTCTGTCTTATATATTCTCCACTGGTCAAATCTCAGAGTGGTTGTATTTTAAAGTACACATTAGAAGAAAGTTCAACACATTTATTGTACCATTTCTGAGGGAAAATTTGGGTATAGCTGCCACCCCCCCGCCCCACTCCTCTTCCATATAGGGGTCAGATTAGAGCAGTGGGAAAGCAAAGTATGATTTCTATACATAGGGGTGTGGGATGGTTTAATGGTAGAGAAATAATCTGAAGTCAATAGTTAACTTTGAAATTCTAATAGGAACTCTTGTGTGATTCTCTTATCATAATACTTAACATTCTTTCTCTTAATTACTAGGTCAATTGTCTACCCAACTAGAGTGCAAGCTCTACATGTCTCTACCATCACTGTCTTCCTCAGCAGTCACTTAACAAATATTTGTTGAATTAATATGATTTCCAAATTGTTTGATTTCTGAAAATATTAGTTTACAGTCTGAATGCAGTCTTCGTCATTCAACATAAAGTAATGTATAACAATAGCCCAAATACTACTTGCAGGCTTTAAAAAGGTGAATGTGAATGGAGAAAATAATTTTCCTTTGACAAGATGTTCTTCCATTTAAGCCACATCTAATACTATAACATTTTTCACTATAATCCTTTAAGTCCCACGCAAGAGAAAAAAATGCATATAATCATTTTGAAGTAAATTTACTCTAACATATTAACAAACTCAAACTAAAATGAACATGCAAATGTACAGAAATTATAATGTAACATTAAATATTAATTATAAAGTAGGTCACTTTCATATTATCTGTGAAATAACTAATTACTTATGAAAGTAATTTCTTTCAGGTGCAATAAAACTCTTATTTTCATTTTCTTTTCAGAGACTTTTTTTGTTCTTTGAACAAATTGTGGGACTAGTTTTTGCCTATGTCCAGTCATCAACTCAATTTAAACTTTAAAAAAAAAAAACCATCATATACAGAGCAGAGCTAAAGTTAAAGACATTGTATTAATTTATGTTAGGAAACAGAAACCACTGTAGTAAAAGTGTAGTAATACTTTTTAAGGCTGAAAATAAAAAATTTAAAATGTTTTTTTCTTAAAGCAGAGATATCAAATCAACACTAAATTTATAATACAACCTGTTAGTAGCTCAAATAATGAACTCCTAAAACACAAAAAGACAGAGACGCCAATAAAATAATTAAGATACACAAATACTTAATAAACATATGGTGAGGTATTCAACTTCAGTAGAAACTGGGATAATAATTAGAACTACAAGATTTAATTTTTCAACTCTCAAATTAGAAACAAATCCCAACCATAAACTTTCTTCTGTTGGTAAAAGTATAAATTGATAAATCATCTTTGGAAGAGAATCTGATTGAACAGTAGGAATTATACCTTTGCATAACCTTTGATGCAAAGAATCTGAGATTCTCTCCTACAGAATTAATCACATGAGAGTACAAGGATAAATGTCCAAGGATATCCCAGAAGTATTATTTGTAAAGGTAAAAACCTGGGGTCGGTTTGGCAAGAGTTCCTGTTCCTATTAGACTATAGAAAACTGTGGAGAGTACTGTTCCCATTCTTAAAACAAAAAAAGGCCAATTATCTATATAAGCACAACTTTTCTTGAACTATCACCAAGAGCTGAGGTTGCAGAACAACTGACTAGAAACCTAAAGGAAGACAGGTGCTTCGAGGGAGAAACAGGAGGAGAGTACTCTCTTACCCAAGGCAGACAACAGACACTATACAATTTGGTAAAAAGAATGTAGGTAAAAATTTTAACAAAACACTGAAGTCCAAGTAGGGGCTGGTGTGAGAATATAGAAGCCAGGGAAACTGCAAACACATGTGAAATTCATACCCATTCAAAGGATCTTACTGGGTGCTCAAGAGAAAAACTGGCAGAAGAGAAGAGATTAGAGAAAGTTTCCTTCCTAGTACAAGCCCAAAGGGAGAGGAACAGCAACCTGCAGAAAAGGCACAAAGTCTCACCCAGATCATTCTTTGTCTGCTCTAAGCAAGACTTAAAGCATTAGGGGAAAGGCAGCAAACCTTGTTGCTATTAGGTCACATCAAAGTCCCATTGCACCTACAGATTAGGGAATGAAAATAGCAAAAAAAACAACAACAAAAAATAATTTATGCTGGGGAAGGAGCAGGAATACACCTTGAGTCCTGACCATTAGATATCTCCCTTACTGATGGGCAGGAGCGGGGACAGTGGAAAGTCCATATCCCTGAGACACAGGAATGTTAACATCTGTCTAAGACTGAATCTGCACCAGAACATTAGATAATGCTCCTCTGACCCCCAGACCCCCTCTAAATTGCTAGCAAATGTCAAGTAACAACTAAGAGCACTTCTGGGAGTGAAACAAGACCAGGGAGAGACACTTTCTTGAGGCAAATGAAAGGAATATCTAAAGCTGAGGGTGGATCACTTATTAAGAAAAATCCTCTGGCCACTACCCTAAGCGCAAGGTATATTAAAGGAATTTGAAGGGTAGTCATGGAAACAAGAAAACCGAAGCAGCTCAATTCTTGACTAGATTGATTCAAGTCCCCTCATTAAGTGTCTAGCAAAAGGAGAGCTGTGCTCATCTCCAAATGTAAATATTATTTATCTCAGTCTCTACTGTTTTATCTGACACCCACCTTTAAACAAAAATTATTAAATGCAGAAAGAAGCATGGAAAAATGACCCATAGTCAAGAGAAAAAGCAATCAATATGACCTGATTTAGATATGACACAGATATTAGAACTATCAGACAAGGAATTTAATTATGATTAATAAGTTGAAGGCTTGGGTGGAAAAGATGGACAACAAACATGAACAGATGGGAAATTTTAACAAAGAGGTGGACATTTTAGGAAAGGATTAAATGGAAATGCTAGAAATAAAGATGAATACTTTAGATGCACTAATCAGTAGACTCAAATACAACTGAGAAACTGGTGAACCTTGAAACAGGTCAATTTAATTTACCCAAAATTAATCAGATTATGTGCCAATAACCTTTAAGTAACAACATAAGCATATTCAACTACATTTTTTCTCCCAATATACTTGGAAAAATTCTATTAAAAATATATAACAGTATGAATAAGCCTAACACTATATCTGGCATATAGCATGTACTCAACAATGTTTACTGAAGGAATTATTGCTGTTTGTTAATGAATACATTTAAACAGTAATGAGAAAAGAAAGATAAAATGGGAAATCACTTACTATAATCTATGCTAAACTGAGCAACTCCAGAACCAGGATAGTAGGAACCCTTCTCCACAGTGACAAGACAATGCTTATTTTGTTTTTCTTGAATGATTTCCTTTACTCCTGAAGCTCCTTGATTCATCAAATTCCAGCCTCGAATACATCCATCTAGACGAGGGTTAATCTAACGATTTAAAATATAGATCAGTGAAAGCATTTTAAACTTAAAAAAGACAGACTCATAAGTGAAGTGGCTTAATTGATTATAGATATAGGTTTTCATTTAGAGGCACAATTCTTTCTTTGATGACATTTTAAAATATTTAAAATATTTTGAATTTTTATCTAAATTTTTTCAAGGTGTCCTTCAGATGGACAGTCTCTTTCAGTAAAAGTGAGCATATGCCATCAGAGACCTCCACTGGGATCCTAATGATTTTTAACACCTCAAGCCCCACCTGCCTCTTCTGCATCATCCAGCACTAACTATTCTGCTCTCGAGTTCCATATATGCTTCTAGCTATGCCCCTGAGTTCTAAGCTGCTTTCTGTTTTTCTTTAACTGCATTTTCAACTAGGATTGTCTTGCATCAGACACTAAGCCTCTTCAGGAACAAAAGTGTTTGCATTCAGTCTCACCAAAGCAACCAGCCAGCCACATTCAAGACATGCAGCCATTTCATAAATAGTTGATTCTTTTTGAATAATTTATTTTACTTTTAAAATGTCTTGATTTATCAATTTCAAAGGACAGGTATATTCACTCTGACATGAGTTAACTAATTCACGTTTTATATCATATCACAGAAATCTTTTAAAAGCTAAGGTAACTGAAAGATGGATACAAAATGGTCAATATTTAAGTTAAATCAGCAAGTGTAAAATTGGCAGACCCATGACTTCAAATGAAAAATTTTAAACTCTTCAAGGTCATTGATTAGTCTCCTTCATGAAACCTTTTCCATGGTAGTTAGTCAAATACCACATACAGAAAATCATCTGTTATATCTAACTTCAATTTATGACAGGCTGCAGTTATATTCCCACCAAAGATTTTTCTTTTTAAAACATTCCACCTTATGTGCTATCCTTATCTCCCAATTTTAGTCCTAAAACAGACCTAAGAAAGTTCTTTGACAGACTTCTACAAAATCATGTACTTTTGGACTCAAATATATGTATTTATATGTTTAATGGCTGAGTATGGACTATTATGAAGTTAATGTTGAACTGATAATTGGAGAATTTTTGAAAATCTACTTCTCCATGAGTAATGCTGGGAATTTAAATGGGCTCAAAAACACTACATTCATTTTCTTATTTACTTAATATAATTTCAAGGGTTGATAATGTTATTTTTCCATGTTCAATTCAAGTTTTCACAGTTGGTGTGTTCAACAAAATAACTTCATTTGACTCTCAGAAAAACACATTTTCAAATCTATTACAGATGAAGGAATTCATCCATGATGAATGATATAAGCTTGGATTGTTACCGGTCTAATGAGTGCATTCTCCACTTTCCGAGGTATTCCTGCAAAGTATACTTTGGTTTCTAGAAACCCATTGGCAGGCTTAAAAAGGCTTTCAGGTTTATTTATATTCATGACAGCTTCTTTAGCTATTTTTACACTAATACTCTGTTCTAATTCTTCCACGGAGACCTATAATTAAAAAGACAAAAATTATCAAACAACCAACATGACTGCATTTCATTTGAAACACCACGATTGAAAAATCCTGTTATTATTCCAGTATATAATTTTCCAAAGTAATCATTTTACTGTACTTGTTAATTTGTTCCAATACATTTGAAATGTCACATTAGTATAAAGGTGATAAAAATGTGTTTTAGTGTGGTAATTCGTGATCGAAAATTAAATCAACACCATATTTTAAAGTTTAAAAATCAATATTTTTCTATTACATTTAATCACCCATTTATAATATGTATCTTTCAACACCAGTGTGCCATAAAATTAACAGTTTAAAAAGAGAGAGTCACTCTACAAAATCTTAGAAAACTTTTAAGTGCCCTTATTTTGCATTTGTCTGATAGTATAAATATGAAATCAATAAGGTAAATAAATTTTTAATATAAATTAAGAGAAGTTAGTACATTCAGTATTCTGTTCATTATGCATAAATTATATTTTATTTCAAAATTCAAAATTAGTTGAGGTCATAAGAAAGCACAATACATTAAATTAAATTGGGTTTTTCCAATTTTGAAAGTAGTTTGGATTTCTAAAAAAGGTTGGAAGTAGTGGTAACCAAAAATTAAAAAAAAAAAATCTTCCCTGGACTTCCCTGATAGCCCAATGGTAAAGAATCCCCCTTCCAATGCAGGGAACGAGGGTTTGATCCCTGGTCGGGGAACTAAGATCACCACATACTGCAGAGCAACTAAGCCCACACACCACAACTATTGAGCTTGCGAGCCTCAACAAAAGCCCACGTGCCGCAAACTACAGACCCCACGGGCTGTGGAGCCCACGAGCCACAACTAGAGAGAGAAACCTGTGCACTGCAACTAGAGAGAAGCCCGAGCGCCGCAACGAAGAGACCGCGCGCCTTAACAAAAGGATCCCACATGCCTCAACATAGATCCCGTGTGTCGCAAATAAGACCTGATGCAGACAAAAAAATAAGGAAAATAAACAAATAAAATAAATAAATATTTTTTAAAAAAATCTTCCCATAAAGGCAATTTGAAGAACCACTGCTGCAATCTCCTTATGTAAAACTGTAGGACTCAAAATGCAAACTCTTCGTTTACTTACCAATCAGGGAAGCCAAACAATAGGCATATTAAAGCACTACTACAGGAAGGAAAAAACTATGCTCTAAAGTAAATAAAATTAATTTGGTAACATTTACAGATTTAAAGTTGGTCAAGGCTCTGTCCTTAATATAACAAGTTACCATCATTTTATTCTCATGATTATTCCCTCCTTGAAAGATGTTCTTTTTTTTTCTCTTTTTTTTTTTTTTTTTTTTTTAATTTTTGAAAGATGTTCTTAACTTAGCCTCCAGGACCTCCGTCTGGCCTGCTTCTCCTCACACTCCTTGTCAGTCTTCTTTGCTGGATCCTCTTCTTCTCAACCTCTATAATAAGCCCCAGAGTTCATCCCTCTAGTCACGCAAATATTTTTAAAGGGGACTTTACTGCCCCACTCTAGGGCAAATTTGGTGGTGGTTGGCACTTTTAGTTTACACAGTAAGAGGTATGCTGACATTGCAAGATGCTAGACACACCCTGCAATATGCTGGATAGTCATGCAAAATAAATAATAAAATATCCAATATCCTACAAATGTTCTGAACATTCCTAGTAGATATTCATGTAGGGTATACTCATGCTTATAATTACCTGTGTTTGTGTGTAATATAAACACAAAATATCTATTGCACCATTTCAGCATTCACTGAATTTTTCAAGAATGTAATAATCTTGTAAACAAAGAATAGACTGATATTTGTTTTGTTTGGATCTTTATCAAGATTTTCTCACCATTTTGGAAAATTACTATTACTAATGGCAATACCATTTATGCACTTACGGTTTTTGAGTTGCCAATACAACACCCCCCAGCATGTCTTCAGTTGTAGCTTTCATATTATTCTATGTATAGGAGTAAGCTTTGACAAATACTATACTTGAACTTGAGCATTTACATACGGAAATATATATTATTTTTAAAAAATTATTTTCTTTTTTGTATAATAATTAGAGCATTATATTGGAGGTGATAGAGTTTAAAACCACAGATTGACAATAACCAATCTCAGAGCCTTTAAAGCCCTCTTTATGCTGAATACCGAAAAGTTTTTATCTGCCTTAAATTGAAGGCTGGACCTTAAAAATATATACAGAATCTGACCACTTCTCACCACTCCCACTATCAACACTCCAGGCAAAGCTGCCATCTTCTCTCCACTGTGTTATTGCCATAGTCTCCTAGCCCCACATCCTATTCTGTCCTTACTCTCTACTGTTTAGTTTCCACAAAGCCATTAGGTCCTAACCAGGATTATCTTTTAACATGCAAATTAGATTATGTCACTTCTCAAAATCCTCTAAGTTAGCCTAAGACTCTGTACTTGCTGTTCATGTGACAGAATTATCTTCCCCAAAAACGTTCTCCGGTCTTGTGTCCTCAAGTCTCTTTCTAACGTAATCTCATCAGAGACAGCTTTCCTGATTCCATATGCACACTCACCATCATCATTCTCTATTGCCTGGCCTTGCTTTTCTTTTTTTCTCATAGCATTAATCACTATCTGACATGTCTATTTGTTGATGCATTTGTGGTTTTCATCTCACCACCACAATGCAAGCTCCATTAGAGCAGGGACTGTTTCATTCACTGTTGTATACCCACCACCTAGAAGAAGGAATAGCACATAAAGTGCCCAATAAATATTTTGTTGAATAAATGAAATTATTATACAAATTATATATTTCCCACCAATATTAGGATTATACCCAACTATGAAATATAATAATCACTTACAAAGTAGCAATATTTATTCCTACAGGTTGTAGCCATTCTAATGACTTAATCATTACACATTCAAGTTTTTAAATCTGAATTACAAAACAATTCTGTTATACGCTTTAATTCTAATTTCTTATTTATAAAGTATTTTATTTAAAATTTTAAAATAATTTCATATTAGTGAAATTGCTATAAAGTGAATAGTCCAGTTTACAGATTAATTTAACTTAACCACTTTGTCATTAATTAAAATTAAAATACTTATTTAAAGTATTTATTTATTTGAAATAATTTCTGTGCTGCATAAATTTGTTTGAAACAGTATAATTCTTTAATAAATCATCGGGATTAAAAGCTAGTAAAATTACCATGCTCCCATACTATCTCTTAAATATAAAAGGTATGGAGTGAAAAAAGAAATCCTATTTATTGCGGGGGGAGGTAAAATGCATAAATTGTTAAAATATTGAATTACAATTTAAAGAAAAACAGCCAGCACCAAGTTTATTACCAGAGTTAAGTTTTTCTCTGACTTGCTTATTGTTCTTAAACTTTATTTTTTATATAAACTTATATTCAGTTTATGGAGGGAGATTTTAATTTAAGTGTTTTAGTTAAAACATGGGCATGTCATTAAATAATAGTTTCTTTTTAACAAGAATCATAAACATAGGAGACAAATAAATGAAACTGAACAGCTACCTTTCCATCCCGAATCCTGTCTTTAACAACATCACTCATGAACAGTTGTTTAATAAACACTACTTGCAACTCATGAGAACTTCACAGATAAATATTTACCTTCTTCTTTACACATATTATATCCTACCTAGAAATTTATCTAAATTCACCTTCAAACAGCTGATATTTTCAACTTGTATAAACTCATTAGAAAAAATTCTGTTCACTCTCTTTTGCTGCAAAAGTGATTTTAGCAGTTTTAGATAGGTGATTTAGGTATGTTAGGCATTAAAATGTATTCTTCAGCACATTGGAGGTATGCTGTATGCATCAAATATCCTAGATACAGATGTAGGAAAGATGTAGTAACAAAGATACACTAATAAGCATCAGAAGTCAGAGAATTTTAGTGACTTCTCTGACAGTTGCATTTGATTGTGTGAAGACACAATTCTTTTAGAGTTAGGAGCCCAAATCCATGGCTGCCAAATGACAGACAGCTCCCTTTTTGGTGAACCATATCTGCACCCAACTGTTTTTTATTACCACCTTCCTGTAACATATTTCACATTATATTGTATTAGTTCATAATGCAGCATCAGCTACTAAACTGTGAGGGACTGACCTCAAGAGCAAGGACAAACTCTTGCTATAGTTTTAGCGCCTTGAACTCAGGGATGTAGCACTTTAAACATGCTCACTAAAAGCTTATTGAGTATGTGACTGCAAGAGTGGATAAATATAAGAATGAAATAATTTAGTGATGACTTTACATGGCTGCTCAACACGGACCTCTTTGTCAGTTCCCACAGGCTTAGAAAGTGTCTGTTTGGGGCACAACATTCTTCTCTCAGCTGTTCTCTGCTGAAAGTAGCATTGGTTTAATTGCACAAAGGAATTCTTCCCTCTGTGGACTAACAGTAATCCCTTCTCCAAGAAAAGTTCCATTTTAATACAGTAGATTAAAGTGCTGTTCTTTATTATTAAAATAAAGACTCACTTTTAGGGATTATCTAAAAATGCTAGTTTCAATCACTCTAATTGGTACCAGCTAGTGTATCCTGTTTGTACAAACTGATTATACCTACATGATATTTAAAATTAAATTAAATTTTTTATTTTGTTACTATGTGTATTTCTCTTTTTTTTTTTTTTTTTTTCAGTACGCGGGCCTCTCACTGTTGTGGCCTCTCCTGTTGCAGAGCACAGGCTCCAGACACGCAGGCTCAGCAGCCACGGCTCACGGGCCCAGCCGCTACACGACATGTGGGATCCTCCCGGACCGGGGCACAAACCCGTGTCCCCTGCATCGGCAGGCGGACTCCCAACCACTGCGCCACCAGGGAAGCCCTATACTTCCCTTTTACATTAAAAATACTGATGGCTATCCAGTGTAGTTGTCCTTGATCAGTGTTGTCTCTGAATAACCCCTGACCTATAGGAGCGATATCACTGTTCACCCAGTGACAGCCAATGAAAAAGGTAAAAAGTTAAAGACAGAGTAGTTGTCCTTAACAAAGCAAATAACTGAAAACAATTTCAGTTACGGGAAATCTGCAATATATTGAGAGATAATAACTTCTCAGGCTGTTTCAGGGATTTACAGCATGTAGAATGTACTTCACACAACATCAGATAAACCCAAAATTATTTTGCTTTGGTATCACTATTAAAAAAAAAGTTCAATGATTTTATACAAATCGCATCTAAGTGGAAAGATTCTTTATGAATTCAGCAAAACGTACCATATTCCATAAACCATCATTAATAACTTTGCCTCCAGTTGTGATTTTGGCTGCATATTCATTCTTAAACTGAATTTCAATCTTTCCCTCACGAAGTGCAATCAGGAACCAAGCTGACTGATCAGAAGATTCCGCATACAGGATAACACCTTCTGAATCATATGTCCGGAAATCAAATTCAGCTGAAAATCTAAACAATAGACAAAGAGAGAGCCTTAATAGTGTGAAATATTGAAGACTATGTTATTCTTCTTTTTCTTGTACTGGCAAACAGCAATACGTTGAAGGAGTCAACTCTTTCTTTCCCTAGAAAAAATAAAAGAGAAGGGCAGGATTAAGCTGTTCTTGTATTATCTCTGGCTCCATGTGTGTTTAAAATCAAGTTATTATACTTTCTTGCTTATTCGTGGAATATTTTTTCCCAATGAAAAGATGCTTTGATAATTTTTCATCTTTTGGCATTTGTTTTGAAGGCACTCTTTAAAATGCTGGAATACTCAGGTACAAATATTAGGCATATTGTCTATATTGTCTCTCTCCTGGAGCCTTTTATACACTATATAATCTGACATTAAGATTCCTTTCTTTTTTTTTGTTGCTGTATCCATACATGATTAATAAAAGATGTTACAATTCCATGATTGAAGTTTATCCATCAAAAAGCATATTTTCCTATGATTTCATGTATGTCAGGAAGGAATCACTCACAGAGATATACAAGATAGTATCTGGATGATTGCAAGCATAATTAAGACTTCATGTGTGGTAAATGAAGGTAAAGTCAAAAACTTTTAAATGTATCTGTTCATTTAATTTCAAAAGCTCTCCCAAACTCTAATTGCATAAATCACTATACTAGAGTACATGGAAGGAGAGCTTAAAAGATATAGTCATGTGTTTGGGGCTATCTGAGCTCTGATAACACCTGTTGCTGTTAAGACTCTGCACATATATGTATGTAGCTACTACAGTGGAGGAAAAAATCTTAAGGATGCTGGACTAAAATATAATATATATCAATTCAGTGCCCTTAGGATACTTTAATGAGAATTAGCATTAAAGTTCCAAGGAAGCAGCAAAGCAAAATGACTGAAAAAAGATAAACAGGGAATAGGAAAAATAGTTGTATAACTATTAGTCATCTGAGTTAAGTTAAAATAAAGGTAATTTAAGTTAAAAAATCAAGAATTCAGATAATTACTAAATAAGGCAAGAAAGAATCCCACACTCTTTCTTATTCCACATATAATAGTATAGTGATAGAGGCACCATTTGCAATGGGGCACAAATCTACCTCAAATGGAACAAAGAAAAAGTGATAGAATAAACTTTTTAGTCTTTAGAATTCCAAGAAAATATTATAAAGAGGTAAATGTGGAGTAAAGTATGTTGGGTAGATAACAATGTAGTAGGAATTTACTGAACTCAGATTATATTAAAAAGAACCATTTTGCTTCAAGTAGGAACTTCTATTCTCTTTCATATTCATCACATCTTGCTGATGTACAGCATATATTATCTTGCCAAAACCCAAATCTATGTATGCTCAGGATCTTATAGAAGTTCATCCTATTATGGAGATAATTTCCTTCTCTTTGTAAAATCATGCTAAACCAGTAATTCAAAGAGTCGTGTTCTGCACATTTTCTGTCTGGAATACATCAGCATACTGATTCATTACATTGGGGAACAATTCATTCTCTTCCAGAAGTATTGTAGAGTGAAAAAAAGTGAATCTGCTAACTTTGGGTAGAGTAAGTATTTGATCATGGGAAACAGAGCTGAAGGAATTTGCAAAAAAAGAAAAAAATAATAAAAAAGCGTTAGCTGTTCTTTGTGTTCGTTACACAGGTGGCAGCTTATAAAAATTCATCGAGCTTACATGTAAGATACATATATATTTCTATGTGTATATATATATTTATAATACTTCAGTAAAAAGTTTAAACGAAACAAATAATAAACAATTAAATACTGAAAGAAATAATTGATCCAATTTGATCCAATGTTACAGACCAAGCATTTGTGAATTGTGAAAAATGAATACCTCTGAAAGTGCCTGAAGGTATGTAATAATGAACTCTTCTCTCTCATTCTCATTACTCTCATAGCAAGGAAAGGTTGTCTACAATCTATATCACTAGAAGATATTATTTGCTCTGAGATGTTAAAGGGGAAATCCACAACTTGGGCGAAAGGAGAGTGTCAAAAAAGCACAATTATATCAGTGAATAAATTTCAATGTTCCTTAATGATAAAATTTCTATGGATTGAGTTGAAATATTTAATGAATAATCACTCATATCTAATAAATTAAATCCTAAATATTCATGCTTATGTAATTAAAATATTTTAAAATTTGTACTCTATAATCAGTCTCAAATGTTTCCTTTCCATTATTCCAACAAAATTCCGAAATTTTTTTCCTAGTTCCAACAAAGTATGGCTCAGAGAAAATTTGATAATTAAAGTAGAGTCATGACTCAAAAATAGAAGCAACTACTCCCTCCCGAAAGTCAATCTAACTACAGGAACGGCAGATAAAGTACCCAGATAGTCAACTAAAATCATGAGATGCATTCCTTTAAAATACTACTTAAGCAATCTTATATAGTTTCCTTAATAATTATGAATATAACTATATTCTAAAAGCAGTATTTTGAATATTTCTCATTACTTAATTTTTAACATGTATAAAGAATAAAAATTTCACAAATACATTAAATCTACTTTCCCAGCTTCTTAGTAAATATGTATTCACTAGAAAAGGAAGAACTATGGATTAAGATAAAATGATCATTGGAGAAAATCAGCCTAGAACGACCCCAGATGATTCAAGCATGAAAATTACGTGTAAAGATAAAAATGAACTTTAGGGTACCTCATATCATCTGACTGATAATATACCTAACTTATCTGATAATAAAATTTTGTACATTTTAAACCTTTCAGTCACTTCTTTTCTTATGTCCTGACCTGCTTATCTCTAGAAATTATCATTGACATTGGTACCTTACCTGGTGATTTCCGGCAAACGAAATTTTAAATACAAAACAACCCCTACAAACTGCTCTGCCAAGTAAAGCAATTCATAATTTTTGTCAAGGTTCAAAGGAAGACACACTGGAACAGCCTGGAGAAAAGGCAACAAAACAAACAAACAAAAAGCATAGGTTACTGCTTGGTGTTTGTGTCAGGGTATCATCCTTTCTCTATTTCCTATTTCCTAGTGTTCTTGTCAAATGTATCCTCCGTGATACACTAAAATAAATTAAGAACACCCATGGTAATAATAAAGCAGTATCTTTTACTTCCTTGTATAGTCCATCAGTATAATCTCCAAGAATACACATGTTTTAAAGTCTTATTAAGCCAAAATTTTTCTGAGCTAAACTTTGCTATCTAGATAGTAAAGGGAATGCTGGAAAACCTGAATGGGTTAAATATAAAGTAAGATATCACTGTAATCTCCAAGGAATTCACCAAAAAAAAGTGATTTAGAGTCATCTGATGTAACATCAAGGTTTTTTCCTTCTAAGGGCAAAAACAAACATTAAAATGGAAAGCTTATTTATTTATTTATTTATTTATTTATTTAATTTATTTATTTTTTTAACATCTTTATTTGAGTATAACTGTTTTACAATAGTGTGTTAGTTTCTCCTTTACAACAAAGTGAATCAGTTATAAATATACATATGTTCCCATAACTCTTCCCTCTTTTGTCACCCTCCCTCCCACCCTCCCTATCCCACCCCTCTAGGTGGTCACAAAGCACAGAGGTGAACTCCCTGTGTTATGCTGCAGCTTCCCACTAGCTATCTAATTTACATTTGGTAGTGTGTATATGTCCCTGCCACTCTCTCACATCGTCACAGCTTACCCTTCCCCCTCCCCATATCCTCAAGTCCATGCTCTAGTAGGTCTGTGTTTTATTCCCATCCTACCACTAATCTCTTCATGGGTTAAAGACCTAAATGTAAGGCCAGACACTATCAAACTCTTAGAGGAAAACATAGGCAGAACACTCTATGACATCAATCACAGCAAGATCCTTTTTGACCCATCTCCTAGAGAAATGGAAATAAAAACAAAAATAAACAAATGGGATCTAATGAAACTTAAAAGCTTTTGCACAGCAAAGGATACCATAAACAAGACCAAAAGACAACCCTCAGAATGGGAGAAAATATTTGCAAATGAAGCAACTGACCAAGGATTAATATCCAAAATTTATAAGCAACTCATGCAGCTCAATAACAAAAAAACAAACAACCCAATCCAAAAATGGGCAGAAGAACTAAATAGACATTTCTCCAAAGAAGATATACAGATAGCCAACAAACAAATGAAAGAATGCTGAACATCATTAATCATTAGAGAAATGCAAATCAAAACTACAATGAGATATCATCTCACACCGGCCAGATTGGCCATCATCAAAAACTCTAGAAACAATAAATGCTGGATAGGGTGTGGAGAAAAGGGAACACTCTTGCACTGTTGGTGGGAATGTAAAATGATACAGCCACTATGGAGAACAGTATGGAGGTTCCTTAAAAAACTACAAATAGAACTACCATATGACCCAGCAATCCCACTACTGGGCAAATACCCTGAGAAAACCATAATTCAAAAAGAGTCATGTACCAAAATGTTTATTGCAGCTCTATTTACGATAGCCAGGACATGGAAGCAACCTAAGTGTCCATCAACAGATGAATGGATAAGGAAGATGTGGCACATATATACAATGGAATATTACTCAGCCATAAAAAGAAATGAAACTGAGTTATTTGTAATGAGGTGGATAGACCTGGAATCTGTCATACAGAGTGAAGTAAGTCAGAAGGATAAAAACAAATACCGTATGCTAACACATATATATGGAATCTAAAAAAAAAAAAAAAAAAAAAAAAGGAAAGCTTTTTAAGGGAGAAGTTCTTCGGCATACATACAGGGATATTCTGGGGGGAGCTGTGTAAACAGCACTGTATTAAATCTAGGTCCAGAAATAAGATCTCATTTCCTCTTAGAACTTCCATAAATCTATTCCAAGGTAGATGGTAATGTGTAACTACAGCAAATACTGAAATAATAGAAAACCAAATTACAAAATAGACATGCACACAATACAGTCCAAAGAAGTACTACCAAAGTTACTACATATGCCAACTAGCTTACCTTACCTTTCTTTACCAAGTAGGTGGCATAACATGAAATGTTACATGTTTTGGACATACACAGCTTTCTCTGGGTAGCAGATATAGAGGTATGTGTAAATTCATGATTAAATCATTATTTAGTTTAGGGCTTTTTTTACTGTCTGCTTAAAAAGCATTTGAAATTTCACTTTAACTTTTAAAAATTAAAAGAGATTGAAGAATTTGACTAAAGATCACTAACATGTGATCCTTTTTTAGGAAAAAAAAAAAAAGAGCTTCAAATGTTGACCTATTTATTACAATGAAAGAGGAATTAGAACCTACCCCCAACATTCAATTTCTGGATCAATTATGAATTGAATCTTAGTAACTAAAAGCAATTTTGAGAGATACAAATTAACAAAATTGACCTCTCTGAATTTCTATATACTTAAACCCCAATTAAATCCTACTCTGACAAAGTTGTTTCCACCTGAGATTTTATGAGCACTCTTGCAAGTACTAACATGCCTGCGGCATGATCAAACTTGTCAGAGTGCGATAAAGAAAAGCAGACACTGGAAAATGTTTTCTCTAAAGTTCTATGAAAGACTTTTTTCTCACAAAGAGGAGTATAAACCTCAGCTTTTCTTAGTTTCTTAAATAAACATACACTTTGCATTTTATAAATATACAGGCTATACAGATGAGCACTCTCTGAACTGTGGCCCTGCAGCTTTTCTTTTTCTTAATCCAGTCACTAATTATCCACAATGTTTTCCACTTACATGACCAAAATTAGTAAAATAGATTGTGACTCATAGCCTGCTTTGAACTCTAGCAATTATAATAGACATCTGTATTCTCTTGATTTACCTCAACTATGTGGAAATAAGTACCTGGTTCTTTCATTTTAAAAAAGAGATAGGAAGGTTAGCCTTGCAAAATGTTACCTCACAACTCTTCTGATCTTGAGCAAGTTTGAATCCTTTCTTCCCATCACAGTAACAAGAGTAACCTCCAGGGTGATTGACACAAAGTTGAGCACACATGTTCTCAGAGCATTCATCCACATCTGGGGTAAAAGCGAACATAAATTTTAATATCTCCTAAATGTTCAATCCCACAGAAGAAGGACTGTTGATTTTAGTATGAGATAATCAATGATAATAAATCCTTAGTGAAAGAAATTCTCTTGTCATCAAATCACATTTATACACTTGCCAGGAAATTTAAGTGAGTTACAAGTGTAATATACCTAACCAACAAATTTAATGAATAACTTTCAGTAGTTAAAAATTAATAGAGATATAACAATTATACTAATTTTATGATTTTGAAGAAAAAAAGACTGAGAGTCTCCACGTAACTGTCACATCTGATCATATGAATTCCACTGACACTATTTCTTAACTCTTTGCTTTGAAGAAAAGAAAAGGAAGGGAAGGGAAGGGGAGAGGAGGGGAGGAGGAGGGAGGGAAGGATAGGAAGATAGGGAAGGGGAGGGAAAAAAGATCCCTTTTAATTGAAGGTTAATGTAATTGGAGATTAAATGATCATATCAAGAAAATTTCACTTTCCAGAATGCAATGATTACTGGCGACAATAAATTTAAGGACATATATTTATTTCTTATGTAAAAAACCAAAAAAAACAAAAAACAAGAAACCTCACTGTGCTATTACCTCCCATACTGTGAAATCTTCTATATGGTCCCTGTTCCTACTCCATATTTTAAGAAAATCATTCTTGAAAAGCTGTAATAAGATGCTTCAGCTAAAGTACACTTCAGAGCTACCTATGATCCTTGACCTTTTTGATGAATACACCCTGTGATCTTTGAAAATTCCCAAACTCAAATACTATTATAGCATATAAGTTCTCCTTTAAGATGCCTTAAAGTAGACCCCCCAAATTAGTGAACCCTCAGTGCCATAAAAATTGAAAAGTATAACTAGAGTAATAAAGTAATATATATTTATATATAAATATATTTATATTTTCACATTTATATCTTTTTAAAAAAATCTGTCATTCGTTGACTGTAACTACAATATTGATGATCAAGTTGGCTAATAATAAGTCTGCAAATGCTTAGGGCTTACTACAGTAATTTCCACCTGGAGTGGTGGGAGAGTAGAAATGGTGGGTTGGGGGGATATTTTTCAGTGAGTGCATACCGATATAACACATCAAAATCTCAAAAGGAGTACAATTAGTTGAAAAAAAACTATTCTGAGATTATTATCAATTTAGGCAAATTCATAGAAGTAAGTTGGAGGTTATCAGGGGCTGGGAAAGGAAGGAGGGGGAATTTATTGCTTAACAGTTACAGAGTTCTGTTTGGAAAAGTTTGGGAACAGATATGGTAATGGCTGCATAACTGTGTGAATGTAATCAATGCCCCTGAATCGTACACTTAAAAATGGTTAAAGGGCATATCTTATATATATATTTTGCCACAACAGAAAAATTGATTTGATTAGTTTTAGTCATGGTATTAAATTCATTTTGAAAGTTTAAAAAATTCAAAGGAGGATATGAGATAATTTATATATATCCATGCTTTTAAAAAAAAATCTAACACAGTGGCCCCCAACCTTTTTGGCACCAGGGACCATCCCCCACACACACCGTCTACGGAAGACAATTTTTCCACGGACGGTGGGGGGACGGTTCAGGAGGTAATGTGAGTGATGGGGGTCGATGGGGAGCCACAGATGGAGCTTCGCTTGCTCGCCTGCCCCTCCCCTCCTGCTCTGTGGCCTGTTCCTAACAGGTTGTGGACCAGTGTAGGCCCGGCCGCTGGGGACCCCTGCTCCAACACATCTAAGCTACCTGAGGCACACATGGAAGCACCACTGGAGCCAAATGAATCAATCATAAGCTCCAAGGGGCTCTCCCCAAACCACAGGCACTGACATTACTAATCAGTATTTCTCAAGGTTTTAGAGCTTGGTTATCATTTGATTAAGAAGAGATTTTCTTTCACATGTATTTAATTATAATAGAACTAGGTCATTTACTATTTTACAATAAAAGGCACACTGATATATGCACAGAAAATCATTGAAAAGCTTGGTTTAAAACCGAAGGCGTCTAACCACCCTTGTTGTAACACCCACGTGATTTTAAATTTGCCTTTCTTTTTGTGTGTGTGTTTTTCCTTCGAGCTTGAAGTTCTTTTTATCTTTGAATATTATAAAATGTGTTTTTTCCCTGGTGGCACAGTGGTTAAGAATCCGCCTGCCAGTGTAGGGGACACGGGTTCGATCCCTGGTCCGGGAAGTTCGCACAAGCCAGAGCAACTAAGCCCGTGCACCACAAGTACTGAGCCTGCTCTCTAGAGCCCGTGAGCCACAACTACTGAAGCCCGCGCCTAGAGCCCGTGCTCCGCAACAAGAGAAGCCACGGCAATGAGAAGCCCGAGCACCGCAATGAAGAGTAGCCCCCGCTCACTGCAACTAGAGAAAGCCTGTGCACAGCAACGGACCCAACGCAGCCAAAAGGAAATAAATAAATAAATTTTAAAACGTGTTCTTTTGCTTCTATCATATATGAGAGGTCTCCAATTCATATACAGCTTAGAGGGCCAATCAGATTGCATACCACTAAAGAACCAATGCTTCTCATATCAAATCAGGGTGCAAACACCCTCCCTCTTCACCACCAATGACACCGCCAGAACTTTACCTTCACAAGACTTTGATATGGGATTGTATCTGTAGCCTTCAGTGCAATCACATTCAAAGTCTCCTGGAATGTTCTTGCACACAGCTGTGCCACAAATGCTTGGCTTCACAGAGCATTCATCCACATCTATGAATGAAACCAGTATATTAGAAAACATTTTTCCCATACCATCAGATACTAGCTAAGACCCCTTGATTTGTGTTTCCTGGATCTAGTTTAATATATCTAATGAGACAACAAAGTGGCCTGGGAATAACAAAATATTAAATCTATCATCATATATTAGTTTACTAAATATGATTTCTTTATACAAATACATAGGGGATTTGATTGATGGTTGCTATTTCCTTTGTAGTCATGTAAAAGAAAAAAAAGCGCTTTTTTCTCTTATCTACCAGGATACAGTATGAAAATAAATGGAAGAAGAATACATATTCTTAATATGTATTCTTAAATACATGTTTCTGAAATATGGTCTTAACAGCGTATTTACTCTGTATTATCACAAATATAAAAAATAAAAATGAGATAGCTCATCAGTCTTATACCTTTCCTTTGGAAATGGACAATAGCTAAGTCTGCATACTACTAGTGTGGCTTAAAGTATTAGAGTGATTCAAATTTAAAATGGGATTGGGTAAGGTGTTAAAGTATTTATAAAGTGCAGCTAATTCAGAGTAAATTTTAGTGTTAAATTACTATTCCAGAAATTTCAGATGCGTTTATTATATTACATAGTAGAGTAGGAGATGAAGTATTGATTGCAACTAGTTACTGAATAAGCACCTGTGAGAAAAACAAAACAAGTGACAGAAATAGTTCAATAGAGGTGTAATTATTAGTGAACTCTTTTCATCTGTACGCTCTGAGGAAAGGTGAGCTCAGAATGAAAAATATATTTTCTACTCTAAAAAGTTGATATTGATAGTTTAATTTTTCCTCAGACTAATAGCCAAATTTTCAGACATTTCTCTATTTAAAATGACCTGCACAAAAATAAATGAATCAATCCCTCCTGGTAAGGGAATTTTTCTGTATGTTGATTGTATTGGTGACAATATCCTGGGTGTTATAAGGTACTATAGTTCTGTAAGATTTTACTATCGGGAGAAACTGGGAAAAGGGTACATGGGATCTCTTTTTATTATTTCTTACAACTGCATGTGAATCTACAATTACTTCAAAAAATACTTACTTTTCTAAAAAGAGCTATAAAATCCATATTTTCAACAGAAAGTAAAAACTTATGACTAAATTTATTTGGTTTGAGGCATATTACAAAGACTCATTTAAATCATATGAGTGTCGGTTATAGCACGTACATTTTATGACTCTACACTGACATCTAATGTCTGATGAAAAGTTTTATTCTTGCACTTTTGCACATTTACTGGCAGCTTAAGCCCAGCCATATCCACATTTTAGCAAAGGCCCTATTGTAACAGTTGTATACATATTCTTCTTCTAGGTCTGTACTTTATTACTTAGGTGTCATGGATAAAAGACTATGTAAATGAAGAATACAAGAACATATGTTCTGATCATCAGAGACCCTCATTTATAAGAGAACTTTTTGTTAAGGTGTATTAACTCAATGGATAAGGATTAAATTCCTATTAATTAAAAATATAAATCACAAATTCTTTAGCAGTATAGACTATTCAAGTATTTAGATGTAGAAGTTTTAATGGGTATTATTTGCTTGTGGAATGCACATGGTATCCCTTCGTTATAATGGTTTTCTACAACTGGTGTTTTAATGATATGGATATTCTAAATCTCTAACCTCAAACACCTTCAAATAGGCAAACAGGAAAGATACATAATCTGAAATTGGATAACTGCTCATAATAAATCGTTAGCTTATACAGTTCATCTTAGAGTCACTTAATTGTACTTTAAATGATATTATAGTAAACTATGCTACACTAAACACTACAATGCAGTGAGGGACAGACCACTCCTTGAATATGAATTCAATTTAAGGATTTACCAAAGCAGATATGAATAGAGTTGAAAAAGAAAACTTTACATTTTAACTTACTAAATTTTTTTACTTCATCACAAAAAGAGGAGAAGTGAGGGGAGAAAGAAAAAGAGAGGGGGGAGAGAGGGAGGCAGGGAAGAAGTAAGAAAAGGAAGGAAAGAAGGAAGAAAGGAAGGGAAGGAGGAAAGGAGAGAAGAATAACTTGCTCCCATTTTCTTAAGGTAAAATTTAACTCCAGGCTGGAGAATTTCATTTTTAGTCATCCACGTACCTAGCACTTATATTGGAAGATTTAGTAAAGGTAGTTAAAGCAGTCTAATGGAAAAGACATTATGCAGAAAAAAGAAAGGTAAAATTTGGGGGAAAGAGAAGCATAATTTTTTTTAAAAAAGAAATACAATAGTAAAATGACTTAAAAAGCTAAACTAACTGACTGGAATTATTTAAGTCTGAAATTTAAAAAGAAAAAAAAGGTATAACCAGTGATGTGATCTTAGATGTATAAAGAGAAGGAAAACCAGAGTTTCATCTTTTTCAAAACCACAACAGGTAATGAGGTGCAAGATGAAGGGTTTACATTGGAAATTAAAAAGGTACTTCTGACCAGAAAATATAAAATACAGTGAAAGAAGTTATTAAGGATTGTGGTGATTTATCTGTAAACCATTTATCTTATTGGAATAAAGTATATAATATTATAGTGTCTGGAAGAAAAAGGATAAACAACGATTTCGCAAAGACTATAGTATGCAAGGGCTTGCACTAAAACTTCATTTTATCACCATATAATGAAATTCTTCATTAAAACACGTGCATGTACACACATGCACACACAATAAGAAGATGACAAAATACTCTGTGAATAAAAAAATACTCTGTAAACAATAAACCAAAGGCAGTCCCATAGTATCACAAGGTTTCAAGGTAGATAATAATGTATACTTATTACAAACACTTACCACCTAAGAATTTTCCAAGAATTTCCTGGGGAAATTCCTTAACTGAATGTTGCTCTCACATAGTAAATACCTCTTTAGTCTGCCCTCTTACTCTTACCTTTGCAGTCCTTTTTATTTGAAAGCATAACAAAACCACTTTTACAGGAACAGTGGTAACTTCCAGGTGTATTATCACAAATCTGGCTACAACCTCCATTTACATTTGAAGGATTTTTGCATTCATTTATATCTAAAAAGGAGGAAATAGATTACTTTTAAAGTAGTAAAACCTTCAGAGAACTTTTCAGGAGGCCAATCCAGATGAGCCAGCTGGGTTTATTATACATACCAAATTCACACTTCTCTCCTTGCCAACCTGATTTACAAATGCAAGTGAATGTAGCTTGGCCATCTTTGCAGGTCATATATCCATCTTCACTGCATGGCAGAGGATTACACTGGTCTGAAATGGCTGAAGGAAATATATATCTATTTAATTTTTACCACATGCCATGGTAAAATAAATTATATGCCCTTTAATAGAATCCTGTGCACAAAGCCTATAGTCAATGGAAAAAAATTACAACTCATTCCTTCAAATACTTTTTCATTAAGAAAAGTGGATCCATTAGACAAATCTTTATAATTATTTTGTAAAAGGGAACTACTTTTATATTTGCAAATATATACAGTACTTTATAACTGTAATTTAATATTCTTTTCATATATTACCTTATTTGATCCTTAAAACAATTCCATGAGGTAGGCAGAACAATAAAACTACTCAATATCAATAGAAATAGTGTAGTATCAATAGAAAAATTTGGAACTTCCCAATTGGGCTAAGATAGAATAACAGGGACCAGATTTATTCTCCTGCTTTAAATAAATAGAATTATAGTGAAATGGTTTTCAGACATTGGGCAACAGGTAGCAGAATACTGTGATTCCTAAGGAGGGACATTTTCTTCATAAAATGTCACAGCACTTTATCACTATCTTAAATGATATGCCCATTTGTGTTTTGACTTATTTGTCGTCACTCTCACCTCACTAGACACTGCAACGGTCCCTGGCTCCTACATGCTTCCACACCTGTTTCTCCAGCCTTCCTAGCTCATCTGCAAGTTCCTTCCATCCTTCCTTTACATTCTCCTTTGCTATGTTAGCAAAGCAAACTGTTACTTGCAAACAAAAAATTTTTTTAATCTAATTAAAACCTAATTACTGAACTTTTCAAAAAAGTCCTCATAAAATCAAATTTTTTGGAAATTAGGTATTAGTTAAAATGACAGAAAACAGGTTAATCAGGAAATTATCGAATTATTTTTCTGTCCTTTGGTAAATTAAAAAAATTAAGTATGAATTAAATATACACATTTAGGCAAACTGTTTTACTTGCGTAGTTACAACTAATTTTGAATTACAGAAAATGCACATGAATGAATATCTCAATAATGCCAATGCTGCATGTAAAATATTCACTGGACAAACATCCCAATTTACATGTTGCAATTTCATCTTTTTCTCTCTGACTTTAAGTCAGGAAATTGATAAACTACAGACAAATAATCTATGAGAATTATCACTAGGCCTTATGTGAACTTCAGGGGGAAAAGGCTAATTTGATATCACAAGATTTTCCACATTTATATCGTTGATGCCAAAAGTCAGAAAAATAAACTTGGTTCCACTTTGACCTATTAATCAACTGTAACATTTGGTCATAAGTACATGATTATGCAACCACAGCCAAATTAAAGCTCTTGGGAATAAAATTCTGAAGACAATGACCTAAAGCTTGGCAAACAAAGAACACTTCAATTTAAACATTAGGTGGAAAATTCATTTTAAGTAAAACAGCAACATTTACATCTAAAAAACATTCCTTCAGGGAGTTCCCTGGCGGTCCAGTGGCCCAGGTTAAATCCCTAGTGGGGAAACTAAGACCCCACAAGCCACATGATGTGGTCAAGGAAAAAAAAAAAAAAAAAGAAAAAAATTCATCTTTCATGTACATTGCTGTACACATACATACACATAGGTATAATACTTCAATAAAAAGTTTAAACTAAATAAATAATAAACAAATAAATAAATACTGAAAGAAATAATTATTTGGCCAATTTAAGCCAGTGTTAGAGCCATGTGGCATGGCCAAAAAAATAAAAGTAAAAAAAATAAAAATCATTCCTTCAAATGCATTTTGAGAATGCCTCCTTGCTGGGCCTTGCAGCCTTTCAAGGGCTCATTTGTTGATTTTTAAACATTAGTTATATTTGTATGGGGGTACTTTACTTGCAGGTTTTTGTTTTGTTTTTTAAACTGATGGTAGAGGTGTTTACCATTGACACAGCTCCTTAGGTCAGGGTAAGCATCAGTTGACAGACGAGCAGCAGTGAATAATCCAGCTCTGAAGGAGCCAAGACAACCTGTATATACAAACAAGTGTAATCTTAGAGCAGACACACTTACTTGATCTGAAATCATGGTAGAAATTACCCAAAGTGGTAGAATATTTATGCTTCTGTAGATTTACATGACTCAGCATTCAAAATGTCAATCCTAAATGTTTCCATCCACCTTTTTGAAAAATTAAAAATCTACAAGCAAGATTGCAATAAACACAGAATCATGGAAAATAGATTTATAGAGGCTTCTCTTTAGAAAAGAACCTTAAAGCCAGAAGTGAAAAATATCTTGAATTAGCAGGGAAATTTATTGCCACATAAATCTATGTTCTTAATTCTGTAGCAGAGACCTAAAGTCACCTTCAAATCTATAGACTAGAGCCTAATTTAGAAACTGTCTATAATTAAGTCAGTAGAATAAGTCAGTGTTTCTTGTTGCCATAGGCAACTTCCAATTCTTCCAATGTTGCATAGAGACTAACAAAATAATATTTGTATAATGCCTCAGTATTACAAAGCAGGTTTACTTTATTCATTTTATTTCGTACTAGAACTCTGAGAAATTAGATATAGCAATCTGGCAGAAATAACAGCTGAAATAATAGAGATAAAAGATGTACAGACTTTAAATTAACCAGGGGTCATTTAGTGCCAACAACGTAACATTTCTTAATAGCCACTGAAGACGTTATATGTATCAGTTCATTGGACAGATAGTCACCAACTCACTAAAAGGTAGTGTTTTGGTTATCTTTTGCTGAGTAACAAACAACTCCCAAAATTAGTGGCTTAAAATAATCATTCTATTTTGCTCATGATACGTGGATCAAATATTTAGAAAGGGTTTAGTTAAGCTGTTTGTCTCTGCTGCACATGGAATCAGCCAAGGTGGCTGGGTCTGGAAGATCCACCTCCTGGATGGCTTTTCACTCACATGTCTGACAGCTCAGGTTCCTTAGCATCTCTATCTCCATACGGTATGCCATGCTTCAGGGCTTCCCCATGTGGTTGAGTTTCCCTGAGTATGCAGTCCTAAAGTGGCACTGCTTTCATGGTACCTAGCTTGCAAGAGGAAGAAGGCGGAAGCTTCCGGGCCAGTTAAGAGGCACTGTATCACTTGCACCATAGTCTACTGATCAAAGCAGTCTCCGGGTCCACCCTGATTTGGAGGAGGGAGAAAAGGATAGATTCCACATAGCGATGGGGAAGTGACAAGATGACATTGCAGAAGAGTATGTGAGATGGGAGATATTTTTGCAGCCACCTTTGGAGAATGCAATTTATCACAGATGGGTTTAAAGGCTCATTTGAAGTCAGTGTGTGTGTTCCTTTCCGATCGCTTTTGTGACAAATCAACACAATCTTAATGGCCTAAAATAACACAGATTTATTCTCTTACAGTTACAGGGATCAGAGGTCTAAAATTAAGGTGTTGTTAGGGCTGCATTCCTTCTAGAACTCCAAGGGAGAATCTATTTCCTCAGTTTTTTCAGCTTCTACAAGCCACCTGCATTCCTTGGCTCATGGCCCCATCCTCGTATCACTTTCAACTCTTGCTTCATTGTCATATATCCTACTACCAACTCTGACCTCCTGCCTCTCTTGTTTAAGAACATTTATGACTACATTGGAACCACCCAGATAATAAAGAATAATGTCTCCATCTCAAGATCCTTAACTTAATCTTCAAAGACAACATTTAAGGTAACATTAGAGGTTCTGAGGACAGGACATGAACATATTTAGGGGGTCATTACTTAGCCTACCAAAGTAGGTTATAATATTTTCCCATAGAAACAATACTTTAAATCATCCTGGTCTTTCTGGAGGCCCAGTGAGACCTAGGCAATCTTAAATCTTGAGTATTCTTTCCCTGAATTCATTTGTCCCTCCTCTTGAATCACCCACTCCCAGAATTATCTTATTCTAATGTGAACATTCCATTAGGATTCTCATTTGTAAGAAAGCCTCATTTTGCATTTCTGGACAAATCTGACAGCTAAAATTTGAAACCCTTAAGCTAGAGGTTCAGGTGAAATGACTTCATATGGTGATTAGGACCCCAGGTCAGACTACAAAGTAGGTTTAACCCATAAAGCACCTTATATATGAGTCCATACTAATATATGTGATAATGTTTTTTTGGAAACCTGCATTTAGAATTACAGTGGGAAGACCAAGTTGCATGGCTACTCCAAAGCAGTGCAATCCCGATCCCTTACCTTCCCGCTTCTCTTTCTTGCTGCCCAATAGGAATGGAGGAGGTTGGAGAGAATGAGTAGGAAGGTGAGAGTTGGAGAGCGATTGCCTTAGCTTTTGTAGCCTGAAGCAGAAGCTCTCCTAAGAAACGGAATTAGAAATAGAAACTCTGGCCATCAGGGAGGAAAGCCTAAGAAAGAGGCATTTTCAGGAGAGGTTCCAGTGGTCAGGACAGAACATCCTAGAAAGAAATCTTGGTTCTAGACGACAATAGTTCCTATATCCATATTATTATATGATCATATTTTGTAACTTTTTATGATTTTATTTTATTTTATAATCTTTATTTTATGATTATAAATCCAAACTATGTTGGGTTTATAGTACTTCCCCCTTTTGTCCTATACTTTTTGTTTTGGCATTTCTTCTTTCCCTTTTTTTCTTTTTCCTTGATTATTCTTGCCAGAGGTCAGTCTAACTTACTTTCCTTACTTTACCTTTTCAAAGAACGAGATTTTCTTTTGTTAATCTTCTCTTTTGTTTTCCATTTAACTTATTTCTAGCTCTACTTTTGTTATTTCCTTATTTTTTGTTACTCAGGGCTTGCTCTGTTGTACTTTTAAAAATCTGTTTGATTTGAATGCTTAGGTTCTTTTTTAACTATCCAATCTGTCCTTATACTGCTGCCTCAGCAGTCAGAACCCCAGGTCCCCATACTAGGTCAAACAGCCTTCAGTCTATCCATGGGTTTCTCACATTTCTTGTTGTTTTCATTTTATTTTGTTATTATTAGTGCCTGGAATGCTATTGTTTCTCTTGAGATGATTTTAAGAGAAGTCAGCAGTCTGAGCTAATCCACAAATTTGGCAAGAACTAGAAACTAAAAACTATTTCTGATGTTTACATTTTGGCTCAGAATTTAGCATTCTTTCCAAGAAGTTCTTCTCCCATTAATTTAATCATCCATTCTATTGGGTGATATTTTAAAGGCCAACATAGATGGCAGAGTTTATTCCATTTTCTAAGGAAAAGAACACAACTTAAAAACATATCTTTATATAATGAAATGCAGAGTATTTCTGCCCAAATTCCATGTTTTCAGTGCAGTACATGGATAGACTAATGTGATTTCTGAACACTTACAACTCTAAATCCAAACACTGCCAAAAAGTATGGGTTAGTATTAGTGGTCTAATTTCTTGGGTGACCTTATCTCACCGTAAGGCTGTGGTAATTAGTAGAATTACTGTTAGGTTTACCAGAGACAAAATTATAAAGGTTCCCCCCACCCCCCAATTAGGACCATTGGCATGCAGAATATACACATCAAAAGACAGAAAGGTTTAACTTAGATAGAGTATTTCTTTTTTGTTTTCAACAGTGGAATTCATCACATATGCTTGTAACTAAAGACCAAAATATAAAATGTGAATCAAAAAATATATCAAGAATCTGCCTGCCAGTGCAGGGGATCTGGGTTCGATCCCTAGTCTGGGAAGATCCCACATGCCGCGGAGCAACTAAGCTCGTGTGCCACAACTACTGAGCCTGCGCTCTAGAGCCAACGAGCCACAACTACCGAGTCCGCGTGCCACAACTACTGAAGCCCATGCACCTAGAGCCCATGCTCTGCAACAAGAGAAGCCACCACAATGAGAAGCCCGTGCACCCCAACGAAGAGTAGCCCCCACTCACTGCAACTAGAGAAAGCCCGTGCACAGCGATGAAGACCCAACGCAACCAAAAATGAATAAATAAAATAAATGTTTTTTAAAGTATATTTTTTGTTTCATTATATAAGTCAATTAATAATAATACTTTACATCTGAAGAAATTTTGACATTAAAAAATCTATCTACATACATAAACTTATTTGATATTCCCAACAGCTCTGAAGTTAGAAAATATAGTGTAACTTAAATACAGAACCTGAAAAGTTAAATAAGTTCCTAAACCGACACAGTAGAAATTTTTATGTCTGAGATTAGAGTCCACATCATATTATTATTATTATTATTTTTTTAGGACTTGGCTTTTCTATCATGCTTCCAAATAAGACAGGCAAATAAAAGAGAAAGTTGGGTAGAAAGAGAGGCAGTTGAGAGGAATGGAAAGAAAAAAAGAAAAAGATTTTATCTAACTTTTCCAAAACACATAATGTTGTATTAAAATGTTATTTATGTTTATCCAAATGTACTCTGTGATCAAAGGTATGTTATCTTCCAGAGTGTTGATGCCTGCAGAAACACAGCCTCATTACATGGACCTAAGAAACAAGGATTAATACTATATTTTTAATGTAAGCTTATAATTTTTAACAGCCAAATATTGTCTATTTTAATTACAAAATATTTAAATTCCTACCTAAAATGGAGAGACTGAAATGGTCTTGATAGTCTATCTTTTCTTGACTTTAAGAGTATAAACCTTTAATTTTTGCTTTAGAAAGTAAGGAGTCAAAGCATAACTTTACAAAGAAGAAATGTTTTTCATGGATGTATATCTCAGATATGACAGCTAAAGTTTTTGGAAAATCTTGTTGAATTTTCATGTCTAAAGTCATAAATAATATCACTATACAATTTTTATAGTATCCTTTTTCCAAATTTGAATGAAACTGCTTAAGTCTGTTATTAGCAGCTAGAAAAGGGAAGGTAAGGAAAGAAAAGAAAATGTGACTAGAGGAGAAGTTAGGGGGAAAAAATGAAGAGAACTAGCAATGACATATTTCACTAAGTGCTTTGAAAACATTACCTCATTTTATTTCTTGCTAGAAACTTATTAAGTAAATTGTTACTATCCATTTGACAAATTGGAAAACTGTAGCTCATAGAGGTTAAATAATCTTAAGATCTTGCAGGATATAAATGTTGGATTGGAATTAATTAATAAAAAGAAATTATAATAAGTCAACTGGAAAACACCCAGCAGCCCAAGAACAAGAAAAGGGTCATGCTATGGAGTTCTAAAGAGAGATAACACTGAACCGATGTCCTGCAGTTAATGAGAGGGTGAAATGAGAGGCAGTGTATTATAGCTGGATCTCCTTGACCCCGGATGTGCCACAAAAATAAGATTCACACCATCGTGGACACTCAAAAAAGGGAAGAGTAACCACTTCAGGAACTATGAAAAAGAGCACTTGGTTCAGAAAGGGTCTTCTCCCAATGATGTTGGGCTCTTATCTTGTTAATTGTCCTGAAGGGTAAATGTAAGTACATACCATCAATTCAATGTAAGGCTCCCTAGGAAAGGGGGAAAGGTATATATAGGCCCCTATCTACAGATGGTCTCTGGAATCTCTGCATGGGTATTCAGTAGTAAAACAAAAACAAAATGTAATACCCTAAACTATAATTAAATCCTAAAACTTCAAGAGAAATGAGAGTTTAATAGAAATAGTTATTTGCTAAATTATATTAACAACACTAAACTGCATAGTTATTAATGTATATCAGAGTACATTCCTACTTTTTTTTTTTCAAGGAAGATTTACTTTTCAGTTTTGCAGGCCTTAGAGTCTCACGTTGGCTGGCATGAGTGGGGTAGAAAGATGCAGAGATGGGGACTATTCTGAGCTCAAAGGAGGAGGGAGAGCAAACCTCTGTGGGCTGGACCTATAGAGAATCTCATCAGAAAGATGTGTACAAATGATGTTCCACTTGGAAATGCTGACAAGTCTCCAAAAAAATATTAATACAATATTTTTATATTTATTTAAAACAAACTGTAGTCTTTTAATTGACATTTAGTTGAAATCATCTAATCTCTTTAGATATGGAAATGCTACCTCACTCCTTTTGCTTTTGCATCCAAAGGCAAAACATGGATGGGATATTGTAGGAAATGGTGTTGCAAAGTGGGAAGCCGTTAATAATTTCTATCAATATTTAAATGATAATTATGTCACAAGCTCTGGAGAGTGTAGAGATCTTTCCTTTCATTAAAAGATAACCCATGAAAACTCATGTACTTATAGAGAATATTCTGGTAACTAAATATAACTTTGCATCAGCTCAGTGACTCTTTATGAGAAAGACCAAAAAACGAAAAAGACTAAAAGTCAAAATGTCACACAGTAATTAAAAGAACCATTCCAAATTCATCTACATGACTTTAAATAAAAGGACAGAAAATTTGCATATAGAATGAGAGAGATCTTACTCCCAAGGCTAATGAAATTGTACTGGATGGAATATATATGAGTGAAGGATTGGACTTCATCATATTTAAGTTTTCTTCCATTTCTAAGATTATATGATTGAGGTCCTTTGAACTTACCTAAATATTTTGGATAAAAATATTCCTAGAAAAAAAAAAGAAAAGAAAAATTATATCTTAGCAAATCTAAATTTCACTATAAAGTTAAAATGATTTTAAGATGTTTTTATATTAAAAATGCAATAAATTACATGTAACTGTCATTTCCACATTATAACGTTTTTTCTATAGTAAAATATATACCAGGAGTAGATGACTAATAACATTAAGCCATAAGATGCTTAGGTTTAAAGCAATACTGATCAATTAAATCATGTTTCAAAGGCTTCTAAACTGAAAACAGGCTCCACTGAAGATGTTAAATGTGACTATATATGCTCCCTTTACGTAAATCTTTTAATTTTTCCATGATGGTTAGATACTCATTTGATACATCTCACATCATGCTGAGTACACACACCAGATTCATTGCTGAATAACAGTAACATAATTTGAATTGAATTAAAGTGGACATTTACCTTTTAGCATCTTATGTACATGTAATACCTTACTTATAAATTGGTTATGTACCAAGAATTTTTCTGTAAATCAGTAATTTGGACTAAGGAAAGCACTTCAGCAAAAGGAGAAAAATGTTAAAAATGATTTCTGATGGTAAGGTTCCCAGGCTAGTTTACAAAAGCCTTCTTAAGCCGTAATACGTCCAATATGCAGCATTAATAGCATAAGAACTCCTCATGAAAAACCAGTGTTTCTACACAAAAACAACTTCCAGTACAGAACATAACTTTCATCCAGGACACAATTAAAGTCCTCATTCCTTTCTCCTCTCACATATAAACCTACACAACACTTAGCTACTAGTTTATAAGATGAGATCTCCCACTAAGCAATTCAGACATCAGTGTTGTCATCTACAGAACAAAAGCCAGGATATAAACAATGATGAATTGGTTCAAAAGGAGATGATGTAATGGTGAAAGGACTATGTTACGGACAGTGGGGAGACAAGCAATAAAGTGGTGACTGGGAGTGTGGACTACGGTATGAGGGATGTGGGCAGGGAGTGTCTGGAGAAGGATAGAAAGTGAGAAGAGGGCTTCCCTGGTGGTGCAGTGGTTGAGAATCTGCCTGCTAATGCAGGGGACACGGGTTCGAGCCCTGGTCTGGGAGGATCCCACATGCTGCAGAGCAACTAGGCCCGTGAGCCACAACTACTGAGCCTGCGCATCTGGAGCCTGTGCTCCGCAACAAGAGAGGCCGCGATAGTGAGAGGCCCATGCACCGCGATGAAGAGTGGCCCCCGCTTGCCGCAACTAGAGAAAGCCCTCGCACAGAAACGAAGACCCAACACAGCAAAAATAAATAAATTAATTAATAAACTCCTACCCCTAACATCTTCTTTAAAAAAAAAGTGAGAAGCAATAACAAATGTTTTTTTCTCTTTCATTTCTCCCATTTCTTCCTTACTCTCTCCATCATCTCTTTCTCTTCTGTCAATAACACAACTGTCAGAATGAGTGGAGGGGAGGAAGCACATAAATGAGTTTCTTTTCTCTACTCTTTTTCCTCCCCTCCATATGGCTTCTATCTCACTCCCCATTTGCTACTCAGAGGCTAAGCTATGAGAACATATTTACAGTGTTAGATATACATGCTCAAGTATTTATGGGTAATATAATCAAATGAAATCTTGAGCATGCAGGCTTGCCTTCAAATGTTCCAGCAAAACAAAACAAAAATTAGAGTGGGTGGGGTACAGAATAGGCAGAACAAGAATGGCAGATTGGTGATAATCATTGAAAGGGAAAGTAGGTATATTGGGGTTTATTATATTGTTCTCCCTACTTTGGGATATATTTACAATTTCCATAATAAAAAGAAATTTGTGTATACGTGTGTGTGTGTGTGTATCTGTTTCCTATACAATACGAGTACACTGTTATATTGTGTGAAATAAAATATTTTTGTCTTAATTGCTTTTCCACAACAGGCAACAAAACTAAGACAAACATTTTGATTCAATCTTGGAGAGTGTTAAAAATGAATCTTCGGGTGGCTTGGGAAGAATTCCCTTTGAACCTATTAGAGTAGGTGGAGGTAAGAGGATTAAAGGGCGATCCCAGAAAACACAAGTTATTACTGTCTTGGACAAGTTCTCTAACTATAGACAAATGGTTCCTGCTTGTTATGGCTCATCTAGCCTCATAGTTCCAGGAACTAAGGCAGAGGTAAAGGAGGTACTTTGCGCATGTTTTCCTCCCTCATTTCCTTTGGGTTATACAGTTCATCTCAGGGAAAAAAAATCTGAGGTAACCCTGAAGGTTTATCAAACTTGAATTCTTCACCCTAATTCGTAGAGGCACTATTTATATTCCTGCTACCCACAGAACATGTTAAAGAACCCCCTTCTCTAGGAAAATTAGGGGACTAAAGATCAGATCTAGGGGCCCCATATTTCTGTATGATATTTAGGGGTCTTTGTGATTATTTTATTCTAGACTAAATTGGAAAAATTTATACACTAAAGGTATAAATTCCAACCGCAGGGACTATTGGTGATTTACAGTGGGCTGAGGAAACTTCCCAACAGTTTATGGAATAAATTAAAAGTATTCTCAGGGAACACAGTACTGTAATGAATCCTTTATTAAGCATTTACTCAGTACCTATTATGTACCAAGCTCTGAATTAGAGGCTCTGTTTTCTAAAGCTTGGTTAAAAATGCCAATGGAGGGGCTTCCCTGGTGGCGCAGTGGTTGAGAATCCGCCTGCCGATGCAGGGGTCACGGGTTCGTGCCCTGGTACGGGAAGATCCCACATGCCGCGGAGCGGCTGGGCCCGTGAGCCATGGCCGCTGAGCCTGCGCGTCCGGAGCCTGTGCTCCGCAACGGGAGAGGCCACAACAGTGAGAGGCCCGCGTACCACAAAACAAAATTTAAAAAATTTAAAAAAAAAATGCCAATGGAGAGAATTAATGAAGCATAGTGATAACAGTGTAGTCACAAAACACACACACACACTTGAGATGCCTTCCCCTCACCCAACACTACAAAATCCTGGTTGGGAGAAAGTAGTTACAAACCATGAGGTTCATACTATTTGTGATAATTAGGTATAGTTGAATTATAGTTTGGTCATGGCACACTGGTTTTGGCAAATAGTGTCTCCCTAACAAGCCCACTTTCCTTTGAAGGTAATTCCTCCTGAAACACTTCAGTGGGTACATGTGGAAGGTGATATACATAATCATTAACTTTAAAAAGAAACACAAGGGAACACAGACTCAAGCTGCAAACATTCTGTCTGTAACTGTATGTCTAGGTATGCCAACTTACCACTTTTTATGAATTCTTACCGTTTCAGGGTCATTTTCAAAGACCTCCCTGGCTTCTTCTTTATTGCACAGTTCTTCAATGCATTCTCTTTCAAGATTACCCTTTTTTGTTTCTTCAATCAAAGAATTTGCACGGCTTTTCCTAACCAGGACTTGTGAAGCATGTTGCTTCGACAAAACTGAAGAAAAAAAAAAAGTTTACATGAACAAATCTTTCATTTCTCCACCTAAAATATTATATTAAGCAATGATATATTATATAAATCATTTTCTGCCAGTAAATTGTGTGCCATTTAAAGTTAGTATGCTATTTAAAGTTATGCCTGCCTCAGGACTTCCCTGGTGGCACAGTGGTTAAGAATCCGCCTGCCAATGCAGAGGACATGGGTTCGAGCCCTGGTCTGGGAAGATCCCACACGCCACGGAGTAACTAAGCACGTGTGCCACAACTATTGAGCCTGCGCTCTAGACCCACAAGCCATAACTACTGAGCCCGTGTGCTGCAACTGCTGAAGCCCACGCGCCTAGAGCATGTGCTCCACAACAAGAGAAGCCACTACAATGCGAAGCCCCCGCACCGAAACAAAAAGTGGCCCCCGCTTGCCGCAACTAGAAAAAGCCCACTCGCAGCAGTGAAGACCCAATGCAGCCAAAAATAAATAAATAAATAAATTTATTAAATAAATAAAAATTAAAGTTATGCCTGCCTCAGTAGGGTTGAATTGAGGAAAACACGTGGATACATAAGCACTTTGGTTAACAACTCAAAGACAACTCAAAGAGCAGTTTGGTGTGTAGCTACAGCGCTTGTCTAATGATCTACACAAATTATTCAAGCTTATGCTTGAGGTCTAACATACCAAACAATAATTTAATGTTTACCTCGTTATGACTACATTGGTAAAAGCATCATGCTGAAATGACTATAAAGTCATAGCCACAGCAACTTTAAAGCTAGAGTAAAAAACTTAGTCAGTTTTAATGGAAAACTTGTGTGATCTCTGTGGAGAAAGAGAAATGCAGGAGTACAGTCCAATCAGCTATTTGAAAGATACTTGATAGGCTAAAACACCTGATTATTTATACAAACAAGAAAATAAAATTCCATGGCAAAAGGAAGACCTTATGCAAAGCACAAAATACAGAAGAGAAAAAAATCAGTAACTTTGAGTATATAAAAAATTTTAAGCAGTTGACAAACGACGATAAAAATAACAAAGTTCAACATCAAGCAACAGATTGCAGGAAAATATTTCCATCATATATTACAGAAAAAAATACATCCAGAATTTATAAACAACTTTTGCAAATTAAAGAAAAAATAATACAACAATATGCCAACCAATACAGTAATGTGTGCAAGGTTAAAAACAAAATAAAATATAAACAAAGCAATACCATTTACACATCACTACAGAGAAAATGTAAAGTAGCCAATAAACATGTGAAAAGATGTTTAACACAAAGTTTTAAAAACAGTTGGATTTTTGCCTAATAGATTTGCAAAAATTTAAAAGATGGATAATATCAAGTATTGGTGAGTGTAAGTGGAAACAAGTATTCTTGTACAATGGTGGTAGGAATATAAACTGATAGGTATTATTTGAAGATAATTTGGTAGTATCTGAAAATTAAAAGTACATAATACTCTTCAATTCAACAATTCTGCTTCTAAGTAGGTCCAACAGATATGCACGTGTTGCTGAAAAAGGTATGTATAGAATGTTTATTGAAAGATTGTTTGGAGACTTCCCTGGTGGCACAGTGGTTAAGAATCCGCCTGCCAATGCAGGGGACATGGGCTTGATCCCTGGTACGGGAAGATCCCACATGCCGCAGAGCAACTAACCCCGTGCACCACAACTACTGAGCCTGCGCCGCAGCTACTGAAGCCCGCGTGCCTAGAGCCCGTGCTCGGTAACGAAAGAAGCCACTGCAATGAGAAGCCCACGCACCGCAATGAAGAGTAGCCCCCTGCTCACCACAACTACAGAAAGCCCACGCACAGCAACGAAGACCCAAAGCAACCAGAAAAAAAAAAAAAAGAAGATTGTTTGTATTATCCAAAAATTAGAACTTCCCTGGTGGCACATTGGTTAAGAATCCACCTGCCAGTTCAGGGGACATGGGTTCGAGCCCTGGTCCTGGAAGATCCCACATGCCACAGAGCAAATAAGCCCGTGTGCCACAACTACGGAGCCTGCACTCTAGAGTCCGTGAGCCACAACTACCGAAGCCCGCACACCTAGAGTCCACGCTCCACAACAAGAGAAGCACCATGATGAGAAGCCCGCACACCGCAACGAAGAGTAGTCCCTGCTCATCGCAACTAGAGAAAGCCCGCACACAGCAAAGAAGACCCAACGCAGCCAAAAAAGAAAAAAAATTAGAAATGACCTAAATACCTATCAAGAAGGGAATGAAAAAATAAACTATATAATACATTTGTACAGTAGAATAATATGTGGCTATTCAAAAGAAGGAAGATACTTCTGCACTGAAGATCTCCAAGATATACCATTAAATTAAAAAGTGCAAATTGTAGATGCTACATCTATAGTATAATCCTATATATACCAGCCATACTTGTAGATATGTAAACATCATGTGGACAAACACAGAGAAAAGACACTCAAGCTACAATCTGCAATTATATTTGAAGAAAAGAATGGAGAGTATGAGCCTTATCATTTTAGAATGTGAGTAGAACATTGTTTTTTAATGAAAACATTTTAAATCACAAGTAAAATCTACAAGTAACATTTTTTAATCCTGATTTTTTTTTTTTTTTTTTTTTTTTGCGGTACGCGGACCTCTCATTGTTGTGGCCTCTGCCGTTGCAGAGCACAGGCTCCGGACGCACAGGCTCAGCGGCCATGGCTCACGGGCCCAGATGCTCCGCGGCATGTGGGATCTTCCTGGACCGGGGCACGAACCCATGTCCCCTGCATCGGCAGGCGGATTCTCAACCACTGCGCCACCAGGGAAGCCCTAATCCTGATTTTTAACCACAAATGTTTCTTTGACTAGGAAGATAAGCAAATAATATAAATAGCTAAATTTCTTTTTCTCTTATTTCTCTTATAACTCTGTAAATAAGAATTAATCAAAAGTTGACAATAGAATGAAGAAAAAGAAAAGCAAAAGGACTAAGTAATCAACACTCACCATAATTATTAGTTGAATATCTTTCAAGAATTACATTTATTTATTTATCTATTTTAATTTTATAAGGGTTTTCTCACTTACCAAAACAGAAGTTTAAATGTGATGATTAACTAATAAAAGTGTTTGAGTTATATTTTTAACCCTATCTCTCACCATCTTTATCACTGCTCAAGATCAAATCAAGGCTGTGTGCATCTAAAAGTTATTCTGTGAGCATGCCACCCGCCAACTGTATTGCTAACTGATAAATGGCAGCCCAATCAACAATGAAAGGGTTGACATTGCAATTATCTCATTTATTTGAAATAGTTTTAAGCATGCTACTTGATAATAAATATAGCAAAAACTTGGCCCTTCTGGACTTCAAAACAAATATGTGAGTCTTTCTGAAAAAACAATAACACTTTGTATTAAACATAAATATTTTGATACAATAATAAAACAATCAAGGTCAAATGCAGTTGGGAAACAAAACATAAACATCACTCCTTGGCATTTCTTCCTTACAGAATATTAAGTTTTAGAATGCAGAGGTTAATATTGATATTTAAGAATATCTCTTTCCCTATAAGGGCCCCCACTGCAGGACACAGACCAGCTGTAATAACACATCCTATATTCATGTTTGGGGAAGTTCTCAATTGTCCAGGGAGAACCAAGGTGTGGTTTAAAAGAATGCTCACAAACATTTATAAAACTAGAAGGAAACAAAGTAACCTCCATTATTTCAGAGATGATGAAAATCAGGAGCATACAAGATATTTGCTCTAACTTATAAAGCTAATAAATAGCAAAAGTGCAACTTAGATCACAGGCATCCCAATGCTCAGACCTGCAACCATCCATTGCTATTTGCTGCTGTTTTTCAAAAAAGAGGGAGAAGTTTCACTGTCTCAGATGATAAGAGGAATATTAAAAATGAAAATTGTTACACCTCTAACCTAAAGGATAATGAAGCTAATAATTTAAAAAATAATTTTGTCTAAATAAATTTTGCCTGAATTTGAACGTTTATGTTTTAGTTCATCTGGGTTCACCTCAATAATACTTCCAAGTGGCGTGATATTTAAAAATTTCCAAAGTGTATATTAATGATTTCATTTGATCCTCACATAAATAATGAAATATATTACAGGACAGAATTATCATCCCCATTTTCCTACTGAAGAAAATGGAGCTAAAAGAGGTTACATGGTTTTTTCAAGGTCATAGAGCTACAAAGTTGTGCTATTGGGACAAGAATTTAAATGTACCCATCCTCCTAGTCCAACACTCTTTCTTCTATGTATTCTGCCACTTAAATGCCCACAATGCTCTTGATTTAAAAAAATAAATTATGTGGTTGTGTAGTGGACATGTTTGGTATCTTAAATAAGACATTTACAGTCCTTTATAAAAAAGATCCAGCCATCTAACAGAGTGTGCTTTCAAAGGAGTCTACTATTCCTTGTCAAAAAGATACAAACATGATATCACAGATCCAAACTAAGAACTACAGAACTGTAGGATGAGACAAATATATGTTCCAAAGTGTTTTTATCAGCTGGCTCAAAGTCAATCTGCCCAAAAATCTCTACCCTGCTGGCATGCAGGCATGTCTAAAAAGTTCCATTATTTATCATAATAATAACTATGGCACCATAAGCACCTAAATGCTCTTTTTGCATTATCTCCTATTAATCCTATCACAACTGTTATACACATGAACTAACTGAAACTCAGAGAAGCTGAGTTTAATCTTACCAAGTTCACACAACTGAGAACAGTCAGTCAAGCCTGCCTCCAAAAGCCATTCTCTTTCTGCATTACCACATTGTCTCTAATTATTTGTTTCACTTCTTTACATCAGGAAGTTTTTCAAGAAAGTCCTTGTGAAAACACAACTATGTGCTTGAAAAGTGTTACATTCATATTCAAATTTTTAGGTTATAATGTTTAGTTAATGAGTCTTTCAAGATTAGAAATATGACTGAATCTGCTTGATTTTTTTAACTTAATCTGAACAGTGCCCATAGAAGTTGAACAATTATGTCAATAACATAAACCATTATGAAAATATTAACTAGAATTCTTTTTTGAAATTGTCTTCACAGCCTTCACATGTTCCCTTCAATATTTTCTGTGGGGACCAATTTTTTTTTCAACATAAATTTGACTATATAACAGAAAGTAATTTATTGTTGTTGGTACTTCACTTAAGCATCTGTAATAAGGATAGTGGGGTTAGTTAGCATTGCCTCTACTCACGGGAAAATTCCCTCACAGTTCAATTCAGTTCGACCTTGGTCAAGGATTAATGGAAAATGTTAAAAGCCCCTTTCCCACTTAGTTGTCCAAGTTTGCCACCTTCTGTTCAGAGGGGTCAGGACCACAGAGCTGCAGGTTGTCCAAAACTGATCAGTCAGATGTGGGTCTAAGAGGAAGAGGTCTAAGCTTTAGGATAGTTCATCCTCTGAATCTCTTCTATTCTGCTCTCTTGTCTTTGCAAAGATGGTTCTCACATTCCTCCCTCCAAGAGCTCTTCTCTTTTTAAATTCTGCTTTCTGTCTCTCTTTTGGCCCTTGATATTTGGCATCTCAAGAACGAAAAACTGTCCGTAAAAGAATGTGTCTGAGAAGGGAATTTTAGGCTAGCATTTGGTTTGGCAGAGTGTTTGAATCTTTGTTTCTTCTTCACTGTGGGACGGGGTCAGGGAGAATGGCATTCAATGTACAAATAGAACAATTAGATAATACTTTGAGATATAATTGTGCCTCCTATGTCTCAACTGTTGAAATGGCATGTTTTGCTTACAAAAAGACTGATAAAAATAGAATCGCATGATATAGGAAAACCATTAGTTAATGATGATGGGAAATTTTATTTTACAATTTTATTTTAAATAATCACATGTTAATTAAGTATAAAATCTTTCATTTTTATCATAAAGATTTATACCACAGAAGATTTATAATTGAGGAGGGATATTAAAAAATGTGAAGTTTGCAAGGACTAAGAAAAAATCAAAATAGATTTTTAATTAGGCATTCATCTTAAGAGAATCAAATATCATAAGAGGTAGGTCTGGATAGGTTTAAATCTGGGAAACAAAAAGAGGATATAAAATAATCTGTGAATTATATGTTGCACATATAAAGGTGAGTTCTATAACATTCGGATTAGAAAGGATGAGGGTTGGCATTTATTTAGAAGTAGGAAAGCAAGTGTCATTTAAAAAATGTGACCATTGACCCCCATTCTGGAACAGATCAATGAATGGGTAGGGAAACAATGCTTGAACTGTTCAGCCACAAGGGAAGTGAAAGGGACCTCTCCTTACTTGAAGATTTAATTGTAACTAATTTACAGCCCCTAGTCTAGGGGACAAAAAAAGTAAATCAAACACTCTAACCAATTCTCCCCAAGATTAAACCTTTGCTTTAGCCATAGACAGAGAAAGCAGTACATTTTATTCAATAGTTATTCCTTCCAAAACAACAAATATGTCTACCCAAAAGACAGAACAGGCACCTTATTACCCAGAAAAAAACTACATTGTCCATTTCTGTTATGTCATGTGTTTGTTCTTGATAAGTGATAAATTAAGGTACTTCTTTTGAAGGAACTCAGAGTTCAGATTTTGGCAAGGTCTGAAGAGGAAATTTCTAGAGCCCTGTCTTTTCTTCTCTAGACCAACTACACTGCATACTGGCTACACTTTCTGAGGCTACAACAGGAGGTCTCTTTTTAGGATGTGCAGCAAGATATTCATGTAGTCAGCTTGCTTTGTCTTTTTTATCTCCTACACATTAGGACACCAAAACACCATCTGATTCGATGTCACGTAGCAAGAGGTTACAGCACAGTAAACGTCTTGTTTTTGTTCTATTTGACCTATTTTGTTAGGGTGGCATCAATTAATATAATTAGTTCACTGGCCTGTGTCTGTATTTATGTTTGGAAAAGCAAAAGGCAACAATAAGAGAGCTGGCCTAATTCTGCAATACCCCACTTCCTGCGACATCTCCCAGATCTCCCCAATAAGCAAGTCTGAAGCAAGCTTAGAGGTTTAGAAAGACTCTAGATCTTAAGGGCTTCCCTTTTGACTCTTAGGATGTTACTATTTTTTAAGTGCTGATGTGGAAATGAGATTATTTGGAATACTGGTAAAGCATCGAGTAGGTGTTTATAATTCAATGTAATTTCTACCAGCCTTTCAGAACTCCCTGTTGACTTTCTAAAAGGCCATAAGACACAGTCTAAATAACAATGGAGTAAAATAACTTAGGAAAGGAGAGAAAATGATTGGGATAAGGAGTCGAGGAAAAGAAGGGAAATAAAACAAGTAATAAGGAAAGGGGCATTTAACATATACCATGTGGGAGAAAGCTAGTAGAGCAACTAGAAAGAGTTATTTTCAAAGAGTCATGTCCTCCTTACCTTGACAACTGCCCTCGACCAATTCCCACAAAGTCTCCTAAAGAGAAGCCTACCCAGTTACCTAGGACTGATAACAAGTTTCCCAAAAGCAATGTCCTGTTAGAAAAACAGACCTCAACAACCACAGTAGAACCCTAAGCCAGCTACCTAGTCAATCTAATCAACTTAGGACTGTCTTCAAAAAATATGAAATAACAGCTAAAAATCACTAGATATTTGCATAAAATTAATAACATGAAAGAGAAGGTCAAGAGGAACATACAGACTCCAAAGGAAATAAAGGTAATTGAAGACACAGAAGATAACTTTAAAAAATCTATAACCAACATCCTAAATAAATTGAGAGAAACTGGCATCCATAAAACAAAAGTATGCTATGAAAAAGTAGAGAACTAAAATATGATTTCAAAATAAAAAACTTAATGGATGAACTGAAAAATAGAATGGACTATTCCCCACCCTGCAAAAAGTCAGCCCTTTTTCATTCTTATCACACTGACAAAGATTTTAAAAGTTAATATCCAATGTTGGCAAAGATTAGAGGAATTAGACACTTAAAATCTACTTTTAAAATCAGATTTCCAAGGGAAATCTAACAATATGTGTCTAAAACGTTCAAAATAGGTGCACTCTTAAACTGTTATATATAGGATGGATAAAAAACGAGGTCCTACTGTATAGCACAGGGAACTGTATTCAGTATCCTGTAATAAACCAAAATGGAAAAGAATATGAGAGAAAATGTATATATGTTTGTATAGCTGAATCACTTTGTTGTAAACCTGAAACTAACACAACATTGTAAATCAACTGTACTTCAATACAATTTAAAAAAAAAAACAGTAATTGGGGGCCACCTTGGAGGCTGTCTACCACAGGCCAAAATGATTTTTCCCTTTGGATGTTTCCTGTATTTTGTTATTGCTATTGTGTTTTTCCCCTGGGTACATATTTTTAGAATTTTTCATTACATTTGAGAGTAAGATTTTCCACCAGTTAAAAAAAAAAATAGGCACACTCTTTAGATATTCAACTAACAATTCAATTGCTAGGACATTAAACTGAGGAAATGAACATGGACATATGTAAAAAAATATACATGAATATGTTCATCACAATATTGTTGATACAAGCAAAACAATGGAAATAATTTAAATGTCCAAAAATATGATTTTAGTTAAATATATTATGATGAACATATATAAATGAAAATTATAAATCTACTTTAAAGTGTGACATAGATTTTAATTTATTGATATAAAAACATTTATCATTTTTAGATGAAATATCAAGTTACAAATAATATGTAGAGCAAAATTCCATTCTTTTGCTTATATATTTTAATTTCTAAGAACGTATATATACAAACGGGCTTAGAAGAATATAAAGCAAAATGATACATAGGTCTCTTGCTAGTGAAACTACAAATGCATTTTTTAAGCACATTATATTAAGCGTGGATTATTTGAATGGTTTAAAAATGTAAGGAGATAGTAGGATATAGCTGGTAGTTTAAGTTGAGGAATGATGTCCAATAAGGACAGAAGGTCACAAGGGAACCCTAAGAAACTCTAACATTTACGGAAAAGGAGAGATCATCAAAACGACAGAAATAGAATTAGTAACACATACATATGCAGAGAGAGAAAGAAAATTTGAAGATAATGCTTATAGACATAAAAGGAGGTCAATTTCAAAAGGATAAATTTCAACACTGTCAAATGTTGCAAAGAAGTTATTAATAATAATTACTATTATTTAGGATGAGAGCTAAAATGTATACAGTTGGTTTAACAATAGGATCGCCATTAACATTCTCAGTCCCCAGTACAGTGGGAGGGTGAGAAGAGAGGAGACCTCCAGAATAAACTGTTTCTTCAAGAAGATCAAAGGAGAATAAGAAGAGAAAGAGTGGGTAATAACTTTAAACAGAGGCAGAGAAAACATAATGTTTTCCTAAAGTCGGGAAGGTACATCGCGGAATAGCTGTGAAACTCAATGAGAAAATGCCAAATATGCTATTTTGAAAGATGGAAAATATCATATAATTGCAGGAAGTTACAATTTTATCATTTTTATGGAGATTTAAAAGCCAGTGTTCTTGAATGTGTCCTTTTAAAGTCCATTCCAAAAAATGGACCAGAGGACTAAGAAGAATTATGCTAATGGCCTAGAACCCAGTAAGAGCCGGTTCCTATTACCACTCCTCTGTAGAAAGACTCACAATCTATGTGGATAAATTATCCTTATTTTATTTTCCCTCAAGCCTGGAGATTTCAATTTCTATATTTGGAACAATGTAATATAAATGAAGGGGTTTTTCCCCATACTAGACCTAATAACACTTAATTTATTACGTTTAGAAAAAACAAAACTGCAACTTTAAAAAATTAAAGCAACGTTTGCACTTTAAAGTTAGCCTTAGAAACCCCAGTTCCTAAAGGTCCTCTGTTACCCTCACATCTAATAATTTTTTACTGAAGACCTTCCCTACAGCTGCGTTCTCCTGCCATGGGGCTCAGCTTCTTTTCTCCCTTCTCTGACATCCTCTCCCCTTCTCTTTCCCTGGCCACCGTCTACTGCCACTCCTGCAAATTTCTGTTCACTTCTTATGCAGAATCATTTATCTATCTTCTCTGCTATGGCCTTACAGACCAGAATGATTCAAACTCTAAGTGTAGGAATTACCTGTGGGTCTTGTTAAAATGCGTATTCTGGGCTTCCCTGGTGGCGCAGTGGTTGGGAGTCCGCCTGCCGATGCAGGGGACACGGGTTCGTGCCCCGGTCCGGGAAGATCCCACATGCCGCGGAGCGGCTGGGCCCGTGAGCCATGGCCGCTGAGCCTGCGCGTCCGGAGTCTGTGCTCCGCAACGGGAGAGGCCACAACAGTGAGAGGCCCGCGTACAGAAATTAAAAAAAAAAAAAATTGCGTATTCTGAGTCAGTAGGTCTGAAGTGGGGTCAGAGATACTTCATTTCTAATAAACTCCCGGGTAATGCTGCTGCTGGTCCACGGACCACACTTGAATCATAAAGCTATAGACCATGTTTTGGGGACTTTACTTTCTAAATCTAAAGCCATTTTCCAGGCAATTTCTAAAATAATAACAGTTCTCACCATAGGAATAATTTCAATATCAACTGCTAAAATATTTTTTTCAAGCTGCCACATTAATAGCCAACTTAATGTCATTATACTAAGTCATCAGCTGGTCTGTTCGTAGGCATGTTAATTATGCTCTCTGTCACAAATTTTATTCAGATAGTTAAAGCAACCTTACACTGTGTAATATACATCACCAGAGGTTTAAATGGGCAACAAGTATTTGTGCTTCTCTTAGAGGAAGAAACAGTAATCTTAACCGTGGAGGAAAAATGTTTTTAACACAGACAGTGCTGACCAAATATTCCATGTGCTTCCTTGCATTGGAAGCAGATGTGAGTTTTGTTACTTCCACGCTAAGACGGTTAAGAACAAGTACGAAACTGAGTTATTTGTACTGAGGTGGATGGACCTACAGTCTGTCATACAGAGTGAAGTAAGCCAGAAAGAGAAAGACAAATACCATATGCTAACACATATATATGGAATCTAAAAAAAAAAAAAAAATGGTTCTGAAGAACCTAGGGGCAGGACAGGAATAAAGACGCAGACGTGGACTTGGGGACACTGGGAGGGTGGAAGGGTAAGCTGGGACGAAATGAGAGAGTGGCATGGACATATATAAACTACCAAATGTAAAATAGATAGCTAGTAGGAAGCGGCCGCATAGCACAGGGAGATCAGCTCAGTGCTTTGTGACCACCTAGAGGGGTGGGATAGGGAGGGTGGGAGATGAAAGAGGGAGGACATATGGGGATATATATATATATGTATAGCTGATTCACTTTGTTATAAAGCAGAAACTCTAACAAACCATTGTAAAGCAATTATACTCCAATAAAGATGTTTAAAAAAAAAAAAGAACAAATATCCCTCCTCCATTGCTTTCCTTTCTTGTGGGGACATTGGATACCATGTGTCCCAGATGGTAAAACTAGAGATGTAAGAGATTTACACAAACCACATTGAACTTTACATGACTAAAAAATAAACTCTTATTTTACTAAGTCACTGAGATTCGGTGATTTGGAGACTAATTTGAAGATTTGTGGATTAAAGTGTTATCACACCATAGCATATCTTACCCTAATTAACATAAGATTATGAAAAATTTAAACTAATGCCTATATTCAATAATGTGCTAATTTGCTACTTCATTAATTCTTTTTTTGGGCCTCTCACTGTTGTGGCCTCTCCCGTTGCGGAGCACAGGCTCCGGACGCACAGGCTCAGCGGCCATGGCTCACAGGCCTAGCTGCTCCGCGGCATGTGGGATCTTCCCAGACCAGGGAACGAACCCGTGTCCCCTGCATCGACAGGCATACTATCAACCACTGCGCCACCAGGGAAGCCCTCCTTCATTAATTCTAAAAGTAAGAGAGTTCTAGTGAAAGCATAAAACACATAGATAAGACAGAGTACTTCAGCTTATTCCTTGAATAAAATAAACAATAAAGCAAAAGAAAGGAAAAAAAGCCCTAAATATATTTAAATATTAGAGAATAGCACCAAGAAAATATCAATTTTCTAAATTATCCTATAATATAAATGGGGAAATAAAGACCTTAGAAACCTCTATCACATCAATCCATGATCCAAAAAAAAAAAAAAAAAAAAGGAACAAAATCTTATAAAATATCCTAAAGTCTGAGAAGGCTAAGGACAGATCACCTGGTATGGTTGGGAGGACAATAAAGAGAAAGAGTCTTTCAAAAAGGAGGACTGGCATATGAAAAGACCACAAGGGAGAGAGGACAGAGAAGGACCATTTTTCAGAAGAGGGGCAGGTAAAGCTCATTTGGAGGAAAAGATTTGGAAGCCTCCTGATCATGAGTCTTGTACACCACGTTCAGACTTCAGAAACAGAAGAGACAAAAAGCAGTTGGAGGGCTTCCGTGGTGGCGCAGTGGTTGGGAGTCCGCCTGCCGATGCAGGGGACACGGGTTCGTACCCCGGTCCGGGAGGATCCCACGTGCCGCGGAGCGGCTGGGCCCGTGAGCCATGGCCGCTGAGCCTGCGCTCCGCAACGGGAAAGGCCACAACGGTGAGAGCAGATGCCTCCTACTGATTTTTTTAGAAGCAAACTGCCATTTTGTGGAGAGGATCACATGGTGGGAATGGTGGGTGCCTTCACCAGCTGAGGGCCTGAGTCCTACATCTGCCAAAAACAGAATTCTGTCAATAATCCGTGAGTTTGGAAGAAGATTCCAAGCGTCAAATGAGATCTCGGCTCTGGTGGACCCCTTGATTTTATCCATGTGAGAACCTGGAGCAGCGCCCTGAACTTGTGCCTGGACTTCTGACCTATGAACCTATGAGATAATAAATTATGTTGTTTTAAGATGCTAAGTTTGTGGTAACTTGTTATGCAACAATAGAAAACTAATACTCAAGGCATGTATAACTTTGAATTAGGCTGAATGTATCAATATTGCTAATTTTGTTCCATGCGCTAGCTAGAGCCCCAGCTTCAGTTCTAACAGCTGGTTTGGTTAACTAATGCTATCGCAGACAAACTCTTGGCACGCACTGAACAACACTGAAATGCCAGACATTCCTTGACATAATATCAAAGAAAGAATAGGAGTCAGATGTTCTGGATTGAATTGTTCATGTGGCTCCTACCTGTTCACCACCTCACTTATCCACCCCACTCCATAACAGAAGAAAAGAATATATTTTCGTGACTATCATAGATTATTGAGGAAATCACCGGAATTTTTAAAAAGCATTGTACTAGCTGTTCTCCCTAGGTAGGAAATCTTGCTGGGAGGGGCTGCAATGAAAATGGGCTCCCAGATCTCAGGTGGGATGGGAGGAACCTGGGTGGCTGAGCTCAGGTAGCAGCCTGTACTGACCTGAATCAAAGTCAGTGCTCAAATCTTGGAGAAAGGATTAACAGGCAAAGATCTCCCAAAATTAGATGGAGAGACAACCCACAAAATTCTTCACTGAGTTTTTCACCCCAAACTCTCTGGGTTAGCAGATAGAGGCCGTATAGTTACAATACAAAGAAATCACCACCTTGCCTTAATTACCAGTCGAATCAGTGGATGAATACAGAACCTCTTGAATGAAGGAGAAGAAAGATGACCTTGAGGAAGCATCTGTAAACTTTTCTCCTAGTTTTCTCCAAAGCAAAATAAATGCACCGCGTAACTGCACTAAGGAAAAAGACTCTCAAAACTTTATTCATTATTAGATGCCTAAGATCTAAGATCAAAACACCTAAGATCTAAGGTATGCTGTTCAGAATTGAGGATTATGGGGCTCAGCTGATAAAGGGAATTCTGTCCTGAAACTATAGGCCCAATCAGACTCAATTTCAAACTGTGATTCCTTCTGATTCCTTCCCCAGGCCTAAGAGCACTGAACTACTTTCTGCAAAAATCTGGTCATGTCGGAATATTCCTGCTCAAGTGAGAAACAAGTTGTTATACACCTGGCTGTCCATTACGGAGATGCAAGAATAGATTTTAATGGACCTCTTATTTTTGAGGCATATTCCACTTTTAGATGTTCTACTCTGAGCTTTTTACTATGAGTCCAAAAGCTGCCAAGTGTAGGTGGAAACCAAAATAAGAGAATGCTCTCTAGCTAGTTCAAAGTTCATTTCAAACAGTCTGTCATGTAGCCGAGCCAGTGACTCATCAGATCTAATTTGGCTTAAATGGTCCATAGGACAGCAGGGTACTCTTGAGACACCCTAGCAAGTCCCAGAAGAAGAATTTCAGTAGTGATCCCTTTGAGTTGGGAGCAAGTCACATTTGTTTCAGCAATTATTTTCCCTTTGAGAATCTATTCCTGGTGCCCTTTTGGACTTTTGTGAGGTGAAGATCTGATCACAGGACAATGTGATTTGAACAGCTCATCATGAACTAGATGCTATGTTTTTCATCTAGCCATAAATTTAGTTGTGACAGCAGTTCAACTGTGAAATGTTCAAATGGTATGAATGGGATGAGCTAAAAGCACCACTAAGTGGCCTGGGCCAGTTTCTCATTCTCCTGACTTCTTTCCCTCCCTCTACCTCCCTTTATGGACTCATGAGGAAAGGCCTACAACCAAGAATGAAAAGGAAAAGATGCCTCAGTGTGATGTACCAACATGAGCCAGAGGTAGACCTGCTACAAAGCTACAGCCAGAAATGAACTACGGCCTCTCTCAAGGGTGATCCTGAAGGGCACAGGAGAAATAAAACCTTCACAAGAGGCAGACAGATAAGCAGTTATTTCTCATTGTCCACTTTGCTTAGAATGAGAAATTATCAGAGATCAGAATTTTTGCTACTTTCTCAATAGTTACAAATGATCTGTCCAGTTGTTCAGAGACCTATAAAGAGTTAGATCTTAGGCCTAGAAACAAGGAAGTTTGGGCAGGAATTGCCCCAGAGCTGAGAATATTTGTGTTCTAAGTGGACAGCCCCATACCAGGGAGGTTCTTAATTTAAAAAGGGGGCAGAATGGCCCACTTAATGATTGTCAGTTGTGGTTCTTCTCAAGGTAATCTAGTGCAAGGCTCACAAACTCAAAAATCAACAAGTGTCTGATAGGTACCATAAACAAGGGAAGAGAATTTGGTGACAAACAATGAGGAATGTTTGGAATTATGGCAAACTGGGGAGGATATAATCTATCTAAAGAAGGTAGCTGTGAATCAGCTCTAGCTGAATCTTTTTTTTTTAAGATTTTTTTTTTGACATGGACATTTTTAAAGTATTTATTGAGTTTGTTACAATATTGCTTCTGTTTTATGTTTGGGGTTTTCTTTGGCCACAAGGCACATGGGATCTTAGCTCCCTGACCAGGGATTGAAACTGCACCCCCTGCATTGGAAGTCGAAGTCTTAACCACTGGACCGCCAGGAAAGTCCCAGCTCTAGCTGAATCTTGCTGTGTTGGAATGTGGGCCCAGAATTGCCAGATCTTCCTTTGTTTTTCAAAAGAAGTTATAAAAACAAATTTTTGGATGAAATTTTCTGATTTTTTTTTTTTTTTTTTTTTTTGCTGTACGCGGGCCTCTCACTGTTGTGGCCTCTCCCGTTGCGGAGCACAGGCTCCGGACGCGCAGGCTCAGCGGCCATGGCTCACGGGCTCAGCCGCTCCGCGGCATGTGGGATCTTCCCGGACCGGGGTACGAACCCATGTCCCCTGCATCGGCAGGCGGACTCGCAACCACTGCGCCACCAGGGAAGCCCCAAATTTTCTGATTTTTAAATTGCTATGAGGACCAACACACAACTCTGTGGGTACATATGGCCTTCAGGCTGTTGCTTTGTGTCACTCAGTTTAGTGCTTGTTCGATATTCATAAAAAGGCAGCCATGGTGGCAAGGATGGAGACTACATGTAGACTCAGTTACACAGACTTTCCCTCATGAACAGTCACAGACTCTTGCTGTTAGCAGAATTGCTATTCATTCAGCTGTTGTAAATCGGACAGATTACAAATGCCAACCAGTTACTTGATGAATGGCTGTCTAGTTAGGGCACTTTCTTCATGAAGGAGCAGCAATTTGGACTCAGAGGTAGAGACATTTATTCTTATTTGGATTTAATTTTTCCATCAGCACCCCTACTGGAAGACTTGTTCAATGCTTTATGCTAAGCCATACAACTTTAGAATTAACTCCACAATTAAAGAAATAAGTCAATGGGATGATTATTATGGTTTTCATTGGTCTTATTGTGTACTCTAAGATCTGGAAAGAGCTAGCCTTATGGAATTATGGACTGATCAATTATTGAGGGCTCAGTTATTGCCTTTTGAGACACAGTACTATCTTCCAAAATGTTTTTTTTTTTTTAAAGTGGTACATTCTCTGAACCAGCAATCATTAATATTTGGTGCTCTTTTTCCTAAAGCCAAAATACACAGGTTAGGAGTGAAGGTAGAAAGGGAAGAAGTACTTGTCATGATTTGATGGTTAGTGACTCAGTTGAATTGTGTCCTTTATAAAAATGGTGAGGTCCTAATCCCCCAGTACCTATGAATGACTTTATTTGGAAATAGGAGCTTTGCAGATGATCAAGTTAAGAAGAAGTAATAAGAGCAGGCCTTAATCCAACGACTCATGTCCTCATCCAAAGGGGAAATTTGGAACAGGGACAGACATGTATAGAGGAAAGATGATGTGAAGACACTGGGAGAAGGCCATCTACAAGCCAAGGAATGTCTGAGGCTACTGGAAGCTAGGACAGAGGCATGGAACAGCCCTCAGAAGGAACCATTTCTGCTGACACCTTGATCCCAGACTTCTAGTCTCCAGAACTGTGAGACAATAAATTCCGTTGTTTAAGCCACCCAGGTTGTGGTACTTTGTTATGGCAGCCCTAAGAAACTACAGTAAGTCCCCTACATACGAACCTTCAAGTTGTGAGCTTTCAAAGATGCGAACACGCACTCGAGTGTCCAATCACATAAGTTAGTTCAGGTGTCTGGCGTACACTGTCACGTGCATGCATCCTCTACAAGTAGTTGTGCTTTTGTGTACTTTACTGTATAGAGTACAGTAGTACAATAACTTTGTTTCAAGCCCAGGATGTCCGAAAGCAAGAGGAAAAGCAGCGCTGATGTAGCTGGTACACCTAAGAAGAGGTTCATGATGCAGGAAATGGCAAAGGGATTTTCTTTATTTGAGGAGGCACTGTTAGTTTTTGAGGCTCAGGAACCAAATGTAGAACTGTACATGAAGGCTGCAGCAACCGTTCAGAAAGCAATCCAGTGCTACCGTGTCATCTATGACAAGAAAAAAAGCTGCTCCCCAGACATTGCTGGATCGTTTTTTCAAGAGGGTAGACAGAATTGAATGCAGCAAGGAACCGGAACCTGTGCCATCAGTGTCAGGTGTGAGTGAAATTGCAGCTTGCCCTCCGTCTCCTATTGCTGACGATCCTTCAGCTCTACCATCTTCCACCCCCTCTCCCTCCTCCAATTAGTAACTCTTCTTGCCTGTTCACTTGATGCCAGCCCCTGTATGCCAGCTGATGTACTGTACTACTGTACTTCTCAAGGCACTGTACTATAAGATTAAAAATGTTTATTTTTTGTGTTTGTTTTTTATGTACTATTTGTGTGAAAAGTATTATAAACCTATTACAGTACAGTACGTTTGTGTTACTTGGATACCTAGGCCAACTTTGTTGGACTTACGAACAAATTGGACTTACAAACTCGCTCTCAGAACAGAACTTGTTCATGTGTAGGGAACACACTGTAATTGACTGACCTGTTCTCAAATTTTTTGGTTTCTTTCTTTACAAGTAGGTTCCGTTCATCTAGAAATTGGAAAACCAAGAAGGAATGCATTCACTAGGAAACCTAACATATTTTCCACTGAATTAGAAGCTGTGACTGCTATGTAGCCACTTCAAGTTCTTTACTCCTGTTGGAAAAACAGAGAGAACTATGCTGGAATGACAATAAACAAGGCAAAATAGTGTAGTTGCCACGTACAAATCAGGGTTAGAAGTGTTGCCTCTCCAGGATGACTACTATACACAATAGAAATAGAAAAGAAGAGATGGATACAATCATCCATAGGGGGCAACAACAGGGCTCAGGTTCTTCCTGAATAAGGGTGTGGTACATCTCATTGAGTAGACAAAAAGATCAAACATGAGGAACTGCCTAAAAGCAGGAGACATATGAATTGGGTAGCGAAGGAAGAAGTCATAAATACCAGCTCTAGCTTAAAACCAAGAGAGACAGGCAAGCCCTAAAGCCAGTACCTGTATTCTCTTGCTTGTCTTTTCAAAATAATTTTCTGGAATATAGGATGTGTTGGTATACTACGATGTATCATTTCATCCATAAAGCACAACACATTGACACAGATTTGTGACAGAACTAGAGGAGGCAAGGACGTCACCTGGTGATACTAAACTAGGAAATGGTAGCCTTGAGCCTTCCTCTCTGAGTGTGGTGACTGGAAACTCTTGAAGAGGAGGTCCTTTCTGCTGTTCATTAGTTATTTGCATTATATTAGAAATATCTGCATTATATTTGAAATGTTTTTCAAATGGTGTTCATGGGAAGAAGGGCACGTGTGTATGTCGTACAGCCAATGATTGGAATGTGTAGACTTCTCTTGTTTCTGCTTCCTTCCCAGGATCCATTCCTCTGTGGGCTATCCTCTGGCACTCCACTTGATTCTACTGAGTTGTCAACCACAGGACTCCAGGAACAAGCTAAGCCAAAATAATCAGGCTCTTTTTTCTAAGAAATTCAATCATGAACAAACAGGTATGCACAGAACTAGAAGGCAGTTAGAACTGAGTCATCTGATGGCAGCTCCTCACATAGTGAGCACATGAGTTCCCACTATATAGATCAACTAAATGCCCAAGTCCCTGGCTTCCCTAGGCCTGGTTATTCAACATGCCATTAAGTAGGTCTTCCAATAAATCCACTCAGCTTTTATTTTTCCTCTATTTTTCTTTCTTCCTTCCTCTTTTTTCTTCCTTTCTTTCTTCCTTCCTTTCTTTCTCCCTTCCTTCCTTCCTTTCTCTTTTCTTTTTCTTTCTTTCTTTCTTTCTTTCTTTCTTTCTTTCTTTCTTTCTTTCTTTCTTTCTTTCTTTCTTTCTTTCTTCTGCTTTAGTTAGCAAGAGTCTTTACTGTTGCTTGTAGCTAAAGATTAGTTAATATATGTATTATCAGGCTTCTCATATTTTTTTCTCACAGTATTTTGAAGTTTAAATATGCATATAGATCTTTTAGTTATTAAAGAGGATATTGAACTTGGTGGACAGAAAAGCTCTATTATGAAAAGCATGACTGTATATCCTAGATAGGATTAATGGCAAGAGAGTACGGCATAGGGTGTTGTTGTTGTTGTTGATGATGATGATGCAGTACACCAGATATTGTCTCTAACTCTTCCAGCACCAACCCCAACTCTAACCTAAGCTTGATAAAATCTCTCCATCAGTTCAACTTTTTGGACTCTGAAATAAAGGAAATTTAAGAAAAGACAAAGATAGATAAACAGTAAAAGAAATGGTCAGGGCTTCCCTGGTGGTGCAGTGGTTGAGAGTCTGCCTGCTGATGCAGGGGACGCGGGTTCGTGCCCCGGTCCGGGAAGATCCCACATGCCACAGAGCGGCTAAGCCCGTGAGCCATGGCCGCTGAGCCTGCACGTCTGGAGCCTGTGCTCCGCAACGAGAGAGGGCACAACAGTGAGAGGCCCGCATACTGCAAAAAAAAAAGAAAGAAGGAAAGAGGAAAGTAAAAAAGAGAAGGAAAATATGAGTCAGTAATGTCAAGGGTAGACTGCACCTAAGCAGAAGTGGAAGTCTGGAAAGGGCCAAATTAGCACAGCCAAAGGGGACATCCCCTTTCTTCTATTTTTCTTCACACAGCCTTTAGTGTGGTATACAATATATAGACAGCATAAGTTTTAAATCTATAGATAGATAGATACACATACATATAGATACAGATATAGATACAAGCATGTGTGAAAAGTCAGTTCACATCTCTGAACAATTTCAGAAAAGTTGAACTGGATGATTTCTCAACTCTCTCAAACCTAAAGCTGTGATTTTTAAACTTTTTCTTTAAATAGTGACTGTATTTCTATGGACTAAACAATAAATCAAATATTTGGAATTCTAATTCTATCTCAAATTTACAATCTTAGGGAGTAAACACATTCCATCTGTATCTCGGTTTTCTCATCAGTAGACCAGAAATGATTTTTAATCCAATTAAACTAGAATTAAAGAACTAATTTATATATGCTATCAGTGTCTATATATAACAAGATCTCTCCATATGTATGGTTTGATTATCTCTGTATAATACATATAGACACACATATCATTTTTTAACTCTGCCTAGATTGCATGAACGTGTAACAATCTCTACAAAAAGAACGGGTTTAGCAAATTCCTGTAGTGACAAGCAGTACGTGTGGCAAGCCATTTTTGCCTTTTTCTAAATCTCTCTAAAACACCGGTTATCATGTTTTAGGTATTTACCCATATATTTCTTTGTAAGCACAATTAACAACCTTGTTCTCTGGTACAGAGTTCAACAAGCAGACCCCTGAGAGGACAATGCATGGCCGTCCAGTCCATAAATAATTATCAGTGGAAATGTACTCTAGGATCCCATGGATGGCAAGGTCATGGTTGGCTCTGGAGGATGCATTCTCTGTATTTTGTTGGCTTCACTTGTACACTCTAAAATCATATTTCCCAATAGGGAAGCTGTCTCAGTCTGTGTAGGGGTCAATAAAAACCTTTCTGTGATGAGAGCATACTCCATATGTTTAAGTGTTATTCCCAACATCTTGCCTTGCGATGTTCAAATTATTTCCTATATTAGTCTTTTCATATTGATTACAATTTACTGGTTATTTAGACCCAGTAGTTTTTCATGTTTTAATTATCCCCTCTGTGATTATTTCTTCTCTCCATTTCCAAATGTTCTTTTCTCTCTTCAGTGTTTTTTTGTTGGTTTTCACTTTCATGAAATTTCATTCCATTCTGGTAGAATATTTTAGTGACTTCCAAAATGGAATGATTGCATTCCAGGAGAGTGTGCAAGATCATTCATTAAGGTACAGAAAGAAAACACCAGTGCTACTGTTCAGATTTATTTTGACTTTATCCTTTAAAAACTCATTTAAACATACATAATATAATGTTCATAGTATACTAGGTCAGAAGTGCAGGTGTGTAATAAATAACTAAATATTTTTAAAAAATAAAAACACTGGTTATCAGACAAATACTTGATTGTCCTACTGAACTATATACTTAATGAGTTACTGTATGTGGTCCATATATAGGCTTAATGATAGAGGTTTGTATGTTGAAATTCTGCTATTATGCGTCTTTAATATAAAATCAACAAATGTTGTTTTAGCCTTTAAATTAGAATTTTAAAAAAACCTCATTCATCCTGATCTGTAACTCATAAAAACTAATAAAACTAGCAGAATGTTAGTAAATTCCTACTTAATTCTCCTGACATTGTCATCTTTGAAAAGTTTACATTGTTCACATAGCTTTAACCAATCTAAAAGCTATGGTGTAATTCAGAGTTTATCTCTCCCATGCCATTTCCTGAGAATAAAGCATAGCACAAGTAAGCATTTTTGACCAGTGAGCATGCTTAACCTTTAAAGAACAAACTAATTAACTGACAACTAAGATGTACTAAATGCCTTGATATCCCTATATATATATATATATATATATATATATATATATTTAGAGAAAACTCAACATCGTGCCTTGAATCCAGGCATGGGAACATAAAGAACAGGAAACACAAAGATAAAGTACAGAGAACTCATGCGACGACCTCAGACCAGTGGCACTCCGTCAAAAATCCTCAGTACGAAATTATCTGAGAACTACAATATTTAACAGTCCTTTTGATTTCAAGGTTAAAAAAATTACATCTCCATACTGCTACGCAAACCCGCACTCCTCCCCAAATAATTCGTGTGTCAATGTTGAGATAAGGAAACCAAGCTCAAAGTCCAGGCATTGCAGAGCGGAGGTAGGTTGCAGCAGGGGGTGCTGATTGGGGACAGGCGCTAGTTCAAAGAGAAGACAGAGTGGTCTGCCTTTCCTCTCTACTTTTACACTGTAATGTGCTCATCCTTGTCCTCTGACTGGGAACTTCAACTGTTTGGGGCAAATGGGTACGTGTTCTAATTCCTTCATTGATATTTAGTATCACTCTTGTTCTAGAATCTGTCCTGTAGGCAACACTTGATTCCCAGACTAGGGTGAATATTGACCCTGCCTCCACCATTATTACACTGCCCGCTAGATCCACGGCTGATGGAAGCACTTGCTGGAAACTTTCTAGGAGGCTGCAGCCCTAGAAAAGAAAATCCTCCCAGCAGGGCTTGTAGTTCAGTGGGCAATGCTGACAGAAGAAGACAAGACGCTATTGATTACTCACAGTTCGCCTCCAAGACGGGAAACACTAGGGCGAGGCACGCCAGCAGCGCCCCAGAACGCCCACCCAGGACCCTCATGGCGAAGCGCGCGGAGGCGCGGGCGGGGACGGTGGAGCGTCGCGGGTGCTCGTCGTGCCGCGGGGCTGCGACTGGAGCGCCGCCGTCTGAGAACTGCGGCTCGGCGGCGCCTGCGAGCTCGCTCGCACGCGGAGCAGCCGAGCCGGGGGCGGAGGAGACCGCCCGCTCCCAGCCCCCAGCCCGACGGGGAAGTGATAACAAGGACATTTCCTGGAAGCTTTTCTTTTCGGAGCTGGGGGAAGGGCTCAGGGAGAGTGCTGAAGGCCTAGTAAACAGTATCGAGATATCCTCCTCGCCCTTTCCCAAACTGTAGCGTTTCGTTCCGGTGTCCGGAATGTGAAGTTTGCCAAGGAAAAGGGGAAGCAAACGTAGTAAAACACACACACACACACACACCCCACCCCCCACACCACACACACACACACACACACACACACACACACACACACGCGCGCGCGCGCAAAACAGAACCTCCAGCGAGCCGGAGTGGAAGGCGGAGTGGTCAAGAATACTTTGAGGACTCAGAGGTCGGGGTGTCCTGGCTTAGAAGGAAAACATCTTGAGAGACATTGGGGATGTTAACCAAAACCTAGAAGCGAAATGAGAACTCTAGGAAGGTTACAGAGAACAGAGATAATGGAATCAAATGTGGTAGTTTTTGATTGTCTACATTTTTGTTTTGTTCTTGAATTTATAGCGTAAAAAAAGTATAGCAAAAAAAAATGTTTTGGGAAAAAAGAGAATGTATCAAATTCTATCACCTTCAAACAGCTCGTTTTTGGATTTTGCATGTTACCTCTGCGTTTTTGTGCTTAGGTAAGTGCATTTGAAATATGTTACTTAATGTTTAAGGCTGCCTTTGGAGCTAAACCGCCTGGATTCAAATGACAATGCTCTGCAGCTTACTAGTTGTATGATCCGTAAAATGGAGATAGTAGTAGGTTTTCACAGTGTTAATAGAAGAATTTAAAGAGATAACACACGTGAAGCAATTAGTGTGTTAAAGAGTAGCACATAGTTAAGGCACACTTACTACTATCATTCCAGTATTTCTGCCCAGTGAACAATATCAATTGATTTCCTATGTATGTGAGTGAAACTCAATAGGCTGATGATCTTTAAAGGGTGTATTCCAGCTCTAGCTGTCTGTGGTTTTATGATCCAGGTGGATGAAAGTTGATATTAGAGTCACTTTTTCTAAGAAAATTTGCAAAGGAATTGTTGAATATATCCATATTCTTCCCTCTTTTAAATAAATTCTTTTCCTTCTTGCTATGTCTGAATCTACATGTTAATCTATTCACCACTTTATTCCCACCCCGTGATTTAATTATAAATATAATTCTAGTCTCGATAGAATTGTTTGGTGGGCTAGCAATCAGAACATAAAACAAAACGACCTTTAAATACTATATTTAATTATTGAATATTTAAATGCATTTAGGCCATGAGTCCTCATTTGTTAGGAAGAATTAGAAGTAGAATATCATTTTTGAGTTCTCAAAATTTCAGAGGAAAAACTTCCAAGATCATGAATCAACAGCATTCATAACAAATCATCTCCCGTACAGACATTAAAAAATATAAAGAGTATGAAGAAAGAAATGTTGGAGAAATGCAAGGTACCTAAAAGAAAAATCTTGATCTTTCAAAGACTCCAACTGAATGTGAAGTTTTAAGTCATTTCAAGACCACAAATGTACATCACAGTGCTAACAATAGTTGTCAATGTGTCCTGCCTACACTGTAATGTTGAACTTTGAAAAATAATACCCTGAAATGTTTAAAATGAAATTTAATAATACATCTTTGGATAAAATTTTCAAGTTTTTAATTTATTGCATAAGTTCACTCTGTGAAGATGATTTTGCCTTTAGCTCAATATTGATTAACATTTGGTCAATTTCACTTGGCCAAAATTTGTTTTCAGTATACTTTTAAATATGCAATTAAATCTTATTCAAAATTTAACTGCTAATCTAATCCCTTTTCCTAGTCCTAATTCTGATCCCATTCCCTCACCCAGTTTTACATTTCTCCATATAATCTTCTACTGGTATATTGTCCCATTTACTTATTAATTATGTCTATTACCTGCATCCTCATCTCTCTCCACCATGCCAACTAAAATTGGCACTTGCCATCTGCCTCTACAAAGATTAAGTCACTAGCCACTGCAGCCGCTGACCTTCAACACACCCTGAAAGGAGTTCTGGGTAATCAGGAATGAGGCACTCTGTGCTCTGGGAAAAACTGACGGAACAGGCCTTCAGATAGTTAGATAATTTCAGAAGATTTTATGAGCACAAATTCTTGCATCTCCTCATATCTAGAAAAGCAGTAAAATCATGAACAGTGACATCTGCTCCTCGTCACTAGCAGCAAGCCTCTGCCAAAATGTGTGCTTGACTGCATGTACCCCCCTTCACTAAAGTCATATATAATACTGACCTTCCCCCTGCCTCTTTGGAGCAGTGCCTCAGAGTTATCTGAGATGCTCTTTCCCAGGCTATAGTACTCATTTTGCCCCCAATAAAACCTAACGTGAAACTCTCACGTTGTGCATTTTTTTTTCAGTCAACAGCCACTAGAATGTAAAATCCATGAGGGCAGGAATTTTTTAATGTTTTGTTCACAGCTATATTCCTGGTGCCTAGAACAGTGACTGGTACATAAACATTCAGCAAAATTCAGTTTAACAATATAAGTCTGGGAGGGGATTTTCCTGGTGGCACAGTGGTTAAGAAACCACCTGCCAATGCAGGGGACACTGCTTCAAGCCCTGGTCCAGGAAGATCCCACATGCCACGGAGCAACTAAGCCTGTGCGCAACAACTACTGAGCCTGCACTCTAGAGCCTGTGAGCCGCAACTACTGAGCCCATGTGCCACAACTACTGAGCCCTTGTGCCACAACTACTGAAGCCCATGCGCCTAGAGCCCATGCTCTGCAACAAGAGAAGCCACTGCAATGAGAAGCCTGTGCACCGCAGCGAAGAATAGCCCCCGCTGGCTGCAACTAGAGAAAGCCCACGTGCAGCAACCAAGACTGAACACAGCCAAAATATATACATACATATATATATATATATATATATATATATATATATATATATATATATATATATGGGAATATTTATGCCCTAATATCAACAGTGATCATTTTCAGTAGTGGGGTTATGGATCATTTTCTTTTTGCTGATTTATGTATTTTACTTTTCTACAATAATATTTTAATATTTGCTTTGTAAAAACAAACAAATACTAAAGTAGTTAAACCACAGGCATTGAGGACCTGTCTTGTTTTATTTGTTTGTTTGTTTTAGATAGAGTGATTTTAATGGTTGTACTTTAAGAATGTTATTTGTTAAATGCTTACAAAATGGATCAGATTAGAAACCAAGTAACATTTATACAAGAGATAACAAGTGTTGGTGAGGATGTGGAGAAAAGGGAACCCTTGTTCACTGTTGGTGGGAATGTACACATCAGTACAACCATTATAGAAAACAGTACAGAAGTTTCTCAAGAAATTAAAAACAGAACTACCATATGATCTGTAAACATAGAGTGTTGCCCACAATTCCAGTTCTACAAGGATCAAGTCATTAGCCACTATATTCACTGACTTACAAATACATGCTGAAAGGAATTCAATAAAGTGTTCTGTGTTTTGGATCTATGGGCCCCTAGATAGTTAAGAAGTGTATCTAAGGAAGAATTTCAATGACCCCAGATTCTTGCATCTTCCTATACATAGACAAGCACTAAAATCCTTAACTGGAGATATATGTTTATGTGATTAGCAGTAATCTTTTACCAAGATGTACGCTTGACTACATGTATTTCCCAGCCAAAAAATTCATATATATATATATGAACCTCTTCAGAGCAATTCCTCAGAGCTATTCTCCTGGGCTACAGTCCTCAGTAAGTCCTGAATAAAATTCAACTCACAGCTGTTATGTTGTGAGGTTATTTCCAAGTCAGCAGATCTGACAATTTCACTTCTGGTTATATATCCAAAGGAAATAAAATCACTCTCTTGAAGAGACATCTGTACTCCCAAATTTATTACAGCATTATTTACAAGAGCCAACAATGGAAAAAACACCGAAGTGTCCATCAACAGGTGAATGGATAAGGAACATGTGAAATCTATCTACCTATGTTGCACATTTATGTATGGCAGTAAGGCATTTTGCTAAGTGAAATAAACCAGACAGAGAAAGACAAATTTGCATGTAATCACTTACATGTAGAGTTTTTTAAAAGTCAAATTAATAGAAATGGAGAGTAGAATGGTGGTTTCAGGGGTTGAGGGGTGGGGAAATGGGGGAGAGGCTGATAAAAGGGTACAAACTTTCAGTTATAAGATGAATAAGTTTTGAGGATCTAAACTATAGCATGGTGACTATAGTTAATTATACTGTATTGTATACTTGAAATTTGCTAAGAGAGTAGCAAATTCTCACCAAAAAAAAGAAGAAAGAAGGAAAGGTAACTGTGAGGTGGTGGATGTGTTAATTAATTTGATTGTGGAAATCATTTCACAATGTATACATATACGTATACATGTATACATACATTTTCACATATATCAAAGCATAAGATTGTACACTTCAAATATATTACAATTTTATTTGTCAATTTTACCTTAATAAAACTGGAGGGAAAAAAAGTAACCACGTGACATTTAGGATGCAAATTCAACAATATCTGGGAGATGAAACAAGAGTCTTAATTAGGATGATGACAGCAAGATTGTTTTTTTCATTCAGAACAAACTAGGTTGTACTGTAGTCAGACAACCACAAAATTATAGCAGCTTAAAATAAGGGTTTATTTCTTGCTCATAGGAAGTCTACTACAGGACTTTCTAGGCAGCTGTCTTCCATGTGTTGGCTCAGCATTCCATGCTGTTTTTATATTATAGTACCTTCAGAGTTAAAGTAGGCTTCCACAGTTACCATGGCAAGGGATGATAGAACATGGAGAATTTGGCCCAGCTCTTAAATGATTTCACCAAGAAGGATATAACCACTATACTCACATTTCACTGAACAAAGCAGGTCCCATGACTTCAAGAAGGTGGGAATAACTATCACATGTGCTTGTAAAAGAAAAAGAGAACTGGAAATAGTGAGCAGCACATATGCCTACCAAACCACTTAATATATTGAAAAACTAATGGTCAGCTAGTTAACTAACTGACCAACTGTATGTTGGTACCAGAAATGTTTGGTAATGTATCACTAACAGAATTAAGGAAGACATGAAGTAGAGCAGAGGTTGAGTATAGTTCCAGAAATGCTCAAGGATAGTAAGTGTAGTAGGGCTCTTCAGGCACAGAAATAGTTTTTAGACTCTCCAAGAGAACATGTTTTTTAAAAGGGAAAGCAGAGGGATAAGGTCAGATCTTTTTTTTTTTTTTTTTTTTTTTTGCGGTATGCGGGCCTCTCACTGTTGTGGCCTCTCCCGTTGCGGAGCACAGGCTCCGGACGCGCAGGCTCAGCAGCCATGGCTCACGGGCTTAGTTGCTCCGCGGCATGTGGGATCTTCCCGGACCAGGGCACGAACCCGTGTCTCCTGCATCGGCAGGCGGACTCTCAACCACTGCGCCACCAGGGAAGCCCAAGGTCAGATCTTAGAGAATACATATAGGAAGCTGAAAGAGGAATAACCCGTGAGATCAGAAGATAACCATAAGAGTATATAATTGTGAAAAGCCAAGGGAGGAAAGAATTTTAGAAGAGTTAACTATATTAAATGTAGTTATAGAGGTATTATAGTGTCTGGACAGGACAGTCTGGGCAGAGACAGTCTAGCAGTGATGAGGAAGGGCCGGTTCAGTTAGGAAAACCAGTTGAAGTCATACAGCCTTGAGCATCTGGAAAGAAAACTGAAGTTATCAAGGCAGGACAATGAGAATAGTGAACAAGATCCCTAGCAGTTTGGAGACAGAGGTAGGGGGATATATACCATAAATATTTATGGAACAGGTGACACCAACTTCAAAAATCTGCTACCTATTATTTGTTAGAAATTGCACCTGAGCTTTATTTCTCTCATTTCATCACCTTAGCAACCCTGCAAAGTAGGTATTTTCATTGTCATTTTACAGATAGGGCACTTGAGTTCAGAGCCAGTAAGCTGTAAGAGATGTATATGTGCTTGAATTAGGGATACATGAATTAGTAAAAGACAGAAAACAATTTAAAAACTAGATCTACCTTGGGCTTCCCTGGTGGTGCAGTGGTTGAGAGTCTGCCTATCGATGCAGGGGATACGGGTTCTTGCCCCGAGCCAGGAGGATCTCACATGCCGCGGAGCGGCTGGGCCCGTGAGCCATGGCCGCTGAGCCTGCGCGTCCGGAGCCTGTGCTCCGCAACGCGAGAGGCCTCAACAGTGAGAGGCCCGCGTACTGCAAAAAAAAAACCCCAACAAACTAGACCTACCTTAGGTAGGTAGGTGCTCGGACCTACCTTAATCCCAAACCATTATTTTCTCTTGGATACACTGGGCTTCCCAGGGCCCTCTCTCTTTTTACCAGGGTTTGAAAATATATATTTAAGTGGAGACTAAGTGGACACACGGGTCCCTATATATAATGCATTCATTTTTTCTATAGGAATGTACTTGTCATTTACTTATTTCCAAAGAATATAAAGGAAAAGCAGATATTACATATCTCTTTAAATAAAATAAAGCTTGTTACAAAACAGCCAGTAGATCATGCTCTCCATTTTGCAGAAACCAAATAGCTAGCAATCTATGTATCTAAAAATCCTGGAAAGAATATACATCAAAATATTAACACTGGTTATCTTTGGTTGGTGAGTGTGAGATCTTATTTTCTTCATCTTGTTCCTTTTTCAGCCTTTTTCACCCTTTCTACAATGAGCATATTATTTCTTTTGTAAACATAATCCCCCACACAACACATATCATAAATTTCCATTTCATATTTTATGTAGCAAACAGCAATAAACGTTATACAGATTAAAACTTCACTCTCATCTGAACTAGTGGATAGTTAGCAAATGAGTTTTCCCCTCGTTCTTAATTGCCCCAGTGTATTGTTTCTGTACTTGTGCAGCCAGAGTTGGCTGGAATTCCACAGGATCCTCATTGTTGCTTCATGAAACAAAACAAAACAAAACATGCACAAGACCTGAGATCTCTGGATCTCATTTGGGGTTGGAGACAGACGAGGAGCAGCACCCTCACACAGTTTGGATGGGTATGCAGATCGGTCTTAGCCTAAGATCTGTCGGAAATCCCTCAACTCTTCTCTAGACGCTTCCGTTGCCTAGATACGAGAACCGCCTTCGGCTCCCCCTCCCCCTCCCTCTTCAAGACCACGCCCCCTTCTCCCTCCCACCTCTACGGCGGGGGCGGGGAGCTGGGCCGTTTTAGCCACTCAGAGCCCTCTGCGGCAGGCCGTCGAACGGTGATTGGAGAAGTGCATGGGCGGTGCTTGGGGAGGGCCTTCCGCGCCTGGGAGGAACGTCAGCACGTTTACGCGGGGGTTTTCTCTGGTCGGCCCAGCAAACCTTTCCCGGGTTTGTGAAACTGCGCTCTTGGCCTCGCTGTGCTGGGGCGAGGAGCGCAGTATTCCGCTCGCTGGTCGGTGCGGTTATTGGCCTTGGTGCTCGGACTGACCGCCCTCACCTCCCTCCCGGCCTCTCCGGGCCCATCCTCGTCAGGGGCGCCTCGCAGCGGCGGCGGCCCCCCAGACTCGGCCCAGGACGACTAGCGGCCCATCTCCGCTCCGGGCTCGGATGGGAGGTGGCGGGAGGAGCGGCCTGGGATGTTCAGTCTGATGGCCAACTGCTGCAGCTGGTTCAAGCGGTGGCGGGAGCCCGTCAGGTAGGCTGGAGCCGGTTGGCCGGGTGTCTTTCTAGGGGAGGGGGCAACTGCGCCCCAAGGGTCGGACGGGGCGCCGCCTGTCCTCTTTGCGCCTGGACGAGTCTCCCAGGTCGCAGGGGATGCTCTCCCTCCCAGTTTGATATATCCCCTCAGGGAGCGATAGGAGAACGTAGACTTAATGTTTAGTTGCAGTTAAGTTCTCATCCGTAATGCTTATTATTGTTATAATTTAAATGGGTCCTAATTTCTTAAAAAGTTGTGGATTTTGTGTGTGTGTGTGGAATTGTGTATTTTTCCTCTGAAACTTTTGTAATGGGAATTTTTTTAAATAGGGAAGAATGGAATATAGTTTTCATAACATCCACAAACCCCTTCCCAACACACACATTTTGTTTGAGAACTTGGGCTTGAAATCTGGCTCCACTACTTAATAATTATATGACTTAATCACTTTTGGCCCCATCCTCCTCATATTGAATGAGAAGGATAGTATTTATGCTTTAGGAGTTTTGTATTAAATGAGAATAACTGATGGAAAGTGTTCTTAACTGTAGTGTAGTTTCAATTTTTATATGAGATTAAGCCCTTTAGTTGAAAGAGTCCACTTCTTGATGTTTCATTTTGAATGCTAGATGTATTAATATTTAGAGCCTGCTACTTGGTATTCATTCATTTGCTGAGAAAATACCATGTGCCAGGCACTATGCTAGGAAGAAGTCAGTGAAAATGATGCTTTTAAAATTGAGCTGCTCAACCAATAAAGATAACCTTAAGTTTGTTGGTCTTTATAAATAATGTTGATTTTTTTATAATTCTACTTTAGAATTAGGCCAAGGGTAAATTATAGCAAAAGTTTTGGGTTTTTCAATCATTAGCATTTCAAATAAGTATTTGCCATAAGGATGAACTATCCTTTAAAGAATGGCTCTGAAAAGCTACACTTATAAGGAAAACTATATGCCTATATTTGGAAATTTGCTTTAAATGAAACTTTTGAATTCTTCTCCCGTTATTAACTCTTAAATGGATGTGAATCTTTTAGATATAAGTGATGTGATCAACTTTTAAGAGTCAAAGATGTGTTTGCATATGTAGACTCTGATTTAATGTGTTTTAATCATGTTCCGGTCTGATTGCCCAGTCTCTACTAAGGTAGGCCATCATAATAGATGGCCCTTTATGTTTTTCTCTATGTCTGGTTTTTAAAAAATATATTTTGTTTTTGTAAGAGAGCACAGTAGTAGCATGTATCCTTTTAACTAAAAACACTCAAAAACTTTGCACTCCAAAGGGATTTTCAATTTAATTTATCATTCTTTGTGTTTGCTTCTCCCAGTAGCTATAGTATAATAGTCTCTGGGATGATTAAAGAAGACAGAGTTCAGGGCTTCGCGTGGCGCAGTGGTTGAGAATCCGCCTGCCGATGCAGGGGACACGGGTTCGTGCCCCTGTCCGGGAAGATCCCACATGCTGCGGAGCGGCTGTGCCAGTGAGCTATGGCCGCTGAGCCTGCGCGTCCGGAGCCTGTGCTCCGCAACAGGAGAGGCCCGCGTACCACAAAAAATAAATAAATTAAAAAAATAAAAGAAGACAGAGTTCAGAGAACAGAGGATGTATTGATTTCCAAGTAGAATGGATAATTGAATTTGATTAATAAAGCAGAATTGAAATTTAACTCTATAACTCAGTTTATTTTCTTCTTTAATAAGTAGTAGCATCAAGATCTGAGCTGTCCAATAGGGTAGTGACTAGTTGCATGTGGCTGTTGAGCATTTGAAATGTGGCTAGTCAGAATTGAGATGCTGTAAGTGTATAATACAAAGTGGATTTTGAAGATTTAATATGCAGAAGGGAAAAGGGTAAATTATGTCTTTTTTTCAGTTTGATTACATGTTGAAATGATAACATTTGCATATACTGTATTAAATAAAATATAATGTGTATGTTATTTTCACCTTTTATTTTCATTTTTTAAAAGGCAGTTACTAGAAAATTTAAACTTATATGTGTGGCTTGCAGTGTATTGTTATTGGACCTCACTGAACTAGATCATGGCATAATATGAAGGACGTGGGTAAAATCTCTCAATGTTGGATAGAGCTAACTGTCAAAGGACTTAAAAACAAATTGGGGTACACCTATCTTTTAAGTACCTTTGTTCAATGCCTGGTTCATAATAGTGGCTGAATAATATTTGCATAGTATTTTATGTAGTTTGATTACTCCTTAGCAAATCCTTAAGTAAATATTAAGGAAGTAGTCCATTTACTGGAATAAATGAGAGGTTAGTAAGCTGATTTTAAAAATATATCAAATTTTGTGCACTTAGTTATATTGGTCTGTATTTTTTAAGTTTTAGGCTGTGCTGTTCCTTACTGAGATTCCTTTTCATGTTTTTATACATATATATGTATATATATATATTGGCTGTATTGGGTTTTTGTTGCGTGCGGGCTTTGTCTAGTTGCGGCGAGCAGGGGCTACTCTTCGTCGTAGTGCGTGGGCTTCTCATTGCTGTGGCTTCTCTTGTTGCGGAGCAGACGCTCAAGGCACGCGGGCTGCAGTAGTTGAAGCACCTGGGCCCGGTAGTTGCAGCATGCGGGCCCAGTAGTTGCAGCACGCGGGCGCTAGGGCGCATGGGCTTCATTAGTTGTGACTCACAGGCTCTAGAGCACAGGCTCAGTAGTTGTGGTGCATGGGCTTAGTTGCTCTGTGACATGTGGGATCTTCCCTGACCAGGTATTGAACCCATGTCCCCTGCATTGGCAGGTGGATTCTTAACCACTGTGCCACCAGGGAAGTCCCCCACGTTTATATTTTATGAATATATGTTTGTTAAGTTTGAGAAGTGAGTGTATGTAAGAGATAAGATGATCGTTATTAATACACTATGTTCTGAGATTACTTTGCTGACCTAACTACTGTATACTGCACCCTTTGGATTTACCCACCTGTTCTCACCTAGATTCTCTCCCAACGAGCATATTATTCTAGAGACTGGGATCAGGGATTAGATGGCATATTCAGAACGTGTGATAGGGACAAGGCAGGAGTCAGAGGTCAAGAGTTAAAAGTACCAGTCTAGGTCAGGAGTCAGACCAGGATGCTAGGGAATTCAGGAACACTGTATCTGCTATTGTTAACCACCAGACAGAACCTAACGTAGGCTCTGCAGCTATGTAAAATTAACCTTGAATAGACTAAAAGCTATACTCACAGATAAGTAAGTGGCTTGCTCCTGTAGAAGCAGTGCACTATAGTGGTTTTTTTATTTTGAGATCATAATATAGTGATCAAAGCTAAGGGATTAACTTTGGTACTGTACTATTAACTAAATTATAGAGTTCACTCTATAAATTATTCTGAGTTCACTCGTTTTAATATCTAATGCTTTTTTTTCCCTGTCCAGGATCTAATCAAGGATTCCACATTGCTTTGTTGTGTCTCTGTTCTCCCTCAGTCTATAATAGTTCTGCAGTTTTTCCTTGTCTTTCATAACCTTGAGACTTTTAAGAGTACCTGTCAATTGTTTTGTAGACTACCCCTTACAAAGATGTTGCTGCATAAATGGGTAAAGGAAATACCATGGAGTTGAAATGTCCTTTTCAGTACATCATATCAAGGGGTACATGAGTTTGATATATCTTATTACTGCTGCTGTTAACCTTGGTCACTTGCTTATTGTGGTGTCTGCCAGATTTCTCAGTATAGTGTTTTGAGTCAAACAGATTTGCATCTGAATCTTAGGAGTTTTGGCACTTTCCCCCCAGTCAAGTGTGGATAATTTTTGTTTTATAACATTTTGAGAAAGAAAATGTATGCAAGTACTTGATGCTTTGCACATAGTAGTTACTCAGCAAATAATACCTCTGATCTTAGGAGATAAGTGCTGATTAGTAGGTTACCTTCTTCAATTCATTTTATACTTATCAGTATAGATAACCTTCCTTTCCTCTCTTTCTGTTAGTGGAAGAAGGGTTCCTTTTTCTTTCCAAGTCTAATTCTTACATCTGTGCGCTTAATTCCATTTCTTCCCATTTCCTGGGAACTTTAGGGGTGCAGCATTCAGTCAGAGATCACAGAAAGAACTTCTGGGATACAAGACTAAACCTACACTTTTATCCAAAAATTTATTGTCCAATTTTATCATCAAAAATACAAAATCTCTTTCTCTTCTGTCTTCAGAGCTTTGCTTCTGTTCTCCCTTTAGTACATAAACATGCTCAAGCCTCTCTTACCTAAAAAAAATAAACCAAATGAAATGTTTCTTAATGCTGCTATAACAAATTGCTATCAACTTAGTGACTTAAACAAGTTTATTATCCTACAGTTCTGAGATCAGAAGTCTAAAATGGGTCAGCAGGATTGCTTGCATACTTTCTGGAGGGTCTAGGGGAGAATCTGTTTTTCTTCGCCTTTTCTAGCAAAGAAAGAGGCTGCCTGCATTCTTCGCTTGTGACCCCCTTCTTCCATCTTCAAAGCCAACATCATAACGTCTTATCATAACGTCTTCTCTCTTCTTTGCTCTCCTGCTTCCTTTTTATAAGGAAGGGCTCTTGTAATTACATCAGGCCTACCTGGATATTCCAAGATAAGCTCCCCATCCAAGATCCTTTAGCTTAACCACATCTACAAAGTTCCTTTTGCCATGTAAGAAAACATAGTCACAGGTTTTAGGAATTAGGATGTGGACATCTTTGGGAGGTTGTTATTCTGTGTCTACCATCCTAAACAACCCTGTCCCTGCAGCCACTACCCTTCTTCCTTCCCTTTACTCCACACTTAACAATTGGCAATGTATGAGTGGTACCTTCTCAGCTTCCTCCCCTCTCAAGCATTCCTTAACTTCCTGCAGTAGAAGGCTTTCACCCAGACCCTTCAGTTTTTCTTGCTACACCAGATGCTGCCTGGTTATTAAATCCAATGGATGCTTTTCAATCTTTTGGCATCAACTGACACTGATCACTCTCTTCTTGGAATTCTCTTATTTCTTTTTTCTGAATTTAAAATTTTTTCACCTTTCCGCCTATTTCCTTTTCTATATCTTTTTGCCAGTTAGCCTTTCTTCATCCGACTCCCAAGTTTGCTTCACATTCTGTCTTCAACTCTCTTTTCTTCTTCTACATATTCTCCGTTTATGGTCAGTCGCATCATATAGAGGGACTTCAGCTACCACCTCAACATTGACTCTCAAGTCCATATTTCCAGCACAAAGATTCATCCACCACTTAAGACTTACATATCCAGTTACCACAGAATCTTCAATCCGAACACATCCAAAACTGAACTTACATCTTCTCTCATGCCGAATTGCTTCTGCCTTCCTTTTACCCACATCAGAAGCCAAGAGAAATCCTGCATACCTCTTTGTGCTTTGTTATCTCAAATCATCAAATCCTTTGGTTTATACCTACTTAATACAATTTGTGTGTCTTGCACTCTTTCAGCCTTTTCATACCCACTGTTCCGTTTTAGATAAGGTTTCCATTATTTCTCTCCCAGATCTCTTTGACAGACTTTCCACTGTTCCCCTCTGATTAATGCCCCATACTGTCAATGATCTTTTTAGTATGCAACTGATTTTAAACCTTAAGTCTTTCCTAATTGCCTTCAGGATAACATCCAAACTTATTACTTACAGAATACTTGCAATTTGACCTGAGTCTGGCTATATGGACTCATCATAAGCCATTCTTTTTCTTCCTGTCATTCCAGATTTGGGGTATTTAAGTTCTCTAGTCCCTCCATTCCTCCCTGAATGCCCTTCCCTTTTTTGACTGTTCCTAATTATACTTAAATCTCACTTGGGAGATTCTCTCCTTCAGGAAACTCTTTGAATTCCAGCTAGATTCTTTACCTTGCATTGTGTTTGCTTATTAGCCCCTTGTATTGGTCTCTACTTACCACATATTGTAATGTTTATTCAGTTTGCCTAGTCATACAGGATGTCTTGTGGACAGGAGCTGCTGTTATTTAAAAACATTTAATAAAATAGATAACTAATAAGAGCATGCTGTATAAAAAATAAACAAAATTCAAAAAAAAACATTTAAAAGTATTGTATATTTATTGTTATTTAAAGATAATGCATGTTTATTGTAGAACATTGAAAGCACAGTTAAGCAGAAAGGGGCAAATTTAAGTTAACTCACAATGTCACCCACCAGAGATTACCAGTTTTTGTATTTTGGTGTAGAATCTCTTACATACATGTACATTTTTTTAAACAATAATGAGAAAATAAAGTGCTATTTCATAGCTTTTTATTTATTTATTTTGCCTTAATGTATAATTAACATCATTTTACATCATTACATATTTTTGTTCAACATCTTTTTAATAGCAGCAGAGTAATGTGTTGAGTAGATTCACCAAAGTGAATTATTTTTAATTATTTTAAATTATTCCTGTTATTAAATATTTAGAATGTTTAAATTTTTTTTTTTTTTTAGTGTTATCAACAATGCCTTGGTGAGCATCCTTATATAAATGTCTTTGGAAATGGAATTCCAAATCAAATGATATGAAAAAGTTTAATGTGTGTGATATATATTGCCAAATTGCTCTTCTGAAAGGCTTCTTGTTTTTTTAAACCAATTTCTACTCCTACCAGCAGGGTAAGAGAGTGCTTTTTTCCTCAAAAAATAGAAGCCATCACTTTTTCATTTTTTCCAGGTTATGGGGGAAATGTTATCTGCTTTTAGTTTCTATTTTCTTGATTACTGGTAAGGTTAAAAGTTTTTTCCCTTAGACATTTGTATTTCTTCTTTTGAGAATTTCCCAGTGATTCCCTTTGCTGTTTTTCTATTGGCACAGGTCCATTTTCTTATTGATTTTTCTAAAAGATTTTTTAAGTGTTTATACTAGTAACCCTTTCACTCTAGTATATGTTGCAGATACTTTTCTTTCTTTTGTTAGGTTTTAAAATTTTTTGATGGTTTCTGAAGCATAAACATTAAATTTTAAAATTCAAATGTATCTTCTTTCAGTGTAATATTTAGGAAGTTCATCATCACTCCAAGATTATATTCACCTATACTTTTTTTTCTAGTACTTTTATGTTTTAATTTTTAACATTTGAATCTCTGTTGAAATTTATTTTGTGTATAGGGAGCAGCCTTCATCCAGGGCACAGAGCACAAAGTCTGTCAAGTCATGGTTCTCAGTAAATATCTGGGCCCTGTCAGCAGGTCCTCACCCTTACGTATTATCATTTACATACTCACAACTCCGATTATTTATACCAGGTAGCACCCAGTTGATGAAATGGTAATATAACATATGATAGAATATATGAGTTTAAAGATGATTTCCAAGATTCTAGCAAGGGTTGTAAGCAGAATTTTGGAAAGGGTGTAATTTTACCTGGGTCTTGAAGAAATTTGTGCTTCCTATGCTTTCCATGAGCATGATTTGAGGAATAGCCCACCTAGAGAGGCAGAAAATTAACATCAATTTAAAGGAAGTAATTTTGGCAGCAAGAATTATGTGGTATAATTTAAAATAGTAAGAACATATTTTTACCAGTATTTAAAGAACAAGAAAAATATAGTAAGTACTCATGTGCTCACTACCTAGGTTTTACAAATATTAACCTTTGGTCATCACATTTCAGTTTTTTTCTGAAGAAATGGATAAATCCTTGAAGCTCCCTGCACCGTATTTGTCTCATACCATCCCTTCCCTGAGGTGACCACTAGCTAAAACTAGTTTTTTACCCATCTGTGTTTTTCCTTGTCACAATACAGCCTACCAAAGCTTTAATTCAAGTTTATTAGTAGATTGTTATTCACTGTGGCCAAATCTAAAAGAAGAGACTCACATGTCACAGTAAGCATTGTGGATTGGTGCTTTTTGGGTATCAGTATGGTATCTTGGTAAAACATGCCATGATGTGGTATGTTATCTCTGCTAGGATTTTTTTCCGTGGGGAAACAGTACCCTATTAGCCATCTTTCTTGGTCTAAGTAAATATAACTGTAAATCTTAGACTATTTATAGAAATTGCTGGTTCTTAATTTCTTAATTAAGCTGTACATACAGATTAGCAAGGATTATCTGATGTGCCATGGGCAGAACTGGAATATCTTACACTTCTTTTTATCCCTCTACAGCTTCTTGTTTATTCATAGTAAGAATCTCAGAATTTTAGGAAAGAGATCTAGAGATATTTTGATTCTACCCCTTTATATTTTATTTTATTTTTCAATTAAAAAAATAGTTTTCATTTTTAGATCAATTTTAGGTTTACAGAAAAACTCAGCAGAAAGTACAGAGAGCCTCCCATATACCCTCCCTCCTCCTAGTTTCCACTATTATTAACATCTTTCATTAGTGGGGTATATTTGTTACAATTGATGAACATAGTGATATATCATTAGCTAAAGTCCATAGTTTACATTATCTCTTTATATTTTAGAAATGAACAAACTGATACTAAGAATTTCACTTGATCAGGACTTCAAAGCTAGCATATAACCCCAAGTTTTGCCCTCTTTTAGTGCTTCATAAATTTAGAGAGTTATTTTGATGCAGTATTATCCTGGACTCTACAATCTGAATTAAAATGTCGGAAAATAGTGCATTTGTATAATAAAATCACACCATAAATGTTTTTGGTAAAATTTTTTCATTGTATTAATTTTTTTTGTGGTAAGTTTTTTGTTTTCTCACACATATATCATAAAACAGTATTCCCAAGTCCCTTTTCATATGTATTTGTTAAATTGCTCCATGTAGTTTTAAATATTTGACGTAATAAATACTAATTTTGATGTGTTAAATTTTGCTTCATAGTGTTTCAGTGAAGCGTTTTATTTTAACTTGCATAACATTTTTTTTTTTTTTGGGTGGTACGCGGGCCTCCCGCTGTTGTGGACTCTCCCGTTGCGGAGCACAGGCTCCGGACGCGCAGGCTTAGCGGCCATGGCTCACCGGCCCAGCCGCTCCGCGGCACGTGGGATCTTCCCGGACCGGGGCACGAACCCGTGTCCTCTGCATCGGCAGGCGGACTGTCAACCACTGCGCCACCAGGGAAGCCCTGCATAACATTTTTGAAGTTAGAAATAGGTTTTATGTAATTATCTCATTTGAAGTATTGTCTTCCTTAGTTGACAGATGAGGAAGTTTAGAGTTGTAAATGTTCAAAAGATTGTAATAATGTCTTTCAGAAGAGATTCAGAATTCAAATGTTTTCTGAGTCTAAGTTCAAAATGCTAATATTATGTGGCTTATATTTTAGACATATTAATTTCTATATGTTATATAAAAAGGTATCCTGAGATAAAATATGTAAAAAGTCTTTGGCTCTCTTAATCAATCCCTACTTTGTTTTTAACTCAGAATTATTTTAGTTTTAAAAATATTTCTCACTGTTAATTATTACCTTGAAACCATAAGCATGTAAATTTATTCAGAAAACTTCAGTCAGTTTGATGTAAGAAAATAGGTAATTTTAATTACATTCTCTAATATTGAACTGTTACTTTGATGTGAAGATTTATATAAATTAAATCCATTATAGTATGTTCTCAACTTAAAGTTATATATTTTAATTTTACTTAGTGTTTACTTAGTAAATGGAGGATCAGAAAGTATGTTTATGTTGTTTCATTCAGTAAAGATGCATGATGTATGCTCAGCACATTTGATCCTGGGGCTGCAGAGTTAAGACAAGTTCTAGTTGAGAAGACTGTATGAAAAGTTGCATGAAAAAGTTAAGGTTTATTTGCTGTGTTAACATGCGTGGGCAAGAAGGACTGGGGGACACCCCAGTCTTAAAGGCTTGCTGGGGAGTGCAGAAGAAGAGGCTGCAGAGTTTGGATTTGATTCTGTTTAAGGATTTTAAACAGAAAAATGCCATTGTTAGATTTTCATTAACATCATGGTTAGGTTTTATTAACAACATGCAATTCATAACTTTAGTAATCTACCTATTACTAGGTAATCTACCTTCTCTTAGCTCTAGGAAGTAGGTTATGATTGTGATAGACTGAAATGTGGGGAAAAAATTCCAAAATATTTTGATGAAAATGAGCCAGACTACCTGGCTATCTGGTTTGTATCTGTGTGTGTGTGTTTATAAATGTGAGTAAATTTTATGATAAACGAGATGGTTCAAGTTGCCCTTTAAAATAATAATAATTATTTTTACAAACCATTGTTTTTAAACTTCCCATGGAAACTGCTGTTAACTAATTTTTTTTGTTGTTGTTGTTAACTAATTTTTATTAGCACTGTAACCTTGGGTAACTTGTATCTGCTGTACTTGCAGGGACAGCATGAAGATAAATGATAGGGTAAAATAGCTTTGAACTATCAAGACACGCCATATAAATTCAAAGCGTTGGTATTGCAGGGTTTGGGAAAAGCTGAGAGCATTTATTTCTGAGGTACTTAATTTGTGGCAATTACCAAAAAGATACTTTTATTTTACAAAACTTTGTAGTATTTAAGATACTTTTATTTTACAAAACTTTGTAGTATTTGATATTGTTCATCTCTTAACCCTTCTGGAAACTGTTCCCATCGCTGCCGTTTCTTTGGTATCATTTCTGGCTACAATTTTAAGGGTTTCTTCAAAGGGTCTTGGGGTTCTGTGTTCCCTGTCCCCTGGCTCTTCTTCCTTCTGTGCTCTTTCATCTGTTCTTATAGTTTTAACTACCACGTATATGTCTCATAATCCCAGTCCAGGTCTCTCCTCCAGCTTCAGACTTCAGTGTGAGAAAGCACTACTGTCAACATGTGCAAAACTGAACCCATTAATCCTCCTCTATAATCTGGTCCCTGCCCATCTCGCTGGTCTCATTTGTAGACTCCCCGTCTTGAATTTTATTCTGTAATAACAGCTATAGGTTGAGCACTTACTGAGTGCCACAAGCATTGTGCTCCTTACTGGCATGTCTTACATAATTTCACCACATCCCTATGGGATGGATATTTTTATTATCCCATATTACTGATGAAATTCTGAGAAGTTAAATAATGTGTCCCAGGTCATATAGCTTGGAAATGGCAATTTTGGGATTTGAACACAGGCTGCTCTAACACCAAGTTTGTGACTATATATCAGAGTACCCACAATCCCTATATGTTACTTGTTACTAGTAGAAACATACTGTACATCTTACAACAGAGTCCTTTCCATGTCAGCCTTTCTAGTTTGGTATATAATTCAATACTCAGGGATAACTGTAATAAGAGCTAAGTGATCACTTTTAACTTCTGGGAAGGTCACATTATCACCTATATTATGATACTGGTTCCTTAAGTAGAAGTATGTCGGGTTCCTTTTAGACTCAATACACAGTTGTATTGAGTTGTGATTGTGTATGAATGTAACAAGCATGTTCTCCTTTTGCTTAAGGCTGCTTTCCTGAGATATGCTCTTAATGCCTGGGTTTAGCAACTCAGCACCCTGCCAGTTCTTACCTCCTTGGTGTGGTGTCTTCTCAGGCAGTGTTCTTGGTCTGGAACCTCTTCATCCTTCCTCCTATTTTCACCTTCCCCTTGCTCGGCAAACTTCTACATTTTAAGAACTTAGCTGAGGCATCATCACCTTGTGTAAGAAGCTTCCGAGACCTTCTCCTGTATCTCTAGGCTGAATAAAGTCTTCTTGCTCTGTATTCCTTTAGCATCTTGTATATATCGATAAGCATTTTAAACTGTCATAGTGTCATAATGTACAAATGTTTGTTTACATTTTAGTCATTCTCATTAGATGATGAGCACTCTGGGATAGAAATCATGTCTCAGGCATTTTTGTGTCCATAGTACTCAAATGCCTTATGTACTTTTATTGAATTACTGCCTGATCAAATGACTAAATGATTGCTTTTATTGCTAGTGTCAACTTTCTAGACACTATAAACCTAAGAACACTGTTTATTATTTTTTCAGTTGAAGGAATGGTGTATTTGATCAATAATCATAAGACTAAAAAACATAGTTTTTTATTTCTCTGTTGTTACACAGCATCACAGCCAAACTGTTCCCAATCAGTGATAATTTATCTTATTTTAAAAAGCTATAATGACATGTACATTTTAAAATGTTTTAGATTGAATATATTCAATGGTTAAAAAAGAGTTCAATGGTTAAAAAAGTTAAAAAAGAGTTTTATTCTAAAAGTATAAATTTAATGCTTTGTTATCAGGCATTGCAGTAATTCATGCTGTGATTTTCATTTGTACTGCTAATGTTATGTTTTTTCATTAAGGCTTTAATTACCTCAAATACTTAATTAAAGCTGTGTTTTCAAGTATATGGCATAATCTTAAAGATTAACTGTGTACTTGCAACTGTAGTCAAAATAAAAGTAGAAATCCAGAGAGACTTATTTCGTGCCAGTCTCAGCACGATTATAATTTTCCAAAGTGATTTTCATGTTTGAAGAACTTTTTTTTGTTTGAACCTAATATTCTGTTTAAAAAAGGAAAGCTTTTAAGGTAAAAATCTAACATTTTTTCCTTGATAGCTGCTTTAAGAGTAATGTTTCAAATGTGTAAAAGTAATTATTTGGACAGTGATTTTTTTTTTTTTTTATCTGAAATCTTGACAAGAATGGAGGGGGGGGAACATAAAATGCTACCTTTTTAGTAGAGAATGAAGGGACATTTTCCTCAAAAAGGTATATTTCAGATTTTTTACTCTGGCTCATAAGGGATGGGAAAAGGATCCATGATGTTCCTAGGAACTGCTGACCCAGTCGATATATGTTTGCAGTGTGGTCTTCTGTGACTTCTAGAATAGGCATGGTCAGCTGCTATCTCTTCCTGTGCCTGACTGTGCTTTCACTTTACAACAGTCATCACACATAAATCTCTAATGCCTCTTTTCTTGCCAGGCTCTAAGGTTTATGATGGCTAGGGATTGTGGATGTTTGTTTGCTACTGTGTAATCGGTGCCTAATCAATAGTTACAGAATAAATGATGCAAACAAGCAGAAAATGGGGATTTGTTCCCCAAAAGTAATTGTTTTGGTCATGGTGATGTTTGAAGCACTATAGATCTTGAAATAAATTATTAAAGAAAAATTGAATTAGCTTTACTATTGTCTAATTCATTACATATCTAGTAACTTCCAAAATATTCCAAAATATTTATCCAAAATATTGTTTAAATGCTATACAATCCATCTTTTTTGGATAGTCATTTATTATGTTTTATTTAAGAAATTACTTTGTACTTAAATTTTGTTCTTTGATATTTGGAAGTTATGAATTCTTCAAACAAAATAGTAGTTATATTCTACATATCTCAAAACTTCCTTAAGAAGTAAACATAGGGGCTTCCCTGGTGGCTCAGTGGTTGAGAATCTGCCTGCCGATGCAGGAGACACGGGTTCGTGCCCTGGTCTGGGAAGATCCCACATGCCGCGGAGCAACTAAGCCCGTGAGCCATGGCCGCTAGGCCTGCGCGTCCGGAGCCTGTGCTCCGCAACGGGAGAGGCCACAACAGTGAGAGGCCCGCATACCGCAAAAAAAAAAAAAAAAAAAAAAAAAAAAGAAGTAAACATATTTTTCAGTTGATAATACAGTTAAAACTTTCCCGTGGATAGAAGTACCCAGACCTCACATACTACCTCAGATCCGTAAATTCATAATCTGCTGTGTGCCTCTTTGGCATTTCCACTGACCCCACCACTGACTGACTGGGAATGGGGTGTGGGGATGCTGCTAATTATGACTTACCACTGACTCAAGCATAGACGTACTTTCGTTTATTCTTCATGGTGGATATAGGGATGGTTGAAGCATTTACAAAAGACTAAGCCTCCTGGATAACAAAGGAAATTAACATGAAGAGTAAATTAATTTCATTTACAAAAACCAAAGTCCTCACCATGGCCTACAAGGCCCTACGTTATCTGGCCTCTGATGCGTTTCTGACTTCCTGTCCTTCTTCCCTGCTCCTGTCTCACTGGGTTTTACCACACTGGCTTCCTTGCCTTTTGCCCCAGCTGTACTCTCTTGCCCCAGATATTTGCATAAGTAACTCCCTCCTTCAAGACCTTGCTCAGACTTTACCTTCTCTCAGTAAGGCCTGCCCTGATCACCTATGTAAAACTACAATCCATATCCTGCTCTACTTTATTCTTTTTCTATAGTACCTAATCACCTCTAACGTATGGTATAACCTATAATTTACTTCTTTCTTTCTTTTTTTTTTTTTTTTTTTTTTTGCGGTACGCGGGCCTCTCACTGCTGTGGCCTCTCCCGTTGTGGAGCACAGGCTCCGGACGCGCAGGCTCAGCGGGCCCAGCCGCTCCGCGGCATGTGGGATCTTCCCGGACCGGGGCACGAACCTGCGTCCCCTGCATCGGCAGGCGGACTCTCAACCACTGCGCCACCAGGGAAGCCCTACTTATTTCTTATATTTATTATATTGTTTGTCTCCTGTAACTAAAATGTAAGTTTAATAAGGGAAGGGTTTCTCTATCAGTTTTTGTTTTTCATTGTTGTTGTGGTTATTTAAATAAACAAGTGTATTTCAGGTACCTAGAACACTGGTGTATGGTATACAGAAGATGGTCAGTAACTGTTTAATAAAGAAGTCCAGATCCAAGAGAGCCAGGCCTAGACAGATGAAACAACACCCTTTCTTGCCATCTAAGTTCTGTTTTTTAACCCTTCTTGGAATGATTGCCAGTGAAGAATGACTGTACTTGGCAGAAACCCTGACTCTACCCGATGGGAATGTGGCGCAGTTATGCTGTGGCTTTCTGTCTATATTCCCAAAATGGTGTTAATAGATGGTCTCACCATTTATACTAAGCAGTAGTTAAGCCTGGAACAGAAATGAGCTTTAGTGATGGAGTGAATCGCTGAGATAATAGGACCAGTATAGTAGGTTTGTTCCTTTATAACCTGCCCCAGGTTTGAGAAGTCCCTAGGAGTTAGGTGAATTAGGTTCTGGTTCTGACTGTAACCAATTCATTATCTTATGACTCTGGACTTATGTTTCTTCAATAGTAAAATTGAACTGGATTGTACTTTTTTTCTAACTCTGTGAAGTTTACCTATATCATCAGAAACATTTTAAGCTTTATAATTTAGGAACCGTCTCAAAATATGTCAGTGCTTAGGTTAATAATCATGTTACTATACTATGTTTAAGATGTATACTTGGTAAGGTGCTGCATATATAAAAACAGTTGAGCATACTAGTAGTGTCAAGAACTTAACAATCATTCTTTTCTTATGTAATTTCACAAGAAAAAACAAATTTGTGCTAATCCTTAGACTTCAGTTAACTAGAAAATTGAGTCTTTAGACATGATAGATAACTCGTGCTAGGATCCATCTCCCTCCCTTGCTTTCTCTCTTCTTTCCCTTATTTCTTCTCTATGCTTCAGGTTATCTACTGTACAGTTCCCCCCCCCCCTTTTTTTTTGTATAGAGAACAAAAGGATGACACTTTACAGGTATTTTTCAAGAATTTTGCTTTTTGAATATATATTTTATTCATCATTGTACCCCCTAGCATCCAGCAGATTGTCTTGTACATATAGATGCTCCTTAAGTGTTGCTTGGATGAATGAATTTGCTTTTATTTTTACCCCAATACTTAATTGACTCAAAGTGATTTTTAAATTTTTATTGTTTTAAGAAAGGTGACTCTTGTGATGGTGGGACTTGATAATGCTGGTAAAACGGCAACAGCAAAGGGAATCCAAGGAGGTAAGCTGAAAAAATTTATTATTAAATTACTCTGATTTAGTTATTTAAATTGCTTTATTACATATTCATTGGGTACATATACTGTGCACTCTATTACTTTATATTCTTAGTATACTTGAGGCTAATGTGGTGAATAGACTCTGGCGTAATAGTACCAGCCTGTTACGTTTCAGATTTGAATGAATGCAGAGGCTCCTTGAGGTTTTTGATTAGCTAACAGGGATCGCAGCTGTCTTCTAGCCAGTAGGAAGGAAAAAGTAAAAAAAGGACATGCCCCTGCCTTTAAGGATCCCTATCTTCTACTTACATTTTCTTGGCCAGAATTTAGTCACATGTCTACAGCTAAATGAAAGGGAGGTAGAAATACGGTTAGCCAGCACAATTCTCTTTGCATCTCTTGATTTTTTTTTTCAACATGATGTGTAATTTTTACAGTTACATTAAAGATACATTAAAGGGTTTTATGTCATTTATATTACATCTCATTGGATGTATTTATTTAGTCTTAATTTAATGCTTTGTAATTACAATATAGACGTACTATACTAGTGAGTTTGTTGTGTACCCAGAAGATGTAGCACGACACAAGCGAGGCATCTTGAGGGTATGAATTGGGAGAAAACCTAACATATATTTGTTCCTGAAAATGGATTTTGCAACTAGATATCATGCATGACAGATAGGGAGCTTTTATTTATGGAAATTCATGAAAGAAAATTGACACCTCGCAAAACTTGCTGTTGGAGAAAAACACTTTGTCACCCCCCAATTAAATGCAAACGATATATTATTGTTTGAGGAGTCTTCTAAAGCCTTTTTGTACCCCTCTTGCTGTCACCTAGGTTATATCCTTGCAAAGGATATAACTGTCACCATCTAAACCAGGGGTTTGCATACTTCTTCTGTTAAGATCCATATAGTAAATATTTTAGACTTTGAGAATCATATAGTCCCTTTCCCAGCTACACAGCTCTGACATAGTAGTGCAGAAGTAGCCATAGAAAATATGTAAACAAATGAGCGTGGCCATTTTCCAATGAAACTTTATTTATAGACCCTAAAATTTGATGTGTTATGAAACATTATCCTTGGGGTTTTTTTGGAAATTATTTTAAAATGTAAAACACATTCTTAGCTTGAGGGCCATGTAAAAACAGGTAGCCAGCCAGATTTCGCTTGAAGGCCATGAAACCTTATCTAAACGTTTTCTCTTTCATTCCTTCAAAGCCTTATGTTCAAGGGAGCAGGATCCAGGAATGTGCTAATCAGACTGTCTAATTATTTGCGTGTACTTAGAACATCCTCTTTCCATCAGGCCATTTTCTTCTAAATCCCACCTCCATTAGTTTCTTTTTCTGAGTTTAGAAAATGTTCAAGGTGTCACATCATGAACAAAAAGTCAAAGCTGCCTTCAACTTTGAGCTCCCCTCTGGCTCCGTTTTTGTTTTTCATTTCGTATTTACTCTTCAGCCTACTCCAGTGACTGATTTCTTACCATTTTTCTTTTTTAAAGATTCCAGTTATATAGAATGACTTGAAGTTTTTCAAATTGAGCCTTTTGATACCTTTGTGATTTTGTTTATGCTCTTCTCACTTGCCTTATTAAAGGGAATATCAATTTATCCTTAAAAACAGATTATCTACTTATCTCTAAAGATGCTTGTTTGTCGTATAGTCTCCTTCTTTATGAAGTCTCTTCTGATCTCCTGCTGCCCTCACCCCTTACCACCACCATCAGTACAATTGACTACATCCTCTGTTTTTGCCTACTCTTATATGTATCTACTTGTATAGCTTCTTAATTGCCCCTCTTTTTATGTATTACTCTACCCTCCAGACTATAAATACCCCAAGGGCAGCTTTACTTATTTTGGTGTTCCAGTTCAGGCCATGCCTTAGTAGGCAGTCTTCCTCAAACATTTCTCCCATGGCTTCTCTTAGCTTATTTCTGGCTCTTTTCTGTTTTGTTTTGTTTTTTATTAAAAATTTTTTAAATTTTTTTATTGTATATTTCCTCCTTTCTTTTGAGATAATCTTCCTCTCCAACTGTATTGCCGTTGTCTGCGTCCAAACCCTGGGTTTAGTGTTTGATCTATAGTTTTATAATAGCTTCCTAATCTAAGAGTACTTTCCCTATCTTGAGGTTCACTTCCTTCAGTTGGGTTTAGTGTTTCATGTATAATTTTATTATAGCTTCCTAATCGAAGAGTACTTTCCCTATCTTGAGGTTCACTTCCTTTAATCAGCTTCTCTTCTTCATGGCTGTCAAAGTGATTGCATTATTAGGATATAGGTTCAATTGTGCTAACAAATAAGCCTAAAATAACAGTGGTTTAATAAAATAGAAGTTTATTTCTCTCTCATATTACGGCACAGGGAAAAGTAGTCTAGGGCTGGCATAGCAGCTCTATGGTATTAGAGACTCAAGTTCCTTTTCCTATTTGCTTTGCCATTCCTAGTGTTCTCCCTTGCCTACCTGGTCCAAGGTGTCTCACTACTACATGTGCATTTCAGCTGGAAGGAAGAAGTGAAGGACAAATGGAGGCTGTCCTTCTCTTTTTTTAAAGTATGTGAACCAGAAGCCACCACATCACTGCAGTTCACAGGCCATTAGCTAGAACCCGTGGTGTTCCAGAGCTGGTTGCTACTTGCTCTTATTGGCTCATATTAGTCAACAAGAGCCAGTTAGGCATCTCTCCTCCAAACTCTATGTTCAGGTGCCTCATATTGGTAATTTGAAATAGTCCATAGCGGGAGTATTTACACCAAGACAATTGGCAAACACTACCTATCAGAGTTCCACAGCCTCCAAAGCCAGTTAAACATTTAACAGTATACCACAAGCACATTATCTAGAACCTGTTCTCATGGCCACCCCTAGCTGCCATAGAGACTGGGGATTGCATTCTTTATCCTGAACAGCCATGTGCTCAGCTAAAAAATCCAGGGTTCTCTGACTTTCCAGTATTACTTCCTAATAGTTCTAAGGAACTGTTGTTATTTTGGGTGGGAAAATTCTTTGTGTAAATTGGTCCCTAGCATTGTTGACACTAACACATCTTTATTATATTGTAGTTATTTGTTTATGTATGCATTTCCTCTTTTTCCCTCTATATAAGTGCTCTATAAGATCAGAAAATATTAATAAATTTTATTAATCTTTGTATATCTAGGACCTTGCATAGTACTTAGCATATAACATAAGCTCAATAAATAGTTATTGATTATATATTTTCATTTTATCTTGAACTTTCTAGGCATTGTCTTAACACATAAGCCTTACGGAAATCCTCAGGATTAGGGACCATATGTCTTTGTACCCCTGGTTCTTGTATGATGCCTGATTTATAACAGGCCCTCAATAAATAATTACAAGCATGAATGGATGGATATGGAAGAATGGATATGGATACGGAAGAATGGACATAACGACAGCAGCTTCGCCTGTCCTGTCAGTCTGGTGTTGTAGTATTGAGCAATTATATGCTTTGTACTGAGTGCTAAGTATACAAAGATAGTTCCCAGCTATTGGGAAGGTATAGGCTATTGTGGAGAGCAGCAAGAACACAGAATATTACAATAGATGGTGTAGGTGATACTGAAAGTAGGAAGGAATCATCAGAGAAGGATTTACAGAAAAGGTTATAACCTGAACATTTAGTCTTGAGTCTTGAAAAACAGAATCATGAGTAGGAACCAGAGAAAAGAATAGGAGAGAAATTGGGGAGAGTGTTCCTTGTATCCAAAGAAACAGGCTTTGAAAGTCCTGAATACCTGAATTTGAGTCCTGGCTCTGTCTACCATGTAACCTTGAAAAAAATTACTTAATATGAATTGGTTTCCTGGGAATAGTGCCATCATTTTATCTGTGCTTACATTGTTCCCCTGCTTGGAATTTTATTCTCCCTTCTTTGTTACAATTTTTTTGTCTTTTAAGACTTTACTCCTATTTCATTTCCTCTATGAAGCCTTTCTAGGCCATGACTCACTTCTAGCTCCTCTTTACCCTTTTTCTCTTGAATGCCCTCCATCTTAGTTTGGGCTGCTATGACATAATACCATAGACTTAGTGGCTTAAACAACAGGTATTTCTCACAGTTCTGGAGGCTAGAAGACTGCAGTCAGGGTGCCAGTATGGTCGGGTACTTAGTGAGGGCCCTCTTCTTGGTTTACAGACAGCCATCTTCTCACTTGTATCCTCATGTGGTGGAAAGAGAAAGAGGAAATAAGCTCTCGTATGTCTCTTCTTATAAGGGCACTAATTCCATCATGGGGGCTCCATCCTTGTGACCTCACCTAAACCTAATTACCTCCCAAAGGCCCTACCTCCAGATACCATCACATTGGGGATTAGGGTTTCAACAGATGAGTTTTGGCAGGGACATAAAAGTACAGTTTATAAAACCTTCACACTGTGCTTTCCAGACTTGTTCGTAGAACATATAGGTTCTTGTGTTAGTCCCATTAATGGGACTAACACAGTTCTCTCTGAATAGTACTGGATATTCTTTGAGGACAGCAACCCTTTTTTATTCATCTTTGCATTCTAATGCCTAACAAAGTCCTGGTACTGAGTAGGTATTCTGTATGTGTTATTTCCCTTATCCCTTCCTCAGGATAGTTGATTTATTTTCACTGATAATTTCCTGGGGGTACCTTTCAAATCATACTCAAAGACAGCTGCCTATTTTAACTGTGAAGCCAGTTCTGGACTGGACTAGATCCACATTTTTAAATGTCTAGTTTAATTCTGTTTTTTGAATACATGGCTGCTTATATTGCTTCTAAACTTGCCTTTTTCTCCTTCTAGGTAAGGCAGGTCTTTTAAAAATGTGACTTGTGATGTCTTAACTTTCTAGGGAGCTGTGTAAACTGCATTAAGATGCTTGTTGAAAGGGAATGGTACATTGCAAGTCTGTTTCTCAGTACACCTAAGCCTAACAGCAAATGCCTCTCAAATTTATCTTTGTAATAGCAAATATTTTGTTGAATGTGGGAATGATAAGACCCTCTAAACCAGTGTTGTTCAGTAGAGCTATTTGCAATGATGGACATGTTCTATATTGGCTCTGTCCAGTAGTGTGGGCCACCAGCCACATGTGACTTTTGATCACTTGAAATACAGCTTGAACAAATGAGGAGCTGAATTTTTTATTTTATTTAAGTTTAATTGATTTAAGTTTTAAAAGCCTCATGTAGTTTGGTGGCCACTGTATTGACCGTGCAGCTGTAAACAAAGTTCAGTGGAGTAATATTTGTTGTGAATTCCAGCGATGAAGAGAGAATGGAAGAGACAGACATGAAGTTTGAACTCTCCTCTGTAACCACTGAGTCACTTGGTTCTGTTAATCTTTCATGAGTTCTGTCTTGCCATTCTTCTATTTTTATTTTCATACCTCTCCAAAAAGTGGCTATCACTCTCATATTCAGTCCATTCTAGAGACTTTTACAAAGATGAATCTCAAGGAAGACTACTTTAGTCACCTTTATTATGTTATTGGTCTGCTAAAATACCTTCCGTGGCTCCCAATTCTCTATCTTCAGAACCCTCTTCAGTGTGCATTCAGGCTTAAGGGTTTGCTCCAACTACAATGTTCAACTTGTTCGTGCATCTTGCTTTTACCATTTTTACCACTTAGGTCACTCATCTGACTGTCTAAATCCTACCCAGCTTTAAGGCCTAGGTCCCAGCTCCTAGTTCAAGTCTTGAACCTTAGTGATCTTTTTAATCTCTTACTGTCATTTACCACTCTTTGGCAGTTATAATTGTATTCATCCTGTACCTTCTACTTTGTGCTGTCATATGCAGAAGTCCAAAGAAATTCAATTGTAAATTTATGAGAAAATCCTGTATTCTATTCTTGTAGAAGAAAATAAAATCTACTCTTTGTATTTGCAAGCTGTCCTTAAAAGTCTCTTTATTCCAATTATAGCTTTAATTCAGTTACTTAAAAAAGAAAGGTCCTATACTCTTCATAGCTTCTCCCATTATTTGGTTGTTCTAGACTATTCTCTAAATGTTTAGTTTTTCTTTATAACTCCACAGAGGTTGTAATGGTCCTTGGGGATGGCTGTGGTATTGAAGGTTGAAATTTTTATTGTTTGTAACTTGGGGAGTCAGTGGCCTTAAAGGCAAGAGTTCATTTGTTTATTTATTCTACAGATCCTTATTAAGTACCCATTATATGGTGGGCATTAGTTTAGGAACTGGGGTTATATCAATAAAAAACAAACAAGCAAACAAAAAAACAGATATTCCTATCTGCAAGGAGTGTAAATTCTAGTTGGATATTTTATAGTATCTACCTTCCCTCCAAACCAATGTGCTTAGATGTCATGCTTATTGTGTAAGCAAATAATAAACATTCTATTTAGTACTAAAGTATGATGAATAACACATTTATTTCATTTTAGTTGTGAAGTTAAATTAGTGTTATTAATTTAAAGTCTAAAGATTCTTTCTTTTATATCATTTGAAACAGAATATCCTGAAGATGTAGCACCTACTGTTGGATTTTCCAAAATTGACCTTAGACAAGGAAAGTTTGAAGTCACCATCTTTGACTTGGGAGGTGGAAAAAGAATTCGGGGAATCTGGAAGAATTACTATGCTGAATCTTATGGTGTAATATTTGTTGTGGATTCGAGTGATGAAGAGAGAATGGAAGAGACAAAAGAGACAATGTCAGAAGTGATAAGACATCCTAGGATATCGGGAAAGCCTATATTGGTGTAAGTAATGTTGGTGTCATTGTAAACATAGAGACAGCAGAATTAAGTCATTAAAGAAACTTACCTAAGTTACAAAATACTGAATAAGCTAAATTGTCACACCCTCGTATGATAAAATATATGTAATTTACTGGGAGTTGTTAATATACCAAAGCCTTATTATAATGCTATCTGTAGAGGTTAAGGGCAGAGTATATATAATGAAGAAATCTTATAATTAGATCTCCTGGGTTTTCAAATGTGAACTGTTTTATTTGATCATTTACTTTTGTCAGATTTTGCAAATGGTCTATTAACAAGGTTCTAAAATGTTTTTCAATTTATTTTCCTCTTTTAATAACTTATTTATGTTTTGCCCCTGTTCTTTTTTTCTTGAAGAGTATTCTTGTTTGAAAGTTATTTAGATGGTTTATTCTTCTAATGCCATGTTGATTTCTCAGGTTTTACTACTATATTTCCGAACTGAACATGTGATCTGTGCCATTATCAACTTAGTTGTATGCTTAGCATCATTTTGTCCAGCTGCCTAAACATTTTTTAAAAATTAAGTGACAAAGGACTTTTGCACCCGCCGTCATAGCATTTCTGCATAGTAAACACCAGATGGTGCTATAACTTTGAGACATAGTAAAGTGAAAGTAGTTTAAATTGCTCTTAAAATTGGAGTAAGCGGAATGTGTGTTTTGCCTTCTTGTCCCTTTTCCCTCGTTCTTGTGTTTCATTACTAACGATTAAAAAAACCCCAAGCAACCTATCACATGGTTAAGTGAGAAATTGTAAGACAGAGTTCCTCAGTGGTCCTCAGTAATAAATGAACATTTTTAAATGAGGCAGTTTGGAAGCTCTGATTACAAAAAGTAAAACTTTATTGTATCATTTATTGTTAAGCTTATACTGTTTAATTTTTATACATTTAACTAATTAAAGAAGTTATTTGATATATATATATAAATAATTCTCACCTTTATTGAATATGAAATAGACTTTAATAGATATGTATACAAAGAGTAAACTTTGTTGAACCTATAGACTAAATTAGTCTCTACAAATGTTTAAGCAGAGAATTAGTGACTTCTACAGTAAAAAGTATTAATGACTGATGTTCATTTGTAAAATAATTGAGTGTGCTTTTTTTAACCCAATAGTTACTTATTTAATTTATTCTTTTATTCATGTATTCTCTCATACATTTATTCATTCATCCATGTACTAATTCAGCAAATATTTATTGAACATCCACTATGTGCTAGACATTGTTCTGGTGATAGGGATACCTTTGGGAACAAAAACAATAAAACTCCATGTATGATCTCAGGAGCTTACATTCTAGGGGGTGAGACACACAATAAATGTAATAAATAAATTGTACACTAGGTGATAAGTATATTGAAAAAAAAGCAGGTAAAAGAAGATCAGGAATCCTATGGTGGTGGTGGTGACAGGGGCATGTTACTCTTAAAATTAGGATAATCATACTAGGTCATATTGAGAACATGACACTGGAGGTGAGAGAGTCAGTCATGCAGATAGATGTATGTGGCAAAGCCCTGAGGCAGAGGCATGCAGTTTGTGTCTGCAGTGTTTACTGAATAATCCAATGTCAGCAAGATATCTGCTTTCAGTTCTGTCACCTCTCTCAGCTAGTGAATTTCCAGAATTGGAAAAAAAAAACAACTCACAACTAGGATGATTGCTCACTATTATAATTTCATAGTGCAATCTCACAAAGACATGAGAATTAATTATGGATCAATAATATGTTTATGAAATATGGAATGGTTTGCCATTTGATGAGTTTTTCTCAAAGGAGTTTTACAACCATAGAATTTTTATTAATAAAGGTAAACTTTTTGAGATGTGTGTACTTCAAAAATATACAAAATTTACTAAAAAGTAAATATTCTCTCTTTTTTTTTTTTGGCCACACTGCACGGCATGTAGGATCCTAGTTCCCCAACAGAGATCGAACTCACGCCCCTTGCATTGATTGGGAGCGCAGGGTCCCAAGCACTGGACTGCCAGGGAAGTCCCCAAAAGTACATATTCTTAAAAAATTTAGAAGAGGTAGGAAAGAATGATGTTAAAAAAAAAATGATTGACCTATCATGCAGAGCCAACCACTGCTCTCATATTGATGAGTTTCCTGCGCATATTTTTGTAAAACATGTAATGTATGCAGTGTTCATATAATACATAAAATTTTCTATCCCACCCGTTTTTCTGTTTATGAATCCATCTTGAATATCCACCCAAGTCCCATATTTGGAAGTTCTCCTGTTTACCTTTTTCTCTCTGACCTATAATTAATTTGTCTTATTGATGTTACTATCTTAATATCGTTTGAGTCTCTTTACTCCTCTTTATTCCCTTAAATGTTACCTCCTTTCAGCCTTTCTTCACTTCTCCCTTGTGTTACTGATTACTCTCCTAACCAGTCTCCCTGGTAGCAGGGAGACTATTCTGTAAGCTCTCCTCTACATTGCTAGCAGGAGCCCTTTTCTTTATTTGATATTTTTCAAATTACAAAATTGGTACATGCTTTAATAAGTGAAACGATGCAAGAATAGATAAAGTACTTGAGAGCTCAGTTTTAAATGCAAATTTGATCATTTTACTTTTCCTCTGCTCAAAGTCCTTCAAGTTGCCTCCATAGCTCCACACAGATAGGAAAGTCTGTGTTTTAACTGATGTAACCCTGGCACATAATAGGTATGGCATTGAAAAGTCCATCGGATAGTATGTGGGAGGGGCGTCCAGTAGAGCCCTAGTAAGCTGAGTGCTAGGGGCTAGTGGGTGTGGAGATGTAGGGGAGGCTACCTGAATTAGGAGGCTGGCTACAGTGCTCCTTGTTGCACATAGCTGCTTCCTTCCTGCCCACGGACATCTGGACCTCTCATCTGCAGAATCCTATAATGGCATCTAATTTCTTCCGATCACCACTTGTCTGTCTGAGCCTAAACTAGTTGATTTAGTACCTACAGAACTCACTTCAACCCCTTGATAATTTTCTCTTCCCACCCTCTAATAATGAGCAAACAGAGAACAACAACAGACCTCTGAGAAGATTCAGTCATTCAACAGAAGGAAAGAAACCTGAAGAATTATTATCTTGTCTGTAATCATGAAATTACAAATTGGTAGAACAGGATTCATTCATGCTATGGGAAGCAGAGTAGATGACCACGATAGCAGGTCTTGGACACTCTAGCTCTGTCTGACCTAATTCTGCACAGTAGTCTGACAGCATGTGTCATTGCAAATGAAGCCTCAGTCACATTTCACTTTATGTCACAGACGTGAGGGTTCTCTTGAAAGGTCAGAGTCATAGATCACTAGGCTTCGGTGTTTTATTAGCTCAGAATTTCTGTTTGGCAGTTCTCTAGTATTTACTGCTTAATCAGCATAATATTCCAGTCAAAATCTCTGAAATAAGTGGTGAAAAGGTGAAAAAACATGGGTTTAGAGAGAAGACAGAGAATCTGAAACCTGGATTCTAAAAGTTGTGTATTTGTTTATGACCCTGACAAGTCACTTTACTTCTTTGGACTTAGTGGTTAAATGACTCTTCTTTAATAAAAGTAACTGTAAAATATAGTAATTCTGTGATTGTATTCAGCTGTGTATTATAATGTGGACCTTAGTATAGTCTATGCCAAGAATCCATTTTGGTAAAAAGGTAAAAGTGATTTGTATTCCTTCTAAAGAAAGTAAAAATGGATGCCATGCAAATATTTGACTCTGTTATCATGCTGAGTTGTTTATTTACCTAGAATAGAAAGTCTTTTTTCTCTCATGTCTACCTACTATAGATTAACTTGAACCTCTACTCTGATTAATTAAGGTATGAATTATATTACCTACCCTCACATTCCCCCCCACTACATACATACTCTTGCTTTAACCATTTATAATTTAATTATTTATTAAAAGCTCTAATACTAGATAGTCTTGACAGATAAAGAAGACCTTTCCAAAAGAAAAAGTAAACAACTTTTGCAGTGTTATAAGTAGCACTGAAATCAGTAATAATTGCAAAATTTAAGCTCAACATCCACCATAGAAATTTTCCATTAATAATACAAGGTACTATTTGTTGATTACTTGTGGAAAGGCTGAGCTAGGAGGTATTTTAAACATCTTAACCTATTGAAATTTTCAGCAGTCCAAGATTACACCAATGTTATGTAAGAAGGCACATGTTCTTTCTGCATCTCTTCTTTCTAGTACAGTCTTGAAAGTTGCCCTCAGAGCGATTGTAAATTACCCTTCATTTTTTGTGGTTGAATATCCTAATACTTATAACTGAAATAACTCTGGAGATCCACAGGCTAAAATTTCCTCCCAGGATAATAACAATTCTACTTGTGTTAGCATACTTGAACTCTTGGAGTGGTGCCACTTTCTCATTATATACTGTTTGCTTTTCTGTGGAGTTATATGACCTAGCTTAACTTTTGGTCAGACCTCACAAATTAGATGCTTCACAACAAAAATGTATAGGAGTTTCACTCAGGGAAGAAAACATAATATCTCATATATGATCTGGCTAGACGTTATGAACATTTCAGTAAAAAAATGTTTGACCTGGAGATCTTTGCACCATGGGTGGCTTCCCAAGACCCTCTGAAATCACTTACACAATTCTGAGTTCATGTGCATTTTTCTTGGGAGCAGATTCTAGCTCTCATCAAATTCCTAAAGGATTTCATGACCAAAGAGGTTACAAAAAACATGGCAGTGAGTTTTTATATTAGAAATAATAAGCAGGGTTTTATTATTGATAATTTTTTTTATTGATATCAGACTTTTGTCTCCACCCTCTGTATGCCTATTTGACTCACCTTTCTTCTAGACAGTATTACAGGAAGCTGTTAGTTTGCAAGTTTCTTTGAGTCATATTCTTTCTTATAAGTGCCCAAGAGAAGTTAATTAGGTTATGGGTTATCCTAATAACTGTTCTTAGAATTTGAGTCAAATGTACTTTCATAAGTCAGACATTTCAATAAGAAATAGGAGGACGTGGGCCCTTTTTAGAATTCTGGAAACCCATAAATATGGAAGTATGGACTACCTATGTCACTTAATCACTTGATCCTTGTAGTGGTGGGTCCCTTAACTTACTATTTTTACCATCTGAAACCCCTACTCACTTTATTTATAGGGTCCATTGGCTTAAGATTTCTTTTCTTTCAGCGCAAACTTACCAAGCTGTCATCTTCATCAGCTTTATTTAGTTATACTGTTGACTCACCTCTATATTTCCTTACTGAGGGCTTCCTTTTGTCTGTAATGGCATCCAGCTTCACTAATAGCAGCTGTAGTTTACAGTAAAGCTTCTCAGCTGGTTGACTTCCTAGGTAATTTATGCACAAAGAGCCTGTAGAGGTTCCCATCCTTTCCCTCCCCTGTCCGATACGCTCTATTGTAAAACAAAATAACGAAGAAAAACCTGTCGACAGTGTCGTTAGGCGGCAAGATGTTATCCAGAGATCACCTGTATCAGCATCAGACCAGACCTGCTGTATTTTTTAGGGTGGGGCCAAGGATGCCTCTTTCTTTTTCACGGGTTCTCTAGATCTCTCTGCCGCACAGCAGAAATTGAGATCTACTGGTGCAGGGGAAAGCATGGGCTTTGGAGTCAGCCAGGCCTTGAGTAGCTTACTTAATCTTCCCGAGCTTCTATGTCTCCACTTGTAAATAAGGATTTTAATACTTGTCTTGTCATGTGAATTCTAAAATAATGTATTTAAAGCATCTAGTGCAGTGCTTTACTAGTTTTCTGTGCATGTGATGGTGGATATGAATAGTTACTATTGATGATATATGCTGTGTCTAGGTAGAGATGAATTAAGAGATCTAGTTTTAAAGTGTCATATGTGAATTCAAGCTACATGAAGCTTTTCATTACAGAAAATGACATGGTTTAGTGGGTAAGAATAGGAGCCCAAGTGCTCAAAATAATTATTGCATACTTTCTGAACCAGTAGATTCCTAATAGTGTGCCTCCAGTGCTTAAGAATTTTTTGTTTTAAGGTAATGATTTTAAGGGAAAAAATGGCTACTTTTAGTGCCTATTGTGTGTGAATAAACAAAATGTTCAGCAGCTAATTAGTTAAATATGTTTATGTTGCTTAGGTTAGGGTGCATTTGAAATATAACAATGAAAACTGTGTGATATATTGCTCTGCTATGAATCTTTCTGTGATTAAGTCTTGCCTTAAAAGCAGTATGTTTAGATATAACTGCTACTAGAAAATTACTATTTTCTGAACCCATCTGGATATAATTATGCTAATGAATATTAAATAGTACTTGAGATTTTCAGTTTTCATGATAAACAATTTGGGAACAATTATAAACAAGTATCAGTAAGGCACTACATTAAAGGATATAGCACAAGTTTAGAAGGGGCAGAAGAAATATCTCTCACCACCTGATTTAGCTGGAGAGTTTATCACTAGTTTTAAATTTATCTTTTTTTATAATGTTCCTTAAACATTTGAAGCTGACCTATGGGAAACATCTTTTTCTCCGGTAATGCTTGTAACTGACACAGTAGAAAACTCTTCAATTTCTTTATATTTTATAAGTTAAAAATTATTTAATAGTGTTAGGAGATATATATATACACATATGTAGTCATATTCCTGTTCACATAAGAATTCTCTCATTTTCCCACCACCAAATTTGCTGTTATCTGCTTTTATTCCTTTGTCTTCCCTCCTGTAATATGGAAGAAGTGTTTCTGCTCCTGTCCAAGATCCCACCCCTTTCTACTATTGTATTGGGTTGGCCAAAATGTTCTTGCGGTTTTTTACGTAAGATGGCTCTAGTAGTGCTTGGTTGTCTTTAACTTCATTCGAAACAATTTTGTTAGATTGTGTGTGACAGCTGTCATATCAGCGTGCATTTTAAAAAAAACTTATCAAAATTGGTGAATTTTTGTGTAGCCATTTTAATATTGAAGACGGAAGGAAAAAAGCAACATTTTCAGCGTATTATGCTTTGTTATTTCAAGAAAGGTAAAAACGCAACCGAAACGCAAAAAAAGATTTGTTCAGTGTATGGAGAAGGTGCTGTGACTGATCAAACGTGTCAGAAGTGGTTTGTGAAGTTTGGTGCTGGAGATTTCTTGCTGGACGATGCTCCGCCATTGGGTAGACCAGTTGAAGTTGATAGTGATCAAATCGAGACATTAATTGAGAACAACCAACATTATACCACTCGGGAGACAGCCGACATACTCCAAATATCCAAATCAAGCATTGAAATCATTTGCACCAGCTTGGTTATGTTAATCGCTTTGATGTTTGGGTTCCACTTAAGTTAAGCGAAAATAACTTTCTTGACCATATTTCCGCATGTGATTCTCTACTTAAACGTAACGAAAACGTTCTGTTTTTAAAACAAATTGTGACAGGTGATGAAAAGTGGATACTGTACAATAATGTGGAATGGAAGAGTTCGTGGGGCAAGCGAAATGAACCACCACAAACCAAACCAAAGGCTGGTCTTCATCCAAAGAGGGTGATGGTTGTGTATATGGTGGAATTGGAAGGGAGTCTTCTATTATGAGCTCCTTCTGGAAAACCAGATGATTAATTCCAACAAGTGCTGCTCCCAATTAGACCAACTGAAAGCAGCACTCGACCAAAAGTGTCCAGAATTAGTCAACAGAAAACGCATAATCTTCCATCAGGATAATGCAAGACCACATATTTCTTTGATGACCAGGCAAAAACTGTTACAGCCTGGCCAGGAAGTTCTGATTCATCCGCCATATTCACCAGACATTGCACTTCGGATTTCCATTTATTTAGATCTTTACAAAATTCTTTCAATGGAAAAAATTTCAATTCCCTGGAAGACTATAAAAGGTACCTGGAACAGTTCTTTGCTCAAAATGATAAAAAGTTTTGGGAAGATGGAATTATGAAGTTGCCTGAAACATGGCAGAAGGTAGTGGAACAAAACGGTGAATATGTTGTTCAATAAATTCCTTGGTAAAAATGAAAAGTGTGTCTTTGATTTTTACTTTAAAATGGAAGCAACTTTTTGGCCAACCCAATATATTATTCCTCCCCTTTCTTATATCGAGTTTCTCTGTCTGGATTATTCCCATCAGCAGAATGTGCTCTTTTGTTTCTTCAAGTATTGTGGAATCCTTTGGCTCTACATCTCTCTCCGCATGTTGACTCCTTTTTATAGTATCCTATTCAAAATTCTGGAAAGAATTGTCTGTAGTGGATTCTGTACTTATTTATATCACATTCTTTCTTCAACATGCTCCATTTGTGCTTTCATTCCTACAATTCCTTGAAACTGCTCTTGTTGGAGTCAGTTATCTCCATGTTGCCAAATCCATTGTCACTTTGCTGTTCTTATTTTACCTAAAATTGACTATTTCCTCAACTTTGTTTTCCTTTTAGCACTTTTGCATTACAGCATACTTTTCTTGATTTTCCTCCTACTTCATCGATGGTTCCTTCTTAGTCTTTTTTGTTAACTCCTCTTCTGCTTTAAGTCTAAATTTTAGAATATCCTAGGCTCTTTTCTGGGCTTCCAGTTTTTTGCATCTAGATACTTTTGAGACCTTAAATATTGTTTATACTCAGATGACCCAAATCTATAGCTTTGACATCTCCCAAGAGTTCCTACTGATATAGCTAATATCTTAGAAACCTCCACTTTGACATTTTATGGTCATCTCAGATTCTATTGGCCAAAACAGAATTTCTTTATTTCCTTCTCACCCCTAGTGTTGAAACCTTCATCTCTGTCTTTTCCCATCTCAGTAAAAGCTATCATAATCTAATCAGTATCCTGTAGATTCTACCTCTTAAATCTATCACATTTTAGTCTAATTTTTTTTTTCCATCACTACAACTTGGTATATAGTAGTTAAGAACTGGTTCTGGAATCAAATTGCCTAGGTTCAAATACCAGTTCTCTGTGTACAATTTCTGTGACCTGAGTCAGGTTACTTAACCTAGCTGTACTTCAGTATTCTTGTTGGTAAAATTGTAAAATTATTAGAACAATGCTGGGACATAGCAAGTATGTTTTTTTATTAGTCTTGAGTATTAGTACTGCTGCTACCACCATCACCACCACCACTCTCATCCTAGCTCAAGCCTCCATCATCTCTTAACTGGGACTATTGCATTAGCCTTCTAATTGTTTTCTATACCTATATGCTTGTCCTCTACTCACCTGCCCCAAATCCATTTTGACCCGTTCTCCGTACAGTAGACAGGATGATTTTTTCCCAAATATAAATTACATAACATTACTCCCAGGCCAAAAAACAGCTTTGCCTTTATTACACTTGCTGTAAACTTCAGACTTACAGAGCTTTACATCTAGCCCCTGCTGACCTTTCTTAACCTCATCTTTTACCTCACTGCTCTTTTCCCACTATGATACAACTGTACTGCTCATTCTTCTTTGAACGGAGTAAGTTATACCCTCCTCAGGGTCTTTGTACTATTTGTTTCATATGCCTGGAATATGTGCTTCCCTTGTCCTCATCACTCAGATCTTCACTTATGTTACCTTTTAGAGAGGCCTATATTTACCACCCAGCCAAAAGAAGCCACTCTGACAATATCTTATCACGCTTATTTTAAATCTCTGCCAAGAACTTAACATTGTCTAATATTTCTATTTGTTACATGCTTTCTCCACTAGATTGTTAGTTCCAAAACTCTATCCCCATATGAGTTCAGACTGTGTCCCAAGCCCATAGTCTATTGCCTGGCTTCACAATAAAGTGATGGAGAAACTTCCAAGCATACAATTGCCTTTTATTTTTTACTTTATTTGCCAACCCTCTTAATCTGTAATACAGTGTCCTGAATGGACCCAAGTTCAGGAAGACAGTGACTTAACTTAGCTTTTTAGGCCTTAAGCTAGAATCAGCTCCTAGTTACCAACTAGACTCTTCATTAAGTACATAGTTTGGGTTTTCCTAGGATTTGTTGACCACTGAGTTAACTGACCTGTCTGAACATACAAGATTTGATGCAGCTTCTAGTTTGATTTGGCTTTAATAGAGCGCCACTTGAAGTTTTGTCTTATACAATTCTTAACTACCAAAATGCTCTTAAATGAACTTAAAGCATTGTTTAAGTAGTTGCCACCTACTGACATTCATCTTGTTAAGGCGTTGGAAGTTACAAAAATATGTAATAGAGCTTGATACCTGTCTAGAAACTTAAGAAGATCATTTACCTCGTTTTCAATAGTTAACCCATGAGTTTAAAGCTAATATGCTATTTTTAGTTTAATAAATGAAGACTTGTTTTATGTCATTTGCTTTAGAAATTTCTGTAACTCTAGTGGGTAAGGGCGAAAGGGGAAAATTATACTTAATAATGATGAAAGTATGTGAATGGCTCTATGAAATGAAGAAAAATGATACAAGACACTAAATTATGGGACATCCTTCATTCTAAAGCTGGAGAAATTTCTAAAATAGCTTCTTTATTTTGAGCCACAGCATGGACAACACCAGCAACACAATACCCTGCAAGGATTTCTTTTTTTGTATTTTACAGCTAGTCCAAATTTTTCTTTAGTAGTGTTAACATACTCTTTTGTGCCATTCACTATCATTTCAATATTGTTGATGCTTTCTCCCTGTTCCTCTACTAAAAGAGATATCTGAATGAAAAGGTCCCTTAAATCCTTTATTTGGTTCTCCAAATTAACTAGTTCTTTGTGTCTCTGTTCCATCTCTGAGAGTTGTGCTTTAGTGATACTGATTTCACGAAGTAAGCTTTCATTAAAAACTTCCCATTTTCCTTGATGAAGCATATCATTTACCTCTTCTTCCAGCACTTCTTTTCCAGCAACTTCAAGCTGACGGAAAATAAATGTCCTGCACTTCTCTTGCTTTGCTGCTATTGTGTCATTGTATATAAACATAGTTTGCTGAAAATGGCGGAACATCGCAGCATGTTGAGATTTAAGTATCCTTGTGACCGCTGATGATGGACCGTTTTCATCCTCTGACTTTTTAACTTCTTTTACTAAATCATCCAAACGTCTATTAATGTGTTCTGCTTGGACTTTTATCTCTTTTGTAATGCTAGACTCTCTCTTAAGTAGACTAAACCTTCTCATAGAAGCCACCAGACTTTTCTGTTGCTGCCCCAATTTTTGAACATCACCTGTCAAGTTGTTAATACTCTCCTGTAGTTTTTGTATCTCATGTAGGTGTCTCTCAGCTACAGGCTCTCTTTCATAAATAACAGCTTGCTGCAGAAACACCCCTTGTTCCTCTGCTTCTGTAGTCAACACATTCTTGTCTCTAGAGAGCTCAATTTCCTTTGTTCTTTGCTTTAGTTCTTGAAGTCGGTCTTTCATCTTCCCTGTCCTCCTAAAAGCAAGAATGATTGTGTTGAACAAAGAAAAATTTGGTATTTCCCCCCAGTAGCAGTTGGCTTTACATAGCTATGTCTATCTCTCAGGAAAAATCCTCCTAGTTTTCTGAAAAGATGACTAAAAATTAGAAAAATCAATAAGAATTTCCTCATAAAGATCACTGAAATAGGAAAAGTAATGTCAAATATTTTGTAAATCACTTCGCATAATGCAGGGCTTCTATGAGTCCCATACAGTTGAGTAAAGTAGCTGAGTAAGCAGTGATAGAGAAATAATTGCCCCCAAATAAGTTCTCAGTGTCACGATACTGCCACAGAATAGATTTTTCTTGATTTAGGAAACTATATCTTAGAATGGAAGATTTGACCATATCTTTTTAGGATTAAAAGGTCACTCTGAATGTGTCCTTATTACTAAAGATACGGTTCCCAGTTAATTTTGTCTATGTAATGTCAAAAAAACATACTCATTTTGCTAAATGTGTATAGTTCAGCGAAAACCAGTATAGTGACAGGGCAGATTCCATATGGAAGCTTTAAGCAATATAGGTAATGTTGAATTTATCTCAAAATTTCTCAGGCTTCTGGATTGACTAACACATTATTTGACATAGCTTTGTTTTCTTATCCATTACATGTATATAGAAACATATTCTTGGTTTGATCATGCTGATTTCTCATTATTAGCATTCCTTTGCAAAGATATCCAGACTGTTAGAAAAAAATTTTTGTCAATTCATAATAAGTGATATTTTTACAAACATGAGAATATATAAAATCTTATTTGGGGGACACTGATAATATTGACACATTGTTTGCTGTGTTGGTAGTTATTCATGGAATCAATTTGATGTACAATTTTATAGTGATATACATGAAGTGAATAAAAAGAAATCCCTGTTAATAAAATACTTTATTTTCACAGCACATCTTGACTTTAGAAAGGCATTTAAAATGCCTTTCATGATATTTTTGTGGATAAGAGGAAGCTGTTAGGGAGTTACAAGTAGCTCTTTGAACCACACATAGTATCAATTAGAGAAAAAGGTCTCTAATGTGATGCTGTTATGCTATGGGATTCAGTGCTTGATATGTTTATGCAAATATTTTTATCAGTTATTTGGGTGTCATAGAAGGCATACTTATCAAACATGTTGATGGCACAAAATTTGGAGAGTTCTTTAGTATGTTGAAGTACAGAATTGGGATTTGAAAATTAAAGTAGAACAGAACACTATACTAAAATAACAAAAACATGTTTAACTGGATAGATGTAAAGTATTGCACCTAGTTGTTTAGAAAACACCTCTACATCTATAAACTGGAAGACCCTTGAGTTCATAGCAGTGCTTATGAAAATCACTGGAGATTTTAGTTAATTTTGAGCTTTTAATGAGAACTCTCAGAATAGTTCTTATGCTTTCATGCATAATAATGTGATGTCTAGATTGACTAAGAAAGATATTTGTTCCACTGACTCTATGCTAGTGAAAGCAGATGGGAGAGGGACTGTGTTAAATATGAGATGAAAATCCACAAATTGGGAATTTCCAAACTGTCATGGAAAGGATGAAATTGGAAGACCATAGTATATGGAGAGTTGTTGAAAGAAATGGAAATATTTGTTCTGAAAAAGAGAAGGTCGAGGGAATATCTACAACTGTTTTCTAAAATGTGTAGATCTGTATATATGAGGGATTACACTTAGCTGGCATAACTCCAAAGCTCAGTGTGGGTGGAAATTACATGGAGTGAGGTTCAGTTTAGTATAAAGAAGACTTTTCACACAAGTAGAGCTGTCTGAGGATGGAATGAACTGTTTCATGAGATAAAAACCTTGCCATCACTAGAGATGTTCAAGATGTTCTTGAATGACGACCCAGTCGAGGATACTGTAGAAATGATACCTGTATTACATAAAAAGTTAAACTAATATCCTGATAATATTCCTTTGGTTTTAAAGAACTGACATTCTGTCAAATAATTTTTGAAGCTTACTATATGCAAAGTTTTAAATGCTATATATAGTGTGTATTCAGTAATACCTGTCCTTGAGTAATTGGTATCTGAGGGGAGATGGACAATACACAATTAAACAGATAAATGAGATAATTTTAGATCTTGATAGATCAATTAGGCAAGGCCTCTCTAAGGAGCTATTTGAGTGTAGACCTAAATGTTGAGAAGATGAAGAGCCAAGAAAGTGCCTCCTGAGTATTGGAGATGGGGTGCCAGGCCAGTGAATAGGACTGGTATGTTTTAAGAATAAAATTAATGCTTATGTAGGTAGAAATTAATATGGGCAGTAACATTGGAGGAATGAAGTCAGGACGGTTGGTGGGGATCAGATCAAAAAGGGCCTTGTGGGTCAAAGTAAGGAATTTAGATTTTATTCTAGATGCAGTGGCGGACAGTGAAAGGATAAATAGGGTATTGACATAAGACTTATGTTTTTAAAAGATCACTGTATAGAGAATAGTTTCCTGATAACCTCCAGGAGAGATCTGGATAGAAACTAGATGGAATAAATGGGAACCATCTGGGATCTATTTTGGAGGTAGAATCAATAGGACTTATTGGTGATTTTAACCCTTCAGTAGCACTTAACCACAATTACTTCTTGAAACGCTTTTAAGTGTTTCTCCTGGCTTTCCTCTTGCCTCTTTGGCTCTTCCTTCATCATTTTCTCCTCCCTGGTTTCTTCTCGTCTTTCCTACCGCTGAATACTGGAATGCTTCTACGCACAGTCCTCTTTTTATCCACCGTTGTTTTCCAGTCTCACAGTGTTAAATGCCGTCCGTTAGCTGATGACTCAAAGTTATATCTCAAGTCTAGACTGTTCTCATAACACTTGTCTACTCAACAGCTCCATTTGAATGTCTGTGTCTAAAATAATTTCCTGATCTTCCAACTCCCAAACTGCTGCTCCATCTCAGTAAGTGGCACCTCTTCCAGACTCTTCTTCCAGTCTTCTTCCAAGTCACCCTACCAAAAACTTTGGAGTCTTTCTGGACTACGTGACTACTCTGTTTTGTGTCCCTGTTCCCCCCGCCCCCCCCCCCCACACACCCTTATATTCAAACTAAAAGGGAATCTTGTCAATCCCTTTTTCAGGGTACATCAGGAACCACCTCCCTGGTTCAAGTCACCATCCTTTCTCACCTGGATTATTGTAGTAGTCTCCTACATGGTCTCCTTGTTTCTTCCTTTGTATCCCCGTCTCCTTTGGTCTTTTCTTAACACAGAAACAAGAGTTAAAATGTAAGTCAGATCATGTCATTCCTGTGCCTAAAGCCCTCCTTTAGTGTGATCTCTCAGAGGAAAAGCCAGAGCCTACAAGGTCCAATATGACTTCTCCACCTCTCCTTTCGCCCTTCTGACCATGCCTCCTACAACTTCCCCTCCCTCTGCCTCAGTCACACTGTGCTCCTGGTTATTCTTCACACACACCTGGCAGGATCCTGCCTTAGGGCTTTGGCACTTGCTGTCTTCTCTGTTTGGAATGCTCTTCCCCATGAGTGCTGTCTTATTCCCCCAACTTCTTTAAATCTTACTGAGATGACACCCTCTCAGTAAGGCTGTCCTTGGTCACCCTATCTAGAACTGCAACCACCCTTCCCAGCTTTAGTTTTTTTCCTAGCACTTTTCACTATATTTTACTTATTTATCTTACTTTATTGTCTGCTCTCTTCCCCAAATATAAGCTCCATGAGGGCAAGGATCTTTATTCATTCTGGTATTCCCAGCACCTTCACAAGTCTCATTTATTCAAGTTCTGATATTGAGCTCTTTATAGTTCATATTTTCCTGAGTTCTTAATATGTGACAGGCACTGTTCTAAGTGTGTTGTATGTTCTTTTAAGAACTCTGAATTAAGTATTACCATGCTCTCCGTTTTAGAGATGATGACATTAAGACCTGATCTTAAGTAACTTAACCAAGATATCAGCTCGTGGTAGAGTTGGGATTCAAATTCAGGCAGTCTAGTTTGAAGGACTCACTCTTTACTGTGCTATAAAGCCTTCTTCAGTGGTATCAGGTGCTCTATAGAGACCAGTTCAGATAAGTTCTGAGAAGAGGCAATTAGGTAAGTGAAGTGGTTGGGAAAGAAGCCAGATCACAAGGGATACTAAGACCTTGAAATCTGTTTTTGATGGAAAAAGTCTTTTATAGATATTAACAGTCTACTCAGAGACATTTGCTGTGTACCTGTATTGCTGAGCATTTTAAGTACTGGTTGGAAACATTTAACAGCAAGTTTTTGTTGCCTGTAATGCACTTACAGTTTTCTGCTGTTAAATTATCTAAAAATGTAATTCAAATAGCTTGCAGTCTTTTATTTTACCACTGATTTGCTATATTAAAAGTAAAAAAAAAAAGCTTCAGTCTGTACAATTTATGCAAATAAGAGACTTCTAAGTAGGGAAGGGATTTCATTCCCTCTGTCTCCCCACCTTTCCATTGTCTGTATTCTACCTTACTTGCAAAGAATAATTTCTTTACCTTAGGAACAAAACTAACCAGATCCAGTGGTTTACTAAGATCTGTGGGAAAACATAATAAGCTATAATATTAAACCTGTAAAATTTGTGAAAAGAAGATTAGTCAAGGAGGACTATGAGAAGGTGGCAATATAGATTGCAAACTTTGGGTGTTAGGAAATTAGATCAATATAAAAACATGAATATATTGATCTATGTGTTGGGCGTACCTTCTAGGAAAGTATTGGTATTTACTGGCCTTTGTCCTTACAAGTAGGAAATAAGCAAACTAGAGAAAAAATATATAATACCATGTGAGCATACTATTTTTTAAAATAAATTTATTTTATTTATTAATTTTTATTTTTGGCTGTGTTGGGTCTTTGTTGCTGCACACGGGTTTTCTCTAGTTGCGGCGAGCGGGGGCTACTCTTCGCTGCGGTGCACGGGCTTCTCGTTGCGGTGGCTTCTCTTGTTGCGGAGCGCAGGCTCTTAGGGCGCAGGCTCAGTAGTTGTGACATGCGGGCTCTAGAGTGCAGGCTCAGCAGTTGTAGCGCATGGGCTTAGTTGCTCTGCGGCATGTAGGATCTTCCTGGACCAGGGCTCGAACCTGTGTCCCCTGCATTGGCAGGTGGATTCTTAACCACTGCGCCACCAGGGAAGTCCTAGCATACTATTTTTTTAAGTCCTTTATTAAAGTGAAAACGAAGTGATTTTAATTGAGAAAGATTTCAGTACTAGAGCAACCAATTAAACATGCAGAAAGTTTGATCTTATCATTTTTTATATTTTTCCCACCTTTTAAATTATAATAAACAGGTTAATTTATAGGTATATATACTTTCATGTAATTAAGTTATTTATAATTAATTAGTTAATTGTAATTAACCTAATATAATCCTTAATATAAAAATTCAGATTTTAAGAGATAAATTGTAAAGATTTTTAGCTTTATAAACTAAGTTGGGATTTCTTGTGAGTTTTAAATATTCAGTTTATGAAAAATTCCACTTGGTCCCATTTTTATCAGTCAAGATATGCTTGGTTATGCCACAGTAATGTCCAGTCACCAAATCTTGATGGATTACAACCACAAAGATGTATTTTTCGTTCACATTTCATGTCCATGTTGGGTTAGCAGGGGCTACTGGTTCGCATCTTGGTTTCTCAGAGACCTAAGCTCCACCTTTCTGAATGTGGTAGGCTGGTAGGGCAGTTGGAAGTACTGGAGAGTCTCCCATAGACGTTAAAATGCTGTAGCCTGAAATGATGCGTGTCACTTTCCTTTGCAACTCCTCGACCAGCTGAAGGAGGATGGTAGTGATATGTAGTCCTCACCTGTTCTCCAAAGGAGAGGTGAACGTGGTTTCTTCCACATCTATTGAATATTATAATTTGATTCCGAAAATAATCCTTAGAGGTTAACTAATCAATTTCTCATTTTTCTTATGGGGAAATTGAAAATCAAAAAAGTTAAAACACCTACAAACATTGGGAGGTGATTGTAGAAACTTTTTTTTCATGTGATAATTTTGAGAAAGCAGCATTACCACCCATGATTTATTATGTGCCTCTGATAAAGACTAATCTTCCTAGAATAGAGGGAGGTAATTACTAAAGTCAGTTAGCTTAATGATTTATCTTGAATAGCTCCATACGGTTCTTTGTTTGGTTTAGTGTTTATCACCTCCTTATCTGTATGCTCCCTCTGGTATTATTATATTGATGCTGAAAATAAATTCCTCCAAAAGTGTTTAAAACGGATGTCATGTTGCTTTTGATATAGCCATAAGCTTTTTCTTTTCCTTCCTTCCTTCCTTTCCTCCTTCCCTCCTCCCCCCCACATGATTTGAACAAAGCCTTTTCTTTTAAAAATGTTTTTAATGTGATTATTTTCATCATTAATACAGATACACAGTTTAAGAAGTCAGACCACTTCAAGGCTTATGAAGATAGACAGCTGACTCCTGTCTGCCCCACCACATTCTATTTCCAGTTCCTCATTCCCAAAGGCAGTCATTTTCAACCCCTTAGCTATATGTTGCTTTTAAACTCCCTATTTCTTGATAATTTGCTTATGTAGATGTTTACACTTTTTTCAGTTTTAAATAATCTTTGCTATGAAAGATACGAATTTAACTTTTGTGTTTTTTTTTTGTTTGTTTTTTTTTTTTTTTTTTTTTTGGCTGCACCACACAGCTTGCAGGACAGTTCCCTGACCAGGGGTTGAACCTGCGCCTTTGCAGTGAAAGTGTGGAGTCCTAACCACTGGACCACCAGGGAATTCTCGGATTTAACTTTCTCTTACACCCCCATCCTTCCCTCAAATTCTTCCTCTCAATGTAATTATATCACAGTTTTTGTTATAGTCAATATTATGTGTTTACGTTACTAGGACTACCCAAATACTATATTTACTAGAATCACATATTATATATACCAGAATCACACCAGAATCATATTACATATACCAGAATCACTAGGGTTATAGTTCCTTTCTCAGAAAAATTTTTTTCACTGTATCTAGGCTTTTTCAGTGGATAGAGCTAGTAGATGTATATTTTTATTTTAAGAAAGCTTTTCACCGAAGTATTAACACATATACAGAAAGTGCCCAAAACATAAATGTATAATTTGATGATTTTTCACAAAGCGAACGGACCCATTTAACCACTACACCAATCAAGAACCTTGTAACTTTTAAATTTTTCTTGAAATTATTACCTAAGTTTTTCAGTTGCCTAATTTTCATTTTCATTTTCTGCTGCAAGAAAAAGTTCTTGCAGCAGGTAATATAGTATATTAGATCTAAAATAATTATGTTAGCAGCTGTATTAGAATTTTTCATACAATCAGACCAAATTAAACACTTTACAATTTAGAAAAAGAAAAAGTATTAGTTCAGGGTCTTCCCTGGCACTTCCACTGCAGGAGGCATGGGTTCGATCCCTGGTCAGGGAAATAAGATCCCGTAGGCCATGTGGCGCGCCACCCCCCCCCGCCCCGAAAAAAAGAAAAATGATTGATTCTGATCCCACACACCTGTGTCATGGAAAATCTAAAAAATTTTGAATCCTATCCTTGGCCCCATGTAGAGATTGGGATTCTTGTATTTTCTTCTGCTGTACCTCAGTCAGAATGAGATAAGACAAGAAGTGAGGTACACTGCATTCCTATTTATGTACACAGGTTTCTGTTTCCTATTCATATACTAACCTGTTACTATGAATTCTTACAACTATAATGTATATAGCAGATATGATGTTTGTTGTACTATTTTTTTTAATTGACTTGTGTTCCTCATAATATGGGAAAAGAAAAGAGTGATAATATTGGAGGCTCAGATGAGAAATGAGGGAGGTATCAAAACCAAACAGATTTTGATTTTTTTATTCATGAGAATTAAGTCTTATCTAATGCTAAGTAGCCTGACAATTTTAAAATTTCACAGTTCTTAAGAACTACAGTGTCTCTAACTTTCTCTTTGGTTGCATGGCTTGGAACAAATCCCGAAACAACCCCCTCTAATATACTTACGGCTAGCTAGGTCTTTCTTTTTTTCATTTTAATTACACATAAATGAACAATGTTATCAAAAGCCTTTTTCTGAAGCATCATAGTTTAACATTTTTTTAAGAAATAGAATATTTCAAATTGATATTGTAGCACAGTATGCTTTTGCAAAGTGCTTTTGAGAAGGTAAATTTTACTGTCACTGATTTTGGAAATGAAGATATTTGACTCTCCCTTATAAAGGTGGTCTTATCCTGGGTTTCTGTGTTCTTGGGATAACAGTTTCCTGAAGGAATACCACACTTTCATATTTGAATAAAAGATACTTTAAAGAACTCTTTAAAATATATTGATATGTATTTTACGTTCATTAATCTTAATAAATTTAGTAGCAAAAAGAAAGTAAATATTCTGAATCTTTTTTTTTTTTCTATAGATCTCTATATGTTACTGATATTAAAGGAAAAACAGTCAGATTTCCTTTCAGTGCTATATATCATAGCATGCATATTATAGTAAATGATGTTTATATAAAATCAGCTGTAAAGTTTATACTGTGTTCATCTTGGTGTATGTCTTCATTTATTTCTTTAGAACATTTAAAATATATTTATGTTCAAGATCCTTTTACATTATTAGGTTATTTCTGGTTTCTTAGAAATAATTCCTTTGTTTATTGTGGCCACCAATTGTTTTTCTTGGTGATGGGCAAGTATATTAGTAAACTTTGTCAGCAGATTATCTTCAGTGGGGAATTATATTATACAAGAATGCCCTGAGTGTCCTGTATTATGCATACATTCTTAACCGCGTTTTTGTGGTTGTCACTACTAGGGCCCCATGGAGTTTGCCCATCATAACCCAGGTAGTATAAATACAGTTTCCCTCTATATCTGTGGGGAATTGGTTCCAGGACCCCCACAGAGACCAAAATCCATGGATGCTTAGGTCTCATATAAAATGGTGCAGTATTTGCATATAACTTATGTACATCCTCCTGTATATTTTTACGTACTTTAAAAGTATACTTTAAATCATCTCTAGATTACTTATAATACCTAATACAATGTACATGGTATATAAATGGTTGTAAATAAAATGTAAATGCTATCTAAATAGTGGCTGGTATGTAGAAGTTTCAAGTTTTGCTTTTTGGAACTTTCTGGGTTTTTTCCTGAGTATTTTCCATCTGAGGTTGGTTGAATCCATGCATGTGGAACCTGCAGGTACAGAGGGCTGACTGTATGGGCCTGATCTTTCTCTAGTAATTTCTATAGCCCAGGTAATATAAATATGGGCCTGATTTTTCTGTAGTGATTTTGTACCCTGAGTGAATACCTCACTCCCTGCTATACTCCTGGACAAGCCAACAGAGATTTTCCTGTGTCTGTATACAGGCTGTTCTTTTTCTGGTCCACTATTTCATATAGGAAACTCAATTTTAGCTCCCTATTATGAACAAACTCTAAACCCGAGCCTCTAAGATAAAAGTGTTTTCTTCTTGTAGCCCATGGAGTTAGCTTTAATTCCTACTTTCCACCTTGGCTATGAATGTGTTCCCTCTTCATTTCTGGCACCTGGAAATTTCCCTTTCTTACTTCACATGTAATGATGTAGTTTAGAAATTTGTCTTTTTTTCCCCCCTTAAGATTATATCAAACACTTCTCTACGTTTCTAGCAAGAGGAGAAGTTTCTGTATCTGTGTATCTTCACTGAAAGTCATAGGTGATTATCTTTACAGAGTTAACATAATTCAGAATGTTCCCTAAATCCTTATATTCATCTGTGCAGAAACTGACCTAATGTAGGTATTCAGGTGCATGCTATACATAAATTGCATTTTCCAGTAGTTGCATACTCACAGCTACATGTATAACTATTTCCAATTTAACTGTTTAATCTTATATCTTCATAAATTATAAGCAAAGTGAGATATCTAAGCATATTAGAATTGAAAAGTTGGAAGAGACAGAGTTCAAGAAGGCATAAAATATTAAGTGCATAGTTGTGAAATCATTTAATTGCTTAGGTAAGTGAAATTGATGAATCTACCATTTTATTCAATCTTTTCTCTACCTTAAATTTATTTTCTTAATATCCGAAGAGTTCTATCCAAATGTGAGCCGTCTTTCAGCATGTTTAACTTACTGCTTTGCTGTACAGTTTTGAATTCTACTGTTAATAACTGTATCTTTGAGCTTAAATGTGATATTTGCAAAAAGAAAGAACACTAATTTATAAATATAGTAATCAAGTTTGACAATTTGTTTTGGGAAATACGAAAGTAAACTTGTATGACTCAAAACTTTCTCTACTCTATTATAGACAGGGAACATTTCCAGGAACAGAAATATTTGAATAAAAATTATCTAGTGCTTTAAGAACTATGCCCTGGGATAGATACTTTATAAATTTATAGATTTTTTTAGCTAAGACATTTCTTTTTATAGTTACTATAATGATTCAATATTTTAAGAAATGTAACCAGTTTTTATTTAACGTAAAATGGAATATTCTTTTGCTTTTGTGTGTGAAGACATGTTGCAACACTTCCCTAGTTCAAGGTGAAAGCAGCTATTACTGGAATATTCACCTCTTTGGCTACTTAAATGAAGAAAACAAACTTAAAAAAAATTATTACAAATTGTGTAAATTCTAAGTTTAAATTATCAGACTTTTTTTGTAATCAGCCTTTCAGTGCTTTTTAAATTCTGTTAGTGCTTTTTAAATTCTGTTTTTTGTTTAGTGTAAATAAGTTAATTGGGTTTTTTGTTTGTTTATTTGTTTTTGCGGTACGCGGGCCTCTCACTGTTGTGGCCTCTCCCGTTGCAGAGCGCAGGCTCCGGACGCACAGGCTCAGCAGCCATGGCTCACGGGCCCAGCCGCTCCGCGGCACGTGGGATCCTCCCAGACCGGGGCACAAACCCGTGTCCCCTGCATCGGCAGGTGGACTCTCAACTGCTGCGCCACCAGAGAAGCCCCTAAATAAGTTAATTGTTAAATTAACTCATTTAATGTAACAAGACCATTTTTGTTTAAATATTAAGACTCATGTAATTTTGAACTCTCACTTATCTGATTAAAGCAAGCTGTACTTATGTAAAATTATTTTTATATTAAATTTAAAACTACATAGCCACAAATATAATGTGTTCTAGGTATTACATAGCCAACTTACAAGTTTTCCCTTAAAACATTTATTAATAATAATTATTTTGATTTGAAATGGGTTATATATTAAAATCTAACATAACAATTGTAAAATAACTTTCAAGAAATATCAAAAAATAAAACATGTTTTGGTTAAGCCTCTATACACTGTTTAAATTTTGAAAGTATCAGACCTACCTATGTGTGTTGCATTAAATGATGTTGATTTAAATTTTTTAAATGATCAAATCAAATATAATATTGATATTAAATTTTATAATTTAAGTACTTTCAGTACACTAGCTGAAACATTTCAAAATTATAGTCTGTTTATAGAAGAAACAATTTTAAGTTTGTTTTTATAGGGTCTGACTTTCTAGTGTTTCCAAAATGAAAAGATATTTTTTTAAAGGACATAAAATAAAAAGTTGATTTTGTTTATGGTGGTCTATTTCTAGGAATCTAAACCCAAATCTCATTCAGCATATCAGTAGTATATATGAGCACATCAGCTGCCTGTAGCCTGGTCCAAATCTGAGCAAAACAGGTAACTTTAATTATCTGTTGGGCTCTTTTTAAATGTCACAGATTTCAGTCTCTGGATGTCTCACATTAAAAAGTACAAAAAAGAGTGGTATGTTTACCTTTGTCTTGTTCCTTTTGTTGCTTTTCCACCTGCGCAGTTGGAGTCCTGCCTGTGAGAGAAAAACTGAGTACCGTCTGTAATATTTTGTTCAAATTTTATTTAAGTCTCTGTCTTATAGTTCACAGGATAATTTCTGTATGGTTTTCATTTAGTTAACTTAATTGAAAGCCACATAATGAAGTCAAATAAGTTAAAGTTATCGTTTTGTTGTTAATGTCAAATGAGAAGAACAAATTTCTTACCTCACCCCTGGAGAATCCAGTTCTGCCTGTTAGCTCCGTGTTCTTTAGATTAAAGGAAGATTGTTTTCAGTGGAGCTAGTTGGTAACAGGAAGTCCTTGTTAAACTGCCTAAGATGGAATACTTGGCACAGGCTCTGTAGTTCCAACCCTATATTACACATAAAGTACATTACTCACGAAAGAGGGGGTTCATAATTAAGCAAAGATTACTTTGTTTTCTTTAGGTATGAAAACTTGCTAAATGTATGGAATTTGGAATAAATAGGAATGGAAAGAACCTTGGGTAAAGGCTTTTTGTTCAGTTTACTTTAAAAATGATTTAATTCCATCTTATTTTAGGGAAGTCCAAGAACTTAACTCAGAAAATTACCAAATTTCAGAACTACAGCAGCCAGAAAAGAGTTCATGTCTTTAAACCTGCCACCTTTCCTTTCTTTTTAGTATGCCTGCTATTTTTAAGTTTCTTTCATAGTTTTCAATATCAAAAACTAAAATTGTCCAGCACTATATGTTATGCTATTTATTATATCAATATAACAATTCGAAATTAATTTTTACCAGAGTGAAATATTTGTAGGAAAAGTCAGAAATAAAATTTGTCTCACACAACTAAATTTTCTTACATTCCCTTTTTCTCCGCCTGAGTTGTTATGATTTGAGGGTGAGAGGAGGGTCATTGCTATAATATCTATCAAAATAACATCTGTATTTATTCTTTGGTTTAGTAGTCCTACTTCCTGGAGTCTGTTCCCAAAATAAGAAATAACATCTTCACACACTTTATTCCTCACAGACCTCTTTGTAAAATCAAGACATTGGGAACAACCCATGATGAAACATCTATATAATGAACATTTTGTTCATTAATAAAGAGTATAGTAATAAGCAAGATTTCTTTATACTACTTCAGAGTAATTTTAGGATTTACTGTTTTTAAAAAAAGCATGGTGATGCACAAAAGTGCATCTAACTTTCGAGGAAGTACAGGAGGGTAGAGATACATGCACATAAACACCCCTTAACCAGCCAATAGCAGTGAATATCCATAGTGCCCAAATTGCGGTCTTTAAAATACCATTTCCCCCATATACGTGTTTATATTATTAAAAAAAAAATCAGTTGGAGGATGAGTTAAAAACTAATGAAACTGCTTATACTGTTGGTGGATGTGAATTGGTGCAGCCACTATGGAGAACAGTATGGAGGTTCCTCAAAAAACTAAAAATAGAGTTACCATATGGTCCAGCAATCCCACTTCGGGGCATATATCCAGAAAAGACCAAAAACTCTAATTCAAAAAGATATATGCGGGGCTTCCCTGGTGGCGCAGCAGTTGAGAGTCCGCCTGCTGGAGCAGGGGACACGGGTTCGTGCCCTGGTCTGTGAGGATTCCACATGCGGAGCGGCTGGGCCCGTGAGCCATGGCCACTGAGCCTGCGCGTCCGGAGCCTGCGCTCCGCAACGGGAGAGGCCTCAACAGTGAGAGGCCAAAAAAAAAAAAGATATATGCACCCCAATGTTCATAGCAGCGCTATTTACAATAGCCATGACATGGAAGAAACCTAAATGTCCATCGACAGATGAATGGATAAAGAAGATGTGGTATGTATATATATATATGTAAATGTATATATAAAAATAAATAATAGAATGTTATTAGGCCATAAAAAAATGAAATAATGCCATTTGCAGCAACATGGATGGACCATGGACCTAGAGATCATCATACTAAGTGAAGTAAGTCAGAGAAAGACAAATATATCACTTATATGTGGAATCTAAAAAGAAATACAAATGAACTTATTTACAAAACAGAAATAGACCCACAGACATAGAAAACAAACTTATGGTTGCCAAGAGGAAGGAGGGGAGGGATATATTGGGAATTTGGGATTAATAGATACATACTACTATATATAAAATAGATAAAAAACAAGGACCTACTGTATAGCACAGGGGAGTATATTCAATATGTTGTAATAAACTATAATGGAAAAGAATCTGAAAAAGTATATATATGTACACATATATACATATAACTGAATCACTGCTGTACACCTGAAACATTGTAAATCACCTACAATTAAAAAATAGTATAATAAAAATCAATAAAGAAAAAAACTAATGAAAATGGTTACCTATAGGAGACTAGGAAGAATAGTGGAAAAGAGATAGAGAGGGAAAATAGTTTTTTCTGATTTCATTTTGTTTTTATAGTTTGAATTTGGAACCATATAACTTTTAAAAATTAAATCTTAACATAAAGAATAAAACTATCTTTAAAAAACAAAAGCAGCCTGAAACAATTGAACCTAGTTATATATCTAGATGGTGGCATAACCGCACAGAGAAGGATTACTTCAAGTAATTTTAAAATCAGTATTTTGACTGCATCTCTTGGGGATATATCTTATAGACAAGAATAACCACAAAGGGATCTTAATGTGCATTTAGTAGTGTTATTTTTAGTAATAATGTTGGTATTATTATTTTGAAACTCACAGGAGAGAGCAAATAGTTAACGATGGCATTATTAGGAACTGTAGTTTTCAGCATAAGGAAAAAGAGATACAAATTAAGAAGCTAAGTAAAAACTTGGTAATATTTGATTTAAAATGGAAAAATCAGTATGACCTCATGACTTAATTTTTTCTTTCTTAAAAACTATATTTTTTCTAGCTTTGTCCACTGAAATGGTCTAGAAGCAATGGCAAGTCAATAACGATAAATGTCCAGAAGTGCCCAGATTGTGGTCTTTAAAATACCACTTCCTACTAAAAGGAACCAGGGCTCTTTAGGGAATTGGATGAGTTCAGGTCCGGGCCATTGTTTCTTACAGAAAGGCAAAGAAGCTATAAAAGGACTCTTGGAGCTGTACCAAAAGAAAACAGGAGCCAACACAAAAGGGACTCCCACTAACCAAAAATGGGGAATTTTGAGCCTCAAAAAGAACAATAACTATAATAAGTTGAAACATCAAATATATTTTAAAAATCCATGAGACCATAATGATGCCTCCCACAAACCAAAGAAAGCAACTTGATCACCTTTGGAGGTTAATAGGACATCAGTTCATTATTATGAAAATTAGGAAATGAAGGCAAAGGATCAAATATTTATCTTGACTTTTCTCTGAATTGTACTTGAGTCACCAAGTAGTTAATGAAAACTTACTTTTTAGCAAAAATCCAGCTAGTTAATGCAGATGGAATACAGAACTAAAAAAGTCATGATTTTATAACCACTTATATGATAATGGTATTAAATACAGGTCATTAATGGTTGCTAAAACCATTAGGTGAAAGGTTAATGGAAAACTTTATTTTGGACAAATCAGGCTGACTGCAGCCTGAATCCATGGATCCATTTAACCATCACTGAAAGTGGTGCACTCAGATATTAAATGCCTCCTAAGTACTAGCAGCATCTGTGAAATACACTTGCCAAAATATTTCAACTTGAAAGCCATCCAGCCTGTATATTTAACTACTACATACAGGAAATACAGGGTGTGTATGTTAAAAGACTTCATAAGGAAGATATCAGCCAAATCCTAAACATGGGAGATTCTATAGAAAAATGACTTGTTTTGTTTTACAGATAGATGTCATGGGAGGAAAAGAAGTGTTGGTCATAGTGTTGCAGGAATGGGAGGTGTTGGTGTCTGGGGTGATACTGATTCAAAAGCACTTAAAAGAATAAATTGTAGTAATGTGTATCTGGTTTGGATCTGGATTTGGACATATCACTTGTAAAAAGATATTGAGGAATATTAATTTTTTAAAGAACTTAGGTGTGATAGTGGTATTGTAATATTTTTTAATTTTTAAATTATGGGGTGATGTGATATGACTGATGGGGGAAGTGGAAGATACGTAAATGAGCAAGAATGGTACAAAACTGGTAATTTTTAAAGATAGGTAATAGGGTTCATTAGATTTATTTTTCTATGTACTTATTAAATAAAGTATATTTGCCTGAAACATATATCAAACCCTGACCAAGACAATGTTTTTTTCAACTTTTTGACCTCTGCCATCTGATAGGCAAATAGTGGTATTTTGTGGTAATTCCTATTTTTTTTAAACTTGTTTTTTTTTTTTTATTTGTTGTTCCTCAATTTGTTCCTAATTGAGTGTAAGGTTTCCTATGCACAGTGCTATGCTAAGTAAATTAGATAAAAGTGGCCTCACTTCTCTAGTAAATTGCACATTTATGTGGACACATTCACACAGTGGAAATACAGGTGAGCTCAAATAATACAAACTCTGAATGAATATTTAGGTATTTAAAACATGATACAGATTGTATTTAAGAAGAAAAGGACATGGGATAAGAGCCTTTACATCATGATGCAGTGTATTTTAAGAGAAGGATATAATTACTGTGAAAGTTGGAATTGATGGCTGAGTGCTGTGGAAACTAGTCCACTTCTTTTTCTATTTGTACTTTTTTTATTGGCCTGTTGACCTATTGCTTGTTTTCTTGACACTTCTCTTTACCTTATTTCCCTTTTATAGGCCAATTCTTACAAACTTACTTTAGCAGCAAAAAAAAAAGGAAAAATGAAGAAATAAATTGTACACTACTCTCTAAAACCAGTATGTTCTGTAATCAGTAGGGTTAAAACTTTGGAATAAGAGCATGGTCAAAATGTCTTTTAAGTGGCTGTCTGATTATATATTTGCTATAAAACTACTTATGTCTCTCTAGGTTGGCAAATAAACAAGATAAGGAAGGGGCTTTAGGAGAAGCTGATGTGATTGAATGCCTGTCTCTGGAAAAACTGGTCAATGAGCACAAGTGCTTATGTCAAATAGTAAGTTTTGCGGGTTCTTCTGCCCTATGAATTATGTTCAGTATAACTTAGTTTTTGTAAAGGTGATAAGCAATTAGGGGGTAGGTAGCTAACAAAATAATTTATTAGTGTTTAAAAAAATTTTTTTAACCTGTTCTCACTGTTTTTTAACAGTTCTCACTTCATTTGATATTACAGTGATATTTGTTTCCTATTTAGTTGTTACTGACTTCTATAAACTATCTTTCATGATTTCAAAGACTTTAGGTTTGCTCTTTGTTTAAGACATTGCTGACAGGACTTGTAAGCTATACAAACATGTCATGCTATAAATTTTATAAAATGGTAAAAGTATACATACAAAATTTATACTTAGGAGAAGTTTGTAATGAATTTTGAAAAATTATATCAGGAGAGTTATCATACAGTCTTGAGAAGATGGACTGAGGATTTAATCATTTATTCTGGTTTCAGAAAATGATTGTTAGGCTGTCGATCTTAAAAGATGGTTACTGGGAACTGCCCGGCGGTCCAGTGGTTAAGATTCCTCACTTTCATTGCCAAGGGTGCAGGTTCGATCTCTGGTTGGGGAACTATGATTCCACAAGCTGTGTGGTGCAGCAAAAAAAAAAAAAAAAAAAAAGATGCGTACTGCCATAAATTCCCTGGTATAACGCATTAAAACTTTCTGCTATTTTTAATAAGTAAGGTTATTTTTCTTCTGTAAGTTCAGTTTTTGTCAGTGAGTTTGTTTAAAATTTAACTGTCAACTTCTTGTGTCATAATCGCTCTCAAAGCTTACAGATATAATCCATAAAATATTTCCACTTCTACGTACATTTCAAAGGTGTGTTTTGTAAGTTGAAGCAGGTGCTTCATATCATTAATTTAATGGGTTAATTAATTTTGATTCTCCAGTAATTATATCTTAATGGTTTATGAATAAATTTTTGTAGAGATCTTTTAGTTTTAATCTTTAAGTCAAATAAATTGCTATTTTTAAGGAACCTTGTTCAGCAGTCTTGGGATATGGAAAGAAAATTGACAAGTCCATTAAAAAAGGCCTTTTTTGGCTGCTACATATCATTGCAAGAGACTTTGATGCCTTAAATGAGCGCATCCAAAAAGACACAACAGAACAACGTGCTCTTGAGGAACAAGAGAACCGAGAGCGGGCTGAGAGAGTACGAAAATTACGAGAAGAAAGGTAAGTAGATTAATTTTGTAGCACAGTGCATATGAAAACTCAAAAACACCATACTTTTATTAATAATTTTTTTTAGTTTTGTCTGTTTAGGTTCCTCTTTTTGTATGAAGGAAGATACTAGGTAAATTTTTTATTTCTGTAGACCTGCACAAGTTTGGTTGATAGGGTTCTAAGTTTGGTTGATAGCACAATTGGCATCTAGTGGGAAGAGGCCAGGGATGCTGCTAAACATTCTGTGATGCACAGGACAGTTTCCCATAGCAAAGAATATGTCAGTAGACTGAGAAATCCTTCATTAGTCTCAGCAAAGATAGAAGGTAAGCAGTTAGTGGATCAGCCAGCTGAAGCAAAATCTGATCTTCAACACTAGTTTTGTCTGAAAGTGGAATAAATTGCACTATCTCAGGTTTTAAAACATGTTTTTAAAATTATTTTTAAAATATGTTGCCTAAAGGGAAATTGAAAAAATAAGTTTAGCAAACTCTAAATTTAAAAAAAATGTTTACGTAAATTCTACCACCGAATCAGTTATAGTAATGTTAATGCTGGAAGAAGGTACTCAGATTTGATTAGAAGTTAAATTTAGTTCTTAATCCCAAGATTTCTCTTTCTTTCTCCACTTTCATGGCAGGGGAGGGAAGAAACAAAAAGATTTCTAAGTGAGCTCCTGTGAGATCCAAACTGATCTTCCATCTATCTGGCCTTCCATTTGCTTTAACAGTTGCAGCCTGGTAGGCAAGAACCCACTAACTGCCCTTGGTGAGGTGCTCCTTTATGCTGTCAAGGAAATCCTCTGATTACTGGTATCTTTCATTTAATTCAGAGATAGGACTTAAAGGAAAATATTTCTAGAGATAACTCTTCTGTCCTCAAGGGCTCAATAACATGAGCAGGTCAGTCATCTCGGTCTCTCTTTATAACAATATGAGGTATTAGTTCCTATGAGAATCTTTATTTTCTATTCTAGTGTATATTTTCATGATACAAAGCTCAGTACAACCAGTCATTCATACAAATATACCTTCTGTGTATTTATAAAATTAAAATATATGGCCATACTTTTCTAAAGGTTTCTTTGCTTTTCCTCTACTTAGAAAAACAAAAAGAACAAAAAAATTGAGTTGGGTAAAAGAAATCTAATTAGTATATTTTTTTCAAGTTTTTACTTTTTCCATAAAGATATTCCAGGTCATGTTATGTCAGGCTTTTCTGGTACCCCATTCCCCTTTCCTCCTTTCTCCTAGCCATGCCACTTGTGGTCTGAGTCCTCTGCTGTTGAACAGAGACTGCATAATTAAATTTAGACAGGAGTAATTTAAAAAACTTTATTATTAAATACAATCTAATAGGTTTGGATTTTTTTGTTGGTTTGGATATTTTTGAAAAAACCAGTAAAACAAGCTATTATTGGTATCTGAAAATAGTATATTAATACCAGATACCTGAAACTGCTTACTAATAAATGAGTAACATTAATGACTGTTGGGACTTCCCTGGTGGCGCAGTGGTTGAGAGTCCACCTGCCAATGTAGGGGACACGGGTTTGAGCCCTGGTCCAGGAAGATCCCACATGCCGCGGAGCAGCTAATCCCGTGTGCCACAACTACTGAGCCTGTGCTCTAGAGCCCGCGAGCCACAACTGCTGAGCCCGTGTGCCACAACTACTGAAGCCCGCACGCCTAGAGCACGTGCTCGGCAAAAAGAGAGGCCACTTCAATGAGAAGCCCGCACATTGCAATGAAGAGTAACCCCCCTCACCGCAACCAGAGAAAGCCCACGCACAGCAACAAAGACCCAATGCAGCCAAAAATAAAAATAAATTTAAAAAAAATTTTTAAAAAAATGACTGTCCTGTAAGTATGTTTATATACAGAGTGCTTTCACATATATTACTTTACCTGAAATAACCCTATGAAGTACGTATTTTATTCCACATTTATGGGAAGGCAGAGGCTCAGGTATCCAGATAGATATCCAAGGTCATAGAAGTAGTAAATTGCAGATCTCTAAATTTGGGCTTCCTAGGTTCAGAATGAAAGGATATATCTTTCCATCATAGAACTTAATTAATAAGTGCCGTAGTAATGAACATTGACATACTATATACTATTGTTATACAGTCTAGTTGCCGATCTACAATAGTTATGTTTCTATCTTCAGCTGCTGCTTTTTTTTTTTTTGCGTTAGGCGGGCCACTCACTGTTGTGACCTCTTCCGTTGCGGAGCACAGGCTCCGGACGCGCAAGCTCAGCGGCCATGGCTCACGGGCCTAGCCGCTCCGCAGCATGTGGGATCCTCCCAGACTGGGGCACGAACCCGCGTCCCCTGCATTGGCAGGTGGACTCTCAACCACTGCACCACCAGGGAAGCCCTTCAGCTGCTTCTTTTAGTAACTTATTACCTTCATCTATGGGGCAACATTAACCTTAAATCACAGAGTAATAAAAGTCTCAGTAGTAACTAATATAGAAATACTTATTTAATCTAAGTGATATAGGGCAACTTATTTCTATAGCCTCTTCTACTTATGCAAAGCAACAGTTGTTATCTAGTTCATTTATGATATATAACTACACACAGCTGTTAAGATGAAGGTTAACAACAGGACTTATTTATCTGGTTAACATCAGTAAAGAGGACAGCATTTGTTTGGGAGGGTAATTAATAAATTGATAAATATAAACCCTTGTTACATAGAAAAATAATTAATATGCATCACTGACGTTAAGAACTCAGTCATAGAGAATGTCATTTTTGTCAGCATTTCTTTTTTTAAAAAAATTTCTCTCTCTCTCTCTCTCTCTCTCTTTCTTTTTGGCTGCATTGGGTCTTCATTGCTGCGTGCAGCCAGCAGGGTCTCCTCTTTGTTGTGGTGCGCGGGCTTCTCTTTGTTGTGGAGCACAGGCTCTAGGCACGCGGGCTCAGCAGTTGTGGCGCACGGGCTTAGTTACTCTGCGGCATGTGGGATCTTCCCGGACCAGGGATCGAACCCATGTACCCTGCCTTGGCAGGCAGATTATTAACCATTAATCTTTACATGGGGATAGTGGCCTGTTACTTACATAAAGATATCTGAAAATCTCTCAGTAATTCAAACCCATGTCCAGATGTTTAAATTACTGAACTCAATAGCCTTAAACCTATTGGAAATGTTCTTAAACATGGCTCAGCATTTTCTCATAAGGAATTCCGATTTTTTTCCCTCAAACAATAGAGAACAAAGAGAGCGAGAGCTGGCAGAACTCGATGGAACCAGTGGTCTGGCTGAGTTGGACCCAGAACCAATTATTGTTAATCCTTTCCAGCCGATAGCATCTGTAATCATTGAGGTATGGATGGTGGCAAATGTAATTTTTATGTCTTAAGTTATAAAGTTGGAAGTTCAGAAAGGAGGCAGGGAGATAGAAGTGTTTCACCAGAGGTTGATTATTTGTAAAAGAAATTAAATGGGGGAGGTGGGTTAAAGGTTTGCTGCTTTTTCTTCCTCTTCAAATTTACCTTCTGATCTAGTATAAAAAGGGAAGATGACTTCAGAATTAACTGAGAATGAAACTAAAGATTGAATGTAGCAACTATCACAGTTACTGTTCTGATCAATTTTTTTGTCACTTATTTCATATGATAATAGTATGTTTACTCTTATTTACATTATCTTTATCCCTGTATTGCTATTACTGTCTCTTTACAGTAATATTTAGATGCTTATGGTACATTATAGTACATAAATGATTTTCTAGTTATTTTCCTAGGATACTTAATGTTTGAAACTAATAAATTCTCTTATATCTGAATATTATTTATTTTAATTTTAAATGTCAGAAGTTTTACCAAAATTAATGTGTAGATGTTAATCATGAAGAAGTTATGGGGTTTTGTGTGTGTGTGTGTGTGTGTGTGTATGTATGTGTCCGTGTCTGTCTCTCTGTGTATCTGTGTCTTTGTTTTCATTTTCTACTGGTGTTTGGAGTTTGCATTGGCCCTGCTTTCATCACCTTCAGCAGCTATGCCTCCTCAGTGGCAGAGCTTCCTAAATCTCCTCTCCGTTCCCTCAGAGCTTAATGTGGCAGGTGGCTTGCTGGACCTGCCTGTATGTTCTCTATTCCTCTTCCCTGTCACTGCCTCCTTCCACACAGGTACTCATCCGGAAAGGTGGATGATTATTTCTTCCTTGGGGCTGCTGCTGAGGAGGGAGGCAGCTCCACAGGTAAGAAGATGAGTGTAGAGTTTTTGGTGTTGCTTTGTGTTTGCAAAATAATTGGTAAAATGAGATATTTGGTCTGAAGTTAGTTAGATACTAGAAGGTTAGCTGTATTTAATCTTTTTATTAACCCCATTGCATTTACCTTAAGCGTGTTCTTTTCTAAGTATAGTAAAGCAGTCTTAACAACTTGAGCTATTGTTTTGTGTCCATACTATTAAATATTGTGTTTGTCTAGTTTTATATTCTTTTAAAAATATTTGTAGAGGAAAAGAAAATCAAGTTTGGTTTTTCACTTTGAAACATTGATTTACTCTGTATGTGTAATAAAGCTCACCTTATAAATAATGACCAATTATTTTATAGTACCATGGTTGTAAATTACTTAGAAGGCCTTAGCACTTCTACCAACATTGTATTTTTCACAATATAAAGATATGAACAATACTGGTATACAGCACAGAATATCTTATATTGAAGTCCCTGAATTAATTAGTGGCATGGGGAAAGTACAGTTATTATGCTATTAAAATACAGTAATTTTAAGAAGATCATCAGTAAAGGAATGAAATAAATGGAAATAAATTATCCATAGTCTCTCTTTTTTACCAGGCAAATTTTCTTTTCTTCCCCATAAAACTTCTCCTTTAAAATATTACCTTACATTCATTCCTTTGATTTTATCACAGATAATAAAAATGGTGAGGTATTGGTTCCAGAATAGACAAACAGATCAATGAAACAATAGTAACAAACCAAATTATATATAAGCATTTAGTGTAAGATAAATGTGGCATTTCAAATCTGGGAGAAAAGGATATTGGGACAACTGAACAGGCATTTGGAAAAAAGTAAAATTATTGAACACTGTATACCAAATTAAATTTCAAAAGACTTAAATGTATTAAAAAAGAAGCCTTAAAAATACTCACATAATACAGTTAGACATTGGTATATACTTGGAGGAGGTTGAAACTTTCAAAGCAGGACAATGAGGCCACAAATCAAAGTGAAAAATAGGTAGATTGTATTATATTCAGTATTTAAAGAGATGTTCTACAAAGTTAAAGACAGACAAAAAACCCAAGCTAATCCTAATGAAAAATATTTGAGACCCAGGGAACAACAAAAAAAAGAACCCTTAAAAAATTACTGTGTAAATAATGAGACTCTAGTAGAAAAATGAGCATTGGGTTATCACGGGTAGTTCCTTAAAGAAAAAATTAAAATGGCAATAAGCATATTTAATAACTTATCTTCAGTTGTATTGATAATAAAAATATTCAATGATAAATCAAATCAAGACTGAGGTAAAAATATTTATTAGTTTGGCAGAGATATAAAAGATTGATAATGATTAAAAAAGCATTAAAAAAGATGTCACGGGGAGGACTTCCCTGGCAGTCCAGTGGTTAAAACTCTGTGCTTCCACTGTAGGGGGTGTGGGTTCGATCCCTGGTTGGGGAATTAAAATCCCACGTGCCGAGTGGCGAGGCAAAAAAAAAAAAAAAAAAAAAAAAAGATATGGGAAAATACACTCTCTCAACCCTTTGCCTGTAGTGTAATTTTACTTTAGTTTTTCTGAAGGAAAGTTTGTAGTATGGCACATTTTAAAATGTGCTTACTCATTGATCCAACAGCTTGACTGTTAGGAATTTATTCTAAAGAAGTAATTCAATAATTATGTTTCTTATAATAGTGAAAGGTTGAAAATCACTTCTTTGTCCATTGATTGGGAATTGGTAAAATAAGATGATAGAACCATTCAAAACGATTGTATAATTGGTGAAAGTAGTAATGGCTTACACATATAGCTTTATATAATATTTTCATAGCTAACACTTTACTATGTATGTGTCATGCAATATTCTAAGCACTTTATAGGCTCATTGACAAAGAAATGTATATTTTTAAATTAAAATTTCAATTCTTTTTTAAAAAATATACATAAATATGTATATAGAGACAATCAATCACATTTATGTATGTTTGTGGATGGTATATGTCTGTACGTGTGTGGGGTAGGCAAAGAAAAGCACCTCTTAGTGACTATACGTCAAACAGTGGTCATCTCTAGATTGTGGAATTGCTGGTAATATTTGTTTTCTTTCTTTATACTATCTGTTTTCTGAATGTTTGACAATTAGCATGCTTTAATGATATATTCAACAAATAATTTTTTAATAGAAATATCACATTGCCTGGAAGTTACAGAATGCTCTTGGATTATTTGATTTCTCCCTTAAAACTATCTTAGATATGACTATTATATTAAAAATGATATATTTCATTTTTGTCAGAATGAAAAAAAACTTGAAAGAGAGAAAAAGAGGCAAAATGTGGAGGAAGACAGTGATGGCTGTCCTCTGAAACATAAAATGGAGCATGATCAAATAGAGACACAGAGCCAGATCAGTGACAGTAGCCAAAAAAACAATGAGTTCGGAATAGTAGAAAATTATAAGGAGGCATTAACACAGCAGTGGGAAAATGAAGATGAGACAGACCAGCAGTCATCAGAATCAGGTGATAAATCTAGTTATTAAAAATATATATACTTATTTATTTTTATATTTATTTTATTTATTTTTAAGTTTTATATATTACATATAACATAAATAATATATATAAAGCTTACAAATACCTCTTTCATTTGTCATGATTATTTTCATAAAAAATGTATCGCAAGATTTTTCATCTCCAAATGCGTTATTTATCATGGTTTTCTCTTGAATTCTGGGTAATCATTAGTCAGTTTGCTAATTTATGTTTTTATTCATGATGCCTTAAAATCTAGTCCTTTGTAACTTAAAAGAATTTCAGCTGAAAATTCATTTTCAAAAATTTGGAATATTGCATAGCCCCAGGAATCTTTGGAATGTATTTAAAACCTTTAAAGCTTTTGGAGGTTTGTTTTGTTTTTCTTAATCCTCATAATGTTATGATCAGCATCATTTCCTTTATTTGCTTGTTATTTGTATAGGATGCAGATGTAATCAGTTGAACATTTTGAAAGTTTTATCAAATAGCCATATTACTCTTATTTTAATATTATACAACATCTTCAATTCATAATTATTTTACTTTTTCTAAGTGGTTATGTAATTTAACAGTAAGTTCACATCTTTTGGTATCATAGAGAGAGCCTCTGCCTTTGGACTCAAGACATCCTGGGGTAGCATCCAGACTTTCTCACCTACTAGATATATGTTACGTTTTATAGTGTTCTTCAGTCCTCGTTTCCTCTCTAAAATGGGGTTGTCATCTTTTTTTTCACCAGGCTTTTAGGTTTACTTATAATAAAAGTAATCCTATAGTGTTCCTAGCACACATGGGAAATACCCAATAATCATTGCTTCTTTGCCATTCCTAGTTAGCAATATGGTTCCATGGTATATAAGAAGTTTTGTACAGTATCAAAGAGTTTATGAAAATAAGATCTCAGTCCCTGAGCTGCAGATTAGCTAAATGGATATTTTGCTATATAGAAATAATTAGATTTGAAAGTTATAGTTTTGTAATTTGGGAAGTTAGGGTAGCCACATTTGTACCCATATTGCTCTATCAACAGGGTAAAACAAAAAGTAGACTTAAAGTGGCCTCTCAATATATTGGAAGAACTCTTTCAAACACTAATATGTTGTTAAAGAACAAAATGATTTGGTAGATGATTTGAAAATATTATTTAACACAGCACTATGTTACTTACCATAGCAGTCCTCGGGTATATTATTCTCATTATACAGAATAGGAAACCAGGGCCTTGGAGAGGTTGAGTAATTTAAGATCATACGTCTCATCTGTGGCTGTACTGAGACACTTCCCTCAACTTCAGGTCCTCTGCTTCGTATCCTATGTTCGTCCATGACCCTGTTCTGCTGCCCATCCAAAAAGTACCATATGGTTCTGGAGGCTCTCTTTCCTTTCTGCCAGCTGTAAAGCTTACAGCTTTTTTTTTTTTTTTGGCGATACGCGGGCCTCTCACTGCTGTGGCCTCTCCCGTTGCGGAGCACAGGCTCCGGACGCGCAGGCTCAGCGGCCGTGGCTCACGGCCCCAGCCGCTCCACGGCACGTGGGATCTTCCCAGACCGGGGTACGAACCCGTGTTCTCTGCATTGGCAGGCGGACCCTCAACCACTGCGCCACCAGGGAAGCCTAAGCTTACAGCTTTAATTGTAAAAAGATGTCTCTGTTTCTATCTACAGTAAAATGTCTCAAGTGATACTAATTTACTTAGAAAAATAATATTTCTAAATATATTTGTATTTCTCATTGCTTTATAGGTTTCATAGATGTTGGCTGCTTTTTGTGTAACAGATAATTTCCATTTTAGAGAATGTATTATATATATAAATTTAGCAATTTGGGATTTTCAGTGAAAATATTTCAGTGACTGTGATGTTTGGTTATTTAACTACTATGCCATCCTGGTTCACGTTGTTAAAGTTTACATGTTAACAGCACAGATGCACTTAAAATGTTCATATGTGCTTAAGTGAGAATCTGTAAATATTTTTAGAAAGATTACAAATTCAATTCTGTACGGTCTAACAATGTGAGTTTGGGTTACATATATTTATATTGGGCATATCTTATTGCGGGGTTATTTTCATGGATAATGTGTTTAGATTTGATTGGGGTGTTTTTTCACGTTTCAAAGGATTATTTTTGGACTTATACCTAGAATCATTCTGTATATCCTACTGAGACAAACCAATACCTCTCCTTTTTCCCCAGGTCATTCTGAGTTTCATGGAAATCCCTGCAGTTAGATAATTCCATTTACTTAGTATGATATTTGGGGAAAAAATGTTACTTTTGGAAATATGGACTTTTTTTGTATTCCAAATCACCTCTCATAGAACTTAAAATATGGCTTTTTGCCATTTGTGTCATATTCATCAATCATTCAACCAATAAACCATCACTTAAAAATTTATTCTTAGTAAAAGCAAGTTCACAGTTCATTATTGGTAACAATTTTTAAGTTGAATTGAAGATATATTCCTATGGTAATAATAATATCAATATTCTAATTTTGTTCTTTAGTTTTTATTATAGAAGTAACTTCTTCACAGAGGCATAAAGTTTTAGGTTTATATTCTTACAGATAACAGTAAAAAGAAAACTAAGAAGCTAAGAATGAAAAGGAGCCACCGTGTAGAACCTGTTAATACAGATGACTCTGTTCCTAAGAGTCCAACACCACCCCCACCTCCTCCTCCTGGTGAGTTAATTGATGTTGATACTGAATTTAGAAATACTGCTTTAAACATTGAAGAAAAAGAAAGAAATTATGCAGTTTTTATTCAGTATATTTATTATCTTGTGAATTGTGAAAAAGATAGAATTCTTTGCTCCATCTACTTTGTTCAGAATTTATCAACATAAATATCTATTGCTTTTTTTATTCAGAAAAAATGTTTTATGAAAGTAAAAAAATAAGTAAAAATTAATAAGAAAACTTTACCTAAGCACTTCTTATAATGGATTCAAGTCCTATTTGAAATATCAGTACCCAGATTGCTAAAAGGAATTTAAGTTTAAGGAATGGATGGCTAACATGAGCTTTTAAAAAATTGGATCTTTCATCCTGAAAGTTAACATTTGAAACCAAGATGTGTGACTGTTTCCATTATATTTCCAACATTCATCCCGACCTTCTAAGCTGTTATGAGGATTAAGTGGAATACTGCATATAAAGCACTGGGACATACTAACAGCACAATAATTGTAATTTTTTAGCACTGGGCACAGTACCTCACATACTCAGTAAATATCAAACGTATATGTTTATAGTTTCCTTTTAGCCCTGCTAGAAGGCTTTAGATGGTAACATTTTCCTTTGAGAATTATTTTAAGACTTATTTCTAGTATTCCATTTAATAAGTATACATTTCTTTTAGTCTCTGTTGGGGGTTAGAATAGTAGCCTAAGGTTATTTATTATGGTAGTGAGGATGCTTATATTTTTAACGAAAGGTAAATAAAACCTTTAAGCAGATATTACCAACCTATAATTACATTTTTAAATAGAAGCCATTTAAAATGGGTTTAGGGCTTCCCTGGTGGTGCAGTGGTTGAGAGTCCGCCTGCCGATGTAGGGGACACGGGTTCGTGCCCCGGTCTGGGAGGATCCCACGTGCCGTGGAGCGGCTGGGCCCGTGAGCCATGGCCGCTGAGCCTGCGCGTCCGGAGCCTATGCTCCACAATGGGAGAGGCCACAACAGTGAGAGGCCCGCATACTGGAAAAAAATAAAAATAAAAAAATAAAATAAAATGGGTTTATGGTTATTCAGTACAGCATCATTCAGTATATATGAATTGATATTGAAGTTATATACATTCCTGTCAAGAAAGGGATCCTCTCAACAGACCTAAAGAGATATTGTTTAACAGTGTTTTTAAATGTTTTTCTTTTTCTTTAGTTGGCTGGGGAACCCCGAAAGTCACTAGACTTCCAAAACTTGAGCCTCTTGGTGAAACACGTCATAATGGTAATGCAAAAGGATCAGTTTTCAAAGCTCTATGTATCACATTTACTTTTCTTTACCTCATTACTTCAGCAAACTTTTACTTTTGGAAGCCTTTCAAATCCACAACCATCCTTTTTCATTATACTCCACTTTTTTTTCATTTATTTAATTTTTTATTCTTAAGTGCCCTTTGCCTCTATATAATTTGATTTGACCTTTACCTTAGAATACAGAGGTAAAGACCCTCGGAGCTTGTGTTTATCCATTATATATTAATGTAAATAGTTGTAAAAGGGAAAGATTTTTAGATAACTTAAATTAAATATGAGACAGTACAGTTATAGTGTTTAAAAACTTCATTGTCCTATATATGCTCAATATACTCAATGATAATGCCACATAATTGTTCTTTCTCTGCTTCTAATAATACTCAGTTGCTGTATATTACAATGAAGTAAAGAGTAACACAGTTTGTAAGATCAGAGACCAAATCAGTAAGCCAAATAAAGTTCAGCTAAATAGAAAGTTACTAAAGGCTTCATTGACTAAAGAAAACACTTTTTTGGGGATGAAATTAACATAAGGTTTAGTACAGCCAGTATAGGGCATAAGAACTTCACCTGGAAAACTAGAGAAAGGACAGTTGGGAGTAGAGAACTGCCTTATACAACAGGCAGAAGTTCTGATTTCAGACCATCAGCCCAGATTCTTTTAATAAAATATTTCTAAAATGCAGAAGGATAATTTTATATATATATAGTAACTCAAACTTCTTTATCAAGAACATTTCATTTCCTTTCTGATAGTTCTGTTTACCTGATCTAGAACTTGGTTTCCTAAGAAGACCCATTTACTAGGGAAAAAAAAATTCAGAAGTTTCATCTTTAGAAAAGCATTATATATAATTTGAAATTATATTGAACTGTATAAAATATTTTATTCAAAAAGTATATAAATTTAAATGTGCTGGTTGCTTTCTTTTTCTGAATACTGTGTCAATAATGAAATATTTCTTCATAATCATTAGTGAAAATTAAAAGGTTTTTTTCAATTCTAAAGACAGAAAGTTTGTCCTTAGACTATATCAAAATTACAGTGAAATCACGTCTTTTTGGTTGCTGACTTTACATCATGATGTTTTTATTGACTATAATAGGTTAATTCCTGTTTTATTACACTCTGAAATTGTGTATGCTAGACTACATTATCAGTTTAAATATTCACTGTGTTGTTAGAAACAATAGATAATGCTAATATATGTGTACTGTATACATATACTTATGTGCATGTATTTATACACAGATCTATTAGCATTACCTAATTGTTTCTAACAACACAGTGAATATATATAAATACACGTATATAGAGTAAAATATTAATTTCTCATATAACAGGTACTATTTTTTCTTCCTGAATTAGGCATCCAACAAACAACTGTTTTGTATCTGACACCACCTAAAACATAGGTGATGCCAAGATGAATAAGATGTAAATTCTACTTTTCTGGGGATCCTAGTCTAACAGAAAAGATAATACTCCAGCTTGCTGTAGTATATGTGACAATTCACAATATATGGTAAAAGGTTCTATGGTGTACAATTGGAGTACTGTGCACAAACCGCCTAGACGGTGAAAGTGGTATTAGAACCGGATCTTTGAAGAATGAGAAGAGTGGGAAAAGACATTGCTTATGTGGAAAATAATATGAAGTTACTTGTGACTAGAGCTTAGGTTCATGTGGGTAGAATGGGTAAGAAAGAGGAAATTTAAAGTTATAGAGAGTGCTGATCCTCAAATTATAGTTTATAGCCAGATTGTTTAGGGCCTCACATGTATGTTAAGATGTCTGGACTCACTATAATTTTACAGGAGACACTATACATTTTTAGCAAAGAAATAGTATTACAAGATTTATTGTTTAGGATAATAATTTTTGTCACAATGTAAAGTATAGACTAGATTGTGGTCACACCTGAGGTAAGGATCCCAGTTAGAAGCTGTTGCAGTAGTCAGAGTGAGAAGTGAGGAATCGGAATTGCAATGGAGAATAAAAATGTATGCAAGGAATATTTGAACAGTTATAAGCACTATATGATGAATGGCTGTATGGGCTAAAACGAGAGAGGAACAGGAAATTATTTGGCTCAAGGAGCTAGAAGGTTGGTGCTATTTCTAAGACTGAAAATACATGAGGAGGAAGGAAACCTGCTCTGGAGGTGTCTGTAGGCTTATCTATTTGGAAATTTCTATAAGCCAGTACAAATAAGATTCTGGAGCTCTGGAGAAAAGGGACACAGGTGAGTGGGAGGGTATGTAGGTAGTTTGTTTTTTTTGTCAATTGTCATCACACAATAGGAACGCTTTGTTCTGTAATTGTTTACTGAATGAATGCAGTTGAAAGAATGATAGTTTCCTGTTTCTGAGGGAAAGTATGTAGAATAAGGAGAAAACTAATGGTAGCATCTAGGGGGAGGGGAACATTATAGTTAGAAGCAAGTAAAAAAGAGGTTGAAAATGGGCCAAGAAGGTTATTTTTTGTTGTTTGTTTTTGTTTTGTTTTTCTTTGCTTTCCTGTATTTATTTTAAAATTAGAACTGGGAAAGAATTATAATCAATTAGTTAAGTTTAAGACCACCATTGTTCTAATATATCAGTTAATTTTAAGTATGTATCAGTAAATTTAACTTCTCAGAGCAAAGAATTAGATATCCTAACTTCACAAGTTTTAAAATAACTTTATTTTTTCTCATAAATTTTAAGGCAAAGTATACCTTATCTAGGTAAAAAAAGATATACGATAAACTCTGCTTTCATTAACAGAAGAAAGTAGGTATAATAAATTTAAAATTTTAATTAAAAAGCTTAAATTAGTTTTTAGTGTTTATCATGAGATTTTCATCTGAGATGCTGATAGTTGCCAATTTTATAATCTCATTCTCTTCTCTTCCCTAACTTTGTACACATTTATTTGAATGTAGTTGATGGCAAGTAGACAACAGATACATGACAAACAAGGGTAAATAATTAAAAGTTAACTACATTTGGGTTTGGCACTTAAAATTTACTGAGATGAAAAAACAATTTGCTGTAGTCAAATTAGGAACTAAGGCAGATTCTTATTTGTTCTTTGATTAGAGACATTTACCTTGATGGCAATTTAATTTTATTATTTTTCTAATTTCTTTTATTTTCTGTAAACCTCACTCTGTGTAACAGGTAAGACAGATGCATTCTTCACTTTGTAAATACTCTCAATCTATACTTCATCAACATGTTACGTGTTATACATTATGAGAAATAAATTCAAGATTCTGTTAGCCAAAAATACCAAGTGCAAAACTAAAGAATATTTTCAAATCTTAAGATATGAATCAAGATTAAATTTTGTATGTTAAAAAGTTTGAAGCCCTTTATAAAAATGGGTGTCAATTAATTTGGTCATATCAGTTAGGCACTATGATCAACTTATATCCCCTATATTTAAGGCAATAAGAAACCTATTTTGTATAGAATGATTTAATTCTGGCAGTTAAATAGAGAATCACATTTAATCAAAAGAAACTTTTTCCTTGTGATGATTAAATTAAATCAAATACAGAATTAAATTAAATACAGAATTATTCTGAAATAATACAGAATCAACTGCAAAAAAAAAAATTTCTTGGGAGGGAAAAAGATACTTCTTGCCATGTATATGTGATTTATCTTTTTAGTAGAGTACTTTTAAATTCCAGAAGTAAAACGTAATAGAAACGGTATTCATTCTGGTTTAATCTTGAGTTCTGTTATGTGTTATACTTCTCATTAATTTTGAAATCAAGAAATTAGAAAAGGCACACTTTAAATTTATCAAAATAATTGTCTCTTATAATTTTAATTATAGCAATAGTAATAACTGTATATACTATGTGACTGGCATATTGCTAAGCACTTTAGGTACATTATCTCATTTTAATTCTTCTAATAGCCTTGTAAGATGGGCAATTTTTTGTGTGAGGAACCTATACCCCAAGGTCACATAGCTATAAGTGGCAAAATCAAGATTTGAACTTAGGTCTGTTCAGCTTTGAAATCCATACTTTGAATTCATAATATCATACTATTACATGAAGATTTGTTAGAGCATCATTGCAGCTTAGTGGTTGCTTTAAATTTATAGTTGCTTGAACAATCGTTTTCTCCTAATTTTTTTAAAGAGGCAAGAGTATACAGTTTATTACTTAAAATTTTTTTTTGTTAAGTAATGATATAGCTGTGGCAAATCAAGTATTGTCTATGGTACACTCTGGTAGAGGCTGCAAACTGATGACACAAAAGCAAATCTGACTGTTTAACCAAACTGATGTTCAAAATGTTTGAAATAGGCGGTACATGATGTTGGTATGTCTCATTACTGGTGGTGTTAACCTTGATCATTTGGATAAGGTGGTATTTGCCACATTGTAAAATGTTACTGTTTTCCCTCTTTGTAATTAGTAAATATTTTAGAAGTGATTCTTTGAGATTATGCAAATATTGTGTTCTCCACAAACTTTAGCCTACTAGTTTTAGCCTCCATCATTGGAATGTGTCTGCAATAATTATCACTGTGGTATTTGCCTAATGGTAATTTTCTATTTCTCTTTCTTACATTGAAATTTATTCAGATTCATTATTTTATTTATTTTTTATTTTTTCCTCCCAGTTTTATTGAGATATAATTGATTTAAAGCACTATATGTGTTTAAAGTATACAGCATAATAACTTGACTTACATACATCATAAAATGATTATCACAATAAACTTAGTGAACATCCATCATCTCATACAGATAGAAACAAAAGAAAAAACCTTTTTCCTTGTGATGAGAACTGTTAGGATTTATTCTCTTAACAACTTTCATATATAACATACAGCAGTGTTAATTAATTAATCATGCTTTACATTACATTCCTAGTACTTACTTATTTTATAACTGGAAGTTTGTACCTTTTGACCACCTTCGTCACCATACAAAGATACTACATTATTATTGACTATGTTCCCCACTCTGTACATTTCATCCCTGTGACTCATTTATTTTGTAACTGGAAATTTGTACCTCTTAATTTCCTTCACCTACTTCACTCATCCCCTCCCCACCCCCCCTACTGCCCTTGCTACCCACCTCCACTGTCCAGCAGCTATCTGTTCTCTGTATCTATGACTGTTTCTGTTTTATGTTTGTTCATTTGGATTTCTTTTAGATTCCACATGCTAGTGATATCATACAGTATTTGTCTGACTTGTTTCATTTAGCATAATACTCTCTAGGTCTATCCATGTTGTCAAAATAGTAAGGTATCCTTTTGTCTTTTTTCTGACTGAGTGATATTCCAGTGTGTGTGTGTGTGTGTGTGTGTTGTGTGTGCTTGTATGTCTATCACATCTTCTTTATCCATTCGTCTATTGATGGGCACTTAAAGTTATTTCGTATCTTGGCTATTGTGAATAATGCTGAAATGAATGGGGGGGGGTGCACATATCTTTTTGAATTAGTGTTTTTGTTTTTTTTTGGAAAAATACCTAGAAGTGGAATTGCTGGATTGTATGGTAGTTCTATTTTTAATTTTTTGAGGAACTTCCATACTGTTTTTCATAGTGACTGCTGTGCTGTTTACATTCCCACCAACAGTGCATGAGGGTTCCCTTTTCTCCACATCTTCACCAACATTTGTTATTTGCGTTGTTTTTGATGATAGCCATTCTGACAAGTGTGAGGTGGTATCTCATTGTGATTTTGATTTGCGTTTCCCTGATGATAGTGACGTTGAGCAACTATTCATGTGTCGGTTGGCCATCTGTCTGTTTTCTTTGGAATAATGTCTATTTAGGTCCTCTAGCCCATTTTTTAATTGGATTGTTTGTTTTTTTGATGTTGAGTTGTATGAATTCTTTGTATATTCAGATGTTAACCCCTTATTGGATATATCATTTGCAAATATCTTCTCCCATTCAGTAGGCTTTCGTTTTGTTCATAGTTTCCTTGCTATGCAAAAGCTTTTTAGTTTGATGTAGTACCATTTGTTTATTTTTGCTTTTGTTTCCCTTGACTGAGGAGACATATCCAAAAAATATCATTAAGACTGATGTCATAGAGTGTACTGCCTATGTTTTCTTCTAGGATTTTTATGGTTTCACATTTTACATTTAAGTCTTTAGTCATTTAAAATTTATTTTTGTATACGGTATGAGAAGGTAATCCAGTTTGATTATTTTGCATGTAACTCTCCAGTTTTCCCAGTACCATATATTGAAGAGGCTGTCTTTTCTCCATTGTATATTCTTGCCTCCTTTGTCATGGCCTTTTTTTTTTTTTTTTTTTTTTTTTTTTGTGATACGCGGGCCTCTCACTGTTGTGGCCTCTCCCATTGCGGAGCACAGGCTCAGGATGCGCAGGCTCAGTGGCCATGGCTCACGGGCCCAGCTGCTTCGCGGCATGTGGGATCTTCCCAGACCGGGGCACGAACCCGTGTCCCCTGCATCGGCAGGTGGATTCTCAACCACTGTGCCACCAGGGAAGCCCTGTCACGGCCTTTTTTTAATGACAGCCCTAGAGTTTGCAATATACATTCACAACGAATCCAAGTCCACTTTCAAATAATACTATACAACTTAACAGGTAGTGTGAATACCTATAATAACCAAAGAATCCTAATTCTTTCCTCCTGTCCCTTGTTTCATTGTTATCATCCATTTCATTTATATATAAGCATACATAAGCATTTATATATAAGCATATATGTACATAAGATATGCACATAAGTATATATAATCAGATACATTGTTGCTATTAGTATTTTGAACAAACTGTTATCTGTTAGATCAATTAAGAATATGAAAAATAAGTTTTCATTTTACCTTTACATATTTCTTCTTTGATACTTTTTCTTTCTTTATGTAAATCTGAGTTTCTGATATTTATTATTTTCCTTCTGTCTGAAGAACTTTTTTTTTTTTTTTTTTTTTTCTCGGTACGCGGGCCTCTCACTGTTGTGGCCTCTCCAGTTGCGGAGCACAGGCTCCGGACGCGCAGGCTCAGCGGCCATGGCTCACAGGCCCAGCCGCTCTGCAGCACGTGGGATCTTCCCAGACCGGGGCACGAACCCGCGTCTCCCTGCATCAGCAGGCGGACTCTCAACCACTGCGCCACCAGGGAAGACCTCTGAAGAACTTTTAACATCTCTTGCAAGGCAGTCTAATGGGAACAGATTCCTTCAGTTTTTGTTTTCCTGAGAAAGTTCTTATTTCTCTTTTACTTTTGAGGAATAATTTTGCAGGGTATAGAATTCTAGGTTGGTGGCAGTTTTTTTTCTCTAAATACTTAAAAAATTTCACTCTACTTTCTTCTTGCTTGCATGGTTTCTGGGGAGAAGTTGAATGTAATTCTTACCTTTGTCCACCTAGTGGTTTTTCCCCCCTGGCTTCTTTCAGGATTTTTTTTTCCTTGATTTTCTGTAATGTGAAAATGATACACCTAGATGTAGTTTTGGGGACATTTATCCTGCACAGTGTTCTCTAAGTTTCTTGAGTCTGGTGTTTGGTGTTTGAAATTAATTTGAGGAAATTCTCAGTCATTATTGCTTCTGCTCCTTTCTCTCTTCTCCTTCTGGTATTCCCATTACATGTATGTTAGTTAGACCTTTGGTGCTTGAACAGTTCTCGGATGTTCTCTTTTTTTTCTTTTCAGTTCTTTTTGCTTTTTAGTTTTCAAGGATTCTATTGATATATATCTCTTTTCCCAGCCATGTCCAGTTTACTAATAAGCCCATCAAATGCATTCTTCATTTCTGTTACAGTGTCTTTTTCTCTTTTTCCCAAAGCATTTCTTTTTGGTTCTTAGGACTTCCATCTCTCTGCTTACATTTCCCATCTGTTCTTGCATGCTGTCTACTTCATCCATTAAAGCCCTTAGCTGATTAGTCATAGTTGTTTTAAATACCTGGCCTGATAATTCCAGTATCAGTGCCATATCTTGTTTTGATGCTTGCTCTGTCTCTTCAAATTGTGTTTTTGCCTTCTGGACTTTTTTCTTGATAGTCCAGCATGATGTACTTGGTAAAAGGAAGTACTGTAAATAGGACTTTAGTAATGCCATGGTGCTGTGTGGTGGCAGGGGAAGCATTCCATATTCCTGTGATTAGGTCTCAGGTCTTTTAGTGAGCCTGTGCCTCTGGACTGTTAACTTCATAAAAGTTTCTCAAATTGTTTTTCTCCCCCATTAAGTGGTACAGAATGGCTAGGGCCAGCTGGAATTGGTTATTGCTCTTCCCCAGGTGGGTTAGGTTCTGATAATACCCCAGTGGGTTAGGCTCTGGTTAACTAGTTTCCTCTGAGTGCAGGCCTTGTTAAGAACAAAATACTCCAAGGTATTTCATAATGGTTCCTTTTCCCCTGCTCTGCTGTATTTCTCCAGTATTTACTGTGGGAATTTGTTCAGGCTCCTGGAGCTGAATTTCACAATATCCGGGGGAGGGTCCCCCTTATGACTTAATTTCCCTGGAGTTTTTAACTCTCAGGCTTGTCCACACTGAGCATCCAGCATTTTGTCAGTCACACTTCAGGTTTTCCTACCTGGGCACTGGTTCCCTCAGCACTTTCAATTCATGAACATCTGGCCTGGTAAACTGAGACTTCCTGTGTTTGCCTGTCTCTCCAATATTGAGGGCAGTGGTTTGTTTTGTGACCTCCCCTCTCTTATGGATCCCAGAAGAACTGGTAATTTTTTAGCCTGTTCAGTTGTTTACTTCTCGTTAGTATGGAGTGACTTCTAAGCTTCTTAAATGCTGTTAGGACTTTGCTAAATTAATGTTTGTTAAGTAGAGCCCCTGGCCTCAGTTCAAAAAGACCAGAAGAGAAATTGAAATAGAGAAATTACTCACAGGTCCTGGAGGAAGTACATGACATGCTTCAAGGGTTCCACAGTGGGAGGTGGGAGGTCAAGGCAAGGTGTAGGCAGAGAGAACTGTAGTACCTGGGCCACACGCCTTTATTAGGGTCTGTGGATGGAGTGCTTTGGGGTTCCCAGGCTAAGGCCAGATTGGTCAGTTCAAACCAAAACAGCAGAGTTTTGGTAAGTTCCTCTGGGGAATTATCTAAGGGAAGGCTAGGGAGACAGTTGATCACGAAGGCCATTGGGGAAGTCATATTAGGAACTTAGCATTTACCTGTGATTCTGCACGCTGTTTTCTAGAGCATGTCTTGCATGAGGTGCTAGTATCTATTTAAGGCCCCCACAGGCCACTTGGTCAGACAAAATAGATGCTGAGGCAGCAATACCATGGAGTAGCTTAGCTAAACTCCAGCACATGCAGAACTGGAAATGGGCCCCTAAATATATTTTTAATATATTTATTTCAAGTAATCTTGAACACCTGTGCTTCTAGAATAATTTTAAGGTAATAGGCCAGAAAATACTTACTTACTGAAGGTTTCCATATGCTATTAAATTTATAAACCTAAATTTATGATAATTAAGGACTAGGAACTTATTATGAAGTACAAATTAAGACTGTTTCTGTATTAAATATGCCCTAAATCAATGAACTATATTGAAGCATCATTGTAAAAGATTCCTATGTACCAGAACATTAAGATAATTAATGAATTTTTCTCTGCAAATTCCTAGAAGTAATAGCCATTGGATAAGGACATGGATTGTACAAATACTGATTTTATCAGGGCTTTGGCAATAGGTTCCATAAATTTTAGATGTTTGTTGTTTGTTTTGTTCTAATGTGAACACCTAATTGGAAACAATAATAATAATATATACATTAGGTGCAGCTTTTTATTAAATCACGTAGAGATTAATTTATAACCTAGAGTTATGAATTTATGCTAGTGGTTGTATTTTGAATTTATTCAAGTTTTTTTGGATTCTGCCTTTTCTTTCCCCCGTCCTCCCCAACCATTGCTTCACCTATAAAGTCAGAGTGTCTTACTCTTTTAAAGGTGGAAATTAATGAATTGTTTCATAAATCTTGATTTTACCATAAGACTTGTATATTTTTGGTACCCCTTCTTTGCACAGACTTCTACGGGAAGCCACTGCCTCCCCTGGCTGTGCGACAGAGACCTAACAGTGATTCTCACGACGTCATATCATAACCAGCTCATGTGGATGCGCTCTGTTAAGGTCGGCAAGGTGCGCTGGAGGACCTTTTTTCTCAAAGGAGAAAAACCCTGAACATCGATGACTGGGGCAAGACAACCGTAGCAGTACCAGTGAGCCAAAGACCTGACTGTTTTGATAATTACTTACCCATGGTCTTCATGGTTCAAACAAAAAAAAGAAACGAAATGACCAACAAATGGGACAAGCATTTGGACCAAGTTAGCAAAAATTAGTGTTGACTCTGATTTATACATCCCCACTCATGGGCGTATTCCTGAAGGAAAAGCTGTTCAGAAAAAGAGCCAATGGACTCTGTACACTTTCTTTACTATTTGTTTAATAGTCTTTATTTCTGTATCTCTTAAACATTTGTAAGATATATGTGCATGGAAAGGGAATTCTTAGGAATTTATAACCTAAATTTTTAACTTTTTATATTTTTCTAAAACTTTGGTTTAAGAATTTTAATTACTAAGATATTGACTGTGCACTTTTTCTATAGATGCTTTGTTTAAATTGTGTCTGGAAAATGAAGTTGATCTACCTGACAGACATGAACTATACAAACAGGATATATTTATATGGTTTGAGGTATGTTTTATAATAGTACTGTTCTTGAAATATACATCCTAATTTTACCTTATTTTAAGATATCTTTTTAAAATCGATTCTCAGATTTTTATTTCACCAAATTATGTTATTTGAAAGCACTAATTAATTAACTGCATTTTTGTTGTTGTGTTTTCTTTGGTGATGTTCCCAATAAATGAGAGACACTTGCAATACCTTTTGACTTAAATGCTTTTTAAACTAATAAAAATGTTTTCTGAGATATTATTAAAAGTCCCAATAAACACCTCTTTCAAAGATTAGATCTTTTCAGAGATCAGCGTGCTCCTCTCACTCCCTTGTTCTATCAGAAGCTTCAGTGACTCTTTTAGGTTATTCTAATTTTTTTTTGCCTTGAAATTAAAGGCAAAAAGACCAGAAAAGCTACTATAGTCCAGAGACCTTATTTTATAACCGGGAAATACTTGGGTACTAAAGAAATAAGAATGAAATATTGGTTTAAATTACATTTATAAAGAAATAATTCCAAAATAATTACTTAATTTAAAATAATAGTACTTCTCTTGCACTGAAGAATGGCATCTATAGGATTCTTTCCTCATCTGGCATTTAGACAAACTTTTAGATATATATTTTGAATAATTCAAATGTTTGAGTAAAAGCATCCATTTACATCAAGGTGAAAATACTCTAACCCAGCAGTCCCCAACCTTTTTGGCACCAGGGACCATCCCTCCCCCACACAGTCTGTGGAAGATAAATTTTCCACGGACGGTGGGGGGACGGTTCAGGAGGTAATGTGAGTGATGGGGGGCGATGGGGAGCCACAGATGGAGCTTCGCTTGCTCGCCCACCCCTCACCTCCTACTGTGTGGCCCGGTTTCTAACAGGCCAAGGACTGGTACCGGTCTGCAGTCCGGGGGTTGGGGACCCCTGCCCTAAACAGTAATCACCTTGTTAACATTGGTCAGTTTGGCAACTTGTACTGATAACAGACTTGTACTGGTATCTGACAGTAACATGATTAAGTATGTCTAAGACAGTTTAATACGATTATTTACTTTTAAAATTTTCCTTTAGAGCATCACATTTTATTCACATTTTTTAACTCATTGAACGCGTTTATTAATCAGGTCACTTATTACTGTAGTCAGCATCATATGCAGTTTTTTGGAGTTTTGTACATGGGACCTACTTAGCACACTGAGTAGAAAAAGCATTCTATTTCAGATACAAAATTCATAACAACCTAAATTTGATACGTGACTGAAGTGTGAGGAAAAGCAACACAAGAAGACAGAATGTAATATTTGAATTGGATTTTAGAGAAAAAAGTTGTTTGTATATCTTTTTTGGTTCCTTTTTGTAAAATTTACATTTATTCACTTTCTTAAACCTAAACTAACACTTTTGCCATTTTTAATATTCATCTAGTTTGGGAATAGATATAAATCTATAAAAGTTTTGTTTCCTACCAGTGATTACTGTAGTGTACAATAATTACTGAGTCCATTTAATAAAAATAAATAAAAATCATTTTCAAGATTTTGAAATTAAATATATGATAAAATGGAATAAATGTTTTATATATCTCTCTCAAAAATTAATTTGTATTCTTAAATCATTCTAAAAATATTTTTAAAGTTTTGTAAATCCAGGTGGCTTTTAACAAGTAAATGCCTATTTTGTTATATGCTGCATTTTTATTCTTAATCATTATGAATTATGACATTTTCACACAATAAAAATAATTTCATCATTATGCTGTTTTGCTTTTCATTTGAGAAACTTAAATGATTTCTTCTTGGTAAGAAAATAAAGAATTTTTAAAAACATGATTGTTGACATTTTAAATCGATAGATTAAAATGATAAATTTTTTGTTACTTTATATGAAAAACTTTTTTCCTGCATGCATTTTTATATATGTGGGAAAGAACATTGTCATTTTAAAGGCAGTTAAACATACATCATATCACCTTATGTTTCTAGAGGACTTGATGTCTGTCTCTGTTAAGATGACGCTACTAACCAAAAGATAGTTTCACTTTTTTGAAAGATAATTCTCTATACTTTTATGTGTAAAATGCATATATAACATATATACAATTTTGTATGTAGTTGATTTAAGTAGAGAACTATTTTTAGAAGCAACACTAGAAAGAAATGTTGCAAAATGCTAATAGTGAATTTTTAGTTATTGGTTGTGTGTTTTCCTCAATTTTTCAAACTAGTTTTTTGTAATTTGTCTACTTTTATAATGGAGGAAGCAAATTCATAATTTTGTAAAAATTAAGTGCCATGTTTTCTTCAAGTTTAAAGTGAAATGCTCTTTTAAGTGCCAAATGATGGAATAGAATTCACCTAATTTGTAAAACTTTCCGAGAATAGTCGAGAAACATTCAACAATTGAATATGCCATTATATTTGAGGCTGATCTCTTACTAAGTGTTCTTTTACTATGGCAATATCTTATTTTATTTGAAACTTGGTTCTATATGCTGCGCTTTTTATATTACTTAGGTTCTCCCATTCTACACTAAAGAAATACTGTGCTTCCAGATGGCAAACCTTATCAAAAGTGAAACTGCTTATACAAATAAAAGTGTAGGTTATACATTTTCTTATCCTTGGCTTTACTATTTAAGTTTTTCTCTAACTGAAGTATACTTTGCAATTGAGATTCTGCTAATACTAACCTTCTAATTTATCAAGAAATACATTCCAGTGGACCCAAAAAATAAATTCATATATTTCAAACCTTACAGTAAAGAATGGTGTAAGTTATCAAAATAGCAATAATCCATTGTCTTTGTGGAAACAATAATAGAAGTCTATTTTTTGAGAAAAAAATAGTCAATCAGAAATGAATTTCCTTTAATGAAGGGGATCAGTTTCTATTAAAGGGAAAATATGAAGAAAATCATTTGCCAGTTTAGAGCATGAGTTGTAAATTCCTTTTGTGTGCTGATGAGGAAACAACTTATGTTCTGGGTAAATGAACCAGTGGTCTCCAAATTTATACACCCTCTTCAGTAAGCATTTTTAGTATACATTAAATATAAAGTTACTGCATTAGTTTGCTAGGGTTGTCATAACAAAAAGTACCACAGACTGGGTGGCTTAAATAACAGAAATTTATTTTCTCATAGTTCTGAAGCCTGAGTCCAAGATTAAGGTGTTGGCAACCTTGTCTGAAACCTCTCTCCTTGGCTTACAGATGGCTGCTGCTAGTGTCTCAGTGTGCCCAAATTTCCTCTTTATAAGGACACCAGTCAGATTGGATTAGGACCCGCCCTAAAGGGCTCCTTTTAACTTAGTCACCTCTGAAAAGGCCCTATTTCCACATGCAGTCACATTCTGAGGTACTGAATGGGAGAGTGGGCGGGGGAGGGGGGAGTTAGTGCTTCAACATGACTTTTGAGGGGAAAAGTTTCAGCCCTTAACAATTATATACATGTTCTCCTGTATTTTGCATATACTCCCCTAAATTTATTTGAAAGATTAGAAAAAATTAAATAAAAATACAAGTTATTATATTCACTTCCCAGTCCCAGTGGATTGTCTACTGGAGTTTGTACACACCACTTTGGAGGACTATGATTAAAAAAATGAGAGCCTCAGCTAAGTAACTTCACCTAAAGTGAAGTTCAAGATTGCCTATAACTATGCTTTGTTCTCTTGCTTTGATGGTAGGTTTCTCTATTGTGTTTTTCTGCTATTCAATTTAAGGAGCTTACACTCTCTTGATGTCAGATTGCTTTACTACAAATCCTGTCTTTACCTTTTTGATGAATAAACCTGAACGTGAAGGGCTTTGAGAGATGTTTTATATAAATATGAAAATTCATAAAGTTTATTCTGAAACACTTCTTATATCAAATGACTTCACAATAAAATTGCTTAGGTATGTAAAAATTATTTTCCTGCATAGCAGTAAGTCCTTATATCCTTAAGCTGCCTCAGTCTTTAAAAATAATAATAATAATAACAATAATAATTTAAAAACCTTAGTGCAGTTTCTGGTATTTGTGTCAACTTAATTTCTTATGTCTGCAAAAACAAGCCTGCCTCTAGCCATTTCTATTCTTTTTTAAAAATATTACATAGTATTTGTTTATTTTTATTAATTTTTTTTTGGAGTGTGGTTTGGTTGCTTTACAGTGTTGTGTTAGCTTCCACTGCACAGCAAAATGAGTCAGCTGTACACATACAGATATCCCCTCCCTTTTGTACTTCTCTCCCATTTGGGTTACCACAGTGCATTAGGTAGAGTTCCCTGTGCTATAAAGTATGTTCCCATCAGTTGTCTATTTTATACATAGTGTCAATAAATTATACGTGTCAATCCCAATCTCCCAATTCCTCCCTCCCCACTCCTTTCCCCCTTGGTATCCATACATTTGTTCTCTACGTCTGTGTCTCTATTTTTGCTTTGCAAATAAGATCATCTATAGCAGTGGTCCCCAAACTTTTTTTTGGCACCAGGGACTGGTTTCATGGAAGACAATTTTTCCACGGCTTGCTCACCACTCACCTCCTTCTGTGCGGCCCGATTCCTAACAGGCTGAGGACCGGTACCCGTCTGTGGCCCGGGGCTGGGGACCCCTGATCTATACCATTTTTCTAGATTCCACATATATGCGTTATTATACGATATTTGCTTTTCTCTTTCTGACTTACTTCACTCTGAATTACACTCTCTAGGTCCATCCACGTCTCTACAAATGACCCAATTTCGTTCCTTTTTATGGCTGAGTAATATTCCATTGTATATATGTACCACATCTATAGCCATTCCTCTGTTGATGGATATTTAGGTTGCTTCCATGTCCTGGCTATTGTAAATAGAGCTGCTATGAACATTGGGGTGCATGTGTCTTTTTGAATTATGGTCTTCTCTGGGTATATGCCCAGTAGTGAGGTTACTGGGTCATATGGTAATTCTACTTTTAGTTTTTTAAGGAACCTCCATACTGCTCTCCATAGTGGCTGTATCAATTTACGTTCCCACCAACAGTGTAGGAGGGTTCCCTTTTCTCCACACCCTCTCCAGCATTTGTTTGTAGATTTTTTGATGATGGCCATTCTGGCCCTTGTGAGGTGATACCTCATTGTAGCTTTGACTTGCATTTCTCTAATAATTAGTGATGTTGAGCAGCCCTTCATGTGCCTTTTGGCCATCTGTATGTCTTCTTTGGAGAAATGTCTATTTAGGTCTTCTGCCCATTTTTTGATTGGGTTGTTTGTTTTTTTGATATTGAGCTATATGAGCTGCTTGTAAAGCAGTTCCTTAAAACTCAGTGTGGAACTTTGTTTATTCTTCAGTAGCTATTTGGTGTCAGGGGAAATCCATTAATATTCTCATGATACACTGATATTGATTTTAGATAGAGTAGCAGGTGAAATGAGAAAGATCAAACTAAAGAAAAAAGGGAGAAAGAAACAGAAGTAGTTCCCCTCTGTGGGAAGAAATTTCCAAGCAATGGAATCACAGACTCAAACAATTGATCGCATAAAAATTTAAAATATTTTCACATTTAAAAAAAATTTATTGATTTTATTTATTTATTTTTGGCTGCGTTGGGTCTTTGATGCTGTGCGTGGGCTTTCTCTAGTTGCAGCGAGCGGGGGCTACTCTTCGTTGAGGTGCGCGGGCTTCTCATTACGGTGGCTTCTTGTTGTGGAGCACAGGCTCTAGGCGTGCATGCTTCAGTAATTGTGGCACTCAGGCTTCAGTAGTTGTGGCTCGCGGGCTCTAGAGTGCAGGCTCAGTAGTTGTGGTGCATGGGCTTAGTTGCTCTGAAGCATGTGGGATCTTCCCGGACCAGGGCTCGAACCCATGTCCATTGCATTGGCAGGCGGATTCTTAACCAGTGCGCCACCAGGGAAACCCTATTTTCACATTTAAAATCAAATGATTGTAAGAAAAATTGGCAAAGTAGTTGAAAATGTGATATGGTTAACATCTCAAATATAAATAACACTAAGACAGCACTAGATAAGTGGATATGAGCAGGTAATTTACAACAGAAATAAAATAACTAATAAGATTTGAAAACCTACCCAGACTAAGGACATAATTAAAAATTATAAGATTATCAGACATGCAAAGATTCATGAGCAAAAATGTCTATCAATAATAGGATAGCTAGTAAGTATGTTAACCTCCATACCTTCAAATACTATGCAACTTCTAGAAATTGTGTACTGTATATGAAGAATTTTTAATAAAAGAAAATGCTTATAAAAACAGAGGTACATTATACTTAGTCTTATCAAACTTGAAAATGCATAAAATTAGAGGAACACACCAAAATGTTAATAGTGATTATCTCGAGTGGCATTATGCATGATTTCATTCTCATAGGCTTAAAAAATTATTTTTCTTCAATAAACATTAGTTTATTTAAAATTCAGAAAACAGAAATGTGCTAAAGAAGTCACAAAACAATAGAACAAATATGACAGCTTTCCAAGCATAACATATCCCCTTTCCCTAATAGAAAAATAGTAAATATGATTTCTACTCCCTCCTTTAAACTTTTTTATATGTCTACATTGCAAATATACTACCACATTGATTCACTAAATGCAGCAATCTAGTGAGTACAGAAAAAAAAAAGTATATAAAATCTCTGAGGCTAAAAGGTAGACTAATGACTTTTCCTTAAACTTTCAACAAAGTAGTGCATTTAATCATCTCACCCTTAGTACTATATTTTCTTTTGCACCAAATCTAAATTCATTTTTAGATTATTGTGTAACCTGTTTAAATAAATAAATATATTAAGCTTCAAATCACATTTGGGGTAATGAAATCTATCTTTTTACATGGTCCTAAGATTGCACCTATATTATACACTATACTGATATTTGGAGCATCAAGGGTCTCAAAATTATGATGGTCATTAAATATTAGGGACTACTTTCCTGAGAACCAATAACACTTCCCCTAGTAAAGGTGGGTGAGGAGGGTCATTTTTTAGGGTGTAGGGTGTACAGTCATTTTGGTCGTCAGGCATTTGGTATCAGAACTTGATGATAATCACGAACATCAAGATAGTGAAAATAATACACAGTAGCAGCTCACATTTGGGCATTTACTATTCCCTAGTCTCTATGCTAGACGCTTTACCTGTGTATTTCAATCAATTTAATCCTTTAACCCTCCCCATTAAAAGACAGATATTATCCCAATGGGCCATCTCTAGGAAATGCGTGACAATTTCTTTTTCATCATATCTTGAGTCCTGAATATTTGGGATAATGGGGGTCTTCGGATTTGGTAGATTAACAGTAACTAGCTTCGCCTCTGAGAACATCTTAGAACAACGATCCTACAACGTACCTAATAGTGACAAACACTTCCATCCTTTCACTGAGCCTCAAGCACACAGCACTGAGACTGTTCAGCGCGTGGCAAGACTTTCTGAGGACAGGCTGCTCAAGGCTCCGCCCACGGGCCCCAGCCACGCCCCCGGAGCAGGTAGGCACCGCCTCCTTCAGCCACCGGCAGAAGTAACTGCGCTTGCCTCTCGCGGGACCTAGGGTTTTTGGAGAGATTTCGATAACTCAGGCAAAGCAGAATCTCGCGAGAAGTTGAACCGGAAAAGTGAGGGATGGGAGAGAATTCCGGCGAAACTCGGAAGACGGGCTGAGGTTTTGGTTCCTTGCAAGCTTAAGATGCACAGTGGTCTTGACTTCTTGTTTGACCTCTCCTGACGGAATGATGTTGACCCGGGTGAGGGCTGGGTTCCAGCCGGGTGCCTGTGACTGAACCAGAAACTTTATCAACTGACGGCGTGGAGAGGGAGGGGGCTGGGATGTGGGAATTTGGTGATCTATGGGTTTCTCTGGCTTCAGTCCAAAGCTCTAGAATAATGCCGAGTGTTTTGACGCTTGTTCGTGAGCGTTCTCTGTCGTTTTCTCCCAAGACTCACATCCGCCTCAAATAACCTGTCTGCAGTCCCGCCTGCAGACTGTAATATCCGCTCCTTTCAGCTTTGAGCACAATGCAAGCTCTTGGAGGGCTGAGACTCTGTACTGTCTGTCCTGGGAGCTTAAAGGATATCTGTTACATAGGTAAACTTTTCTTGGATGAGTAAATGAAATAGAACTGCAAGGACGTTTCCACAGGAAACTAGAGTGAATTTTCTTCTAAATACATTTTATTTTGGAATAATTTTACATTTCCAAAAAAATTGCAAAGATAATAAAGACTTCCTGTGCCCATTTCACCCAGTTCCCCTAATGTTAACATCTAGAGTGGCTTATTTAAACTAATTTTGTTCCTTTGACACACATTCCTGTGTTAACACCGCAATTCTGCTTTACCCTTTGCTTTACATTTGAGCAGTAATCATTTGGAGAAACCTTTTTTTCATAAGTAGATAATACAATTTTGTTATGTGTGAGGTACAACTCCTGTTGTAAGAACTAGTAATTATCAGGGGGAAAAAGTGTTATCTTAAGAAAAAAGACTACTGATAATGTTGAAGTTCAGTAAATTGGTAACATCAGAGTTTGTCAGCATTCTTTTCTTATCATCATAGCTGAAAGCAAAATCAGAGAGGAAGGTTGCAAAACAGCTTTGCAAAGTTGTATTGGATCATTTTGAAAAGGAATATTCCAGAGAACTTGGAGATGCCTGGCATACAGTAAGGTTAGTATAATTCATCTCTTGATGCTTTATGATAGAACAAGAAATAAACCCATCTGGGGGAGGGGTGCTGTGAACATAAAAGACAAAGGAATCTAAACCTGGTTTCCATTTCCTGCTGAGGCTTCAGAAGGGAGAAGGAGGAGGAAATAGATTGGCTCATGGGAAAATGGCAAGGGTAGAAAGAAAACTTTGTAGTGATAATTTTGTTGTAAGCAAAAGTTGTTATGCCCTTGGTGGACTGCCCACCAGTTTGACAAAATTAATTATACTGTAACAGAAAAATCTGAAAGAAAAATTTTGAGGATATGTGACTAGTTTCTGAAATTCAGGAGATAATGCAACAAGTCTTTAAAGCCAACACTGCTTTATCTTAGCTGAAGTCACTTTATTTGGTAATCGTATTTCTTCCCCATATCTGTAGCTGGCTGTGTTTTGAGCACACATGCCTGTGCCCCCCCCACACACAAATTATTTAAGTGTATTATAGAAAACAGAAATGAGAAATATTTAATGCCTAGATGTGAGAGAAATTTGATTTGTATGTTTAGTGAGTTTTGTGTTTGGTCAGTATGTTGCTCTATGGGTTCTTTACACTGAGTGCCTGATACAGTATACCATACACTGTGAAATACAAAGATTAAAACTATAGGGCTTCCCTGGTGGCGCAGTGGTTGAGAGTCCGCCTGCCGTTGCAGGGGACGCGCGTTCGTGCCCCAGTCCGGGAAGATCCCATATGCCGCGGAGCGGCTAGGCCTGTGAGCCGTGGCCACTGAGCCTGCACATCTGGAGCCTGTGCTTCGCAACGGGAGAGGCCACAACAGTGAGAGGCCCGCGTACCACAAAAAAAAAAAAAACCAAAAAACAAAAAACTATATCAACTGCTAATTCCATAAATATCCCAGTAGAAATAGGCAGGAGTACCTAGTCTTATCTAACAAAACCTGATGGTGCCAGCAGAGACCTGAGGAGAAGCCAGGTCTTGGTGATTTAATAAAGTATGAAGTGGTTCTGAAATAATTTTAGACAAACTGTTTTAGAAACTTGTAAATACTGTAACGTGAAAAATGTAGTTTATAGTTGTAGTTTTATTTCAAAGCTAGATTTTTAAATGGGTGTCTTCTATCACAGAGAAGAAAGAGGAATGAATAGTGAAGTGTGTAATTAATTCATGAGGTTTTCAGTATGCAGAGTTACTCAAATAGAATAGGCAAATAACCAAACACCTATGGCATGCTTATTATGAGCCAGGCAATACTGACTTTTTTTGACCCTTAGAACAAACCTCTGAAGTTTGTTTCCCACTTTTCACCTGAGCGAACTGCACAGACTTTAAGTAATTTGCCCAAGTTCACTCAGCTAGTAAGTGGCAGAACTGGGATTTGTACCCAGGCTCTCTGGTTCATGAACTCCCACGGGTAACGCCTATTTTATATGCCTCTCATACCTGGGATGTAATTAGGCATAAATGGATGATTAAAAAAAAAATTTCAAGAGGTGTATTGTCTTCAGACTTTATCTGGCTGCTCAGACCCTGTAATGAGTTATTTTTCTATTTACTCTGCTCAGACAGATTTAGAAATTATTATTTGACCCTAACCAAACTGAGCAGTCCATTTAATTAGCCATGCCTTCTGGTTCATCTACCTTTTTGTTGGGTTTTCATTGTAATTTAAGTTTTGCATAAACATGTGCTAAATTTGCCATAGGCAAAATAAAGGCTTTCTCAGCTTAGAAAGTAGTCTGAGCATGGAGGATGGCATGGAGAAATAAGAACAGAAATACTTTTGTTTTTAAACTATTTATTTGCAAAACGTAATATTGTGCTTCCAGAGTCTATGTACTTCCGGGGAAAGGTGAGTGCATTTTTGTGCTATCTAAAAAGCTAATAATTTACTCAGTATTTTTAGTTTTCTGTAGTAGTGAGGTAGGTTTAGTGTTTATTTTAATTTTATCATTTTGTAAAAACTCTTCTTGCCATCACACTCTTAGCAGCCCTTTGAAGTTGGGAGTTTACCCGGATTCCATTTTTTCCCTGCTTGTTACCTACATGCTGTCCTTAAGGTGAGCCCATTCATGGCATGACTGTAAACTTCCCTCAGTGTGCTGTCATCTCAAGTGATGCAGCCCTTGCCAAGCTTAAGTGTTTTCTGATAACTTTACTTAGTTTCGTACCAGGCAAACTCAAAAGCACATTATTTTCCCTTACCAAACCTGTGTTGCCATTTGCTGCCTGCATATTCTATCTCAGTTGAAGGCATCACTATCAATTCAGTTTCCTTTTTCCTCCTCCACACTTTTACTACCTTTTAGTGAAGAATGAGCCTTATTCAGAGATAGGTCTGACATTTGCTCTCAGCTCCTTGGAGGTGATCTCTAAGCCCTTGGAATGCTCTGCCTAAAAGTCTTTGTTTGCCTGGGGGCTTGGGCAACATGGGGGAGTGTAACAACGTGATGTGAGGTGGGGGCTCTGGGCCATCGTATCAGCTAGGGCTCCTGCCTCCAGCCTCCGGAGGGGCTGGAGACTGAAGGTCAGCTGAGTGGGTAGTCAGTCATGTTTGTGTGACTGAGCCCCAGTAAAATCTAGACACCAAGACTCCCTGGTTGGCAGTACTCCTGTGCATATTGTCACACATCGTTACGGGGAAAGGGTATCCTTGTCCATGATTCCACTGAAGAGGACAACTGGAAGCTTCATGCTTTGAACTGTCCTACACCCTGCATCCTGCATCTCTTACCTTGTGTGATTTTAACTGTAATAAGCTGTAACCATAACCATGAGTGACACAGTGAGTTATAGATTATAATATAGCTAATAAAATAGCTTTTAGTTAATAATCAACCTGAGAGTGGTCTTGGGGAACCTGAACTTAATAGTCGGTGTCAGAAGTAAGGGTGGTCTTGGGGTCTCCCTAACTCTGTACTACCACCACACACCACTACCCTGCCCCCATCAAAATCTAAACGCCCAACAAGTGCTTTTGCTTTTACCTGAGAAGTTCCTTAATTTGGATCACCTTTTTTTTTTTTTTTTTTTGCGGTACGCAGGCCTCTCACTGCTGTGGCCTCTTCCGTTGCGGAGCACAGGCTCCGGAAGCGCAGGCTCAGCGGCCATGGCTCACGGGCCCAGCCGCTCCGCGGCACGTGGGATCCTCCCGGACCAGGGGACGAACCCGTGACCCCTGCATCGGCAGGCGGACTCTCAACCACTGCGCCACCAGGGAAGCCCTGGATCTCCTTTGTATCATCACTGTTACTGTTTAGTTAGGCCTTCATTGTTTCTTACCTGACATATTGCAACAGCCCTTTTCCGTAGTCTCTCCCATTTAGTATTTGTTTGTTTGCTTAGTTTAGCATCTGCTTTTATGACACTATATGCCAGACAACGTTCTAATCACTTTACAGATGATAACATAGTCCTGTACAACCCTTCGAGGTAGTTATTATTATTTCCATTTTATAGATAGTAAAGCTGAGGCATGCAGAGGTTAAGTAACTTGCCCAGTGATACGCAGCTCACATTTGGAAAAGCCCTGGGAGCTTGTCTTACCCACTCTGTCATGCTGCTTCTCAACGCTGCCGTATTCCAACGTGTCACTCCTGGGATACTGGCCTCCTCTGCTCCCCCACTGTCTGCAGTATTACATTTGGACTAAATGTCTTATCATGACTAGAGAGGCTCCGTCATCTTTTCGGGACTGAGTATGCTGTTCCCTCTGCCAGGAATGACACTCTCCTTTTTCCCTGTGTACAGTGGTTAAAGTGCGGGTTCATATCCCACCTGTGCATCTTGTGGCTTGTGACCTAGGAGAGTTCTTTAACGTGTCTGTGCCTCACTACCCTTGTCTGTAAAGTGGGAAAAATAGTATCTATTTCATATAATTATTTGGAAAGAGAAAATGAATTTACACATAAAAACAAAGTGTTTAGAATATTGTTTGACGTATAGTAAACCCTCAGTACATGTGAGAATTATTTTTATTACTATTACTGTTATTCTTCATCAAGCTGTCCGATATGTGCTTGGCAAAATTAGTTCTGCCCTTTGTGTTTCCGTTGCATTTTGATGATACAGCTGTTGTAATTCGTTCAAGGTTGTATTGTCATAATTTACTGACTTGTCTCTTCCTTGACAAGGGAGGGTCTTGAAGAACCAGTATCTTAAGACTTGTGCAAGTGGTCTACGTATGTATTCACAACTTAGGCAGTGTTTATATACCAGGCATTGTGCTAAGCATTGGGAATACAAAGATGGATTATATATAGTCTGCCCTCAAATATATATGAGGGGAGGATTAATTGGAAATCTTTATGAACTTTGGAAATTTTGTGTGCACTTTGTGGAAGGCAAAAAAGAAAAAAAAAGCCATAGTTAAGTCTGGCCTGTCTGTAAATATATATATGTATATATATATATATTTGTTTTTTAACATTCTCCTCATTAACCCAGAGGTCACATAGTTCACATATAGCAGTAAAAAATATTATATAACCAGATTGCATTACCAGAATCTGTGAAGAGGGGAGTGGCAGTGGAGTGGGCTGGTTGAGGAAGACAGAAATGAACTAGTATCTAGATTTCTATTTTGACCCTTATTTGGCTTTACACATATTTTCAACCTTAATCTGTGCACACCCTGTGTAGTAGTAACTTTTAGCCCCTTTTAGAGTCAGAGATTAGAAAAATTTCCAGGTGTCTCAGTTTATGGCCAGTCCAAGCCTGTGGCTTGAAAGTCTGTGCCTTTTCCTCTACCAAGTGTGCTGCTGCGAAGGGTCTTGAGTCCCAGTCTTGGGAGTGTATGCACATGTCTCCTGATATAAGGGACCCAAGGGACTCCTTGTGTGCAGTCTCTTCAGCCTTTTGTTGTCTCCACCAAACACAAACCTCCACCCAGGACTTCCAATCTGAGGTACTGTGGCTAACAAATATCGACATAGATTGCCCTTCCGTGAGAAACAAGGAGGAAACAATGTCAAGAAGTAGTAGGAGGTAATCAGTTCATTATTAGACTCTGTGAAGAATAGAAATAAAATGGCACGAAAACGTACCTTGATGCACTTCTATGAGTTGATTTATTCTTGATTTCTAAACCAGACTTTTAAAATGATTGAATGAGCGCCCTCTAGTGGGTAATAATAGCAATAAAACAAAAGGGGTTTCTGTATTTTAACCATGAACGTTTAGTGGGTTTTGTAATCTGTGCATTTATACAGAACTAAGCAGTTGTGCTTAGTGATGCGTAGATGAGATAATATTTTATCCTCATCATTAGTTAGGAAGGTTGAATGGAGAATAGAATAGTAAGAGAAAAGAAAATCACAGAAAAGTTGAAAATCATGTTATCATATAACAAACATTGTCCAAATACTATATTATGCAATTTTTAAGGGATATGTGAGCACAGACAAGTTATAGCGATCAACTTCAAGATCCTCGGCTTTCATGTGTGCTGTTTCAGGAGATTACTCCGCTCCCCTGTTGCCTAAGGGGGTACTTATTCCCCTTTACCAACCTGCCCTTCTGCATTGTCTTTGTCCCACTTTACAAGAAGGGTCACACTTTCACCATCCTGACTCTTCCACACTGCATTCCTTCAGGGTGTCAAAACTCCCCCTACCAGAGACTATTGGACTGTAATTGTAAATGACTAAGGACTACCAAATTCTTTGACAGGTCAGATGGTCTCCAAGTTTTGCTTTCAGCGTAAGTAAAGGACCTCCAATTGAGTTGTCAGCCAACAGATTATTTAAAATATTTTTGAAGATATGTCATTTAGTGATTTGAGATCATAACTCAGAAAGAATTTTAACAAAACGGAGACATTGTTTTAACAAAATATATTTAATTCTCACCTACTTATTTAAGTGAAGGTTTTTCTCATCCCTTCTAAAAACTCAAAATAGGAATTGATGTTGAACCCTGATCATTATAGCACTAGGTAATATTCATTGCTGGATGTACAAGGGAGAAAAAGCTCATTTCATTAAGAGATTCATTTCCTATGAATTTTTCCTTTTTATGTTTAAATAATTAACAGATTATTTATAGATTATCAAATCTATGTTATTTTGATCAATTTTGTACTAGTAATTTTATTGATGACTAATCCAGAAGTTACCATAAAACACTTAAAACTTTAAGGCTACAGTGAATACAGATTTATATATACACGTGTGTGTGTGTGTGTGTGTGTGTGTGTGTGTGTGTGTGTGTGTGTGTATGAGAGAGAGAGAGAGGGAGAGAGAGAAATACGATAGGGTAATAAAGATTAAAAGCACAAAAATGTATTAGGATAAAGTTATATGGGGAACTAAAATGTAAATAAAAGGGAAAGGAACAGTGTAAAATTTCCACCTGTTCAAGAAGAGTCAGTCCATGAATTTTTAAATGGACAATGCTGGGTTTCAAAATCACTCTGGTATTTAGGTTCCACTGGATAGATTTTAAAAAGTGGTATAATTTGTCTTTTAAAATGTCAATTTTTACAGTATGCTGGAAATTACATCCTTAAACATATGGTGAAGATTTTGATGTCAACTTAAAATGTTCCAGAGGGTACATAGTTTTTTTCAAAATGGTATCAGTGGAAGTACTAGCAAAATATTTGCAGGTCACTGATCTTCTAGGTCCCCGTTCTGCTGACTGCTGGTATGCTTGCACTTCTGGCCTTGGAGTTTATTAAGTGACGCAACTTCAGACTCCTCCTCATGAATCTTGAGAGGAGACCTGGAGTGTGGCGCCTGGCCAGTGTCTTATTGAGTCTTCTAACATGTGCTCCCTCCACTGTCTGCTGGGCTACTTGCCCATCCATCAGAGCTTTTGAAGTGAGTAGCCACCAGCATCGGGGCATCATCCCACCAATGCAAGCGCTGAAGGGTGTGTGTGTGTGTGTTGGGGGAAGACGAGGTTACTGGCAGGTGGGTGCTGAGACCCACATTAATACACAGCTTTGCTTTCTCAGGGCTGGGAAGTACCAGCCCGAGCAGCCTTAGCAGTCACTTCATTGAATTGATCCTGTTGCAGCTGGTTCCCAAGGGCTGCGTATGTCAAGCTTCAGGGAGAACAGGGCCACTGGCACTAGGTGAGGGTTGGAGTAGAAATTCTCTTCTCCTTCCTGTCATATACCACTTGTGCTACAGTACCAGGGCCCCACACTCCTATTAGGCTTTGAAGCCAGCGGATTTTGAATCAGGGACTTCTCTTTAAACAGTGATGTGACCTTGGGTAAGTTGCCAAATCTCTGAAAGCCTCAGTTAGCTTGACCTCTAAAATGAGCATAATAGCTGCCCCTCGAAGGTTGTTGTGATGGTGAAATGAGGTAAGCATGCAAAAAGCACATAGTAAGCATCTGATCAGTAATTTTTATTATCATTAATATTATCCGGGTGAGGTGGAGTGGGTGGATTAGGTGGTAGATAAGAGAGGCTTCCCTGGGGAGATAAAGCCTAAACTGCCCAGTGAATAGCAAGTAGGAGAGTTCAGTCAGGCTGAAGGGGGTGAGAGAGGAAGGGTCATTCGAAGCAGAGGTAGCAGTCTGAGCTGAGGCTGTTAAAGGCTAAAGAAAACTTGCTCATGGAATTCAGATAGGTCTGTAGCCTGGGGGTAGGTGAAGAGGGACCAGAAAATTTATTTGTTCTCAGAAGGGCTTATTTTATCTAGTTGTTGAAGAATGAGATAGAATAATTTCTGAAGATTCCTGCCTCACTCTGCCATAAGTACATGTTTTTAAATCTGATGCGGCTCTCCCCCCTGGAGTCTTTCAATGACTTCTCATTTTAAATTTATAAGGTAATATTTTAAAACTTTATCATCTTATACTTGACCCATATAATCTTCTGCCACATTAGACTACTTTTAATTCCCCAAATGCACTGTCCGTCATACCTTTGTGCCTGTACACGTGCTATGGCCGCTATGGCCTTTGCCCTGGAATTTGTATTTTCGTTTCATCCTGTGGCTAATTCCTCCTCATCCTTCAAGATTTAACATATTGGACAAGAATCAGTAGTGTTCCTAAACTAACAGTCCTTTTATACAGTAAGGTTAAGTGAAATATGCAAGATTAATAATCTTTACTAAGGGCTCTGAAAGAAAATGTGAATAAATGGAGAAACATATTGTGGTGAAAGTTGGAAAGAGTGAATACAATAAAATGTTAATTCTCCCCAAATTTAGTGCATTTAATATAATCCTAGTCAAAGTTATCTATCTGTCTATACAAATATTTTATAAAATATTTTTAATTGACCAATTGATTCTCATGTTCATCTGAAACAATAAACATTCTAAGATAGCTTTGGAAATTGTGAAGAAAAAGAGAAAAAAGGATGGAGATTTGTCCTGCCAGATATTAACCAATTGAAAGTGTATAAAGCCAATTGAAAGTGTCTAGCCCTTTGTTAGCTAAGGGATGGACACATGATTTAAAGCCAAGCCACTTTAGTCTGTATTAAAAAATTATGTTTCTGAGCATTATTTCCCTGTTACTACATGATTCAAAACTCTGGATAGATATTCATCCAGTTTGGAGGGTAAGATTAGGATGGACTGACATAAGGTTCACAACCGTGGCATTCATAGATTTCCTTTTAGGGTCCAGTGTAATGCATTGGTTCCCAAAGTGTGGTCCTGGGGATCAGCGCATCAGTATCACCCGAGAACTTGCTAGAAATGCAAATTCTCAGGCTCTACCTCAGACTTACAGAAAGCCCTGTGTGGGGCCCAGCAGTCTCTTCCAGGCACTTGATGCATGCTAGAGTTTGTGAAGCGTGTTTTTAAAGAGATTGTCATCCTCTGGTATAGCTGAAACACTGGGCTTCTGTGATGCACCATCAGAGTAAGAGGCAGTGAAAAGAGGAAGCAATTTCACTTGTTAGCCTCAACTGAAATTCACATGGCACAAGTCCAGAGTCACAGGTGTTACATTTCAATCCAGCCATTCCTCACATAGGCCACACCAGGGTGAGTAGCAGCTGGAATTTACTTAATTGACCATGGTTAATGAGGCTCCCAAATAACTCAGCTAGAAAGGTTAGCTCCTAAGTAAATATTCCCTGCTGTATCATTTGTCAGTTGATGTGAGCTTGTGATTGTCAACAGATCTAACTGTTGGACCAAGTAAAAAATTAGGAAGGTAAATCTGTTGGAGAGGTGGGGGCAAGGAAAGCCTGCACCATCAATCCATGAGTGATTTTTAAACCATCCTTGGTTTTGTATCATCTGAGCCACTGACTGCCTCATTAACTCTTACTGTAGTGTTCACTGTAGTTAGCTTTCCATACTTTTATCTTTTGAACACTCATTCCTTTAAACACCGTTTAATGATAGTACTTCAATATTAATAGACTCAGGTTTTAAATTTTGTCTCTAAGAAAAACGCTTCCTTGCGCAAAGAGTGATAGACTAAAATCTATTTTGATGGATTTTGAGGTATGTTAAAGTCAGGCCATGTTTTTTTGGCAAGATAATCTGCAGGGAGGGACTAGACTGAGGCAAGTGAGGCATTCCTCTGGTGCAGAGCCCCTAAAACTTGGTAACCAAGGTAAATACTATTTTAATGACCAAAACTGATACAAAAGGAAAAAACCCATGATGAACAAAATATCAAACTTTTAAATATAGACAGGAGCATAACAGTACTAGGTTGAACAATATGGGAGCCTGAGGCAAAGGAAAAAGTCTGTTATACTACTCCTGGCTGTGAAAATCACAGGTAAGTAAAGTGTAAAACTAGGACCACATTCCCTCACTTAGTAATATAAGATTGTATTGCTGTGTATAATATTAATATCCCTCTGTTTTTCTTTTTCTCTCTAGAGATATACTAACATCTCCATCATGTTGGCAATATGCTGTGCTTCTTAACCGATTCAATTATCCTTTTGAACTGGAAAAGGATTTACATTTGAAGGGCTATCACTCACTCTTTCAAGGATCTTTACCCTACTATCCTAAATCAATGAAATGTTACGTTAGCAGAACTCCACACAGAATGCCTTCAGAAAGACACCAAATTGGAAACCTAAAAAAATACTATCTGCTGAATGCTGCCTCTCTTCTCCCAGTACTGGCTCTGGAATTGAGGGATGGGGAAAAGGTTCTGGATCTGTGTGCTGGCCCTGGAGGCAAATCGATAGCTCTGCTACAGTGTGCTTATCCAGGTAATGTACTTTTCTTTTCATAACTGACAACTTTTAAATATCTACATGTTACAAAATACTTTAAAGTATGCGGGGAGAAATGTAAGACTGAGTTTGCAGACTTTGAAAGCCTAAAATCCAGGATAGTGTGGAAAAGAATGGAAATATTAGCTGAGGAAATAGTGTAAATAACATTTTTTTTCCAGCTACTTAATTGGCAGGTAATTGGGAACAATACTACAACATTTTGTGAACACAAATCTATCAAATAATGTCATTAGTTAATAAGCTAATGACAAAGATTTTTAAAATTTTATTGTTACTTTTACATTTGAGAGTCTTGCATTGATATCCTTGTCATACTTCTGTGTAACAAAAACATATACATTTAAAACAATATACATTTAAAAACATACATTTAAAATCAATTTTTGTATCATTGGACCATAAGGTTCTAAGAGAGTTCTGTCCAATAGAAATATAACATGAAATACATATATAATTGAACATTTTTGAGCAATCTCATTAACAATAGAAACAAGTGAAATTAATTTTAATAATACATTGTAACCCAGTAAGTCCACAATATTATTTGAACATGTTATCAAAATAAAAATTATTAATGAGATATTTTGCATTCTCATTTTCTTACAAAGTCTTCGAAATTGGTATGTATTTTACACTTATAGCACATTTCAGTTTGGACTAGCCACGTTTCAAGTGCTCCTAGCCTCACGTGGCAAGTGGATGTAATATTGGACAGTGCAATTCTAAAGATTTTAAAAGTTCTTCTGAAATGACTTATCATTATTATTAGTAGTACAGAAATGATGAAATGTATGTAATATACATTTTTTTATATATATATTTGTTAAAAGTAATGCATTCATTATATTTTCTTAATGAGATGAAGGGACGTTTAAGCTATTACTTTAGGTTTCCCTGAATGAAAATTACCTATGGTTAGATAAGACAGGGCTCAGTATCAATTCTGTCTGGTTTTTCTTTGTTTGATGGTTTTGTTTTTATAAGTGCAAATGCTGTTCACATAGATAAAAAGATGGTGGGAATTGTGTTATAGTAATCTCACTAGTTCTTTAAACTCCTGAATTATAACCCTAAATCACATAGATCTCTTTCACCAAGCATTACTTTTTATTTTTTTTTTTTATATTTTTTTTTTTTTTTTTTTTTTTTTGCGGTATGCGGGCCTCTCACTGTTGTGGCCTCTCCCATTGCGGAGCGCAGGCTCCGGACGCACAGGCCCAGCGGCCATGGCTCACGGGCCCAGCCGCTCCGCGGCATGTGGGATCCTCCCGGACCAGGGCACGAACCCGCGTCTCCTGCATTGGCAGGCGGACTCCCAACCACTGCGCCACCAGGGAAGCCCGCCAAGCATTATTTTCATCATTTACTATGTGAACACTCTTTAGGTCTGATTTTGATTTTGAAGAAGGCAAAGGATTAGAAACCATCTCAATTTAAAAGGGCTGTGTTGCCTAATTAGGAGACCCATTCACTTTCTCAGCCAAAGCACCAGTGCCTTCGTTTGGAGGGCTGTGGAGGTTTCTATGCCCTGGAACAACTTGTAATAAGATACTGGATGGGTGGGAAACTTGCTCCTCATTTGTAAAGTTGGTGAAGGGCCGTTACCCTAGGAGAAGCCCTGACCAGAGGTGTTCTCCTTTTTTAAGAAGTTGATGATCTGAAAATTAATTCTTTTGAAACTAAGCCTGCTTATCCCTTAAAAAGTTGTTATGTATCCCCAGGGCATGCATATGCTAGTTTGAGGACTGCTACTTTATATCTTCCTTTGATAGCATTCCTATTGAAATAGATTACAAACATTTTTATGAGAACTGTGAATCCAGTTGTACCAGGCATTGGTGCAGATATATCAGTTAACTGTATATTTAGGTGAAACCATACTGTGTGTTTTCAAATTGTGGTTAAAACTCTGTTATTGAAGCTTGCTGTATTGTTTTGTAAGAAATTACAACGAAAGAGATTATTTTGTAAGGTTATTTTATTATTTTTATAATTTGAGCTGAAAGTGAAATTTTATGGAATCGTGTTATAAGGAGTATTTGTCACTACTTTCACTGTGTGTTCTTTGACAGTACTCTTATTTTGTTGCATCAATTTTGAATATAGAATATTTAATATTGTGAAAGATGGAAGAGAAGTGCCAAATTTGGGTACCATTTTGAAAAGAAGACATTTTAATCCTAGATTATCCTCATTAGTAGGCTATAAATGTTTTACATGTTTATGGTAAGGAAATTCCCGATTAGGAATCCAAAAGCAAACAGATATATTCTAGGAGTTTGAAGTGCAGAAGAATCGTCCTGTTCTTACATCAAGGGCAATGAATTACAGGCAGTGTTCCAAGTAAAGTAGCTTTTCATCTAAGAAGGGCTAATGATAATGGTTTACTAAGAAGTACAGATGTCTTCATGCTGATGCTGAAAGCCCAAATTAGGTTAGCTACAGTGCTTGCATTTGGAATGCAGAAGCCATCTAAAAAAAGCTTTTATAAGCAAAGCTTAAAATGATGGCTGCACTAAGTGTGAATTTATCCACTGAATTTCTTTACATCAGTACTGGCCTTTATTCTGGGCCAGGAGGCTCACAGCTTTGAATGATTAAAAAGCTCGTATTTTAGGATGATTAAAAAAATTAGTCTACTTCTCTTCTGATCCAGCTGCCCCCACCTGTTAGCACAGTGAGGGATTGTCCACTGTTTTTTGTTGTTCTGCTTTTGTCAGTGTAGCCTTCATAATGTCCTGGTGTTGATAGAAAAAGAGAAAACAATTCTGATTCTAAGTAGGAAAGCATTAACATATTAAGAATGACCCAGCTTGATGGAGTGGCTTCATCAACTTTCTTGCTGAGGGCTGACATGAAATTCTCTTTGCTGTCAGTAATACTCTTTTTACATCTAGTTGGCCTTTGGTGGTAGAGAAGATTAGAAAGACTCCTTTCTTTACTGAAATTGCTTTTGCCCTCCTTCCTGCTCCCTTATCTCCTAGAACTCCCTGCATTAGGTGCACCTTCTTTTTGGAAATAATACTAGCAATGACCATTTTGGAACATGTAGTAAAAAAATAAAACATAAAGCCAAGACTCCAAAATGCTATTCCTGAAAAACAACAATGACTTCTTCAAGAATTTTTAAAATTCACCCCCTTTTCTACTTAGCTAAAAAAAAAAAAGATTTGGTTTATTTTTGACAATTTAAGCATGAAATTCTGTCTCAATGTAGTGAGTCTTAGTATATATTTGAATCTTGGATTGTGATGCCTTACATTATATATTTTAAAAAGTTTAACCAATCTAAGCCTATTTCAAATAAAATCTATGTCTAGACCAAACAATAATATAGTATAAAGTTATATTTCATCTGAGAGTTATTTTAAAATGCTGAATTGAGAATCTTGACTAAAGCTACAATTTAATGAAAAGCTTCCCTGATTTTCAGGTTTAGCAATTTGAATATTCTTTATTATAATGTCAAGTTTCACATCAAGTCAGCCACATTTAGTGAGCACATACATTGTGCGAGGCATTGGATGGTAGGTGTAGAGCTCTGAAGGATATAGAGATAACTAAGACTTCTGTTTCCTGTGGTATGACAAACTATTTATTTTAGCCAACTCTCCTGCTGAAAATAACTTAAAAATATGGGATATAATATTAAAGCAAAACAAAATCTTTTTAAATGCGTCAATGATCTGCAAATACTCAGTGGCCCAAAATTAAGAGATTGGAGGCTTCCCTGGTGGCGCAGTGGTTGAGAGTTCGCCTGCCGATGCAGGGGACATGGGTTCGTGCCCCGGTCCGGGAAGATCCCACATGTCGCTGAGCCTGCGCGTCCGGGGCCTGTGCTCTGCAACGGGAGAGCCCACAGCAGTGAGAGGCACGCGTACCACAAAAAAAAAAAAAAGAGAGAGAGAGAGCATTGAAGCTGGCTTTTCACTTGAGAGCATTTGCTTCCCCCGAAAACTTGCACGTTGATTTCTGGTGCTTCATGAACATGTGGGAATAAAAAAGAAGCCAGAGCCTGCTCAATAGAGCATCTACTAGGAGACTAACTTATGTAAAGTTGAGACTCCAAAATGCTATTCCCTCCAATAAGGTAAACTAGGGAGAAATTGTCCTTTCCAAGGGACTGAAAGGAAAGCCTGTCTTCAGCTTTGGTGGTGGGGGAGGAGTGGACATACCCTCCGAAATTTTGTAACCACAGCTAAGCCAGTATAGACCATTACAGTGAAGTTGCAGAACGTTGGAAATAAAAAACCATCTTAATAGCAGCCAGAGAGGACAAACTTTTTACCTTCAAAGCACAACAGTTAGACCGAGGATTGACCTCTGAGCTTAATAATGAAAGCCAGCCTTCCGAGGAATGATGTTTTCAATGTGCTAAGAAAAGATGACTGTCAGTTCAGAAATATGTTCACCAAAATATCCTTGAAGAGCAAAAGTGAAATGGACATTTTGTTAGACCAAGAGAGAGCAAGAGTATAAGGTTGTCACCAACAATTCTAGAGGAAGAGGGAAAGCCACACTAGATGGAAGATACAAAAAAAATGAAGAACAAAGAAGGTGGGAAATATTTGGGGAAAATCTAACAGTCGTTGACTATGGAAGACAGTGATAATAACATTTTATGCACTTAAAAAATGTAAGCCCAAATAAATCCCAAATACACAGTGTCAGTAGCATCTTATTTAGGAGGAAGTGTTATAAGATTCTTATATCTTTTAGGAAAAATGATGGCTATTGCCTTAATTTAGATTTTTCTTCTACATATGCATGTTAAAATCTTTAGGGTTACCACTGAAAGAATAGAAGTAGAATGTAAAATATCTAAATCAGAAAAAGTGAGAAATGGAATGAAATTAAGATGTGATTCTTTCCTTTGAGGCTCCTTAGTGTTGTTAGACAGGGTGGAGACAAGGTATGACTTTGGGGGTTGTCATGGCCCTGGTTTACACACCATCACAGATATGTTTAGCTTCACCTTTCCTACTACCCTTCACCTTAAGGCTTGAGCCGCTTGAATTGTTTCCACACTGGAGAAACCCTAGCAAAGGCTCAGGTCATCCTGCAGTTTTCTGCTGCTGTTGCTACTACTGCCACAGATTGGGGATGCCTTTGGATGGGTGCCAACTGACAAACAGAGGTCACCACACCTGAGTGCTTGCTGCACCTGGGCTAGGGACTCTCTGGCTTCCTTAGTACTTGCCCGGAGGGGCCAGATAACACAAACCTGAAGTGTGTGGGAGTTATCAACTCTTGGAATGGACTTTAACCAGTGAGAGGCTGGATACAGGAAGAAGCCAGTAGATTATTTGTTCTTCGTCTCTACTTCACTAAACGCCAGTTTCTGACAAGGGTCAGTAATTTCAGACTATGGACATATCCTGAGAGACTGAGCGAAGCTGTAGCTAGCTTTATTACAAGCCCTCTTATATTTGTGCTCCCTCCTTGCATGATTTACTTCGTTTTTTCTCTAACTCTTGTGTCCCTGGGACTGTACCCCTTCTATAATGTAAACTTTTGTCTTAGACTGTTTTCTAGCAATGTCAGGCTATGACAGAGCTTCCAGACACCTATTCATAAGCTGCATTAGTGAATCCTCCAAAAATCACCCCCCAGAAAAAGTGTAAACTAAATAAAAAAGAATGTACTACCTGTACAAATGCAGCTTTAAGGTGATTTTCTACTCCTTTCCCCACTAACAAAATTGATGCCATCTCTTGAGCTCCTTCCATATAGAAATTTGGAGCCCTGGTAGTGGCAAAGGTAAGCAATGTACATAGACTCTGCTATGACATAAAATATGTTAAGTACTATAGGAGAGGTACATAGTATGTTTGAGAAATACACGAGTCAGTCAAGTTTGGTGGAGCACAGAATATTTTGGTGAAATAATTAAGGTAGTACCTAAAATTGAACAATTCTCTTGAGGTCTCACTATTACAGACATTTAATTAAAGCTAGGTATTTGAACTTTATTTAGTGGTTGATTGGAAGCCATTACAAGTTTTTAACAGTGGAGTGACAACCAGAAAAACAACAATGTGTGTGTGTGTGTGTATAGACACACACACACACACACACACACAGGTATACACAGATATTTTTGAGCAAAGAGTTTACAGAAGGTTTTCCTACTCTGCATTAGAATTTCACCTTCAGTTAGTTCTCTTGATTTGTTTCCCTGGTAACCTGACAGAAATTGTCACTTTGTTTCTAGGCTTTTGATAAAAATGACCCTGACTGGGCCTGAGTGCAGTGACTCTTGTAAATGGGCATGTCCCTTGTGGGGACATGGAAGCTGTGCCTGTGGAGTTGTTAGAAGAGGTATAGGCTCCTGTGGGACATGGGGCTTTTAAACCAGGACAGCTCCTGCACCTGCCCAACATGAGGCTCATCTTCTTGTACCTGAATTACCACCTGTGTGGACAGCCACAAGGCCTTCCAAGAAAAAACAATGTCTCAACTGCCCTCTTGGCAAAAGACGTCGTTTCTGTCCTGTGTAGGATGATGCCAAATGTGGCCTGTGTGAGTGTTTAATTGAATTAGACCTGAAAATCTAATGGTTGAAAACACCACCTTAAATAAGATTTAAAAAAAACCTAGAAATTATAAAAGTGATATGATTGACTATTTTTAAAAATTGTGAAACTTATATACTTAAAAAGATACTACAAATAAATTCAGAAGACCATTTAGGAAACATTTGCAAATCAGATGGCAGATAAAGGGTTAATATTCAAAATATGAAAATACATCTTACCTGTTAGTAAGAAAAATATAAATAGTGCAATGAAAAAAAAAGGTCAAATGATAAGAATAGCCAGTTGACAGAAAAGCAAAACCAAATGATGAATAGACGAATGAAAAGAATTGTGTTAGACAGCAAGGATTATACTACAGCATAACAAGCCATATCAGACTAATAATAAAACTTACTTCTGTGAGAGTTTGGTGGTGGGAGAGTGTAGTATTTACTAAAACTAAAAATTCCCCTACCCAAACCTATCTATTCCTCTGGTAATATCCCGTTAATAATAAAAGCACATTTTGAAAGTACACTTTTATAAAGATGCTTATTGAATGTTATTATTAGTGACAAAAGTGTGAATGCCCAACAATTAGCAATGGTTGAATAAAGGAGGACACATGTTTTTCTATGTACTATTTATCAGCCTTTAAAAATGATTTATATATCTACTGATTGACTTGGTGGTATTGCCTTTGAAATATTGCCATATATGGAGAGTAATGGGACAGAAAAGTGTAAAATACAATCCTGGGTATGTAGACAATTATATAAGTATATGTATGTGGGGTAGTTGGGCAGTTGGTGGAGGAGGTAGATGAAGAGTAAGGTGAAAAAAGACACTACAAAAATATATAATTCCATTTATATAAGTTTTATATGTGCATATAGGCATAAAGAAATATGGTATGATTATTTATCAAAATGTTAGATGGTGCTTATCTGAAGACAGTGGGTTTTAGGTAATTTTTAATTTTTTTATATTTTTATGCATTTAAAAATATGCTTGTCTGGGCTTCCCTGGTGGCGCAGTGGTTGAGAGTCCGCCTGCCGATGCGGGGGATGCGGGTTCGTGCCCTGGTCCGGGAAGATCCCACATGCCACGGAGCAGCTGGGCCCGTGAGCCATGGCCGCTGAGCCTGCGCGTCCGGAGTCTGTGCTCCGCAACGGGAGAGACCACAACAGTGAGAGGCCCGCGTACTACAAAAAAAAAAAAAAAATGCTTGTCTTTAAATATATATTATATGAAATTTATGTCACTACATAATAAATATATATAAATATTTATAAATATATATTTAAATAAAGGAAGAACAAAGCAACTATTTTATTAGGGAGAGAACCATTTGCTAAATGCCTTCTATTACTGAGAAGCAGCATGGCATGGTGCTTAAAAGTAAATAGGGCTCTGGAACCAAGTGTCTTGGTTTCCTGCTCTGTGAACCTGGGCAAATTACTTAACCTCTCTTGGCCTCAGTTTCCTTATCAGTAAAACAGAAAACATAATAAAATTATCTCATAGGTTTGTGAGGATTAAATGTGTTACTACATGTAAAGTCTTAGAACAGTGCTTAGCCTTTAATAGGGACTCAAGAATTGTTAGTAATTATAAACATTTGTTGTTACTACTTTTGCAGTCCTATGCTAGATATGTTACTAAAATATCACAATTACTTTTTTATTCCAGTTTCATTGAGATGTAATTGACATACTGTACTGTGTAAGTTTAGGGTGTAGCATTTAATCTTAATCATTTTGTAAGGTAGAGGTGGTAAAATTTCTCCTGTGTCCTCTTAGGGCTTCTGGCTGATCAACATAAGACAGAGTAACAGGAGTCAAGCATACAGATTTTTTTCTCTTGGCCTTGACTCCGTGTTTCTGGTGATAAGAATGTTTCTTTCCTCCTGGTATAGGGAGGGTATCTTTCACATGGGAGTACACCTCCTGCTTTCAGGAAGAAAAAGAAAGGTCAAAATGCCCTTTGTGCATCAGCTGTTATTCAAGTGCCTTTAACTCAAAATAATCAATATGTCAAAGCAGCATATTTTGAAGTGGTGTGTTCTGGACCCCTTCACTAGGGACAGTCCCCATTTTCCGGATAAGGAAACTGAGACTCTTGAGGAGAGCTAAGTAAGTTCCCCAAAGTCTCACAGCTCATAATTTGAGCCCATGTCTTTCTTATCAAAAAGCCAATTACACTTTACATGCTTTTTTCCACATACCACATTTCGTTTATTTAAAATGAAGGTGTTCTGTCCTAGAAGGAACTTTGTATATCATTTACTCTTACGACTATATCATTTACTCTTAAGAGCTTTAGGAGAGGACTGTGTCTGAGGTATTGGTTGTATAGCATATCTTTAGGAATCCATAATTCTCTAAAGGTTTTCATCTTCAGAATTAAATTTGAATGAGTATATGGTGAGAGCTTCTGAGAGGCTCTGTAGGCATGACTGGTAAATGTTTTATTAAGTGTTTGTGAGTGTATTTCTGTTTTTAAACATAAGAGAATCATAATGTTTACCTCTGAGCCCTATTTCTGCGTAATTATGATGAACCAATTTCTTTCTGAAATTTATTTGATCAAAAGTGGAAATATAACAATTCCGTTGTATTCGCTTTAAAACTTTTTAATCCTTTACATTTAGGTTATCTTCACTGTAATGAATACGATAGTCTGAGATTGAGGTGGCTGAGGCAGACGTTAGAATCTTTCATCCCACAGCCTTTGGTAAATGTAATTAAAGTGTCTGAATTGGATGGCAGAGAAATGGGAGATGCCCAGCCTGACACGTTTGACAAGGTACTTTTATTACATTGTGACAGACTGATAGACTCCCAGTGATACCACTGTTATGTTGCTTTGTTGTTGTTGTTTTCCATCTGCTTCCAGACATAGCCTCATACAATTTCTCAGTACCCTGGGAAATTTTGATAAAGTGAACATGGAAGCAGTTTTCATTTGATGGTCAGCATGTTCAAAGGAAGCGGAAACATTGAGATTGGGGATTATAGAGTGCTTTTTATTTCCAGGTGCCTCAAAGATACTCAGGAAGAGAGACGATATTATTTGGGTCAGTACTCAAACGTGCACAGTATTGCTTTAATTCAGTAACATTTCATATCAGAGTATGACAGTTGAAGGAAAAGAAAGCATTTCAGTAAACTGAAGTTGAATTATTAGTTCTTAAAAATAAATGCTGAGAATTCAGAAGTATAGTAACATCTGTTTAAAATGAATCACTTCTGTAAAAGTTTTTTCTGTCATCAAAATATGAAATATTGGTAGATCTTAGTAGACGGTTAGTCCTCTCATTGCCCCTCCCCCCCCTAAAAAACCCAAACACTGAAAGTGCACAGGAAATTTTTCTGTCAAGTATTAGTGAAGAAATGTCATAAAGAACTTACCAAGGTGTATTTTCGGTTTTAAAATAAATTTATTTATTTATTTGCTACTTTTTGTCATGATTTACTTAGCTTCCCTATATACTTTGTGTCTGAGGATATATTTTCAGTTCATATTTGCATTACGTGTCCTTTTTTTTCTGTAGGTGTTAGTTGATGCTCCGTGTTCAAATGATCGAAGTTGGTTGTTCTCTTCTGATTCTCAGAACGCAGCCTGTAGGATAAGCCAAAGGAGGAATTTGCCTCTTCTACAGATAGAACTCTTAAGGTGAGGGCTATTAATATAAAAGCTTACTTTGGTTTCTAATGTAATTTAGGTAGGCTTGACAAAACATGACACAGGGCAGCTCCCAAATGGAAGGTTTCCTGTGTAGGTGTCAATCAATAATTAATCCTCCAAAGTCTGCACCCAGAAAATTCTCAACCTCTTCCCTTTCAGCTCTTGTATTAATGTCACCTCTGCCCTCTCCGTCCCCCCAGCCCCTCAATGAAGTCTAGTGTTGCTGTACATTGTCTTTTAAAGGACACAACTGATTTTACTGTGGTTTAAAGCTGTTTGCTTATCAGGACCATCCTGAGAGTAGGATTCATCACCGTACTCTTTCACCAGAATATGAGCAGCCCCCGTAAGAGTAGCTTTGGACCAGGACACAATTTTTTTAGTAATGAGCACATTGTTCTGGGTGAGTAGGAAGTTGTAGTTTGTTGTTAGCACTTATCTCTCCTCTAAGAATTTTCCAGAAGGGCATGACCACGAGAGACACTTGGGTTTCTTCAGAACAGAGCCATTTTGGTACATCCTGTCCTGGTTTCAAAAGAAATTTATACTTATACCCTAGTCCCAAGTAATTCCTACTGTTTAATGTGGAACAAAAATTCTTTGGACTATTTAAAATATAGTTAAGTGATAACTTATCACTCATTCACTTCTTACATGTGGAATGATCTTACATGTGGAATGAGAATGAGTGACGGTTTATATGCACTGCTGACAACATGCTTTACTTCCAACTTCTCATTGACTCACAACAGTGAACATATGCCATTACCAAAGTATTACAACCAGTACTAATACATGGTCTTGTTTTTGTACCAGATTATGTCTCAGCTCATTCTGGTGATTCCAGGTAGCACCAACCAGTGGGTTCTTAAACAGTTTTCATCTGGCAGTTAGACTATTTGTTTGTATTCTTCCAAGGTCAGCCTTTCATTTACTGTAACCCTGAGATAGTGTGAGAATTCTATGCCACCTTTCCCTTCTGTCTCTTGGGGTGTTGCATTGATCCAGCTCTAAGTCTTTTTTTCTTACTTAAACTTTCTTGATCTGGCTCTTTAGTTAATTATTCCTGTTACTTTGGGCTTTGCCATTGTGATGCCTTACACCAACAGATACTAAATCTTATGGTGGCTTATTAGCATTGTGACCTCTAATTTTTTTTTAAGCTGTAAGCAACCAGGCTTCCTGAGGATATCATTTTTCTTCCCTCTCATGAAAACTGTATATATAGAGAGAAATATGTTAAAAAAAAAAACCAAAAACTGCTGTTATTGTGTGAACATTGTTCTGAAACTGGCTCCTTTTTGTTCTTAATATTTCTTGAAGTCTTTTCCTTGTAAACCACTTTGTTCTCTTCACTCTCCACAGTAAAGCCAAATCTGATCTGAAATGTAAATCCGATCATGTCGTTCTCCTGTTTGAAGTCTGCAGTGGTTCCCCATTACTGTTAAGATTTCAGATTCCTGGGCTTCCCTGGTGGCGCGGTGGTTGGGAGTCCGCCTGCCGATGCGGGGGACACGGGTTTGCGCCCCAGTCCGGGAAGATCCCACGTTCCGCGGAGCGGCTGGGCCTGTGAGCCGTGGCCGCTGAGCCTGCGCGTCCGGAGCCTGTGCTCCGCAACGGGAGAGGCCACAGCAGTGAGAGGCCCGCGTACCGCAAAGAAAAACAAAAAAAACAAAAACAAAAACAAAACAAAACAAAAAAGATTTCAGATTCCTTAGTATGATACTCACATCTTCTTTGATTATGGTTCCTTATTCTGAGGCCAGTGCATTTCCTGTTTCTTATGCTTAAGAGTTCTTCTAACTCACTCTCCCCGTTCTCTTGGCTATCTCTACTGGTTCTTTGGGAATCAGCTCTGAGATCTCCTTATTGAAGCCATACCTAACTCCCTAGGACTGGGATTGGTATTCCCCTCATGTCCTTACCTTCATTTAAAAATATATTGTTTGTCAGTTCCTCTGCTGGACATCTACCTAGTACTTGTCTCTTTCTTCAACAAGACTGTAAACCCCATGGGAGAAGGGATTGTCTTATTGTTTTTATTCCCAATATGCAATTTGGTGTCTGGCATGTAGATGGGGGTAAATAATTGTTTAAAAACACTAAATTACAAGGGCTGAATATTTAGAATTTACACATGTAATTAGATTTATAGCAAAGTTAATCTGACAAAAATAATGATATAATCATTATTGTACTGCATGGTAATTAGGCATAAATGTAAAGCAATTCACATAATTTATTTTGATTAGTATTGCATTTACATAACCAAAGCATGGTTTTAGTTTCAGTTTAGTTTTTTCCCCTATTTAATACATATCCCTTGACATCGTATAGCATTTTGATCTTCATCACAAAAATCATGCATCTGAGTAAACCTCACATCCACACTGTCTTGTGCCCTAACAAGTGAGGCTCTCCCATCATCTTACTCTCCAAAAGAAATGGCTTTAGCGTCACATCACTTTAGTAGCATATTAACAGGGTGCAAAATTGACATCTCAATCACAATGGGTGTAGGTTTTCATGTAATTATACGTGATTGGGAAAGACCATCACACCAGCCCCCTCCCATTCTTTTCCTTGAGCAGCTACTCTGCATTCCCTGCCTCTGATGCCTGGTCTGTGTGAGAGGTTTAGGAGCCACTTGAGGCAGCTGAAACTCTGAGCCCCTTGGCTGTGTGATAATGATGATAAAGGGGAAAGAGCGTGATACACAAGCTATAGTCACAGATAATGGTTCTAATTCCCTAACGTCTACAAATTTGGGGGTTAAAAAGATAAAGGAAAAAGTGATAATGCCACCCACAATCTCTCTTATCTCCTGCCCCTGACTCCAAAAAATGAAAAAAAAAAAAAAGACTATAGTAATTTTCTCATCAGGTATAGCTCTTTTACTATATCACATACAAAGAAGTTTCTCTTATTTTCTTCCAAATCTTCCTCATAGTTATTGCCTTGTCATCCTTTAATAAAAGGCATTCCTTTATTCCACGGTAAGAAATAGAAGGTTTTAAATGCAAGCATATGCAAGAGAATAAATACATTGATGTGTATGAGTTTTAGTTAAAAGTATAAAGGATTGATAGCAGATCCTTATTTGCATTTGCAAAGAACAATTAGAAAGCAAGCAAGCAAATATTTCCTAGCTTGATATTATAGACAGAAGATGGCTCTCAGAAGGGAGAAAAGAAGTGAGGATAGTTGAGTGGCAAATAAGGAAAGCTTTTTGTTTTTACTATTTTGTCGAAGACTCAATTTGTATGTTTCTGCATGTCTGCTGACAGATATGTTGCTCAAAGATATTTTATAGTTTCCATGGTTATTATTCATTCACTTTACCAGAAATCATTCATATTTACATTAAATAGGCAACCTGCATAGTATTCAGAATTTTAGCTTCTGAAAAACCAATATTCTATTACCAAATATTCTACAGCCAAACGTTAATCTTACACGTTTTTATGAATGTGATACATCAATGAAAATCAATACTTTCATAGAAGTTTCTTGATGTTAAACTTTTTAAAAGGAGTAATGTAGATATGTAATAGTTTTTTAGAAATTCTTTTAAAAAGTTAATGCATGTATATAATTATATATAATCGTGAAAATAGTAATCTGATTTTATTTTGGCATGAAAAGCATATTGGAAGGCACATGATGACAGGAAATCCCAAACCATATGAGTTTATTGTACACTTATTGGGGACTCTTCAGTTTATCCATACAGAGATGGAAAAATTAGAATCTTCTATTAAATTTATACAACATGAACGTATAGGTTATATACAACTCTCACATGCTTCAGAAGATGAGAAAGTGGGACAAGGATATAAGGAATAATTGAGTGTAAGCCAGTTCTATTAATGAAGTGCCATTTGAAAGTATGCCTTTATTATCTTTTCTCAAAATAATTTCTGAGACCAGTCATTTCTGTTACATACTATGTATGTGCACACTACATAATCAGATTCTCTTGCCTCATTTTTATTTAAATATATTAGGAAAAACTAAGTGGGATAATATACTAAAAATGATATATACATAGTCTTTTTAGAAAGTGGCTAAGTTTGTGCAAGAGAAGTTTACATGATTTTTAGGTGAGAAAGCATGAACTGAAGAGTATGATTTATAACAAAAATATAAGTATCTTATTGCAGTAGTGTATCATGTTACCCATTTCCTTGGAGGAAATCAATCACATTTAAAATACTGACCCCCTCTGGTTTTCTTTTCTCACTACTTGACAAGTAAAATCCAATTTGTGAACTCATTGGAAAAGGAAGCTTAGATTATTTGATAATGTTTTGAAAATTTGTAAAAATCATCCAGATAAGAGTCCTTAAAAAGTTTTACTCTTACAAGAGTTATGTTTTAAAGAAACATTAAAAAATCAACAACATCTCTTCTGTCATGCTCTTGAGCTGAGGTGCGGGATACTTCTTGCCTTTGGAGCATGGTCTTCATCAGTCATCAACACAGTGGCCAAAAAGTTTATGTATACATATCGGAAAAGTAATCTTTGGACATAATATTCTATCAGAATGGAAGATTTCCACCACTCTTTTGGCAATGTATATATTTTCTTTTTAAAGTTTAACTAATTCAGTTAACTTTGCATGTATAAATGCATATCCCTCATATGCTTAGTCATATGTTTGGAATCCAGAAAACAAAAGCTAAACACTATTAATACTACCACTACTATCGCTACTACTAATTCTCTTTCACCTTCCCCTCTTCCTCCTCCTCCTCCTCTTCCTTCTTTTTTCTTTAAGTTAGGTGGCAGGAGTCAGAGGTGCTGAGATTAAAAAGCTATAATTTGTTTGGGCAAAGTACATGTTTCTTTTTTATAAGAGTTGATAGATCGAAATATTCCACATTAAATGAAATTGTAAAGGGTTGAGAAGACATCCATAGCTATAGTTTATAGCCATTTTACTTTAAATCATAGAAATATGTTTCAAAGGTAGATTGACAGTGTAAAATACAGTGTTGAAAATAAGCTTTTATCAACATTTGTTAAATATCTACTTTGTGTCAGGAACTTTGCTAGGCACTGAAGATACTAAAATATATATGAAACGATTCTTATTCTCAAGATCCTCAGGGCAATTATCATAAAATATGGTAAGAATTTGGTAATAGAAGGAATAGTTAGGGCGCAGAGGATGCAAAAGGAGGTACACCTAACTCTGCTCAGGTTAAAGATGGGGTGTGGGAATAAGAAGATATATTTTACAAAATAAGCAATAGATAAATATTTAAACTGAAGATATTTTTCTAATAATTTTTCCTGATCATGAAAGTAATCTAGTCTCATGAAGCATTTGGAATATACAAAGAAATATAAAGAAGAAAATAAGCCATCCATTGAAAGAAGCTATTATTATTTGGACTTATTTCCTTTGACTGAATATAGTATTTACAATAATGGAAATCATAGTGATAAATAATTTGATATATTTTTCCATTTAATTTATTAGGAACATATTAATTTTTAAATAGTCTTTGAAAACATACTTTTCAGGGGCTTCCCTGGTGGCGCAGTGGTTGAGAGTCCGCCTGCTGATGCAGGGGACACGGGTTCGTGCCCTTTTCCGGGAAGATCCCACATGCCGTGGAGCGGCTGGGCCCGTGAGCCATGGCCGCTGAGCCTGTGCGTCCGGAGCCTGTGCTCCGTCCGCAACGGGAGAGGCCACAACAGTGAGAGGCCCGCATACCGCAAAAAACAAAAAACAAACAAACAAAAAATAACATACTTTTCAAATGGCTACATCATATTAAGTCACTTATTCATTCATTTATTCAGGTAGTTAAGAGTATCAAAGACTGCTCTTTCTAATGATGGAATCTCATTAATGCAAGAAATAGTTACAAAAACATATCCTAATGGGGATTAAAACAGCAGCTTTTTTAATGATCCAGGCAAGAGCTTGTTAACTCTTTGGGGAAGGAGTTAGCAGCTGGCCTGTGATCCATTTCTCTTTTGATTTCCAGGGGGACACTCCCACAGAAAGAAAGAAAGCAGGTGACCCAGTTAAACATGTTGACAACTGACCTCCTATTGGTAAATAGACTAATGAATTTTGCTAAGAGGAGAACTCTTACTCATGGCATACTTTCAGCAGAGTGTCCCTGGTTAGGATCGCCTGTGGTAAACACAGCCTAGAATCTGTAGATTTATGAGACATGTCTTCCTGGAGAATGGAGAATGTCTTCCAATATACCTCAGCTCCCTAAGGTATATTAGAGATGTGATATAACCTAAATGTTCCCCTTTGTATGAGGTGACCTGTCAACTTTGCTTATAGAAATCATCTGTTATTCTGAGCTAGAAAACATTCTGAGCTAGAAGCAACACTTCGGAAGCCACATTGGATGCTCCTGCTTCTTTTGTGCCAGCTGATTGCTTATATACTTGAAATTATTTTAGTAAAGCTAGATAGTAGGTAAGATCTCTGGTTCATGAGAATCTGATTTGACAGTCCAGTCCTTTGTGTAGGCTTATCCCTAAACCCCAGCCAGCCGTCTCTGATGAAACTAAATTGAGGAACATGATTTGGACCTGAGTCCCAAGTGCAAGGCTCTTACTCCAGTCCGACATCTAAGTCTTGGAACTCAATCAACTCATCCAGCCAACTGTTAGAAAGTAATAGCTCTTCTCCTTTTAGACTCTGCATGGAAACATGATTAAGAGGATGAAGGGAAAGTATTAAGAATTTCTTAATGTGGGAAAATCCTGTATAAATAGAATAAAAATTCTTGGCTATAATCTTAAAAAAAAAAAAAAAAAAAAAGAAGGGATACAATCCAATGTGACAGAGCTCAGGCAGGTCCAAGAGAACAAGAGGTTGTGATGCTCATGAAAAGTGAGTTTTTTCCATTTTGGCTCTATCCACTAGTAAAGATAATAATAATAATAATAATAAATGCCATTCATTGACTGCATTAGCTACTTCTTTTCTCCTTGTTTGAAGAGGCTCAAGTACATAGGTAGAGAGACTCTTGAATTGTTCACTCCAGCAAACTGCCTACCCGCTACCTTGTGGGCAGGGTAGGAGGAATCTCCTCCTTTATAGAAACTTGAGGCAAGGATGGTGATTGTTTTCCTTTAACCATTTATTCTTTCTGTAAGTATTTATTGGGTACCACCAGGCACCAGTGGTAAACAGGGCAAATTCAAACCTTGTTTGACTTGGCTACAGTTATTTTTGTGAGTACTTAACTGTCCATCATTTCTGATTCAGGAGTCTCATGTCTTCTGTCAACATCCATGAAACTGATGGGCTAACTAAAAAGCTTGCAAGCAAGATGAAATATCAGCCCCTTCACAGTTTCTGACATTATAGTACAGATACCTTCTCCCATATTGTGACTTGCCCTTTTACTCTTTTTGGTGGTTTTTGTTTGTTTGTTTTTCACAAAGATAGGTTATTACTTTTTATGTAAGTTATTATACCTATATTTTTCTTTATGTTAATGTGTCTGTGTCCTATTTAAGAAGTCTGTCCTTATTCTAGTACTCTGTGACCTCTGTCATAAATCAAATGTCCACATTAGCATGGGTCTGACTTCATTCTACTTAATTGCCTTATTGATCCTTGAGCCAGTGCTACATTAATTTAAATACCGTAGTATTGGGTTGGGCAAAGAGTTCATTCGTTTTTTTCTGTAAGAAGGCTCTAGTAGCGCTTAGTTGTCTTTAAGTTTGTTCGAAACAATTTTGTTAGATTATACTGTGACAGCTGTCATATCACAGTGCATTTAAAAATAACTTATGCAAATATATATATATATAAATAACTTATAAAAATTGGTGAATTTTTTGTGTAGCCATTTTAATATTGAAGAAGAAAAAAAGCAACATTTTCAGCATATTATACTTTATTATTTCAAGAAAGGTAAAAACGCAACTGAAATGCAAAAAAAAAGATTTGTGCAGTGTATGGAGAAGGTGCTGTGACTGATCGAATGTATCAAAAGTGGTTTGTGAAGTTTCGTGCTGGAGATTTCTCGTTGGATGATGCTTCTTGGTCTGGTAGACCAGGTGAAGTAGATAGTGATCAAATCGAGACATAATTGAGAACAATCACCATTATACCATGTGGGAGACAACCAACATACTCAAAATACCCAAATCAAGCGTTGAAAATCATTTATACCAGCTTGGTTATGTTAATTGCTTTGAGGTTTGGGTTCCATGTAAGTTAAGCAAAATGAACCTTGACCGTATTTCCTCATGTGATTCTCTACTACTGAAACATAACAAAAACATTCTGTTTTTAAAACAAATTGTGACGGGCGATGAAAAGTGGATACTGTACAATGATGTGGAATGGAAGAGATTGTGGGGCAAGCAAAATGAACCACCACCAACCACACCAAAGGCCGGTCTTCATCCAGAGAAGGTGATGTTGTGTATATGGTGGGATTGGAAGGGAGTCCTCTATTATGAGCTCCTTCCAGAAAACCAGACGATTAATTCCATCAAGTGCTGCTCCCAGTTAGGCAAACTGAAAGCAGCACTTGATGAAAAGCATCTGGAATTAGTCAACAGAAAATGCATAATCTTCCATCAGGATAACGCAAGACTGCATGTTTCTTTGATGACCAGGCAAAAACTGTTACAGCTTGACTGGGAAGTTCTGACTCATCTGCCATATTCACCAGACATTGCACTTTTGGATCTCCATTTATTTAGGTCTTTACAAAATTCTCTTAATGGAAAAAATTTCAATTCCCTGGAAGACTGTAAAAGGCACCTGGAACAGTTCTTTGCACAAAAAGATAAAAAGTTTGGGGAGATGGAATTATGAAGTTGCCTGAAAAATGGCAGAAGGTAGTGGAACAAAACGGTGAATTATGTTGTTCAATAAAGTTCTTGGTGAAAATGTGTCTTTTATTTTTACTTGAAAACCGAAGGAACTTTTTGGCCAACCCAATATTAACATCATAATAAATAGGTACAAATCTTCCCTTGTTTTTTTGTTTCATTTTGTTGTGTTAAGAGTATCTTGCCTATTTTTGACCCCTTTGCATTTCTATATGTGTTTTATTTATTTATTTACATATATCCATTTTTTTTAGATTCTTTTCCCATATAGGCCATTACAGAGTATTGAGTAGACTTCCCTGTGCTATACAGCAGGTTCTTGTTAGTTATCTATTTTATATATAGTAGTGTGTATATGTCAATCCCAATCTCCCAATTTATCCCTCCCCACCTTATTCCCTGGGAGCCATAAATTTGTTTTCTACATCCGTGGCTCTATTTCTGTTTTGTAAATAAGTTCATTTGTACCCTATTTTTTTTAGATTCCACATATAAGCAATATCATATATTTGTCTTTCTGTGTCTGACTTACTTCGTTCAGTATGACAACCTCTAGGTCCATACATGTTAATGAAAATGGCATTATTTCATTCTTTTTTATGACTGAGTAATATTCCATTGTATATATGTATGGCATCTTCTTTATCCATTCCTCTGATGATGGACATTTACGTTGCTTCCATGTACTGGCTATTGTAAATGGTGCTGCAATGAACATTGGGGTGCATGTATCTTTTCGAATTACGGTTTTCTCTGGGTATATGCCCAGGAGTGGGATTGCTGGGTCATATGGTAGTTCTATTTTTAGATTTTTAAGGAATCGCCATACTGTTCTCCATAGTGTCTGTGCCAATTTACATTCCCACCAACTGTGTAGGAGGGTTCCCTTTTCTCCACACCCTTTCCAGCATTTATTGTTTGTAGATTTTTTGATAATATGGCCATTCTGACTGGTGTGAAGTGATGCCTCATGATAGTTTTGATTTGCATTTCTCTAATAATTAGTGATGTTGAGCATCTTTTCATGTGCTTCTGACCAGCTGTATGTCTTCTTTGGAGAAATGTCTATTTAGGTCTTCTGCCCATTTTTTGATTGGGTTATTTGTTTTTTTGACATTGAGGTGCATGAGCTGTTTGTATATTTTGGAGATTAATCCCTTTTTGGTTGCTTCATTTGCAAATATTTTCTCCCATTCTGAGAGTTGTCTTTTTGTTTTATGGTTTCATTTGCCATGCAAAGTCTTTTAAGTTTAATTTGATCCTATTTGTTTATTTTTGTTTTTATTTTCATTACTCTAGGAGGTGGATCAAAAAAGATCTTGCTGTGATTTATGTCAAAGAGTGTTCTGCCTATGTTTTCCTCTAAGAGTTTTATAGTGTCTGGCCTTACATTTAGGTCTTTAATCCATTTTGAGTTTATTTTTGTGTATTGTGTTAAGGAGTGTTCTAATTTCATTGTTTTACATGTAGCTGTCCAGTTTTCCCAGCACAACTTATTGAAGAGACTGTCTTTTCCCCATTGTATATTCTTGCTTTCTTTGTCATAGATTAGGTGACCACAGGTGCGTGGGTTTATCTCTGGGCTTTCTGTCCTGTTCCATTTATCTATATTTCTGTTTTTGTTTTTGTGCCAGTAGCATACTGTTTTGATTACTGTAGCTTTGTAGTATAGTCTGAGAAGTCAGGGAGCCTGATTCCTCCAGCTCCATTCTTTCTCAAGATTGCTTTGTCTATCCAGGGTCTTTTGTGTTTCCATACAGAATCCATATATATTTTAGTATCAGCTTGTCAGGTTTCCTGAAAAACTTGTTGAAATTTTGATTGGAATTACATTAAGCCTATCAATTTGGAGAATTTAGACATTTTCCATGATTTCATGATATTGATAAATTTGTTAAGTCTAAAAATTTGTCTATAGATTCTTTTGGATTTACAACTAAACTTTCATAATTATGTAATATATAGAAATAGATATATATAATTTTTCTAGAATCTGCATGATAATATTTTTGCTTAGGATTTTTCCATTTCTATTAGTAAGTAAGACTGGCCTATCATTTTTCATTCTTGAAATATTATTAGAGTTTAGAGTCAAGGTTATACTAGCTTCATAAAATGAATTGAGGAGTGGGCTCTCCTTTGTATACTCTGGAAAAGTTTATGTAACATTGCAATTATTTTTTTTTTCCTTATATGTTTGATAGAACTGCAGTTGAAGCCATGTAGTCCTGGAGTTTTCTTTGTGGGATGAATTTTGACCATTGATATGGTTTCTTTAATGGTTATAAGACTCTTAAGTTTTCTCTTTCTCCTTGAATTAGTTCCATGAGTTTGGAGGGATTTTGTTTGTTTATTTGTATTTTTAGTAATATTCCCGTTTCATCGAAGTCTACAAACTTGTTGCCTTCGAGTTATGCACAGTATCTCCTTGTTATCTTTTTAATATTTGTAGGATTTATAATGTCTTCTTCTTTTTTTTTTTTTTTTTTGGTATGCGGGCCTCTCATTGCTGTGGCCTCTCCCGTTGTGGGGCACAGGCTCTGGACACACAGACTCAGAGGCCATGGCTCACGGGCCTAGTCGCTCCATGGCATGTGGGATCTTCCCGGACCCGGGCACAAACCCATGTCCCCTGCATCGGCAGGCGGACTCTCAAACACTGCGCCACCAGGGAAGCCCTATAATGTCTTCTTTTTATTTTTGTTAATCAATCTTTCCTGAGGTTTGTCAAATTTTTATCAAGATATGATATTCAAAACATTGTTCATCTTTCTTATTGTAAGTTTGTTTTCTATTTCTAAACATATGGGGATTTTCTGGTTATCTTTCTTATTATGTTCTTATTTTTATTATGATCAAGAAACATATGCGGGCTTCCCTGGTGGCTCAGTGGTTGAGAGTCCGCCTACCGATGCAGGGGACGCGGGTTCGTGCCCCGGTCCGGGAAGATCCCACGTGCCGCGGAGCGGCTGGGCCCGTGAGCCACGGCCGCTGAGCCTGCGCGTCCGGAGCCTGTGCTCCGCGACGGGAGAGGCCACGACAGTGAGAGGCCCGCATACCACCAAAAAAAAAAAAAAAAAAACCCAAACCAAGAAACATATGCTATATCAACCCTCTGAAATTTATTTTGACTTGCTTTATAGCCACATATTAGGTCAGTGTTTGTAAATATTTTATGTTGCTTTGAGAAGAATGTGAATTTTATATTTCTTTATTAGTACAGTGTTCTATAAACGATCATTCAGGTCATTTGTTATTCAAATCCTCTATGGTATTACTGAAAAAACCTGGTTCTTCAGTTAATTATTGAATGAGGTGTGTATGATTTGGATTTGTACTTTTCTCCTTGTAGTTCTGTCGAGTTTCATTTTATATATTTGAAGGCCATGTTATTAGTAGCATACAAATTTTGTTTTGTTAGTGTTTTTCCTACTAACTTTAGAACTCTTAGGGGCCACCCTATTTTGGCTATTAAAAAGTGGGAATCTATTCTCCCTACTTAGTCTTGAGCCAGACAGTACTGCTTCTATTTGTTTTAATTGTCTGTGCTTTTGAATAATGTTTAAGTTGAATAGCTTATTCTTTAACTTAACATAACTGTTAAGTATATAGTGGGGAGCTGCTTAAGTATTTTTAATAAGGGAGTGACATGATTACATTTATATTAGAAAGGTTTGTTAATTCCATATAGAGGATGGATACAAGGGTACAAACAGAGAAAGGAAAGCTAATTAGGAAGTTGTTGAAATTTTCAAGGTGAGTAATGATTATCAGTGGGTAAATGTTAGGACACAAAGGTGTTCAAAATAAAGTGATACTTAAGCATTTCATTAACTTATCACAGTTGATTCAGTTTGTAAAATATCATTGTTGGGCTTCCCTGGTGGGGCAGTGTTTGAGAGTCCGCCTCCCAATGCAGGGGATGCGGGTTTGTGCCCTGGTCTGGGAAGATCCCACATGCCGTGGAACGGCTGGGCCCGTGAGCCATGGCCGCTGAACCTGCGCGTCCGGAGCCTGTGCTCCACAACAGGAGAGGCCCCAACAGTGAGAGGCCCACGTACCAAAAAAAAAAAAAAAAAAAAATCATTGTTAACAAGAATTTAAATTATTTTTTCTTGATAACTTGAAAATCCTTTAATGGATATCAAACAAAATGAAACTGAGCAGATAAGTTTAATAATAAGTATATATAATAAGTATTTGAAAAATGGGAGCACATAAATTTTTCTATTTTAAAAGTGTTGAACTTTTTTTTCAAGATTTCTAAATAGTGACTGGGAAGTATGGCAGAGGATGACCTGGATATTTTTGACTCAGGAGGGAGTGCTTCTTTGTCATTTGAGTATTCCTAATTGTCACTTGGTGATCTATGTTATTTTCGCCTCCCCTGAATCTTCTGAATCTTCTCTCTGCTGGGAAGAATAAGTTTTACGATCCAAAGGATTTGACCTAAGGCTGAAAAAGCAAGATTAAACAAGCCTATCCATCAGGAGTCCCTGTGACTCTTTTTCTCCCATCAGAAGGGTTTTCCTGTCACTTGGCCTCATTCTGACAGTTGCTATGGGTATCTGAACTTGCCATGCTATTGACCTAAATGTAGTCACTAAAATGCCTTTAGTAAACTTTATGGGCTTTTAATTCTTTTATAACCTGGCCACTGCAGGAGTCAAATGATGTCATTCTTTAGTAGGAGATAGCTGTTGTTTTCCTGCAAAGAATCATTTAGAGGACAGTGGTTTTCAAACTCTAGTCTGTAAATATGTAGGGGTTCTGTAGCATTGTTTTTGGAGCCATCCTGAGGGAAGAGGGAGCCGTGGCCAGGAGAGCCTCTTAGTTCACCACAGCACATCCAGGTAGAGCCATGACATTTCCATCTGGTTAAACCTATAGGATTTTATTTGAAGAAGTTTCTTGTTACTAAAAAAAAATTATTAAAATAAAATAGAAGTCTGAAAAACTCTTTTAAACCAGTGATAAACAGTCTCTATTCATTCATAAACACATCTGCCATGGGCCAGGATCAAGTCAATTCTGGTGGTTTTGTTGAAAGCTTTTTAATTCTTTTTCTTTGTATGAGTGAAGAGACTGTATCTGATAGTAGATCAAAGACCCTATCTTGAAGTTTGGCAGGCCTAAAGTCGTCTATTGTCACTCTTCTCTAATTTAAGCAACACAAAACTGGATTCCTCATGTTCAGTCTTAGCCGAGAGCTTTTAATTCCTAACCCACCCTCCCATAGCATCTAAATGAGGTAATTAACTGTTGGGAAGATGTGCTAAACTTGTACATCTTGTACAAGTAGAAACTGATAATAAATATGTTAAAACTTGTCATTTATAATCTATTTCAGGAGTGTCTAGTGTCATTACTCTGCTCTACTGGTATTACATAAAAAATATCTCTTCTTCAAGGTAAAAACTTGCTGCCAGTAGGGAGAAGATAATTATCAGCATAGTTTTGTTTCTTAGGCTGACAAAGGAATAGCTACTGGATATGGTGTTTCTGAAAATAGCAAGCTTGGTCATGTTTCTTTATCTTGAATTTACAGAACTTCTTTGATAATAAACAGTTTGATATCTAGAAATTTGATTACTTACTGTGAGCATAGTGAAGATTACCCTCAAGGGTTGCAAAATAATAGTTTTAAAACTGATGATGGCACTGGGTAACTATCCACCTAGAAATATCTGTGTTTTAGATGCTTAAAGTACCTGAAACTTAATTTTGCATCTGCATTTATTTGATAAATTGTACATGAACTTCAACTTTTCACCTTAATGTTTTCTTTGGTTGTAGAACATAATAGTGGTAGGGATTTTTTTATTTGATTTCTTGCCCAGGCTGCTGTTTGCCAGCAGAAGTAGTAAACTGATACAAACAGAGTGATATGAGAAACAGGCAGTGGGAAGGAAAATGAAAGAAATGGGAATTGCTGAAGAGGAACAAAAATAGAAAATTGGAAAGGAATGCTAGAAGCCAACAATGAAACATGGGAGAAAATATATGAAATGGTAAGAAAAAGTAAATGAAACAGAACTCCCCAAAATGGTTAAAAGAAGAAAAGATATGAAATGTTGTGGAATTAAACTTTTAGGGTTGGGGGCAGCAAAAAGGGAACAACTTAGAGATAAAAGCTTTATGAAGCTCATAACAGTTGGTTAAAATTATAGTTTTACCATTTGTTAAATTTTGTAGAAATCAAAATATTTCTATTGGTACATCAAATTAGGCTAATATATATATATATATTTTAACATCTTTATTGGAGTATAATTGCTTTACAATGGTGTTAGTTTCTGCTTTATAACAAAGTGAATCAGTTGTACATATACATATGGTCCCATATCTCTTCCCTCGTCTCCCTTTCTAACTTTTAAATCAGACTTCCTGTCTTCCCCCCCCCACCACCACCAGCTCCTTTGTTAATTTCCCTTATATTACTAGAAAGGCAGTGTCAGGGATAATATTTGTTTTTAAATATGTCTTAACTGCATTTTTGGTACCACATATCTCAATTTTAAAAGAGTGACCATGGTTTCTATAGTCAAGTTCACTTACTAAAAGTTACCAAACTTTTCCACTCAATGAGAAATGAGAGCACAATTGCTAAGCAGTAACCTTCATTAACAGATTACTTTCTGTAGGAGTTTATTGTTGGCAAGAGGAAAAATCTTTTTTTCTCATTTTTATAAATTACTTGTTGGCAAAAGCTTTATTATTATTCTTTTTCCTAAATGAAGACTCTGGCCTCTATTATTTCTATCTGTTCTAATTTTTAAGAGTTGTAGGTTGCTTGAGCTGTTCCCTCTCAGAAATTTTTGAGTGTTAGTTGCAATTCAATATATTCCTTTGTTTTACACTGAAAAGTTCTCTTGTTGACCCACCTCTTGATTAAGGTAACATTTATTCATTCACTTATTTTTAAAAAATGTGTTTTGAGAAGATACTTTCCAGTTGTGCTATATATAAAAAATACAAAATGAATATAGCATAAACCCTGTTTTCAAGGAGCTGGAAATTTACTGCTTGGGAAAAACAGAAGAGGGAGGAATTTCATGGGGAATCAGTGAAGGTTTCAGAGACTAAGTGAGCTTTGAAGTGGGTCTGGAAAGATGAATAAAAGTTCTCCTGGTCAAAAGGAAACTGAAAAATAATTTATGTAAGCATTAGAACTTACTAAGCATCTAGAGAGATAGGACAGAGAATCATCAGGGATCCAGGCCCTGTCTATCTTCTACCTTATGGTCCAGGGTGACAATTCCAACTCTTACTGTTTAATCTGCATTGCAAGTAGTAGGAAAGAGCAAAAGAGCACACCTAACATTACTTCCACTCACATCTTATGGGTCAGACTTAGACATATGACTGCCTTTAGTGAAAGGCAGTTTAGGAAATTAGTCTTAGCTGTACCCAGTTAAAAATTCCATTACTATAGAAGGAAGTGAGAACAGATATTGAACAATTAGAAGTGTCTGTCACAAGCTGGAAATCCCTTGATCAGATAACACTGGAGTATGCAAAGAAAATTAATAAGAAAATCCTTTAGCAAGAGAACCAATTTGAAAGATTTCACAGTAATCAAGAAGTAGATGACAAAGGCCTTAACTGAGTGAATGGGAGAGGAATACAGATATGTGGTCAGATTTGCAAGATATTTTCAATGGAGAATTAATAGGATTTGGTGGTTGATTGGCTCTGGAGTGGGAAGAAAAGGAAGGTGTCAAGGAAAACTGTAGAACTCTACTGCACGGATCTGAATGCTGGTTTGGACACTTACTGAGTGGCCTCGTACAAGTTGCTTAACCCTCTTGTCTTAGTTACCTCATCTGCAAAGTGAGAATAATAACTTAATTGAAAGATTAAATGAGATAACATATGTAAAACATCTAACTTTAGGAAAAAAGATAAACCAAGGATAAAATTATAGGGAAGACTGATATTTAAGGGATAGGAATAAGAGGAGAGGTAGATAAGGAGGCTAAAAGGGAACCTCAGAGAAGTAGGAGATGAACAAAGAAAGAGTAGTGTCCACGAAGACAAAGTGAGAGAAGGTTTCTCGAAGTTGAGGGTGAATGACAGAATCAAATAGTATGGTGAGATGAATGCAGAAATAAACCTCTTAACTTAGGCTAGCTTTGTACTCATTTTATCAGTAAGCTTCTGAGGAAAACAGATATTTTAATATATCATTTAGAGTTGTGGAAACAAAATTTAGTTAAAGGAATTTACCAGATTGTTTGGAATTTGGAATAACTACAGATTATTCCAAATTATTTGAAATTTTAATGGTGTAACTGCCTTTGAGTTTGAGTCTAATTTAAAATTCTTTAAAACTATGATTTTGATGTCAATCTGAGATGAAGAGTTTCAAATTATGTCTCAGCATGAGGTATTTGCTTTCATTTACCTCATCATAAGTTCAGTGCAATAGCACTTTAATAGGTAAAGGTTGCATGCTGTATAAAATGAGCAGGTAGCCAAGATTCTCAAGTCATAGCTTCAGACCTACTAATTCTTAGTTCCTTTTTATTAAAAGTGCCTAAAGGTCTATAGTTATTCTTTACCTTCAATGAGTATTTGGGACAGTTGGGATGATAAAATGTATGCATGTAGCATTCTCTTTCTTATTGCCCCAGATTCCATACTTATTTTAGCAATCGTAATAATTTGCTTCAGGGTATACAGCAGTGGTAAAGCTTGCAGTCCTTTTCCTGGTATTAGATTAAGGTGCATTAATTAGCTGTGTAACTTCAGGCAAGTCACTGAGTCTTTGTGACCCTCCATTTGATAAATTGGGTCAGACAATTTACCTTGTGTACCTCATAAGGTTTTATTAAGATTCCATCTATGAAGTGTTCTTTAAGTTAAGCACCAAATAAACATAAGGTAGCATTATTAATTAGGCTGATGACTTGTTCCTCACTCGGTTAACACAGGAATCAGCATCTCATTTGATTTTTGGACCAAATCCACATTCCCATTAATTCAGGAATATTCTATCCTAAAGAAAGATTAAGAATTTCCTTATAGAGAAATATGTGTGTGCAGTGTCCTCTGGAAGTGTTTCACCTTTTTCAGTTTTGGATTTAGTTTTTGTCATTTGAGCAGTAAGATACAAAGACCACAAGTAGTTTTCATATATTTTTCACATTATTAATTAAATAACTTTTTAATATAAGTTGCAAGTAACCTTATAAAGTAGCGCCTTTTAGAGAATTTCTGAAACATTACTTGAATATTAAATGGCTACAAGGGACCAATTGCAGGATTGATGCTCCTATGCTCGTTTAAATTTTAAAAATTACTATATTCTTACTTGGCTTAAAAACATGTTTAATGCTAGAGTTTCTAAGATGAAGGGTACAAGCTTGCTAATATTGTGTCAATGAAGGGATTTTTAATTCTATTTCACTTGATTACTTCCCCATATTTACATCTGAAAGAATGGTTGATGTTGCCTTGATGCTTTAATGGTGACACAGAAGGGACATGAAGAAAGATGAGGAATAAGTATATTAATCACAGTAGTGTTTACCTGTAATCTGAATTTTTCAAGAATACAGACATCTATGATTGTTTTACTTCTGCACCAGAAGTTGTGGTAGAGGCTGTGCCTGTAACTTCAAACATGTCACTGGAAGACATAAAAAGACGATGCTTGTCCCTTAATGGTAAGTCATAAGGAATTCATGTAAGGGGAGAAAAATCACTTTTCTTGCTTTGGTCAAAAGATGGCAGTATTGCTGTGCTGATTGTTTTCTTCTGCGGTTTGGGCTCAGTTTTTTTTAATGCAAAAACCACTTAAATTTAGTGATCTAATTAACAATGACCCTTCCAACAGAATGCCAAATTTCTAATCGAAGACCAGAATAGACCAGAAAATGGAATTTATCTTTTTAAAATATATTAAGGTTGCTTTAGTAGCTATTTGTGAAAATAGCATCCTCTAAGACTCAGATTTGCCGGAGGAAAAGAGGACAGACACCCTGCATCATGTTTTCAATTTTGGTTAGGTTTAAAATACCCTCCCTTTGGAACTTTGATGACTGTCAGGGTTCCAAGATGTTTTTGAGGGTTTTGTTTGTTTGTTTTGTTTGTTTGTTTTTAGTTTTTAAAGGTCATTGAACTTCTGTTTTCATTAAGGCAATACTTTTATTTCTTCAAGGTGTTAAAATCAGGTAATTGTTTTTCTTTTTTTTCCTTGGTCATTATACTTTATTTGTTGGTAGTTGGAAGACTGTGTGAACAAGTCTGGAAATGTAAAGGTGGTTTCCCTTTTTTGGCTGGGAAAGCAACATGTTCTCATCTTGTTTCTAAGCCAGTATTATAAATGGCTCTTGGGGCTTGATTCTCTGTTTTTCTCTAAGATCTTTAAAGGATAGAGAAATTCAATGAAAAGCACTGAAAAAAAATGACAAAATGAACTTCTGAAAGAAAAAAAAGGCTTCATTATTGATTGTATAAAGTGTTCTTTAAAAAATACAAACATACAAAACACTTTTGGGAGGGGTAATGGGGAAGAACCCTTAGTGTATTGAAAGAACACAAAACAATCTAGCTGTTTTTCTTACTTTATATTAGAATAAGAAAATACTGATGGATTCTGCTCAGAATTCTGCTTTTTTTTAAGGTGATATAGTATGTATTTGTTATATCACATCACCCACTTTCCTCAGTAGGATCTGGGGCAGCACCCTGTAATCAAACTTTAATATGTTTTCAGCAAAACGTTCGAGTAGTTTAACACGTGGCCTCAGTCTTGACCATAAATAGCCTTACATCAATTTAGGTCAAATGTTGAGGCCAGATGAATCTGACACAAACTTAAGAAAAAAGCTGTAGTTTGCAGAGCTTTTTGGATTTCACGATGGCATGTAAGAGATAGTACATCTGAAGCGCCATTCAGGTCTACTCTGTGAACTGCCAAAAATCAATTAAGGTTTTCTATTTGTAAATGGGGAAAATTTAATTTAATGTTATATTCTTTTAATGTTTTCTTTTTTAGAATATGTTTTGTTTTGAGCTGGCTTCATTAACTAGGTGGTTTAAGTGCAAAATGCATTTCAGCCTATTCCATAATACACTGAAAGACAAAGATTTGGAAAAATTTGTAAGGCTAGTATCTGCCGTAAAGCAACAGGGTATCTGGTGTACATTCTGTGGCAAGAAGGCCATCATTCTTTTCCTGTTAGGGGTGCTGTGGTAAAAGCATTTCCCACTCTTATTTTATCCTATACTGTTAATCAAGATCAGCTTAACTTCCGGCAGTGCTATTGTGAGATAGAATCTTATTTCATACTTCAAGTAGGGTTAAGCCTGATCAGCTCTTAGGTGGGAGGCTTCTGAGGGGAATTATATGTGTTTCGGGGAAGTGTTAGGGGGATTGTATTATGTGGCAACTGCTTCCTTTAGAAGTACTTCCCCCAGCTCTGCATTATATCTGGACATTGTGTGTTGAATAATATATAAAACCCAAGAAAATGTCTACTAGTTCCCATTTCAGTTTAAAGTGTTAGGTTAGCCTTCCACCTAATCTGATCAAAATAATACTTTTCTTCATCTACTGTAGTTACTCATAACATATTTTTCTGCCTTCTACTGATAAGTATGATTAGAAATCGCTGCTTACCATCTCTCTGCCATCAGTTATAATTCAGTAGTAAAGAATGCCCATCTTGGGCTTCCCTGGTGGCGCAGTGGTTGAGTCCGCCTGCCGATGCAGGGGACACGGGTTCGTGCCCCCGTCCGGGAAGATCCCACATGCCACGGAGCGGCTAGGCCCGTGAGCCATGGCCACTGGGCCTGCGTGTCTGGGGCTTTTATTCCACAACGGGAGAGACCACAACAGTGAGAGGCCCGCATACCGCAAAAAAAAAAAAAAAAAAAAAAAAAAAAAAAGAATGCCCATCTTAATTCAACTTGTAATTTCATGCAATAGAGTTAGTGGTATAGCACAAGTGAAAAATATCCCATTATTCAGGATCTTGTTAAGCTGTGAAACATTTAGTCCTTGAGAAGCCAAGGTACACAGCTCATTTGGAAAAGGTTAGCAGAGGATACCACTATGCCAAAATGGATGTTGCTTAGTTAGTTGTTTAGTTTTACCTCCTCTTATTAAAAGAAACAAACAAACTGCATGGCACAGAAATTTACACAAGCATAGAGCAACCTTTTCCCTTCTACCAGATCTCAGATCCAGCACTTTTTATTTTCCTTCTCTAATCCTGACTTATGTTTTTATATGGTCATTACCACAACTTTGCCAGTTTATTAGTATTATTCAAGTCTAACTTTTAAATGTTTTTCCCCCTCCAGAATTTAAAATTTCTTATTTGGCTTGTTAAGACCTACCAAACAGTATCTTTCTTCTGTTCTGATTGTCATAATTTCTCTCCTGAAGCAACACAACCTTTCTCACACCCTACTGTCTACTGTCCTTAAAAAAAAAGGGCAGTTTTTTGTGTGTGGTACGCGGGCCTCAGCGGCCGTGGCTCATGGGCCTAGCCGCTTCGCGGCATGTGGAATCTTCCCAGACCAGGGCACGAACCTGTGTCCCCTGCATCGGCAGGCGGATTGTCAACCACTGCGCCACCAGGGAAGCCCAAAAGGACAATTTTTAAAAAGCCTTTTAAAAATGCTTCTTTCCATGACTTGGATGAAACCTATCCAAATTAATTAATTAATATAATAATTACTTGGTTCTTATGGGCTATTTCAAAATATATGTAACTGGTTATGGAAGCAAATGATTTATCCTAGACACTATGGAATAAAATAATTCTCAGTATAGAAAAGTCTTGGCTATATGAATTCTGGGAGTGAGTTTTATTTTTTTCCCGTATTACCTGTTTTCCTTGATCTTTGAATACAAAATTATGATATTTTTGAAATCTGTAACTACTACAAGCAAAAGGGCAAAAATGGTATTTAAACAGCAATCATTAGCAACAAAACAGCAACAACCATTTGATAGGAATCTCTTAACATTTTGCCCTAGGATGTTGAGATTAACCCAATTTGTAAAAAAGCCTTTGTGTTGCCACACACAGTTTCCTTGTTAAGAAATTAGTGTGGCCAGTTAAGTTATACCAACCTAATTTTAGAAAGATAAATTATGAGTGTTGGGATGAAAACAGAGCAGAAGAATCAGCCAACGTTGGCAACATTATAGAAATTAATTTAAATTTGCATCAAGCCAGGAACATACTGTTTGTAAGTGATGAGGCTTCTAGGTACTTTTGTACAACTGTAATGAGAAAGAATCATACTTACTTGATTAGGTATTGGTTTTGCTAACTGTGGAACTAGGATCAAAATAAATCCTTTTAATGGGGATTTAAAGATACCCTCATTCAAATTGTATATATCCCTTGCACAGTAATCTAACTTTTTTTAAAGAAAATCTTATACTCATTGCTATAGTCAGTAGAAAATGATCCAAAATGAGTGTAGTTGTAACTTGCACAATTTTAGAAAAATCTACTGATGCCTCAGTATGTCACTGTAAAAAAAAATTGAAAAGCCATCACCAGGTATGTGTTAGTTTCCTATTGCTGCTATTAATAGCAGATTACCATAAATTTAGTGGCTTAAAATAACACATTTTATTGTCTTACACGTCTGGAGGTCATAGGTTCAAAATCAAGGTGTTTGCGATTTCTTTTGGAGGCTCTAGGGGAGTGCTATAGACCGAAAATTCATATGTTGAAATCCTAATCCCAAAGATGATTGTGTTAGGCCTTTGGGAGGTGATTAGGTTATGAGGGTGGAGCACTCATTATGGGATTAGTGCCCTTATAACAGAGCCCTCAGAGTGCTCCCAAGCTCCTTCTGCCACGGGAGGACACAGTGGCCATCTATGAACCAGGAGGCAGGTATCCTCAGCAGATGCTGAACCTTCTGGTGCCTTAATCTTAGACTTCCCAGCTTCCTGAACTATGAGAAATAAATGTTTATTGTTTAAACCACCTAGTCTATGGCATTTTTGTTGTAGCAACCCAAACAGACTAAGACAGGGAGAATGATTTCCTTACCTTTTCCAGCTTCTAGATGCAGCCCATTCCTTGGCTTGTGGCCTTTGGCTAGCATTCCTGTCACTCCAGCCTTAGCTTCAGTCATCACCTCTCTTTCTCTGACTCCTGCTTCCCTTTTCTATTTATAAGGATCTTTGTAATTACATTGGGCCCACTCAGATAATCCAGTGTAATCTTCCCATTTTAAGACTCTTAATTTCATCACATCTGCAGATACCCTTTTGCCATGTAATGTGACATGTTTAAAGGTTCTGGGGATTAGGATATGGACATCTTTGTGGGCCATCATTCTTCCTCCCATAGGCTGTTATTCCATTAACAGTTCACATCTCTGGTGTCTAGATCTGAGCCTTTTTAAAAAGTTTCTGTGGAGAATATTTAGGAGACAGTGACAAGTAAGAAGACAGGTTAAAAAACTTTTTTTAGAAATTAACAGCAAACACTGAAGGTTAAGTAGACTTACAGTGGTAAGCTACTGTAAATTGATAGTCACCTCCCAGTTTTTTTTTTTAATATCAGTAAGTGGATATATGAGAAGACCAGAAATACTGGATACCATAAAATTTTAGTTATCTGGACCTCAGGGAATGAGTTTTCTAGAGAGTTAATCCTGTAATAGTCAAAAGAACAAAAAAACAACTGACCTCTATGGGAAAATTCCTAATATTTATACTACTGTCATAGCTACCCTTTAATTTGTATTATTGTAGAAATACATGACATGGGTAAAAAATTAAAAATATAAATGAGTTTTTAGTTAAAAGTAATTTACCCCTGCCACTCCCCCATCGTCCCCTAGCTTTGCGCCTCAGAGCAACCACTTACAATTATTTATACTTTATTTATTCTTCAGGTCACTCCTAAACCTCTAAATAATATGTTTATCCTTTATTACTTCATTTATCAACTTTAGACATTGATTACAGGCACACCTTGTTTTATTGTGTTTCTCAGATACTATGTTTTTACACATTGAAGGTTTGTGACAACCATGCATCCAGCAAGTCTGTTGGCACCATTTTTCCAACAGCCTTCGTTCACTTTGTGTCTCTGTGTCACTTTTAGGTAATTCTAACAATATATCAAACTTTTCATTATTATTGTATTTGTTATGGTGATCTGTGATCAGTGATCTTTGATGTTACTATTGCAAAAATATTACAACTTGCTGAAGGCTCAGATGATGGTTAGCATTTCTCAGCAATAAAGTGTTTTTTAATTAAGGTATGTACATTTTTTTAGACATAATGTTATTGCACACTTAGTAGACTACAGTATAGTATACACATAACTTTTTTATGCACTGGGAAACCAAAAAATTTGTGACTCGCTTTATTGCAATTCACTTTATTTGCTTTATTGTGATCTGGAACCAAACCTGCCATATCTCCAAGGCGTGCCTGCCCTGACTTTTTGCTTGGGCTTATCTCACTTATACCTCCCTTATCTCTTCACAGCACTCTACAACCTGTGTTCTCACCCTGTTACAGTTTCTCCCTCAGTCAGCTTGGAAACTTAGTACTTCACACTTAGATCTACATTTCTTGTTCTGTTAGTGGTAGAAAGTCTCTCTAAACACACTTCGAGCTTTCTTCTTTTTTTCTATTTTGAAATCATCAGAGCAATAGCTCTTGACTTCTCTTTCTGTAATATAAAAATATTTACATCCCCGCCCCATCTCACATTTCTCCCCTCTACTTCCCAGTGTCTTATACCTGCACCTTTATGTTTATGTTGTCAAGGTTGACAGTATTCTTTCTGAGATTTTATAATCTGTTCTGAAACATTACTAAGATAAGTTTATGGAATGATTCTGAACATTGAGGACCAATAATCAATATATGTTGTTTTATTGTTCACTGCAGAATGGACTAATACATTAGAATTAAATTTCCTTTTCTGTTGGTTCAGTGTTGTGATCAGAATGACACCGAGAGGAAAATTTTCTTATAATCAGATTAGATGGAACAGACTCTCTCTCTCTTTTCTTCTCCCCTCTACACGTCCACCCCAGGTGCATGTATCAAATCTTTAAGGTTTTCTCAGTTTTCAGTTATTTCATCTCTTCTCTCCCTTCTCACTTCTCCCTGGAGTCTCCCTCTCCTTCTAATCTGGAGTAGTTACCCTCTAAGGGCTTCCATGCAGTTGTCATTCTGGGGCTTCACTCCCTTCATTGTTCTCCTATGTGGCGTTCACTGTTTTCTGTGTCACAGTTCTCGTCTTTCTTGATTTACCTCCTCATTCTGCTAGAGGTAAAATTTCTGAGTCATCAGATATCTGAAAGTTTCTGTCTCCCTCCTATATATTTATTTGACAGTGTGGCAGTAAGTAGCATCCACTTTAAATTGCCTTTTTCCCAGGATTTGGAGTACACTACTCTACAGATGCCAGTCTAATTCCTGGACCCTTAGAGGCAACCAGTTCTTCTCTCTGGAGGCATTTAGCATTTTTCCTTTGTTCTCAAAGTTCTAAAATTTAACAATAATGCATCTAAATGTGGATGTTTTTCATTCACTATAAGGTTGGAGTTTTGACAATGTTGTGTCAAACCCTCTGCACCCTCTCCTCTTAGCTCCCTGATCTCATCTTACCCTACCACCACTTTCTGCCCTGTGCTACGGCCACACTGGCCTCCTCCTTTCTCAGACATGTCTGAGGGTCTTTGCACTGGCTACTCCTTTGGTGCAGAATGCTCTTCCCTCAAATATCTACATGGCCCACTTCCTTACCTTATCTTCTCAGGTCTTTGTTCAGATGTCACTTCTTGAAGTGTCATCCTTTTCTAATTATCCTACTTAAAACTGCAATCCCTGTTACCATCCAGGCACTCCTAATCCTCTTACCTTGATTTAATTTTCTTTATAGAACCTATCACTAAATTAAAAAATAAGCAAACTGTGATACTGTGAATATATATTTCATCTTTGTTCCTGGTTCCAGGCCAGAGCTCCTAAAACCCTTGTAATTTCCTAAGTGATAAAAGAGTGATAGGAATGTCTTTTGTTATAATATCTGGCTTTGGTAAGGGTGAAAGGAGCAACTTTTATTATTCATAACAAGCCCTTTCAACCATACCTGAGTTTATGTTAATAAGGTGACTTTGGGGCAGCCCCTAAGGATGGGGGACTGGTTGCCAGGGGAACTGACTGTATAATTAGAGGGTTGAAACTTTTAGCTCCTCACCTCCCCCTCTTTAGGGATGGGAGAGGGGCTGGAGATGGAGTTCAATCACCAGTGGCCAATGATTTAATCAATTACACCTATTTAATGAAGCCTCTAAAAAACCATCACTGAAGAGATTTGCAGGGCTTTCAGGGTAGAGAGGAGGTGTTGGGAGGGTGGTGTGCCTGGAGAGGGCATACTTTGCCCTGTGCATCTCTTCCATCTGGCTGTTCCTGCATTGTATCTTGTAATAATAAATCAGTAACATAGTAAGTAAGAGAGCCATTCTAGAATATTATTTAACCCAAGGAAGGGTTTGTGGGAACCCCCGTTTTATAACCAGTGTGTCAGAAGTGCTGAAGACTTGGATTTGCAGTTGGCATTTGAAGGACAGTCTTGTGGGACCAGGTGGATAGTGTCAGAATTGAAATAAATTGTAGGACATGCAGTCAATGTTTGCAGAGAATTGGAGGATTGCTTGGTGGGGGAAAACACACGTGCAAACGTACACATAATGCATACGTATATGTGTGTGTGTATGTGTTTATATATGTATGTGCATATATGTGTAAACACTTTGTATTAGTTTGCTAGGACTACCATAACACAGTACCACAGACTGAATGGCTTAAACAACAGATATTTCTCACAGTGCTGAAAGTTAGAAGTCTGAGATCAAGGTGTCCACAGGGTTGGTTTCTTCTGAGGCCTCTCTGTTTGGGTAGCTGTCTTCACCCTGTGTCTTCACTTGATCTTTCCCTCTGTAATTGTGTCCAAATTTCCTCTTCTTATAAGGATACCAGACATATTGGATTAGGACCCACCCTAATGACCTCATTTTAACTCAATTACCTCTTTAAAGATGTTATCTCCAAATACAGTCACATTCTGAGGTGTTGGGGGTTAGGACTTCAACATATTAATTTTGAGGGGACACAATTCAGTCCATGACAGACTTACTTGTTTTTTGTTTGTATGTTTGTTGTTTGTGGTACGCGGGCCTCTCATTGTTGTGGCCTCTCCCGTTGCGGAGCACAGGCTCTGGACGCTCAGGCTCAGCGGCCATGGCTCACGGGCCCAGCCGCTCCACGGCATGTGGGATCTTCCCGGACCGGGGCACGAACCCGTGTCCCCTGCATTGGCAGGCAGATTTTCAACCACTGCGCCATCAGGGAAGCCCTGGACTTACTTATTTTTGTAGTCTTTCTCCCCCAGCTAGAATGTAAGCTTCATGAAACTGAGGGTTTTTTTTTTTTATTGTTGTTGTTCTATTTCAATGTATACCCAACGTCTAGAACAATGCCCATAATAGATGCTGAATAAATAATAGTGGATATTCTAGCCTTTTGATGAGCTATTTTAATCTGAACACTTCTTTTCATCTCTAGAGAATTCTTATTTCACTAATTCAAGTCCCCCTCCCCCAATTCTCTGTACTATCTTTCCAGTACTCCTGTTAACTGAAATTTGGACCTGCTTGATTAATCTTCCCTGTGTCATTTTCAGTCAATCTGTTGTTCTGCTTTTTTGGAAGATTTTTCAACCTTAACTTCCAAACACTTCTATAAAATATTATTTTGATAAACATGTATTTCATTTCAAAGAGCCCTCTTCTTGGTCCTGTTTCATGGCATTCTCTTATTGTTTTGTGGGTCCTGTATTTTTGCTGATCTTTCTGCATTTATAAGGTCTTGTTATGTCTCTTTTGTTCCCTGAATTTTCTGTTTCTTCGTAGGCCATTTTTTGTTTGTTTCGTTTACTTTTGATCTCACATATTGCATATTTCTCACCCTTAATTATCCTTCATTGTACGTTTTTATTTAATAATGGGACAGTAAAGTACTAGGAGGTTTATTTTAGGGGTGATAATTTTTGCCTGGTGATGTCACTTTTATGATTTGCTGAATGCAGAGGTCTTTGGTTTGGGCAGGGGGTGCCTTAGGTCTCCCTAAATAGTTTATTCAACTTTCTTAGATGAAAAAGCATCCAACTTTTAGGGAAGAGGTAAAATTGTCATTATATCAGATAACATGTTACTATATATAGAAAATCCTAAAGATTCTGCACAGAAACTCCTAGAACTTAGAAACGAAATCAGCAAGGTAGCAGGATACAAGATTAACATACATAAATCGGTTGCATTTCTTTTTTTTTTTTTCTTTTTTGCGGTACGTGGACCTCTCACCACTGTGGCCTCTCCCGTTGCAGAGCACAGGCTTAGCGGCCATGGCTCACGGGCCCAGCTGCTCCACGGCATGTGGGATCCTCCCGGACCGGGGCACAAACCCGCGTCCCCTGCATTGGCAGGTAGACTCTCAACCACTGCGCCACCAGTGAGGCCCCTGCATTTCTTTAGAGTAACAATGAAATATCAGAAAGGGAATGTAAAAAAAACAATACCTTTTAATATCACAACCCCCCCATAAAATATTTAGGAATAAACCTGACTAAGGAGGTAAAACACTTATATGCTGAGAACTATAAAACTATAAAGGAAATTGAAGATGATTCAAAGAAATGGGAAGATATCCCATGCTCTTGGATTGTAAGAATTAATATTGTTAAATTGGCCATACTGCCCATAGCAATCTACAGTTTAAATCCAATCCCTATCAAATTACCCATGACATTTTTCACAGAACTAGAACAAGTAATCCAGAAATTTATATGGAACCATAAAAGACCCAGAATTGCCAAAGCTATCCTGAGGAACAAAAACAAAGCAGGAGGCATAACCCTCCAAGACTTCAGACAATACTATAAAATGATAGTAATCAAAACAGCATGGTACTGGCACAAAAACAGACATGTGGATCACGGGAACAGAATAGAGAGCCCAGAAATAAACCCGTACACCTATGGTCAATTAATCTTCAACAAAGGAGGCAAGAATATACAACTGGAAGAAAGTCTCTTCAGCAAGTGGTGTTGGGAAAGTTGGACAGCTGCATGTAAATCAATGAAGTTAGAACACTCCCTCACACCTAAACAAAAATTAACTCAAAATGGTTTAAAGACTTAAATGTAAGAATGATACCATAAACCTCCTAGAAGAGAACATAGGCAAAATGTTCTTTGACATAAATCGTACCAATGTTTTCTTAGGTCAGTCTCCAAAGGCAATAGAAATAAAAGCAAAAATAAACAAGTGGGATCTAGTCAAACTTATAAGCTTTTGCACAGCAAAGGAAACCATAAACAAAACTAAAAGACAGCCTACAGAATGGGAGAAAATATTTGCAAACAATGCAACTGACAAGGGCTTAATGTCCAAAGTATACAAACAGTTCATAGAACTCAACAACAAAAACACAAACAACCCAATCAAAAAATGGGCAGAAGACCTAAATAGACTTTTCTCCAAAGAAGACATACAGATGGCCAACAGGAACATGATAAGTTGCTCAACATCACTAATTATTAGAGAAATGCAAATCAAAACTGCAACGAGGTAGCACCTCACATCAGTCAGAATGGCCATCATTAAAAAGTCTACAAATAAGAATTGTTGGAGAGGGTGTGGAGAAAAGGGAACCCTCCTACACTGTTGGTGGGAATGTAAGTTGGTACAACCATTATGGAAAACAGTATGGAGGTTCTTCAAAAAGCTATTAAGTAGAGTTGCCATACTATCCAGCAATCCCACTCCTGGGCATGTATCCAGAGAAAACTATAATTCAAAAAGATACATGCACCCCTATGTTTATAGCAGCACTATTCACAGTAGCCAAGACATGGAAACAACCTAAATGTCCATCGACAGATGAATGGATAAAGAAGATGTGGTACATATATATAATGGAATACTACTCAGCCATAAAAAGGGATGAAATAATCCATTTTCAGCAACATGGATGGACCTGGAGATTATCGTACTAAGTGAAGTAAGTCGGAAAGAGAAAGACAAATACCATATGATATCACTTATATGTGGAACCTGAACTATAACACAAATGAACTTATCTATGAAACAGAAACAGACCCACAGACATAGAGAACGGACTTGGGGTTGCCAGGGGAAAGGTGAGGTGAGGGAAGGATGGATTGGGAGTTTGGGAGTAGCAGATGCAAACTATTATACATAGAATGGATAAACAAGGTCCTACTGTATAGCACAGGAACAATATTTAATATCCTGTGATAAACCATAATGGTAAAGAATATGGAAAAGACTGTATAACTGAATTGCTTTTCTCTACAGCAGAAATTAACACAGCATTGTAAATCAGCTATACTTCAGTTTAAAAAAACCTTCCAACTCTTTACCTGGCTGCCTGACTTGCCATATATGGGAGTATGAAATCTGTGGTTTCTTATCTATGCTTTGAATGTTTTCAAATTCAAAAATGTTTTCACTTTTTACTCCTGTCACATTTCATCTGGCTTTTCCAGGTCCCAAACCCTCTGTAGTTCTGCAGGTCAAATTATGCCCTCTGTGGCTGTAGTGCTGTCTCTACTCTCTTCATTCACTGTTACTCGTCTATCTGCATATCATCTCTCAGAAATGTGTTGAAATTCACTGTTAGTTAATGGTTCTCTCTATCCTTTTTACTTTATTGTTTTTAGTACTTTTTAATTACACATTATATTTAAGGATGTCTACAGAAAGAGGAGAAAAAAATCATCATCAGTTTGCTTGTCTTGAGTTAGAATTTTTCAATCCTTTAATAATCGAACATAGAAGACAGAATTTAAACTTGCTTTGATGATGTGGATCTTCATTATAAACCTTAGTTATTGGGAGGTGCTCTAGTTGTTTAAATATAGGTTGAGACGGGGCTGACTGTACTTTTAAATCCAGTAGAGGTTCTGGAACATGATTTCTTAAAAAAAAAAATTCTTGATTAATAATTGCTCTGGGGTTATCACCACAGCAGCAGACTAAAACTTTTCTAGTTTTCTCTCTCAGTAGATGACCTTGCTTCCCCCTCCACACTTATTATCAAGGCTGTCTATCGTGAACTTTCATTTACCTTAGAACTTCTCTGTTCTCTGTTCATGCTCCCTTGTTGTTTCAGATGAAGAGCTGGAATCGCATCTTTTCTGAAGCTAACTCCTCCATTTGCAGCCTGAAGTCCTGGGACTGTTCTCCTGGATCTGCATCTACAAACATGTTCAAGTCTTCCCCTTGGGGGGAAAAAAAATCTTCCCATCTTTTCCCTAAAGCTATACTTTTATCTGGAGAAGCCTTCTAAATTTTTTCTAAGTTCTGCTCTCTTTACCTATAGTCATTCTCTGTCTTTAGTCCACTTTTTTCCCTTGTTCTTTTCCTGGGAAATCCTGTTTACTCGCATGACTTCATCTATCACTGAACCCTAACCCCTTTCCTGAAGTTCAGATGCTCCTTCCCACCTACCCATTAGTACCACTCAATATATTCAAAGACAGACCCATTATTCGATGCTCTGCCTCCATCCTCCTGTCCTTAGAAGAACAAAACAATGAACCAGTCAAACATACTCTCTGTCTTTGCCATGTTGATTGGTCTCATTATCATTTTCCCAGTCATCCAGGGATACAATAGAAAGAAATAGTTGTAAGGCTAGAAAACACCCAAAGTTTTTACAGTCAGAATCAGAATAGGGTTAATTTCAAGTATGTAAGCTTTCTTGCCCTCAGCCCCCATAGTTCCTTTTTAATGTACATAACCAATCTTTTGCATTTTCCTGATTACATGCAGGTCTGCAATTAAGGCCTTACGTCCTGGAGGGCTACTTGTGTACTCTACATGCACACTTTCCAAGGCAGAAAATCAAGATGTGATCAGTGAAGTTTTAAACTCCTACAGTAACATCATGCCTGTGGACCTTAAGGAAATGGCAAGGACTTGCTCCCAAGACTTCACATTTGCTCCCACTGGCCAGGAATGTGGGCTGTTGGTGATTCCAGATAAGGGCAAAGCCTGGGGCCCAATGTATGTAGCCAAATTGAAAAAATCATGGACTACTTGAAGTTGGTGATGTGCATTTTGTGAACCATTACATCGATAACATATCAATGTATTATATTTATTTAACATGTAGGCTCTCTACGTGTTAACATTTAAATAAAATGGAGTCACTTTCCCTGGGTCTGTTGGAATCCTATTTAATTAATACTTAGCATTTCAGAACTTTTCAGGTGTATTTTTTTCCTAGAAATACATCTACAGTAATGATTTAAGATGGTGCAGATGGTGTTTGTTCCCTATATAATAAATCTGTCTTTTACTTGGCATTTTGTAGTTAAATTAATCAGAATACATGGTTTTGTGCATGAAATGTTTGGAAATACCTTCTATCTGTAATGTTGGTGCTTTGAACCTCTAAAAATGCACATCTTCAGGGGCTTCCCTGGTGGCGCAGTGGTTGAGAGTACACCTGCCGATGCAGGGGACACGGGTTCGTGCCCCGGTTTGGGAAGATCCCATGTGCCGCGGAGCGGCTGGGCCCGTGAGCCATGGCCGCTGAGCCTGTGCGTCCGGAGCCTGTGCTCCGCAACGGGAGAGGCCACAGGAGTGAGAGACCCGCGTAACCCCCCCCCCCAAAAAAATGCACATCTTCTGGCCCTTTTATCGTTTTTTTCCGTATCAAATGTATATATTCTTTGAGGTTTTTTTCCCCCCTTTTCTATAAGAACTGATGGGTAGTCTGAGACTTAACTTCTTAAGCAGCACTATTTCTAGTTCTAGGAAAATAGATTTCTTATTTGCCAAGTTGTTTTTCGTTAAGAACTATCTTCTGTTTACTGCAAAGGTCAGTAACTCTATTGACACCAGCTTTATTTCTCCACTTTTTTTTTTTGTATTCACAAATACAAATTGAAAGGGTAAATTACGTTGAAAGGCTGTTAGAACAGCAGATTCACATGCACATGTTTGACTTTCTACATTCAGCTTGTAGAATAATGGAGTCTATCCAGCAGGCTATAAAGCAAGTACTTGAAACAAAACCAGAATGATTAATAACCGCAATAACTGAACTATATTTGGAGAGTTTTGCTACATAATTGCAGTCGTAATGAACACTACAGAATCTGATTATCTAACAGTTGCAATCTGGAGGGGCTTTTTATTTCACTGCGTTATGAAATGTTATCTGAGACTGTGATGTCACATATTTATGCACAAAAAGGAGATGCCTAATGAGAGTGGATTATACTTTTACCAAAACCCAATACCATTTACTTAGTGGCTCTCCTTGTTTATACATATCCTTGGGAATATTGTGTACATTTCTGTATATGTACTTAGGGTTTTAGCCTCAGGTTTTGATCATGTGTTTTCTCTAGAAATGGCTTTACTCAGAGGCCAAACATATTTTTCCACCTGTTAAGAAAAATTATGTAGCATATTTCAAAAGATTCTATTTAGAAATTAGTTTTTTTAAAAAAACAAAATTCTGACTATAGAAATACAAAATTCTGCTGAAGCTGAATCCTTTTGAATTATTACATTCTATACATTTAAACTAGCGACTCTTGGCTCATTTACTATTTGGGGGTTTTTTTTTGCAAGCATATAAAACTGGGCTCCTTTAACTGGGAAGTCCTGGAAGAATGTTATTTCTGTACCTTCATTGCATTAACCATTTTGTTTCCTTTATATCTAACCAATATATTTGAAGAAAAGCTGGATCTCTTGGACTCAATCAAATATACCGAGTTAATACAGAAGATTAATAATAATGGAAAGGACTTTTATTATGTGTGTGTGGTGTTTTAGTGTGTGCTTATTGGTTTGTTTTTTCAGTTTGAAATCCTGTTTTCAGATACTATAGGTTTAAAAAGTGCATTTATTCTGTGTAGGTTAATCACAAAGTAAATTTTCACAGTGCACTTTGTTGAATGTCATTATTTTCCCAGCATAATGCCATGAAGCCTAATCTGAATACTCAATGTGCTGTTGGATTAGACCTTTCTATGATTACTGAAAAATGCAAATATAGATATACATATAGCTCATTTTATTATTATAAATAACTAATGAAACATCTGACATTTATTGAGCGTTAAATATTTGATTAAGTTCTTTATATATATGTGTTATCTTTTCTGAACTTTAAAACAACTCCAGGACTGAGTATCATGACCACATTTTGTGACTGAAAAAACCCAAGTTTAGTGCTGCTCCTAGCTTGCCAAGCTACTCTGGTAAGTAGAGAATGGAACCAAGATTAAAACTGGTTCCAAAGGCCAGGTCCTTCTCACTACTCAATGCTCTCACAAGATATAGGTTATAGGAACCCTCAAGATTATCAACTGGCTTTACCCTTATTCTCCATTGCTTAGCTTTCCCCTTGTATGCAATTCTCTATTCTCAGGGCATGAAAGGGTTAATTAATACTTGGGGAAAAAATCCAATTTTGAAATATTTCAGGCTGTGTTTTAAAGAAGTAACTCTTGTGATTGCAATACCCAGAAATCTCCCATAGAGGTATTCTGTGCCTTCCTTTTATTTGCAGATGCTGAACTGAAGAATAGGAATTTGGAGCAGACTTGCAATGTCAATTGAAAAGCAAGGAGTAATTGATACTACTTTCTGTGGCATTGAGTTACTTTCCAAATAACTTTATAAAATTTAGGTTGCTTACCAACACATTAACTTCTCTCTGCCATCAGCACACTGAACAGTCCCTAGTTTCAGAAATAGACTATGAATAAAGGTAATGCATTTAAATGGTTTGTACTGCATTTTTAAAGCATCACACATTATCTGTGGCTTAGAGTCAAGGCAGCCTACAGTTCTTTATCCTATTGCATATCCATATGGCTTTATACTGAAGATGGCATGTTACCCCCTTAACAGTATTATGAAAAATATTCTTTTATGCAAGGATAAAAGGATATTAGGCATAAAATAATAGACACCAGAACACTTGCTACATGACTAAAGTAATCACAAATCTAATACGCCCTTATCCAAGAAGACTTTATGTCTGGAGATAAGTATCAGATGATCTGCATAGGCTAATGCAACTCATCTGGAGTACAAAGAGAAAACTGGAACCAATCGCAACAATTTTATTAGATGCCAAGAAGTCCTTTGATGCAATTGAATGGAACTACTTGTATTCTATGTTAGGTAAATTTTGCTTTGGGGATGAATATAACAACACAGTTTTATGTTCAGCCCATTTATATAGTTCAGATCAATGGTTTACAATCTTCTTTGCCTTGCCTTATTGCTGCATTGGGGAGGGAAGTAGGTATGATGCCCATTACTGATGTACCTCTTCAGGCTGACATTGGAGCTATATCACCCAGATCCCCTGGGTAACTGAAGGATATTCAGATGAAGCTTCACAAGTTAACTAAATATCTGCTGATTATCTACTACTTGTGCTGAAAGCCCTAACAGCATCTGTCCTGAAAACATTAAAGGTAATGTCAGAATTTGGAATGGCTTCAGGCTGCAAAGTCAATGGGAGAGAATCAGAAATACTATCTTGACAGAGTCATTTCTATTAATATTATTATATGACATTTAAAATAAAATGAAAATTTAAAAAATTGATTTGGGATTCTCATTAGGGAATAATTAAACTATAGAATGGAAAAACAAACTTAAAAAATTGACCTGTTAATTCAGTGCTAAGATTTTTTAAAAAATAGGTTTCACTAGATCTAAGGAGGAAGAAAGCCGCTAGAACATATACCTCTTTAAAATTCAATAAGCTCAATCAAATATTAACTCCATACCCTTCTGTAACTTTTTACAAATGAAGAAAGTAATTTCTTTGGTCATGTGAGGCCCTATAGTCATGTTGAAACTGGGTGAAACATATGCTACCTTAGGAAGAGTACTGTTTGCCTCATTGGAAGCTATTTGATGGCATACATCATGACTCAAGTTTGCTATGGCTTATCAAAAGGAATTTTCTGCTGCATATTGCTGTGGAAGAGCCCATTACATACAAATAACTATATAACCTAGCAGAATCAACAGACAAAAAATGTATAGCCTATTGAAAAATAAGAAACAGGACAGTAGCACCCAGTTTCTTCCTAGTTCTTAAAAACAAGTGAGAGTAAAATTGCAGATATTAATAAGAATGGGAAAAGTTAAGAGGAATTAGCAATGGTGACAGGAGAAAGAGGGACTGGGCTTATTTTAGCTTATAATTACTAAGTAATAGAGAGGATTGCTCATTTACTCATCCAAACAAGGTGTTAATGACCTTCGAAAAATGGTAGACCTTACCCCCATTCTGGTATTACAGTAATCTCTGGGGTGAGGGACAGAGGAATGAGAGGACCAGAGAACTTGTGCTGACTCGTGAATTGATGTTAGTAGGGCAGGATTACTGTGGGTTTGTAGCTCATAGCTGTCAACTCTTAAGAAAAGGGAAGGCTGGTGGCACCTAGCTCTGATGACACTGGAAATTGTTTTGTGTGATATTTTTAGCCATGAAAAGCCAATATAACTAGCTTCATTGATAGCCCTCCATCTTGATCATTAAAAATCTTAAGTGTAAGTCCTAGATTATAACAAATGTATTAAACACAACAGACATACACAAACTACCCATGTTCTTCAAAATGATTACTTTTGTCATATATCCTCGTACAGATAGTCTTTGTTAAATCTTGCATTGAAGCTATAGCTATGCCCATAGATGCATTATTTTCAGCCGTTTAGTTAACCCGAGTGTATAGAGTTAACTCAGCAGGTTCCTTTTTCACCCCATAGTATTGAATTGGCTGAAGCAACTTGATATAGTTTCAACAGAGGTGACTTTTGAACCAGGGGAATGGTTCAGGAGACGTTTAGGTGGGATCTGGAACATCACTCTGGGCTTGGGTCTAGATTGAGTCAGTCAAGCATGTTTCAAAAGCAAAGGACATGTATAACTGATTCACTTTGTTGTAAAGGAGAAACTAACACACTATTGTAAAACAGTTATACTCAAATAAAGATGTTAAAATAAAAAAGTTTTTGAAATATCCCTCTAAAAAAAAAAAAAAGCAAAGGACACTGTGACAGGCCTGAAGGGTTTCAGATATACTCCTAGGAAGCACATTACAACTCCCAATGAAATTTACACATTCATCTATCTGTTCACACCCACTACATTCAATGAGGACTTTAGCATCTAGCTCATATATTCTCCATTGGAACTCCTGCCACAGGCTGAATTCAACACCTCTGTGGGAAAGCCATCAAATATCCCACCTTCCTGATTCCTTTACTACCTCTCCCCCAATGGCTTTTGTCTCTATTTGTCTTCAACTCACACTCCTGGAAATTTTCTAGAATTTGGCATTATCTAAAGCCACACTCTCCAGTGGACCTTTCTGTATGATGGAGATGTCTTATCTGCCCTGTCCAATATGGACAATATGGTGGCCATGCATAGCTATTGAGCACTTGAAATGTGGCTAGTGTGACTGAGGAATATAATTTTTAATTTTAATGAATGTAAATGTAAATAGTCACTGTGGCTAGTGGCTACCTTATTGGATGACACAGATCTAAAACTTTTCTATTTAGGAAAGTTTAATCTCAGTACCTCCTGTTCTTCCAACTTTCTTACTCTCTCATTCTTATTAAAACTACAGTCCAGTTTCCTTGACACCCTAGTTTCTAAACCCTTTCTGTCCTTTCTCTCCTGGTCTCCTTTTCTTATCCATCCTGGACCCTATGGTTGAAAACTTAAAACTTTGTTCTCACAGTGGTTTCACCTCCTCATGCTTTTGCATTCGACTACATCTGATATTTAAACCTGCAACTCTAGATAAATGCAGTAGTCCATGCTTCTACTAATGTATGGAGATGGCTGATCATTGTTTGGAAAAAAAGAAGATTATATAAGAGTGCAGATTGATGTTATAAATTCACACACCTGTGCAGATTGATTTCACTACAAATTCACGCTCACTTGCCTCTCCTAAGACTTTTACATTGCTTAATAACTTTGGCTACTCCTTGGCCAGCTTCCTTTTCCATTCTCATTAGTGACTTTTCCCAACTTCCACTATTCTCTACAACTCTTCTGTATAAACTCTCTGCTTTTTTCTCTCAGAAGATGCTCCTGCCTCATAGTTCCTTGAGAAAAATTGTGGCCATCAGAGTAAATGTCCTCAATCTTTCCTAGTGCATACTCCTCCTCATTTTATTTAGACACACCACCATTCACCCAGCCTCCCAAGTTAGAAACCTGGGAGTTACATTCAACTTTTCTCTTTCCTCTCCCTCACTCTCACCTCTAGATAATATCCAAGTTTTACCTTTTTTTAATTGTTCTTAGTATCATTGGCATGGCCTTAGTTAAGGTCACCTGAGCTATTGAATTTTCTTCACAGTTCATCTTACTACCTGCTGCCTCACACCTCACTATCCATATCCTCTATAGCTACTGAAGCGCCCTTCCTACAACAAAACCTCATTGTGTCATAACCCCCTTTAAAATTTTTCAATGACTCCCCATTCCCTTCAGGATGAAATTCAAGACCTTTTAGTATTTCGTACTAGGTCCTCTTGCTTTGAGATCTGTCAAACAGATACACACACACAGAATTACATCTTCTTTAACTTCACAAAAATATGAATAATCCTACTGAGGAAACCTGTTATCACAGTGTATAAAGTGTCCCAGCTTATTGGTTGGGATACCCTTTAAGTAACCAGCTGCATTTCCCACTCTGTAATTACCTAGAGTTCTACCAGAATACCTGATGTTATTTTTTGCAAAATGATCTAGACATTTTAAAATATAGTATTGTTGTTCTTATAGTACTATCTGAAAACTATATAGGTATATTTTGGGCTGCAATACTTAGTTGTTTTTTGTTTGTTTTTTAACATCTTTATTGGAGAATAACTGCTTTACAATGGTGTGTTAGTTTCTGCTTTACAACAAAGTGAATCAGTTATACATATACATATGTTCCCATATCTCTTCCCTCTTGCGTCTCCCTCCCTCCCACCCTCCCTATCCCACCCCTCTAGGTGGTCACAAACCACCTAGCTGATCTCCCTGTGCTATGCGGCTGCTTCCCACTAGCTATCCACTCTACGTTTGGTAGTGTATATATGTTCATGCCACTGCTCACTTTGTCACAGGTTACCCTTCCCCCTCCCCTGTTTTTTGTGTTTTTTTACAGTGAATGGAAAGAATACTCAAACTATGTTCAAAAGCTTGTGCATTGGACTGAAAGATATAAATTAAATAGAGAATCCATGGTATTATGGGCATGTTTAGGCATGCATACAGTGTGGGAAAATTTCAAATGAAATAGGCTCAGTAATGAGGTTGGAATGCCAATGGATAAATCCATAATTGTCGTCTGGAGGATACTTCAAACCTATAAGGAATATCCAAGGGCAGAACAGCAGATGAGAATGTCTTAAAATAGAAAAAAAAAATTGTACTTCAGCACATCAAGGACAGTCAAAAAATAGATTATTAAAGAAGCACTTGCAGAACGATAGAAAAACCTTATTCTCTATAAACTTATCAATTACTCCAGAATTTTTTTGCAAAGTGAAAGTTAATGTTGTTTGGAACTACTTCTGCCTTTAACTTAACCTGTGACAGTAAATAGGTCTCAAACTTTCTAAGCCTTGGTTGCCTAATTTTTAAAGTAAAATAGATTATCTCTAAGGGAAGCGAACATGTTTTGAGCCATTACTGTATCACAGACATTGTTCTAAGTATTTGTATAATGATTATTTTATTTAATCCAATATCTTCTTTTTAAAAAAATTTCTCTGACCTATAATTGAGATTGAAATAAAGGGCTAATACTGGGTACAAAAGTGAAGGGAGAAAATAGAAAGATGGTAGGGAAGAACCAAAATAAGTCTAAGAGGAGCTGATAAATAAAAGAAGGTCTGAGTAGGCAGTGGAACTGACCAGGGAGAAGCAGGCAGTAGAGTCCAGGTGAAGAGTACAACTACCCATGTTAGTTCACCTTCTTTGCAATTATATTCTTTTTGCTAACATGTCTGTTAAGCCGATGTGCTGGAGAGCCTGATTGTTTCTGTTGCTTTTTTGCAGAAAACTAGTCTTTATTTCCAAGCATGATATTTTTCACTCTTATGTATCTCAAACTTTGGTAATATAAGTACCCCTTTAAAGAGCAAAAAATCCTCTGGGGCCCCACTGTTTATTTATCTATAAACAAACAGAACTATGTGTAAAATTCTGTGTACTTATAGTTTCATACAATTTTAAAATCCACAAAACCCTATAAAAATTTTAAAAGTTGGAAAATAAAGTTGAAATAAGTAGTATTCATTTAACGTTTCAGATGATGCTGTTCTGTTGAAACTACATTGCCACTTGAAATCTGGCCATGGTACCTATTATTACAGTATAGGGCTTTGGAGTTCAATAGCTTGGCTATCACGCATCCCATAATTTCTCCATTTTTCCACCAACTTTCTCTATTTGGACCAAAAACCTTAATTTTTGTGGTGTTCTATGATGCCATTTTGTCTCCAACTTTCCCTGAATACAGAATTTGTTTATTAAGAACATTTTGGGGTTTTTTAGGTTATTTTTTCACAAATATTTAAAATAGTATTGCTTAGTTTTCACTTAATGATAACAGAAACACCTTAAGTACTGGAGTATTACTGTGATCATCCAGATGATGCAGGGTATGCCTATATGTGTTTTTTTTAATTTAGAATAGCTTCAAATGAAATATAAAATCACCCAAATTCTCATAGATGCTCAGTTAACTGAGAATCATGAGCTTTGGTCTGAGAAACACTTCTCTAGTCTTCATTAACATACTTGAGTGGGAAAATGTGGAGCTTCCAATGACAAATATGGCTCAGAGAGTTTGCCAGGAGAAGGAGAAGCACATGAGAATCATAATTTAAATAAAAGGATAGAACGTCTTGGGTATACAGCCCTTCCCTACAAATATTTCTTTGCAGACCAGGAACTTTTTTCTTTTTATTACGGAAAGGGTGGTCATGTAATTTATCATCCAACCAGGACATTTTTGAGAGTGGAAGGGTAAGCTATTAATAATTACACGAGGACAACTGATGTAACTTGGACTATCACGGACATAGCAGTCACATGGTCACCCTAACTGCATGGCGCAGGGTGAGGGTGGGCACTCATGCATTTGAATAGATCAGATAGATGTCATGCTTCATGCAAAATACTTCTTGGACCTTCTGTACCCTTTTTCCTTCAGTCCCCACTCTCTGCAGAACTGACATCCTCCTCCATCTGAGCACAAATAAAAACCTCTTTAGTTACAAAATAACTTTGTCCACTTTCTTGCCTGAAATCTAAAGCATGAGGATCTCCTTTTAATCAACAACTCAGGGTACACTCCAAACACTCTCTAGTGACTTCAATATGATACTACTTTTTATGGAACTTTGACAAGATCCCAGCTGAGATACCTAACAGTCAAGATGAAGAGTCTAAGCTAAGGCAGTGGCTTTCAAATTTTGTAAAAAAAAATGTGAATCTCATTTATAAGGTGACACACATATGTAAACCCATAGACATACAAAATTTTTTATTACACAGTGTTTATCTTTAAACTTGATGTGGGCCACCCCCCCACACACATATAATTTTTTAAAAAATTGGTTGTGATTTAGTTGATTTCATGACCCACTAATGGTTTGTGATCTACAGTTTGAAAACAATGCTAACCAGCCGTTCCCTTCTTTGTCAAGTAAATGGGTACATAGCTGTACTATGTAAATTCATTTTCACATGCCTTCACAGAACTTCAATTTACTAATTTGTTCTTGGTTTTAAGTAAGAGTTAATTTTAGGACGTTTAAATAAATCTCATATAAGACATTGTGTATTGTGTCATTCAAAGTCCCTCCCATGTAAGGCCCTAATTGTGAATTTCTTTTAGATTTTAGTGAATATTTTGAGATTAGGAAGCCTGTGTAAATTGAGTTATTTCCCATTTTTCCTTGGGTGTGGAGAAACATATTTAAATTCTATGTTCAATTGCAGCAAATATCTCTGTTTATCTCCCTTCACCTACCCCATTCTCCACATGGCTTTTACTCTCCCTTTATCCTCCTTTATAAATAAAATGGTCATGTTGTAGAAGATGTACTGGGTAAGAGTATATGTACCAGAGTCAAACTACAGAGTTTGTGATGTTAGGCAAATTACTTAACCTCTTTGTGTCTTAGTTTCCTCATCAGTAAAATGATAATAATAACAATAATAATATCTGTAGTTATAGGTTTTTGTGTGAGCTAAATAAAATAATACTTTTAAGTACTTAGAGCAATGCTTAACCTATACTAAGAGGACAATAAGTGAAATTTTAGAAGCAAATACACAATTAATTAGTTAAGGATTCCCTTATTTCTCAATCTTAGGGAACCAGGAAACTCCCATAAATATAGTCTCATCTGAAGTGAGTATATAAATGTGTTTCTGCATCTTATTCCATAAGATTACTCCTTTGTGATATTATGTATGAGTTTGTTTTCTCACTAGTATGCAAGAAACTTGAGGGTCAGGGGCTGTCTTATCAATCTTTGAATTCCCCCAGCACTTTGTTCAATGCTTTTCTACAGTAGGTGTTTCATAAATGTTTAATGAAATAAATTAAACAAGACTTTTCAATGTCAATAAAGTAAGAAAGTTCTCAGTAGAAAGGGGTAAAAATCCGGAGTTTCATGAAAGCATGGAGAGTTTAATATTCAGAACATTAGATGAGACAGTGAGGCCAAAGTAGAATGCCCAACTTTCCTATCAGTGGTGGTTAAGAACATGGGGTTTGTTAGTAAATCTTGATATATAATCCTGTTTCAATCACTTCCTATATAACTTGGGCAAGTTACATAACCTCTTTAAACTTCAGATCCCTCAGCTCTACAATAGGATATTTGAAAGATCATGAATTTAAAGTACTTAGCAAGTGTCTGATATATAAAAAGCAGATGCATCAGGTTTTCTTTTGCTGTATCACAAATTACCACAAATTTAACAGCTTAAAAGAGTACAATTTATTATCTCACAGTTTTCATGAATCAAGTGTCCAGCACATTTTAATTGGGCCCTCTGTTTATGGTTTCAAAGGCTAAAATTAAGGTGTAAGCCAGGTATGCCCTCATCTAGAGATTTGACTAGGGACAGGTGTGTTTCCAAGCTCTCAGGTTGTTGACGATAAATATAATTTCATATTTCTCAATCTTAGGGAACCAGGAAACTCCCATAAATATTGTCTTATCTGAAATGAGTGTATAAATGTGTTTCTGTATCTTATTCCATAAGATTACTCTTCAGCAACGAGAAGGCACTGGCATGTCCTTTTTCACGGCTCCCTCTGTAGACCCTCTCACTCTGTGAATCTCTTCATTTCTTCCTTTAGGAAAGTCTCCAGTCCCTTTAACTGTTCACTTTATCAGGTCAGGCCCACCTAGGGTCATCTCCCTTCTGATGAACTCAAAGTGAACTGATCAATAATAATCAATAATAGTCCAATCATGAGGGTGATATTCCATTATATTCAGAGGCCTGGCTTACACTTCCGAGGAGGGCATTATACAAGGGTTTGGGTCACTGGGTGGGATTCTTAGGGGCCATCTTAGAAATTCTGCCTAACACGAGGTAATTTCAGGTCCTCTCTGAACAAGCATTTAAGTTTTGGGAAACAAGCGACTAAAGAGAGAGATCACATTTCATTCCACATTCAGTGAGTGTGTGCACACTAGCGAGTATAACATGAGAGACTTGAGGCTGATGTTCCCTCACTGTGTGCCTTTGTAACTGAGCATCTTCCCACTCTGAGTATGATTCTACTACTTATATATACATATTAATCATATAACATGACCCCTAACTCTTTTATCAAGTGCTAAATTGAAGAAACAGTAATTGTTTTCTGAGATTAGAGGAAAATCTGGCTGTGTTAAATTTGTTGACAGCCAGTGTTCTCCAATACCAGCAGCCCTCCATATCTGTGGGTTCTACGTATAGGTATTCAACAAACCACGGATCGAAAATATTCCCCTCAAAGAATTTCAGACAGTTCCAAAAATCAAAACTTGAATTTGTTACACTGACAACTATTTACGTAGCATTTACATTGTAGTAGGTATTGTAAGTAATCTAGAGATGATTCAAAGTATATGGGAACATGTGTGTACGTGATATGCAAATACTACACCACTTTCTTAAATTTTAATTTATTAATTTATGTTTGGCTGTGTTGGGTCTTCATTGCTGCGTGAGGGCTTTCTCTAGTGTGGTGAGCAGGGACTACTCTTCGTTGCGGTGCGCAGGTTTCTCATTGCAGTGGCTTCTCTTGTTGGGGTGCACGGGCTCTAGGCACGTGGGCTTCAGGAGTTTTGTGGTGGTATGTGGGCTTAGTTTCTCCAACTACTTTAATAAGGGATTTGAGCATCCATGGATTTTGGTATCTGTGGTAGTGGGAAGGGTCCTGGAATCAATCCCTCACAGATACTGAGGGACAAATATATAGCACTTTCCTAAGAGATTTTCTAAGATAATTTCGATTATGTGCTGTACTGTTCTTATTGTTAATATCATCTGGGACACCTGGAGATAACCAATGAGAGAAAAGTGATTGAAAGGGTATAGAATTAGGAAGATATCGGTTCTTTCTTATCCCTCCTGTACCAAGTGATTTAAACAGAAAATTTGTTATAAATTTCACTTGTATGCGTTATATTCAATGTGAATGGAGTACAAAGAAATATGAAATTATATTTATCATCAATAAATTTTCAATCTAGTTGCAAAGGTAAGACATAAATATGAAGAGTTCAGTCACAGTAGAAGGCAGTGTGTAATTATAAGCAAAATAAATAGTGAGTGTTAAATGATGGAGGCATAATTATAAGCTGGGGATGTCAAGGATGGCTAAGGGAAGTAGGGGACCACAACTAAACATACAGAGATGGGCAGGATGTCACCAGATGGAGAGAATGGAAGAGGACATTCTAGGAGGGTGGCATAGCATAAACAGGAAGGCAGATGCACACACAAACAAATGTATTCATGGAATGGAAGTCTGGCTGGATTCCAGAGTTCAACAGAGTGTATTGGAAGAGATAAAGTTGAAAATATAGGTGTTATTTGAAGCCTGAAATATGAATCCAAGGAGTTTGGACTTAAGAGGCAATGGAAATCCATTAAACATTTTTCAGAAGAGGAATGCTGTACAGAGTAAGTATTGAATAAGTATGGGTAGAAAAAAATGAATGAATACATAAAATATATATTAAGGAGAGTAATAGTTTGAAGAAGGTTAAATTGGAGGAAAAATAATATTGGTCTAGTCTGTAAAATACGAAGGAGCTGAGACATGGCCTATCCAGTCATAGGACTGGGGTTAGATTATATCATAACAATGGGACTTCAAAGGGAGGGATAGATAAAATGGAAGAATTAATAGGATTTCAAGACTAATTAGATATGGGGGAAGAAAGAGAGAGGGGAATTTAAAATGACTCTAGATTTCCAGTCTGGATATTTTAAAAAGGATGATAGCACTTTACAGTTTTCCTATATGTAAAATGAGGCAAATAAGAGTATATACCTCAAATACTCTTATTTCTATTATTATTGTTAGGTACATAAATGCCTAACACAGTGGTTGAATGATTGTTGGTTTTCAATAAATAGCTGGTATTTAAATATTGTTATTAATATTCTTTAATTCACAACCCCCATATTCAAAAAGCTCTGGAAAAATCATATTTTTCATAATTTGTTCAGTAACCTGACCTGAAGTCTTTTAGTATCAAACCCTACCTGAACTGACTGAGAAATTATTTGTGTCTTTATTTACTATGTAAATAACCATATATTTTGCTCTCTAAATATTCATATATTTTTGGTGAGAAAAGATACTTGGTTCAACCTTATGATGTAGCTTTGCCTGTTTCCCTGACTCAACTCCTCAGCATATCTGTGAATATAACAGTAGCCTTCATATTGTTGTCTAGCTCAGTCAAAGGGGCAAATGTGGCTACTGACTGAGATACTCCTGAGCATTAAAAAATATATGGTATATGTAACATATTACTCTTCTAATAACTGAAAATATCTAATTTCAAATGACATCAGCTCAAGGATTTGGGTTATAGGATAGTGAATCTGTACTACTGTTGATAGAAACAGAAAAATAGAGAAAGCTACTCTGAGGGGACAAAGAATTGATTTTAGGTATGTGGGGTTTAAGGTGGTTTTTTCTCATCTAAGTGAAACTGTTTTCCAGGAAATTGGAGATACCTGATTGGAATTTCAGCCAAATAAGTGAGAGCCATATATAAGTGACATTTTAAGCCATAAGAAGGATGGGATCTCCTAGAAAGACTTTGGGGAGGTTGGGAAAAAGCAGTGAAGTGATTATTGACGCTTGGGATATGCGCACAGTGCACGTGATGAAAAGCCTCAGCTGAACTATCACAATGCAGATGCTCAGTCAGGGTTGAAGGCATCAGTAGGAATAGTTTGAGGTGGAAGAGAAGCAGGATAGTTCCAGAGTTGCCAAGGAAAGAACTAATTTTAAGAAAGAGCAATTGATCACCAGAGTCACGGGCTACAGAGAGGTCAGAGAAAAGAACAGAACAACAAACATTGGATTTGGTAGTTTGGTAAGTTCAAAGATGATGACTGTTTAAACTGAGCTGCTAGCAGAGAGGGGAGAACAGAAACCTCGAGGATTTAAGGGCGGAATGGCAGTGGCCTTTCCGGATTTTATTACTTCTTGATTATACTCATTCCTAGTTGATCTTGGAACACGCGATCCAAATAATTATAGAACTTCAGAACTTCATAGCTAAATCTGATCATATATTCTGTCCCTCCTGCTTTGCAGTTAAGGATGCCGATACGCTGAAAGTGGTTCGATTCTGATAATGGTGAGTTAGTGGCAGAGTTAAGGCTAGAACATGGGTACTGAGACTTCCAGTTTAGTTCCGTTTCTGCTGTGCCTTAGGTGTCCAAGCATGATCAAGCAGCACCTAAGGGTGCTGGTCAGTGACACCTTTAGATATTCCTGTAACTCCCTTAGTACAGAAGCAAGAGACTCCTTAACAAACCAGCTCAAGTATAAAAAAGCAATTTCTCCTACATATATGTTCGTACATATATGGTGGCTTTTATTATAAAGCATTTTTCTTTACACTAATTTGCCTCTCACACAATTGGTATTTTATGAGAAATTGAAAATCTTACACATTCATATATTATAACTTTCAGTGAATCCAGTGAACTGTTTCTTCGTATCAATATCCATTACAGAAGATCAGTTACTCTGTTTTTAAACTTTCCACAGTTTCATTTTTCTTAGGCTTAATGTCTATAACTTGCAGAATTCCAGCGCTCAAGAGGAACACCACAGGATAGTAAGCTTCTCAGAGGCAGGGACTTTTATTTCTGACACACTAGAACAATCTCTGGAACAGAGTTTTGTTACTGACACTCCCTAGTCAGTCCCCAACAAGGGTCTTTCTGCACCATGTTACTTGCGCCAATAGGGACGGAGCTGGGTTCAGAAGCAAAGGAACGCTTTATTCTCTGATCAGAGAATGGAGAGGTGGGAGCTCCCGCTCTAGAGCAGGCGCAGCACACTCTCTCCTGACAGGCCGTGGGCGGGGTTGCTTTATAGGGATCTTGGGGTCGGGGGCGGGGCACGGAGTTCTCGCCTGGCCGGCACAGCTGTGCTGCTTCGGCTCCAGATTGCAGTGCCGGGTGCAGCGTCTGCGCACGGCCCGCTACCGCCATCTTGAATTGAGCACCGTGGTGGCCCTTCTGCACACGGTCTGAGCCGAGGTGTTGGCGTGGCCCTTTCGCCAGAGGAACGCTGGCCTGAAGGGCCAGGCGTGAGGCCTCTGCAGCGGCATTCTGTGAGCAAGTGAAACAAGAGGAAGCACAAAGGAAAAAAAGGTTAGATTTATTTCATTACCCAGATTCTATTTTTATTTCCCGGAAACTGTCAGTGGGCTTGGCCCGTGACAGCAAGTATTTGGTAAATGCTTGTTGAATGAACGAATGAACAGGTGAGTGAAGGAGTAAAGGAGTGAATAGATGCAATGTTAAGTAAACCTTATCCGGGAACACGGGTGAGAAAAGATATTTGTATCTGGCTCAACCTCCTGACCTAGCTTGTGCCGGTTTTTCTGACTCAGCTCCGATAGAAATAACCCTCAACATATTTCTAAATCCCGTGGTAGCCCTCAATCAAGGGAATAAATTTGAATTCTCCCTCATAACTATCCTTAACAGATTTTACTCCTTTGGTTGTCAGTAACCGCGAATAAAGATCTGGGACTTGGGAAGGAGGTCATGGGGGTGTTGGTGGAATGCATTGATCATGGCCTCTAATATTCTGTTATAAAGTTCTTTGCTACTCTTTTATATATTTCTTTGTCTCCTTTTGAGCTTTTTCATTTCTTCTGAAATGCAGTCTACAGGGCAGAAGGATATACCAGAAAGTCCAGTCTTATTTGGGAAGTCTCTGTCGAAAATGGCTTACCAATACTGACCACTTTTCCAAATGTGGTGCACAAATATACCTTATTTCAAGAAATGTGAGAAGTACTAATCATATATTTCACCCTGTGCTAGAAGAATTTTTCTTCTTTCCTGAGGGTGACATGCTCTCAACTCATAGCATCTAATGTCCCATATTTCTAGCACAGCGAGATTAAAATACCTCAGAGGCCTAATGACTCCCAAGTGTCTCACCAAAAGCCCGATATTGCTAAGCAAAACCCCGTGCTTTGCTCAGGGAACCATACATTATGCTGGCAGGTCGCCTCACTGGCGGGTTACCTTGGAAGAAAAGCCACAGCAACAGTGGAACACTCTTTTTCTCCTTAAAACCCTATATTTGCTCCCCACCCCACCTCCTAACTAAGTAAACCTGTACTTCTAAAGCAGCAATCACGCAGTACCTAGCTATTTGGTCAGGATTTCTAGGTAAATTAGCTTAAACAGCTACACTGGTGGAAATCTACCTCCCTGGCTTCTCTGCCAGCCTACTCTGAGAACATTCTGACTTAATTCCTATCTTTAACAAGACCCAGAACACAGTCTTTTGCGTCTCCATGTGAGAAGTATTTACATGTTCAGGAATCAGCTTGGCAAACCAGAGCTAAGAGTGTGGGGAATAAACATCGTCTCTGTTCTTCCCCTCACTGCCTTCCCCCACCTTCAAAACTGAGTATTTAATTCTGGAATACGGTAAGAGCTGAAGTTGGCAAAGGGAGGATGACAGCAGGGATGCGACATCTGTCAGAAGCCTGTGCTGATCAGTGAGGCCTCTGTGCACCCTCGGACTCTCATGTGCTTGACAGGTGCTTCCCTTCTTCCCCTTTCCACCCCCTGGACTGGCTTCCTTGGACCTGACAGGGGCAGAGGCAAACATTCCTCAGCTCACGTATCCTGGTTTGAAAGGCACGGTGGGTAGAAATTAAAGTTAAAATGAGTTCTTTTTAAAGCAAAAATGTCACTATTTTCTTTCAAAGATGAAAACCTGAGTAATGACTCTCAAGAGGAAAGATTGGTGTCAAATTATAAGGCTGTGCTTTAGTGGGCTTGTGATTTATGTGCAGAAATATATAATTTTTTGACAAAAAGCAAGATGAGGTTGAAATTGTTATTTATATGGCAAACTATGTCGACTTCTTTTACTTGTAAACCATTGGCATACTTTTTTTTTTTTTTTGGCTGTGTTGGGTCTTTGTTGCTGCGCACAGGCTTTCTCTAGTTTCTGCGAGCGGGGGCTACTCTTGGTTGTGGTGCATGGGCTTCCCATTGTGGTGGCTTCTCTTGTGGAGCACAGGCTCTAGGTGCGCGGGCTTCAGTAGTTGTGGTGTGTGGGCTCGGTGGTTGCGGCATGCGGGTTCTAGAGTGTAGGCTCAGTAGTTGTGGCGCACAGGCTTAGTTGCTCTGTGGCATGTGGGATCTTCCTGTACCAGGGCTTCAACCCATGTCCCCTGCATTGGCAGGCGGATTCTTAACCACTGTGCCACCAGGGAAGTCCCCATTGGCATACATGTTCTTTTTTTTTTTTTTTTTTTTTTTTTGTGCTAGGCGGGACTCTCACTGTTGTGGCCTCTCCCGTTGCGGAGCACAGGCTCCGGACACGCAGGCCCAGCGGGCCATGGCTCACGGGCCCAGCCGCTCTGCGGCATGTGGGATCCTCCCGGACCGGGGCACGAACCCGCATCCCCTGCATCGGCAGGCGGACTCCCAACCACTGCGCCACCAGGGAAGCCTGGCATACATTTTCTATGTCATGTATTTAATACCATGCAACAAGGACATGGGTGTTCATGTTCAAAACTAGGGCAGGTGTCATCCACTGGACCATTGCAGAAGCTCTCCAAGGACTCCCTGGGATGAGAGCTGTCCTTTTATGTTGTTATGGATATCCTGGGCCATCCATTTTTTTCCTAGGGACATGATTTCTTTAGCTGTCATCTCTGTCTCTCCCTCTTGTCTATTAATGCTGCAAAGAGTGGTCTTTACCTCTGACAAGTGGAAAAATTGATATAAGGATCACCAACCTTTAGAAATTACTTGGAAATACATATTCAGGTTCTCCCTATCTCTTTCCCCATTATGGTATGCTATTTGTCTATCAAAAATAGGAATTCTGAGTCACATGGTCTATCTTTAAGTGATAATCATGAGTATGACAGCATATGAAATTTTCCAATGGAGTATTAAGGGTTAGTTTTATTCTGCTTACTTGTCAAAAGAGCTAAGAAAACCATTTGATCCAGATTCATAGTGATGAGGTTCAGAACATGATACCTCAAAATATGGCACCTTGGCATATGGAATATTTTAAGCTGAAGGAATTTGACAAACAACAGGTGCAGGAAAGACTCTCTGACCTCCCTCTTCTCCCCCATACCCTCATGTGAGAGGGTCCCCTCCCTATACCCTAAGGAAAAATTCTTATCTTCTGGGGAGCTTGAAGAAGAATTTGATGAATAAGCTTACTGTTTCCCCCAGTTTACTACTCTTAGCTCCTGTCCTTTTGTCCTACCACATTTTCCCATCATTTCTGGCTCTTCATCAAAGCTAATATAAAAATGTGCAAGGTTAATAATTTCTTCAGGTCTTCACTTTTTTAATGGAGGCTTCCATGTTGTATAAAACTTATATTAAATACATTTGTATGCTTTTCTCCTGTTAATCTGTTTTTGTCATTTTGATTTTCAGGGCCATCTGGGGACCCTAAGAGGGCTGAGGAAAAGTTTTTCCTCCTTTATGCCAGCTCCTTATGCCATGTTGAGTTCAGGTTGTTCTGGGGAGTGTGGTCCTCACTTTCCCACTAATACATGAAGGGAAGTCTTGACGTTCCATGTGTGCAGAGCAATCTGTGTGTTCTGTTCCTTGTCATTTCTATTATATTTACTGACCCTTCAGGAGAAAACAACAGTTCTGAGTCATGTTTAGCATTGTGCCTCATGAGCCTTAAGAAATCTCATTTGAGAAGTTAAGGGGAGATCACAGACACTGCCATATTGTACTCAAAAGTTTTAAGTTTGTGGTCCCTTTTTGAGTTCCACATTTAGAATCACAAATGGTGTCTTTGTACATTCAGGTCCTTTCCTAATGCTGTTATTCTCCCATCACAGATCCAAGAAATTCTTGGAGAAGAGATGTGCCTTATGGGAAGAACAGTCTTTAAAATGAGTCAGATGCTTAGTAAAGCCATTTGGCTTCTGAGTGCTGGTTTCATCTTCTATGAAATGGAGATAGTAATGCTGTCTTACTCTTCCCAGTCCATCACCCTTTCTCTTGGCTGTACATCATTCACAGTGGTCTGGGTGCCCTGGATAATTGCTGGTGGCTACATACACGCAGTGTCTGGCACCTTGGCATTTGTGTGCTGTTGCTAATGTGTCCAGTCTATAGCTACTCTCATTTATGTTCTGAAGCCTAGGTCCTATAAGCTGCTGCTTTCAATTAATGTTTTAAGTTATTTTCCCTCAGTATGTATAATTTGAATTTTTCCTTACCAGAGGCTCCAGAAGTAGACCTAACTTTTTCATTCATTCATTTAATAAATAGTTAGCCTTGCAGCTAGCCCCCTACTCCACACCAGCATTACAACCCACCCCCACCCCCACCACCCCGTGCACCTTTTCCTTTTTTTCACTTATCATTAGCATACCACATAATTTACTAATTTTTATTGCTTCTCTCTTCCTCATACTAGATACCACCAAGGCAGGGATCTTTGTTTTGTTCACTGTTGTTTATCAAGAAAATAGGACAGTTCCTAGTACTTAGTAAATATTTGTTGAAAGAGTTTAGAATCTACTATATTTTAGGAACATGGGAACTAGTAAGTTACATAGCTCTTTTAGAGAAAAGTTCACTCGGGACTTTCTTGGGTCTTCTTAAAATTATCAGACTTTCACGTTGAATAGCCAACTTCTTTCTTCCATACTCTGAGGCAAACGGAGTGTTGCTAACCTTTTCTGGGTTCTCTGTGAGCTCTTGATCTCTTGGGATCTGTGCCATCATCATCATTATCATCATCATCATCATCATCATCATCATCATCATCATCACTATCATCACTATATCATCATGAACATGGTAGCTAGTCTCCAAGATGGCTGTTACTGATCCTTGCCTCCTAGAATCCACACTTGTCTGTAGTCCTCTTCCATGTTGAATAGGGATAACATAGACAACCTGTAGGATATTGTGGAAATAATTATGTGTAATTTCTGAGGCTAGGTCATAAAAAACACAGCAGCTTCAGCCTTTCTCACTTGGATCATTTGCTGAGGGGGAAGCCAGGTATCATGTTATGAGGACAAGTCTACATGGCAAGGAAATGAGGCCTTCTGCCAACATCTCTGTGAATAAACCACCTTGGAAGTGTATGCTCCAGACCCAGTCAAGCCTTTTGATAACTGCAGCCCTGGCCAACATTTTGTCTACATTTTCATGAGAGACCCTGAACCATCTAGTTAAGTGTCTCCCAAACTCCTGACCCATAGGAACTGTGAGGTAAAGAAGATTTTTGTGGTTTTATGCTATTATGTTTTGAAGTAATTTGTTACACAGCAGTGGATAGCTAATATCATCATCACTGCAATTCTTGAATGCCTTCCATGTACAAGCAAGTCTATGATTTCGTTCTTGTATTAACCCTCTGAGTTGGTAGCCATACTCTCATACAAATGAGAAGATGGAGGCCCAGAGAGGTTATGTCACACATCTAGTGAGTGAAAGAGCTAGAATTTGAACACAGGATTTTATTTTTAACTGCAGTGCTGTTTTGAGTAGTATAATCTTTAGAGTATAAAGCTATTGCTGGCAGTGTCTGAACATAGTACCTGGGAAACTTGGCAACCACAGACTACTTTCAATAATGTTCCTTTTAAGGCACAAGTTGAAAGCACCTAGGTACTTTGAGTTTCCAGGATTATCTAAAGCTTCCCAGGGCCCGTAAGGTAAATGCATAGATTCTCTGTAATAACAATCCTTATCTCATGCTAAGTTTTAAATTAACTAGCTATTCAGCTAGCTGGTTCCCAATGGAATAGAACACAAGGGAGGGAAGTTTGGATGGTAGAAGTAGATCAGGGCTAATGATGCTCAGAGAAGAGAGAGATACACTGAAGTCATGATTTTAAAATGTGATAAATATTCTGTCATTTCACAAATTCTCCACCAAGTCTGCCCTTCAAAGAAAGGTACACTTCTTCAAAAGTAAGTGTCCAATAACTTCCCCTGTTTTCCTGGGTTTGCTACTCTACTATTTCATCTTAAAAATGGTTATATCCTGGAATTCCCTGGTGATTCAGCAGTTACGACTCTGCACTTTCACTGCTGAGTGCTTGGGTTCAGTCCCTGGTTGGGGAACTAAGATCCTGCAAGCCATGCAGCACGGCCAAACAAACAAACAAAAATGGTTAGTTAAAAAAAATGGGTATATCCAGTAGTGGAGGGAAGAACATAAAAAAATCCCTGACCTGAACTTTCTCCACATGCAGTACCCTATTGTATTACAGTGTTTCTCTATCAATTCAAAATGGGATTAAATGTAATTAAAGCAATTCTCTCAGCAGTACCGCCCAAGTAATCTAGGTACATATTGTAATTGTTTAAAATGTTTACATGAGATTTAGACACAAAACTTATGGCTGTGAAACAGGTGCAAGCTTCAAATCTAACTGATGAATGCTTAAAAATGACAGTCTAATTTCCCCAAATATATGAACCACCTCATATAGCCAGTTTTGTGCTCAGTACTCCCATTGTCCTTTGTGTTTTAAATTCTTTTGCTGACTTATTTCCTCTGTCAGTTTTCCACAGTCAGCATCCTTTAAAATTGGCTTAGAATTTTGCTACAGAAAATGCTGAAAAATCCCTTGCTGATTGGGTATGGAACATACCCTACATAAAATATACCATATCTCATTTTCCTTTTGAACAGTGCCTCTTAGAAACATAAAATTACAAGAGTTGGGAAAACTATTTAGAAATAAACAAATGGTTGTAATGGCGTATATGATAGACTGTTTTCTACGGGCACTAATACTATATAAGACCTTGAACCTAACTCCAAAAATACAAGGACATAAGTGTAGAGAAGAGGAGGCTGGGTGTCAGCATAAATAACCAAATGGGATGGGAGAAATATTCAGCAGGAAACTTAATGAACCAACAGGATGTTGTGGCAGCCAATAAAGCTAATGGGCATTAACAGAAAAATGCTATCTGGAGCAAGGAAGGAGGAAGGTGATAGCCGTGCTCTGCTCAGATAGTTGTTGGAATATTACATTATATTTTGAATAGCGAATTGTTAAAGGAATAGAAGCAAACGAAGCTAGTATTCAGATAAAAAAATTCAGCATGTTGGAGTATTTAAAATTTATGTCGTATGAGAAGTGTATTCAAATATTTAATGAGCTCTGTGGATTCAAGGTTTGTATTTCCAGTTAAGTTTTCAAAATATGAACCTAGAACCTATGCATAGAAGAAAATAGGCCGAATCCAAAGAACATGAAGGTGATTAGCAGCTTCATGATGTGTGCATTTGCAATTAATGAAGGTGCTCAAATATAGAAAACTGCTTGAGAGAGAATGCACACAGATGCATCATCTTTTAATCTGTAGCCACCTCATTCACTACTGTTTTGCCCAGTGTCCAGGACTTGAATCAATCAGAGAGAGGACTAGAAAAGTTTCTGGAAAACTATTTGGAAATAAATAGTAGGAACTTTAAAGATGATTATGTCGTTTGATCTAACAATTTCACTTCTAGAATATGGAGGATATAAACAGATCTTGTGAGAAAACTTTACATATAGAAATGCTCATCACAACATGATTGGTAATAGTTTAAAAAGGGGGGCAGGGAACCCTTACAATTTAGCAAATATTTACTAAACACCTGCTCTGTAATAGGTATTCTTCTAGGTGCTTGGGATATATCAGTGAGCAGAATGATTTCCCTACTCTCAAGGAATTTATGGTCCAATAGGGAAGACAAAAGTAAATATAAATATAATAAATAAACATTTATATAATACAGTATGGTAGAGGGGAACAAAGGCTGTGGAGGAACACAGTGTAGAGCCAAGTAATGAGGGTTGGGGTTGGTAGCTGCCAAGTGGCCAGGGTGGGTCTCATTGAGAAGGCATTATGACCGAAGACATAATGATGATGGTGTCAGCCTTGCAGATATCTGGAGGGAAATAGCAGTATGTTAACTGGGAAGAATGATTCAGTAGAGTGAAAATTCGATGAAATAAGCTTTCTTTTGCTAACATAGGAAATGCTAACAATATAATATTCAATGAAACAAGCAGGGTATAAATTGTATATTCAGTATTACAGTTTTAAATTATGTTCACACATATATATTCATTTATTCCGTAAATATAGAGCACTTATTTATTTTATAAATATTTATATAGCACGTATTATATTCCAGGCACTATTCTCATCATTCCTAAATATTAACGTCATCGAATCTTTATAACTTTGTTGTGAAGTAGGAGCTGTTTTGACCTCATGACTGGGAAAGATGCTAATTGATTACCTAAGGCCACTGGTGAGTAGGAGCATGGCATGGTTTTGCTCTGACTCTGTGTTCTTTTTTTTTTTTTTTTTTTTTTTTTTTGCTGTACGCGGGCCTCTCACTGTCACGGCCTCTCCGTTGCGGAGCACAGGCTCCGGACGCGCAGGCTCAGAGGCCACGGCTCACGGGCCCAGCCGCTCCGCGGCATGTGGGATCTTCCCGGACCGGGGCACGAACCAGTGTCCCCTGCATCGGCAGGCGGACTCCCAACCACTGCGCCACCAGGGAAGCCCCGACTCTGTGTTCTTAATTGTGTGGGTTCTGCCTCTTCTTTGCTAGGCCTTGATTGGGCACTGAGGAGGGAGAGAAACGCATAAATGGATGCCTAGTAAAAAGTCCTAGTAAGACATATGTCAGATATTAATGTTGATTTTTCTCTGTGGGTAGAAATAGATCATATTATTCTGAGTACATTTGTGTATTCTCCAAATTTCCTATAATAAAGACATATTTAAAATTATAACTTTAATATTATGTATTTGTAAGTAGTACAGTGTCTTTTACTATAATAAAAAAAGCATAAGTAGTTAAAGCTTGAAGGAAGAGCTAGAACAAGACTTTTGTCTCCCTTACTTTAGGTCAGTGTTGTTGTTGTTTTTTTTTTTTTCCTTAGCTGTGTTTCTGGTATGTAGTGTATTCAGCATAGTATGATAGAATGATATCTCTAGTGGAAGCCAGGTTCAGGTCCTACTTCTGATACTAACAAGCTCTGCACCTTCAAATGAGTCCCTTAACCAGTTTGGGTTTTGGTTTTCTTTTTTGTAAAATTCAAGAATTGGATTAACTGATATCTGGTCCCTTCCATTTCTGACTTTCCATGATTCTATGGCAGTTTTACTGTCTTACCTAACTAAAAGGCAATTGATTCTGAGGTAGACACTGGAGTACAAGTTTATTAGCTTGCAGAGTAAGTGACATGTGGACAAAAATCCTCGAAATCTATTATTAATTCATTTTCTTAATGTAGCCAAGCTATGAAAGTATTGTTTTATAGATCGAAAAATAGTCAAATATTAGCACGTTTGTAATGTTTAATACATGGAAAGACAATAATAATCAGTAACCGCTTTACTGATTAATTTTGAAATTACCATCACATGCGTAGAAATATCAATACTTGAGGTTCAAATAATTAGAAAATTCTACCTTATTGCCTGGCCAGCTTTGGAATCAGAAATTTGCTTGTTGAGTATGGAATCAGAATAAGTGGTATCAGAAAAATCAAGCTGTCTAATGATATCAGAATAAGATAGCCTGAATTATCTATGTACCTTACCTGGAGATTGAAAATCTGTTGCTTATAACCTCCGTATGCCACCTCCACCCTCACCAGTGGGACTAGGACTCCCCGAAATGTTGAAGTGTGTTGAAGGCTCCCTTTTATTGCATATTGCCAAAGTTAGGTTCTGCCAAGATTGAAAGCCCTGTGCCTTTCCTTTCTCTTTGCTCCTCGACTGGACCCAAATTCCTTTCTCTAGAGCATTGGCTCATTTGAGTGTCTTTGCATATCTATATCCTCATCCAGGCTAACAGTTAACACTCTAAAGACTTTTCATTTTACTAATTTCCTGGTTTTAAGAAGAGAAAAATTCACAATAACCCCCAAGTATCAGTGACACTGTTTCCTCCTTTAGTGCAGCATAAGATCTTGTTGGTCTAGAAGAAGCTGCTTTGTTAAACAAAATTCCAGGCTGAAAATAAACTAAAGTTACCTATGAAGCCACTAGAGCACACAGGCACCTCTACAAAGTTGTTACTAGCAACTTTGCTGCCCAAGAAATGAAACACCTAATGCACTGCAAATCAGCTTTGTAATTCACAGATGGGCGTTATTAACGATGTGTGCCATCTGGCAGCTTCCTTTTTTTGAGGAATTTGTCTTGCTAACTAGGCTCAGTTATGGTTTATGCTGCTGAGGAAGTGCATGTGCTGTCAACATGTATATATAACAAATTTTAAGATTGCACAACCTTAAAATCATTATTTTTAAAGTTTTCTTTCTCTAAGTTTTGGCTGCTCAACCCTAGATATTGCTTTGCTTTTATGTATATAGCCTCTGTTTTTATATATCCTATATTAACAGGGACCTTCTAAAGGATTTTCCTCTTAATCAATATGGAGAAATATCTATTAGGAACTGAAACAGTAAGCACTGGAAAGTTATAAAAGCCCCAGCTTCTGAAAATACAGCAAAATTATTATACCAGTTATTGTCTGTTTTATAGTTTCAAACTCATCTTCTATGAATTCTGTAGACTTGTAGGGTGGTCCATACATCTAACATTATTCTATGCTGCTTCTATTCTGAAGATAGCTATCATTAATCTTCCATTTCTTCCTGCTCAATATCCTTTTTATTTTAACTAGGAAAGGACATATTATACCATTCCCTGGTATACAGTTGCTGTGGAATGATTAAATACAATTTCAATAACTTTCTCATTATACCTAGACCTTGCACTCTTTGTGAGAGAATGTCTTACCTATTGATCTTAAGGGACAGAAACCAACTCAAACGTTTCAGTCCAAGCAAAACAATGGACATTACTGATTCACCACCTGGTAGAAAAATAAAAAGGAAGATATCATTTGCGTCCTGGATCTGCTCATACCTGGCGCCAGGTATGAGCAGATCCAGGACGCAAATGATATCTTCAGATCTCTCTCTCTACTACTCAGCTCTTCCTCTCTCTCTCTCTCTGTGAGCCTCAATCTCTCCTTTTGCTTTTCAGTTTTCTCCTGCTGGCACCCCAAGTTCTGTAGGATACCAGCTTAGCAACCTCAAAGATAAGAGAGCAAACCCTTTCCCCCTAGTTTCCACATTGCAGTACCAGGAAGGGACTCTGTTGAGATTTGCTTAGTCACTTAACCACCAGTGAATGAATCACAGAGGCTAAATGGTATGGTGTGCTCCCATGACAGATCCTCGGCCATTCTTTTGGTTAGGGAATGAGAGATGAGGCAATATTTATCAATAGAAAAGGAGGAAGGAAAGGATGCTTGCATATTAAGCAGACAAATATGGTGGCTACCATGGTTTACTACACTATCTAAGAATAAAGGAACTTGCAGTATTATATTTAATTTTTCATTATGGCAACGAAACATCCTGGATTTTCTGGAACAATCCTGATTTCAAATATTCTATCTCATGGAGTAACCCTATGTTCAAAGTTTTGGATTGGAAAATTATATAATTCTACTCTAAGGCATATAGTGATTGGCTCTCAGAAAAGAACATTTTGATAGCTCTAACATGACAATCTAGGTATTTTTTTAAAAGCTTTAATTAAACTGTGCTGGAATGTAAATTCAAGGGGAACATGAACAATGATAGGTGGTAAAGAATATAACAAAGGGACTTCCCTGGTGGTGCAGTGGTAAAGAATCTGCCTTCCAATGAAGGGGAAGCGGGTTCGATCCCTGGTCAGGGAACTAAGATCCCACGTGCCGTGGGGTAGCTAAGCCTACACACCACAACTACTGAGCTCGCATGCCTCAACTAGAGAGCCTGCATGCCACAAACTACAGAGCCCATGTGCTCTGGAACCTGTGCGCCACAACTACAGAGCCCAGGCGCCCTGGAGCCTGCGTGTCACAACTAGAGAGAAGCCCGTGTGCCACAGTGAAGAGCCCCTGCTCTGCAACAAAAGATCCTGCATGCCTCAACGAAGATCCCACATGTGGCAACTAAGACCCGGTGCAGCCAAAAATAAATAAATAAAATAAATAAATACATAATAAATCTTTAAAGAATATAGCAAAATACTTTCATAAAAGAAAAAAATAGCTTGAAGTTTTGGGTAAGCCTTCAAATCTTGCCAGCCAATATCTCTTGCCACATATAAACTTGTATAACTCTCAACACTGACATTTAGGCTACTGTTTTCCTGGCACTCTTCACAAGCTCATTAACTATGCTTTGAAATTTTGCTTTACAAACTATTACTTTTTAATGAGAGAGCTCATTATTTTTCATTGGAAGTACTTCACTGCCAAATGCTACCGTTTTGTAGGAGGTAGGCAGACTTCAATTTAAGTGGCAGCACAAGGCTCCATTATGCTTTTCTGTTCATGTTGGCCCCAGTCCGCTGTCCTTTCCCCTCCCTGCCAAAATAAACATTTATCCCCACCAGGCATACATTTTCAACCCTTGGAACCTGAAGCAGCTATCAGGAGTCTAAAAATTAATCTGTTCCGCTTTTGCTAACAGATGCCACACTGGCGCTGGGCACGCAGGCTGAACTCAGGGAATTTGCAACATTAAGAGTAAGTGTGAAAACTACAAGCATTCAAAAGGCACTCATTTTATTTAATTCACCAGACCATGGCATTTTGTTAAAAAAAAACGGAAGCACAACCCCCTTCCTTGTTATCTCTCTCAAGTAATTTCTCCTTTATTGAAATACAGTGTTCTTTTTAATAAGCCCCCAAATGAACACAACAACCAGATGTGACCAGAAAAACTGCAAGAGGTCATAAAAACCAATTATCATAAGTGCCACCAAAAGCTTCTGGACCCAAGGGACTTTTCTTAAGGTCACTGCCCACGATACTGCTACAACATGTGCAATGTGTGACAAGTGGGAGAATCCACAGTCAGATGAGAATAAGACGCAGATAATTGTGTGCCTTTCAGTCCAAGTTACTCAAGAGGCACTGCCAGTGTGGCTGTTTGAAAGTGACAACATGTTTTGGAAAGTGAATTTAAAGCACAAGAATACTTTTGCCATCTTAACACCGTTAAAGGGAGAAAGTACACCACAGGCTTTTAGGAGTCATGAGAAAGTTGGGGCATGCAGTGTTCTGATTTAAAATCCTGTTAAAGGCTGCCCATTTTTTCTTACTCTTTTTCATTTCCTGACGATAGAGCAGAAAGCACTCCATGGTATGCAAGTGACACATCATTTTATGCATCCAAGTGCTTTATTCGCTTAACCATTTTTTCCAGCAATTTAAATAAATCACAGAGATGGAATTAGATTTTCCTGAAGAGCTAGAGAAAAACAGTGAGAGGCTGAGTCACAATTAATTTCTACTGAGCTGATAGGAATTTTACTTCCTCCATTTAGGTGATAATCATGTAGTTTGGAGAGTAGTGTCTGGTGTCTTATCAGCCTACTATAAAGGCTGCTTAAGCTCCAGACTAATGAGTCTCCGAAATGTTTTTAATGAATGATGGGGGGAGGAGTATGAAATACCCTCATATTTATTCATTTCCTCCTTCTAATGCTGGCAGATAGATGGACTAAAAGATTGAGCACTTAAATAATTAACTCATTTAAAATGTGAATTATATGCATGATTTGCCTGACATGCTGCTTGTGAAGCGGAACACACACTAAAACCTCTCCACACAGCAGTAGAGGTAGGGAGGAGAGCAAGTTTTTTTTAGGTCTGGTTAATTTGGGAAGGAACATTTAGGAAAAGGATGAGACATTAATGGGAATGGAGAAACAGAGGATCAGATACTCAGTTTTCTTCCTCCAGAACAGAGATTGGCAATATTTTTTGGTAAAGAGCCAAGTAGTAAATATTTTAGGCTCTGCAAGCCATATGGTCTCTGTTGCACCTACTCAGCTCTGCTGGTGTGGCACCCAGAGCAGCCATAGAAATCAAGTAAATGAATGGACGTGGTTGTACTACACTAGAGCATAATATATTGGCATTAAATTTTGAATTTCATATAATTCTGAAGTGCAGCAAAATATTATTCTTTTTTGACTTTTGCAACCACTAAAAATGTAGAAAACATTCTTAGCTCACAGGCAGGACAAAAACAGTCAGTGGACCCATGGATGGTAGTTTGTAATCCACCTCTAGAAGGCTGAATATAAGTTTCTCCATTTAGTTATGGGATGATTGTGTCCAGGGTTTGAGGTAGGACAGAGAGTTATAAAGTTGTAGAATGCTAGATTGAAATGGCCTTTAGAGATTGTCCAGTCCAGCACTCTCACTTTAACAATCATCCCTAGCATTTCTATTTCACTATTAAGTATTGTAGGACATATATGTAATAGTACAGTACAAAGAGTGGCATATCCTTGGTGATTTCACTTGGCTTAGGAACTGCTTCTAGGCTTTGCAAGTCTAATAACACTTATCATTGCTTTTGATTTTATTAGACTAGATGAAGCTGGCTCATGTTAACTCAGGATATTACCATTTTTAAAGCCCCTTTTTTTTTTTTTACCTTTGCAATCTTATGAAGCCTAGGATCTCTTTTCAGAATAAGTTTTTAAAGGCATAAAATAAAATACACTTTCCAGTGGTTGTTTATAATGAAAAAATATGTTACAATATATTGAGTTTTGTTACCTCAATAAATAACAAGGTCTAGTGAAGTAGTGATGAACATAAATGCTATTTTGTAAACAATACTTCGTGTCACAATGTGATATGAAAAGATGTGTGATTGGTTTTGGAAACAAAGCCAGCCTTAGATACTGTTAAAATCTCACAGGATACTGAAGTGTATAAGCCAGTATGCTAATGTAGTAATTTTCAAAGAGGAATATAAGTATTCAGCAGACCAAGTCTTCATATTGTCTTTACTATGTCGTTCTCTCTATGGGCCAAATACATAAGAAGTTAAAGTACAGGGAGTTTGCTTTATGAGCAGGAAAGTTGAGCAAAGATATGATTCAAATAACCTGATACCTCCACCTCCACAGGTGAAGATACATGGCAACAAGAGAGTCTGCTTGGATTTTCTTGGTGACCCCTCCTCTGGGTAGTACTTAAATGGATACTGCTGGCATTTGCCAAGATGGCAGCTTTTCTGTTTCCTTTTGAAGCAACTACTCTTAATGGCACACTTGTGTTTTCCTCTGGTTCATCTACATCTATAGCAAGCTTCCCAACAATTCCTGGAATCCTTCAGTAGGTACCTTGCAGGTGCTTCCAAACAAGAATGCTTTCTGTGTTGTACTGCAAAGATGGTCATAAATATCCATGCACTCACCCTTCTAGTTATGCCCTATTAGTGTCCCCCACCTCCCCCAACACCAGTTCTTAGCTTGACAGTGTGATTGCTTTGACCAATGGGACATGAGCAAAATGACACAAGAAGGGCCTTGAAAAGCTCTTGCACTTGGGAGTTTGCTCCCATGTTCTTCTAGAAACCTGGAAAAACCCTCGTGAGAAAGTCAGGGCTCACCTATTGGATGATGGAAGACACATGGCCCATGATGGTAAGGCCATTCTAGACCATGCAGCCCCTGTCTAAGCCACACATGAATGAACCAAGAGGATATCCATTGAATCTGTCCCAAATCCACAGAACCTCCCCCACTGATGCATAGATTCCAGAGTAATGATATATGTTTATTGTTTTAAGCCTCTGTGTTGTGCAATGGTTAGTTCTGCAGCAAAACTAATTGCTTACAATACCATTCCCTTTACTTTCCTACTTCATCCCTTTGATATTGTCCTCAAAATATGTGGCGATTACCATGGTGCTTTGAAGGCACTCTGCTGAAGTACAACATTTCTTCCCAACCTTTACCCATCATCTCTCAGTATTACATTCTCTCACTGAGATGTAGAGGAGTTGCCTCAAGCATCCCAAGGCTAACACAGATCTTGAGTGCAAATAACCTACTGGTTTGATTCCAAATCTCATCTCTTCTGTTACAGGGAAGGAATGTGATAGTATAATAAACTCCCTTTTTAGGGGCATTTGAATACAGAAAAGTATACCACAGAGGAAAGCAAGGCTTTACACGAAGAAATCAACTGCTAGTGATAGAATTTCAGGAATCAGTTGAGGTATTTATGGGAAAAATGGGTTTCGTGACACCCCTTATGATTGTTGAGCTTATACCATGTCCACAGCCAGTGCCAGGCCAGGGTTAAACCAGCAAAGTTCCTAGGACACAAAATTTAAGAAGGCATGTACTCTCATGGCCATGCCAGTACAGAGAGTGAAAGCCATCTTAAATTTTGTGCCTCACACCTATATACAATGGAATATTACTCAGCCATAAAAAGAAACAAAATTGAGTTATCTGTAGTGAGGTGGATGGACCTAGAGTCTGTCATACAGAGTGAAGTAAGTCAGAAAAAGAAAAACAAGTACTGTATGCTAACACATACATATGGAATCTAAAAAGAAAAATGGTTCTGAAGAACCTAGGGACAGGACAGGAATAAAGACACAGACATAGAGAATGGATTTGAGGACGTGGGGCGGGGGACGGGTAAGCTGGGACAAAGTGAAAGAATGGCATGGACATATATATACTACCAAATATAAAATAGATAGCTAGTGGGAAGCAGCCACATAGCACAGGGAGATCAGCTCGGTGCTTTGTGACCACCTAGAGGGGTAGGATAAGGGAGGGTGAGAGGGAGAAGAAAGAGTGAGGAGATATGGGGATATATGTATACGTATAGTTGATTCACATACAGCAGCAATTAACACAACAGTGTAAAGCAATTATACTCCAATAAAGATGTTAAGGAAAAAAAATTGTGTGCCCCAGGCACCCTGATTTCAGCTCTTGTTTGCAGCATTATGCAAACCATAGTACTTACTGATATTTGCTATGACTGTGGCAAGATGCTGTTGGTTGCAACGCGAACAGCCATTTCTTTCCTTTTGGTCATGCTGATACACATTGAGTTCTGTTCAGTTGCCTCCACAGAGCTCTGTGTTCACAAATGGGTCCCTGCCTTCCTTTACAGAGTGAGTCATTATCTTTCTAAGGCAGGGTAAGTCTAAGGCAAACATGCTGCCCATGCCTCTTGCCAATGATTGGTTCCCATGAGCATGTGATCCAATCCTGGGGGGATTATGCTGGGGTACTCCAGGAAAGGTACTCTCCCTAATCAAAAGGAATACACAGGAGGAAAGCCTCTGTTCTTTGCTAAACACAGTCTTGTTGGTAAATGATGCCTAGCCCTGCTACAGCCACTTGCAACCAGGAGGAGTAGGTTGTGGACATGCTAGAGATGGCAGATTAGAGCAGTGTCAAGCACCTGAGTCCTTAATGGCAAGGCTGACCTGTTGAATTATTAACCACAAGTGAGCTATACCTCTGGACTTCGAAAATATGAGATGAAGTTTTAAGCCACTGTTAGTCAAGTTTCTGTTAATTGAAGCTGAAAGTATATTTGATGCAACCAAGTACTGTGAATTTGCAGAAAGAGAGTTTTTCCTGTGGGGGAGACTGCCACTGCTTTAATGCTTTAATTAAACAGCATATAGAATATCTCCTTTCATTTCAATCATGGTTAAAGAGACAGCAAACAACTTACGAGATCTGAGATCTTATGAATCTAAGTAATTTAATTTGTGAGGTGAGCTGCATAGCCACAGGCTTGATATTAATAAATGCAGAAAGGAACCTGCAATCTTTTGTTATAGAGATGGTATCTCAGGACACTGGGGTGAGAAACACAGGTACTAATAAGCAGAGTACCTCTGTTCTATATATGGGCACAAGAGGAGCAACATAGAAAATTGGTGGAGAAACAGGAGCCTCACTTATATTTAATCTACTGAGATACACATCAGCAATGATTTAGAAAAGCTTAATAAGTACTCACTTGATGGCCACTTTGCTATAGAAATAAGTCAAGAAGAGACATGTTCTGCTCATGGAGAGTTTATTTTTAAAAGAAATCAGAGATATAAGAAGACCGGATCTCTGCATTGGGAGTATGAAATCAGGGAGGAGTTACTAAAGGGAGAGCAGGGAAGCTAGAGAACTGGATAAGGTAAATAAAATTCTAGAAACTATGAAAGCAGAACAAAAATAGAATGCATTATGAAGAAGAGATGAGAGAGAATTTAAAAGACAGGGCAGCTGAGTGCCTGGAATGTGATCCAGGGAGAGCTGTGGAGCCCATTGTCAGTGTGGGCACTGTGGCTGCAGGTCGTACTGTGGCAGACATAGCCTGTGCACCAGGTGGAGCTACAGGAACATGCAGCAGCTAGATGCTGAGTCTTGGCGGTTAGGTCCTGGGCAGGAGTGTGCAGTGATTTGTTCCCCTGCAGGAGTGCCCTAGCTCTGCCCACTCCACACTTAAGCTTAGCATCAGATCTGGGGCAGACAGGTCCTGGGAGAAATCTTCCACAGAGGCAGTCCAGGGCCCAGGCGGCAGCACAGCCACCTAGATTCCTGCAGCCACAATGCCCTGAGCTCCAGCGTACTCCACACCACAGCTTTGCACTAGATCTGGGACAAACACAAGAGAAAGGGACATGACCTTGGATTGCTTCTGAGCAGAACCATGAACGCATACACAGGTGGCTCATAGGTTTGCTGTAACTTCACGGGCCTCACTTGCTTCAACAGTCACCACCCTTGGGGCAGGACATGTACTCAAGGGCAGTGGAACCTGATCAACCTGATCCTCAGGGCTTCTACTCCAACAACTGGGGAGAAGACCTCAGCAGGTCATTGATATCCACAGAGCAAAGAGGAGGCCCTGCCTCACATCCAGCATAGGCTCTGGACAGCACAATGCCAATTACACCCCATATCCAGGGTGTAATGGCCAACACACTCTGAAGAAAGATGTAGCTGGCATCCATACTAAAACCAGCCCTTGCACCGAAGATATTGGACACACATAATCTGCACAGGGACACTCCCACATAAAAACACCCCTTTAAGACCACAGTAGATAACTATTTCTCCTAAATTCATAGAGACAGAGAAAGTTAAGTAAAATGAAAAAGCAGAGGAACTACTCCCTATTAAAAGAACAAAAGAAATGCCCTGAAAGAACAAATAATAAAACAGACCTCTGCTAGACCTCGAGTTTAAAAAGGAGGTTATAAAAATGCTAAAGAAATTAGGAAAGATTTTGGATAGAAATGCAGATCACTGTAACAAGAAACTAGAGGGCTTCCCTGGTGGCGCAGTGGTTGAGAATCCGCCTGCAGATGCAGGAGACACGGGTTCGTGCCCTGGTCCGGGAAGATCCCACATGCCGTGGAGCAACTAAGCCCGTGAGCCATGGCCGCTAGGCCTGCGCGTCCGGAGCTTGTGCTCCGCAATGGGAGAGGCCACAACAGTGAGAGGCCCGCATACCGCAAAAAAAAAAAAAAAAAACAAAAAACAACTAGAAACCATAGAGATGAACCAGTCAAAATTAGACAACTCAGTTACTGAGGAAAAAACCAATAAATAGCTGACTAAATGACACAGAAGAACAAATAAGTGATCTGGAAGATAGAATAATGGAAATCACCCAATCAGAATAGCAGACAGAAAGACAAATGAAAAAAAAAAGCAACATAAGAGATCTATGGGATAATATAAAGCATGCCAACCTATATATAATAGGTGTTCCAGAAGCAGAAGAGGGAGAAAAGGGGATCAAAAATGTATTTGAAGAAATTATAGCTGAAAACTTCCCAAACCTAAAAAAGAAAACAGATATTCAGGTACAGGAGGCACAGAGGGTCCCATACAAGATGAACCCAAACACACCCACACCAATACATATCATAATTAAAATGGCAAAAGTTAAAGAGTAGATTCTAAAGGCAGCAAGAGAAAAACAAAGAGTCAGTTACAAGGGAACCCCTATAAGGCTGTCAGCTGATTTCTCTGCAGAAAATTGCAGGCCAGAAGAGAGTGGCATGATATATTCAAAGTCCTGAAAGGGAAAACCCTGCAACTTAGGATACTACCCAGCAAGATTATCATTTTGAATGGAAGGAGAGATAAAGAACTTCTTAGACAAGGAAAAACTAAAAGAATTTAGCAATAATAAACCTACCCCAAAAGGAATATTGAAAGGTCTTTTCTAAATAGAAAAGAAGCAAGAATCTATAGGAAAGAGAAAGTCATAAAAGGAAAGGCAAATATATAAAAGGATTGAACATCACTTAAGTAAGCCAATACATAGATTACAAAACAATGAAAAAATTTTAGAAAAAGGGGTTACAGCTACAATTAACAGCAAAAGAATAAACATGAAGATGTAAAATAGGACATCAAAATCACAAAAATGTGGGGAAGGGGAGTATAAAAATATAGATCTTTTAGAATGTGTTTGAACTTGTATTACTATCAGTTTAAGCAAGTAGATATAATTATGGGTCAACATACTTGAACTCCATGGTAACCACAAATCAAAAACATGCAATAGATTCACAGAAATCAAAAAGAAAGGAACTCCAGTGTACTATGAAAGAAAATCATTAAACTACAAAAGGACAAACAAAATAAGATATGAACAAAGAAGAACTACAAAAACAACTGGAAAACAAGGTTTAAAATGGCAATATACATGCCTATCAACAATTACATTAAATGTCAATGGACTAAATACAATCAAAGGACGTAGAGTGGCAAATTGAATAAAAAAAACAGGAACCTACAATATGCTGCCTACAAGAGACTCATTTCAGGGTGAAAGAAACATACTGACTGAAAGTGAGGGGATGGAAAATGATATGTCATGCAAATGTCAATGACAAAAAAGTGGGAGTAACACTTCTCATATCAGACAAAATAGACTTTAAAACAAAGGCCCTAAAGAAAAAGAAGGACATTATATAATGATAAAGGGATCAGTACAAGAAGAGGATATTACCCTCTTTAACAGAATACAAGAGCATGTAAATATAAAACAAATACTAACAGACATAAAGGGAGAAACTGACAGGAATATAATAGTAAGAGACTTTAACACCACACTGACATCAATGGACAGACCATCCAGACAGAAAATCAATAAGGCAATAGAGATCCTAAATGACACAATAAACCAGTTGGACTTAATTGACACTACATCCAAAAAATGTACAATACACATTCTTTTCAAGTGCAAATGGAATATTCTCTAGGATAGACCACATACTAGGTCACAAAACAAACCTCAACGAATTTAAGAGGATGGAAATTATTTCAAGCCTCTGTTCTGACCACAAACTTGGCAAGAAACTAGAAATAATAGAAAGAAAAACAGGAAAAGGATGAACACATAGATTCTAAACAGCATGTACTAAAAAACCAATGGGTCAACAATGAAATCAAAGCATAAATCAGAAAATATCTCAAGACAAATAAAAATGAAAACACAACCTTACAAAATCTATGGAATGCAGCAAAAGCAGTTATAAGAGGGAAGCTCTTAGTGATAAAGCCCTTCCTCAAGAAAGAAGAAAAATGTCAAACAATCTAGCCTATCACTTAAAAGAATTAGAAAAAGAAGAAGAAAACCCATAGTAAGCAGAGGAAGGAAATAATAAAGATCTGAGAGTAAATAAATAAAATAGAAATCAAAAAAAGAAAAGAAAAGATCAGTAAAACCAAGAGCTGCTTTTTTGAAAAGATGAACAAAATCTTGGTGAGCCAAGCTCACCAAGAAGAGAGAGGACCCGAAGTAAGAAGTTAAAGAGTAGTAATGACCAATACCACAGAAATACACAAAAGCATAACAAGACTGTTAACAGTTATATGCCAACAAATTGGACAACCTAGAAGAAATGGTGAAGTTTCTAGAGACATACAGGCTGCCAAAACTGAGTCAAGAGGAAACAGATAATTTGAACAGACTGATCACTAGAAGTGAAATAGAATCTGTAATAATAATAATTAAAACTCTGCAAACAAAAGTCCCTTCAGACGGCTTCACTGGGGAATTCTACCAAATATGCAAAGAACTTATACCTATCTTTATCAACTATTCCAAAACATTGAAGAGGAGAGAACACTCCCAAAGTCATTCTGTGAATCCAGTATCATCCTGATAACAAAACCAGACAATGACACTACAAAAAAAGAAAATTACAGGCTAATATCTTTGATGAATATAGATGCAAAAATCCTCAACAAAGTATTAGCAAAATGAATCCAACAATACATAAAAATGATCATACACCATGATCATGTTCAATTCATTCCAGGGTGGCAAGGATGGTTCAACATACATACATCAACTGATGTGATACACCACATGATCATCTCAGTAGTGGCAGAAAAAAAGCATTTGACAAAATTCAACATCCATTCATAATAAAAACTCTCACCAAAGTGGGTATAGAGGGAACATATCTCAACATAATAAAAGCCATTTACAAGAAACCCACTGCCAACATAATACTCAACAGTAAAAAGCTGAAAGCCTTCCTGCTAAATTCAGGAAAAAGACAAGGATGCCCACTCTCACCACTTAACTTCAGCAGAGTATTGAGAGTCCTAGCCACAACAGTCAGACAATAAAAAGAAATAAAATGTATCCCAATTTGAAGGGAAGAGGTAAAAGTGTCACTATCTGCAGATGACATGATACAATATAGAGAACCCTAAAGTTACCACACAAATACTATTAGAACTAATAAATGAAGGTAGCAGGATACAAGATCAACATACAGAAACCTGTTTCATTTCTTTATACTAACAATGAACTGTCAGAAATAGAAAGTAAAAATCCTATTTAAAATCACATCAAAAAAACCCCCAAAACAAAAACTAGGAATAAACTTAACCAAGGAAGTGAAAGACCTATAATCTAGAAACGATAAAACATTGATAGAGGAAATTGAAGCTGATTCAAAGAAATAGAAAGAAATCCTATGCTCTTGGATTGGAAGAATTAATATCATTAAAATGACCATACTACCCAAAGCAATCTATAGATTTAAAGCAATCCCTATCAAAATACCCATGACATTTTTTCACAGAACTAAAACAAATAATCCTAAAATTTATATGGATGAACAAAAGACACAGGATTGCCAAAGCAATCCCGAGGGGGGAAAAAAAAGCTGGAGGCATAACCCATCTGGACTTCAGACTGTACTACAAAGCTACAGTAATCAAAACAGCATGGTATTGGGGAGGGGAACAGACATAGAAAGCCCAGTAATAAACCTACACACTTATGGTCAATTAATCCACCACAAAGGAGGCAAGAAAATACAATGGAGAAAAGACATTCTCTTCAATGAGTGGTGTTGGGAAAGGTGGACCATTACATGTAAATCAATGAAATTAAAGCATTCTCTAACACCATATACAAAAATAAACTCAAAATGGATTAAAGACCTAAATGGAAGACTGGATACTATAAAACTCCTTGAGGAAAACATAGAGGAACACTCTTTGACATAAATCGCAGCAATATTTTTTTGGATCTGTCTCCTAGAGTAATGGAAATAAAAACAAAAATGAACAAATGGAACCAAATTAAACTTAAAAGCTTTTGCACAACAAAGGAAACCATAAACAAAACAAAAAGGCAACCTACCAACTGGAAGACAATATTTGCCAACAATGCTACTGACAAGGGATTAATTTTCAAAATATACAAACAGCTCATACAGCTTAATATTTTTTTAAAAAAGTGAAAAAATTGGCACAAGACCTAAGTAGACATTTCTCCAAAGAAGACATACAGATGGCCAACAGGTATGTGAAAATACGCTCAATATTGCTAATTATTAGAGAAATGCAAATCACAGAATGGCTATCATCAAAAAGCATAAATAATGAATGCTGGAGAGGGTATGGAGAAAAGAGAACCCTCCTACACTGTTGATGGGAATATAAATTGGTGCAGTCACTATGGAGAACAGCATGAAGTTTCCTTAACAAAAAATAGAGCAACCATATAATCTAGCAATCCCACTCCTGGGTATGTAACCAGAAAACACAAAAAGTCTAATCTGAAAAGATACATGCATCCCAATATCTGTAGCAGCACTGTTTACAATAGGAAAGATGTGGAAACAGTCCAAGTGCCTGTTAACAGACAATTGGCTTTAGAAGAAGTGGTATATATATGCAATAGAATATTGCTCAGCCATAAAAGAATGAAATATTGCTGTTTGTAGCAACATGGATCGACCTAGAGATTATCATACTAAGTGAAGTAAAATCAGAGAAAAAGACAACATATGATCTCACGTGTGGAATGTAAAAAATGATACAAAGAAACTTATTTACAAAACAGATAAAGACTCACAGACATAGAAAACAAACTTATGGTTACCAAATGGGAAAGGGAGGGGGAGGGATAAATTAGGAGTATGGGATTAACAGATACAAACTACTACACATAAAATAGGTAAGCAGCAAAGATTTACTGTATAACACAGGCAGCTGCATTCAGTATCTTGTAGTAACCTAGAATGGAAAATAATCTGAAAAAATACATATAACTGAATCACTTTGCCGTACATCTATACTTCAATTTTTAAAAAATAGAGCAGGAAGGGAAAGAATGTTTATTGTCTACCTACCACATGCCAGTCCCTTTAACATGCTTCCTCATTTAATTTTCACAGCAATCTTGAAGGTATTTTAACCTCCATTTTACAGATAAAGAAACTAAGATTCAGTAAGCTTATGTGACTTCCCCATCTGGGTGATAGTATTGACAGTCAAATCCAGGTCCACTGTGTCACTTTGCCACAAATAAAAAGTCTTTGAGTTTATAAAGTGGGCTGCAAAGTCTGGGAGATAGGAGGAGAAAAATTAAATATGCTACTAAATAAAACCTATATCTAGAATCCTTCATGTTGTGAGTGAAATGCAAGACCAAACAAACTGACTGATCTGGGGCAGTGGGACAGGCAGAGTTGGGAGAGGGAAGTTTGTGGCATGAAGTGAGGGGAGAAAGAAAGGTGAGTTTCTCAGAGATGCAGATTTGACATGAATGTGGTCTTGAGTCTTCAAGAATGTGGTCTTTCAATTCCATTTGAAGGGATTCTGCTATGAGGTAGGAAGACAGGAAAACAGGAGAGACCATAAGATGTGCTGAGATTAAGAGTATGGTTGGCCACCACATTGACTCAATACTTGAAGCTGTCCCTCATGCAGTAGAAACAGGGAGACAGAAGTCATTGGGTGTGGTTCTGGGAGGCACCACATTTTATCTGCAACACAATCCTATTGTCCTCTCTTGGTCCCCCATCTAGAGCCCAGCTTTCTATCAAAGGTGGCAGAGGCTTCCTAGGAGGAAACCCATCAACTGCAAAGGGGATATGTTTCTTCTTGGATTCTCTGGGTTAGTGCTTCCAGGGGCAGGTAACCAGGAAGAGTTGCCACAGCTATCAAAACAGAAGGAAGATGGTCATCAAGAGAAACCCCAGAACATCAGTCTCATATAACCTCCATCTGCCAAACCATTTATCTTGGATGTTTCATAGGCACCTTACTTTCAACATGTCCCCAGCTGACCTCATTTTCTTCCCCTTTGCCCTGCTCTTTCTTGTCTTCATAATCATAGGCAATCATATCAAGGCATGCAATGCCCCAAACCATGGCATCATCCTGAACTCCTCCGTCTCCTTGTCTGATATGTCACAGGTCCCTCCAAGCTTATCTCTTCAATCATTGGCTCATCTATTAACTCCTTTCATGCACACTGCCATTGCCCTGCATCATATCCTCACCATATTTCATCTGGACCCTTCTAGCTGGTCCCATTCTTCTCATCCGGTTCCTTTTCAGTTCATCCCCCACATTACCCAGAGTGAACTTTCTACCACACATTCCTGTTTTGATTAGCTCCTTGTGACCTACAGAATCAAACCCAAGCTCTTTAGCTACTCAGCATAGTACATAAGTCTCTCCAATATCTGGCCTTAGGTACTTCTTAATCCTTATTTTTTCCTACTCTCTGCTTTGAACTTTACTATTTAGCTATATATAGCAGCTTGTGGTTCTTAGAACACACCATACTGGCTAATGCCTTAGGCCTGTGTTCATACCTGGATGCTTTTTCATGATTTACTGCCTTGCTAATTTAGTCATCCTCTCCAGTACATTAGTCATCTTCTGCAGGCATCTTGAACCAAAGATGAAGCTAAGTGCTTGCCAACTCCTCCTTCACGTCTGTGCTCCAAATACAGACCTCATTATATCTCTAATTTAACACATTGAAATTATCTTTTTATGTGTCTGCTTTCCTCAGAAGATTATAGATTAGATGGCAGGGCCTGGGACTTGCTTAGTTTGTATCCTCAGGTGCCTAAAATAACCGGCACATGGTAGGCAGGTGATAAGTGTTTATTAAACCAAATGAAAATTCTCTTATACTTGTCAAAGTTCACTCTTTGCATTCACCATACACACAATACACACACGCCATAAACATACTTTGAGCTGGAAGGATATTCCTAGGCTAGAGGCCTGGGCAATACTTGTTACACCATCTAGTTAGTAATCCTCAACTTCTTATTGTTTAAAAAGAAGCAGATGGAAGTGTTCTTTTTAGAAATACCTTTTTAAAATTGTGCAAACAAAATTTGGGGGACTAATGTCTAAATCACTATAAGAGAATATGCTACAGTTGTTTCTTTGTTAAATTATCATCTGCAAATTAACTCAACAATGGACCCCCAGGGAACATCATTTTGAGGTCAGTCCATATTTCCTTGTTTCTTTTTCCTTGTTCACCTCAAAAAGCTAATTTGAGCCATACCACATTGCAGGCTAGATGTCAGGTCTGTGGGCTAGGCTTGAGGTCTTTAACAATCTGGGAAAATATTTTTTTGAACTTTCAGTGGAGTAATTTACATCTTTTAGGCCTGTTGATAAGGCCCAAGAGCCTTGGGACTGAGTTTTAAGAGCTTACAAAGTGGATGACTTACAGCCATCATGCTTTCCTTGATATCAAGTGTAGTTGAAAAATGGATGTTTTCTCTTGCAAAAATAGACTGCACACTATGATACTGGAGAAAATGAATTTTGTACAGTTTATGCTGCAGGCACAGGTATAAGGTGTTTTTTTTCCATTTTATTTAGAAAGATTGTCTTTTTGCTGATCTACATGTAGGCTTTCAATTGGTTTCTTAATAGGTGTGAAATTATAACAAATAATGATTATACACCCAGAGCAGTGAGTGCCCTGAGTATATGTGGACCCAATAAATGTTGGTTGTTTACAGTGCAATGTTTTTAACCCTCTCATTACAGTGAGTGGAAAGTCAGTGGAGTTGGAAGACCTCATTTCTAGCCTTGGCTCTATAGCTAATAAGCTTTGTACCCTTAGAAAAGCCAGCTCCATTCTCTGGGCCTCAGTTTTTTCATCTGTAAAATGCAAGGATTGAACTTTATGGCCTAAAACTGTCTCTTGGTTATAAAATTTTATATTTGATAATAAAATATTAAAAGTTTTAATGCTTGGATGATGGGTTTTTTAAAAATCATTTTTTACTTTTCTACTTTTCTGTGTTTTCTATTTTTTCTCAGTATTTTTTACTGGCTTGTTCTAGAAAGCAAAAATAATTATGGAATTACATTGCTTCTATGAAAAAATTTAAATAACATTTAAAAATCATTGTATATGCCATGGTACCAATACACAAATTATCCCATTTAATTATCACATCTACACTGAGAGTTAGAGATTATTATCCCCACTTATGATAAGGAACTTCAGGCACAGAGAGATGAAATAACTTTCCCATTGCAGCTAGTTAAGTTACAGAATCAGGATGCTAAGCTCTACATAAAAATTCCTAGTAGACTATGCTGCTTCTGTTTAAAACATTTTAAGAAAATGACAATTCCTTATACATATTGTAAAATAAAATATACACGGAACTGGAGAATAAGGACTGGTCTAAGGAAGTTAACTGGACTATTTTTTTTTTTTTTTTTTTTGCGGTACGTGGGCTTCTCACTGTTGTGGCCTCTCACATCGCGGAGCACAGGTTCCGGACACGCAGGCTCAGCGGCCATGGCTCACGGGCCCAGCCGCTCCGCGGCATGTGGGATCTTCCTGGATCGGGGCACGAACCCGTGTCCCCTGCATTGGCAGGCGGACTCTCAACCACTGCGCCACCAGGGAAGCCCTAACTGGACTATTAAGGACAGTGCTAAAATAGGCTTTGATTAAAACACTCTAGGGTATTTTCTGTTTTCTAGTGGTCGAATTTTAAAAAATTGCCAATATCATAGCTGGCTGAAAGTACATTTGCCATCTGTTGTTAAAATCTCCATCTTCTGGCTGTCCTTTTCGAATCAAGTAGTGTATGCAGGTCTCATCCTTAGTGATGTATGCTGTGCTTTCTATGAGCCACTGATCTGCCATCAGTCCAGCTTCTCTACTAGCTGTTACCCAGCATCAGTGACAGATTTCAAGTAAAACTCTACAGACTTGGCCTACTACCAGTTCACACTAACTTTAATTGCTTCTTAATCCTTTCATTAATCTCTTGTTGATCCTATAACACAGTCTGCAAAAGAGCTATTCCAAACCTTCACTCACTTCCAATGCAGGGTCCAATCCTTCCCTCTCATTCTGAAGTGGACAGCTTCCCTTCTTTAATCAGGAAGTTAAGAGACAATCCTATGTGAGCTTCTTAAAATCTCCTCTCCACATTACATGTCCTTTTATCCTTTTTTTTTTTTTTTTTAACAGTCTGAGAATAAAAAGTGCCTTTCTTTAGGACTGACGCTTCCACTTGAGCCCCAGGTGTCATGCCTTAAGCACCTATCCCTAGAGCATCATTAGTCTTTTTCTCTCTACTTCATCCTTACTTCCACCATGTTGAAATATACATTCCTTAACCCTGCACTCTGCATCACCCAATTTCCGTTAAATATCTCTTCTGTCTTTAACTTACAAAAATTGTTCTATTTATCTGTATTTGTTATCTCCAAATTTGCACTATTCATCCCCTCTCCAATTGCTAACAATATTGATTTTGAAGTTCCATATTGTAGTGAAGCTACTCTCTCAAAAGGTGCCAGTGACTATTTTCCATTTTCTTATGAAATATAATGACCTTTCATAGTTCTTCTTTTTGACATTTCTTAAGCATTTGACTTGGTTTTTAATTCTTTTTTAATGAATTTTTCCTCATTTCTAAGACTTTTTCATTCCATCCAAAAATAATTTTTATTCCTTCACTATTTTTCATTTTCCTCTATCTTGAGTGATAGAAATAGCACTACCAGTGCCCCATTTAGCCAAGTTTCTCTTCATTTGAATGCAAGCAACTATCAAACACCTATCTAATTGTGCTGGTTTTCTATGCCTCATAACAGATTACCACACATTTAGCAGCTTAAAACAACATACATTTATTATTTCACACCTTTTCTTGGTTAGGACTCCAGGCCTGACTTAACTGGGTCCTCTGCTTGGAGGTCTCGTAAGTCTACAGTAAAGATACTGGCTGAGAGTGAGGTCTCATCTGAAGACGCAACTGGGAAATGATCCACGTCTGTGGTCCCACAGGTTGTTTTTATAATTCAGTTTTTTTTGGTAGTTTTAGAATTTATGGTGGCTTAGTTCTTCAGTGTCAGTGTGAAAGTGAATTTGCTAGGAGATCTGTTATCTATCTATCTATCTATCTTAATCAAGAAAGTAGCATCCAATCACTCTTAGCACATTCTTTTGGCTAGAGGCAAGTCATAGGTCCTGCCCACATGCAAAGAATAGGGATTATACAGGGCGTAACACCAGAGGACTACTTAGAATTTTGTCTACCATATTGTTCTTTCTACAGCACTCAGGGGAGGGAAAGAAATATCTTTTATCCATGCTATAGGAACAATTTTGGAGCCAAACTGGATAAACATACGAAATACACAAAAGAGGCTTTAGTTTACTGTTGCGATTCTAGGAAGGGAATAAAACTGGGTTTAGAAAAACAGGTAAGAAGGAATAGTAGGAGGTGAGAATGAGCCAAAGAGGAACTGCCATAAACACTGTCTCCATATGGTCTAATTCTGTGCTTAAGCTACCCATAGGATTTTTGTTTTTTTGTTTGGTTTTAACACATCCAATCTATTACAGACCAAAACTTTTGTAAAAGTAAAAAACCAAAACAAAACCCAAAAAACTAAAAAAAAAAGAAATAAAAAATAAAACAAAGGCATGTAAAATGAGTCCAATTTCTTTATATTTGATAAAAACAGTTGTAAAATTACTGTTGCATTGCTATAAAACTTTCCAAATGCTTACTTTTAATATCTGTACTTATTCCATTGAGGACAGGTGACAGTTTGAGGACCAGCTGTGTGTGCAGTACACACTCTGAGCAGAACTGATCTAGTGTATTCCCACAGCATATATTCTCCTGGGTATATAGTATTAATTTCCTTTTCTAGATCTAAGTCCTTATCTCTTTTCTTTCTTTTCTTTCTTTTTTTTTTTTTTTTTTTTTTTTGCTGATTATGGAATTCTGGGTAGACAGTGTTTTTTTGTTTTTTTTTTAATTTTTAAAATTTATTTGGCTGCACTGGGTCTTTGTTGCTGCGCACCGGCTTTCTCTAGTTGAGGTGAGCAGGGGCTATTCTTCGTTGTGGTGTGTGAGCTTCTCATTGTGGGGTCTTCTCTTGTGGAGCACAGGCTCTAGGCACGTGGGCTTCAGTAGTTGTAACATGCAGGCTCAGTCGTTGTGGCTTGCAGGCTCTAGAGTGCAGGCTCAGTATTTGGGACACACAGACTTAGTTGCTCCGTGGCATGTGGGATCTTCCTGGACCAGGCCTCGAACCTGTGGCCCTGCATTGGCAGGTGGATTCTTAACCACTGCACCACCAGGGAAGCCCCCAGATCTCTTTTCTGAGCTGCTTTTGTTCATTCATTCATGAATGAATTATTGAGCACTTATTGTGGGTCGGGCACCACACGGGACTAGACAAAATGCTAAATAAATGGATGGCTTCTCTTTGCACATCTTCATCTCAGGATTCAAATGATCTCACACACAGCATGTCAAAGAATGAACTTACTATCCTACCTCTAGCCTACTACCCCTCCTGTATCTTTTAGTTTTATATTTGTCACTTCCACCCACAAGTTGCCAAAGTCAGAATGTTACTTATCTACTCATTACTCCCTCATATTTTCTTTCCAAAATATCAAATTCATTTACATACATCTCCAGTACTCCCACAGTTGTTCACCCACCATTTCTCATTGGGACCTCTATAGCAGTCTCCTGAGTGTTCTCCTTGACATCATTCTTGTTCCTCTCCATTTAATCACCACAGTACATTTAGGAGGATCTTTCTAAACTCTAAACCTCACTGTGTCACTGCTTTGCTTAAAACTCTCAGAGGTTCCTCATAGCTTAACAATGAACCTAAAAATTTATCAAGGTCTGCATGTCCTTTATGGACTGATTATGTCTTCTTCTTTTGTCTCACTTCCTCTTTGAAGCTTTACTCAAGCCCGAGTGAATTATTTACAATTCTTAGGACTTGCCATACTGTCTCTTGCCTCAGGTCTTGGTGTTTGCTGCTTCTCCTCCCTTGACACGTCTTTCACCTGTTCTTTTATCTGGGTATTTCTTTCGGCTTCAGCAATGAATCAGCTTTTCCAGAAAAACTTCCCTGCTGCATCCCCATTCCCTGTCTGTATTTACCCTTATCAGAGTGCTGTCAGATAGGGTTGTAATACAGAGAGGAGATGGCTGAAATATTTTCTCATTAGACTGAATACTTGAAGTTAGAAACTCTATCACATTTTCATTGATATTTTGAAATGGATAAATGGAAAGAATTCTAGAGAATGAGTAATTACACATATTTGGGGGACAAGCCCAACCCATTTAATGGGGCCAAATTGTCCTGTCCTTCCTCTTTCTGTCACCACCCCAGTTTAAGATCTTGTCATAGCATTTCTGGAGTAATACTACAGTGGTCTAATTTCCTCCTGGACTCTACTCACTTCCTTGGAATCCATTTAAATGCCTTTTCTGAGCCTTTAACTCTGGATTCAGAGATAATCAAATAAATGTTTGGTTAAATACATTAATTTTTTCAACAACAACAAAAAAATTGAGCATCTCCTCTGTGCCAGTCACTCTTCTTGATGCTCGGGCCACATCAGTGAACAAAATAGAAAAAAACCCCAATAACTCATACTCTTGTGGAACTTACATTTATTACACTTCTTTTCATGAAATTTCATTTATTCTATACAGCTCAAGTTATATATACTAGTAGAGAAAACCATAGTTACCCATGCATTTGCAAATGTTATGTCCACTCTCCTATATCAGTTATGTATCACCACAGCAATACACTGTAACTGTGAATAAACCATCTCAAGCTTAGTGGCACAAAAGAATAAACTAGTATTATTGCTCATGAGGCTGAGTCTGAGTCACCTGGACAATTCGATCTGACACATGGACTCTTTTGGCACTTCTTATTGACCAAAGCAAATTATAAGGCTAGTCCATATTCAAGGGGTAGAGAAATTGGTTCTGCCATTGGAAGGGAGGAGCTGGTCACATTGCAAAAGGCATGTATAGGTGGTGAGGAATTGGGAACATTTTGGCAATCAATATACCACTGTTTCTTTCTCTGCAGATTCAGCATCTGATAGAATGAATGCTTATACAGAGGTTTTTGCTTGCCAATTATTTTACACAATTATCTCATTTCTGTATATATTTCCTAACTTTCTGTGATGCATAAAACTAAAAGATAAAACTTTAGGGCTTCCCTGGTGGCGCAGTGGTTGAGAATCCGCCTGCCGATGCAGGGGATACGGGTTCGTGCCCCGGTCCGGGAAGATCCCACATGCCGCGGAGCGGCTGGGCCCGTGAGCCATGGCCGCTGAGCCTGCGCGTCCGGAGCCTGTGCTCCGCAATGGGAGAGGCCACAACAGTGAGAGGCCCGCGTACCACAAAAAAAAAAAAAAAAAAAAAACTTTAGGTTTCTGTGAGCTCCTTGAGGACAAGGAACATACCTAATCTGCCTCCTCATCTCCATGGCACATAGCACAGCACATTGTACAGAACAGACTATCAAAAACATTTGCTGAATCAGTTATTCACTGAATCACTTATACGAATCTGCAATGAAGAGCAGAGGAGTGTCATGTTGAGATATCCTTCACATCTACTTGGCTTAAAAGGAACATGAAAACATTGTAACTTAAAGTGCTTTCCCCATATTATTTGGATAGCTGATATACTTCCCTATTTGATGGGGAAAAGAGCTGAAATACATTAAACTTGACTCACTAACAGTAATCTGGTGATTCTGAGAAGAAATAAGGATTGATTTCTTCAGATAGTTAAAATGCTGGCTAAAGAATAGCAACAAACAAAACCAAAACTACCAGGAAGGGAAGCAGAGAGGCCAGAGGTCTTGTCCTATGCCACAGTCAAGTTAAACTAGGTAGAACTAACCCATATAACCTTGTGCTTGAGGGAAGAATGAAGGGGTGGTAAAAAAAAAATTTATCAAACACTTGCCTTAGGTGAACCAAGCTAAGGACATTAATAAAGGTGAAACAAACCTTTCAGGAAAAGCATCTAAAATACTCTCAGGAGACCCTAACTATCTGGAGATAAGGTCCAGATTAAAAGATAAAATACAGGTAAATTAGAATTTGAGGGAATGTTACTGCTAGAAAACTCTGATATTAATAAAGGAGTTTTTTTTCTCATTTTTTCCAAGGATATTTTATTTAAATATATTCACTGAGAGAAAATGAAAAAAAAAAAGAGGAAAGCTTTTTAGCTGTATTTGCTTTTTGCATTTGTAAATGTAACTGTCAACTTTGAAGAGTTGGAAGGAAACGAGATAGATATGTATGTTTTAAAAAAAGTAACTTTAGAAGAATTGGAGAGATGAATAATTTTTAGATTTTAGTTTATTAAAGAATATTCTGTTTTTAAAGGATAAGCTATATTTTCTCATATTACTGTAAAAGGGAAGATTGGGATTGTTTAAATTAAATTTGAATTTTAAGACTTTTTTTTAAAGCAATTCTTATCTGTTTACTTATTTTTGGCTGCATTGGGTCTTCATTGCTTCATGTGGGCTTTCTCTAGCTGTGGCGAGTGAGGGCTGCTTTTCGTTCTGGTACACGGGCTCCTCACTGAGGTAGCTCTCTTGTTGTGGAGCATGGGCTGTAGGTGTGCAGGCTTCAATACTTGTGGCACGTGGGCTCAGTAGTTGTGGCTCATGGGCTTAGTTGCTCTGCAGCATGTGGGATCTTCCCGGACCAGGGCTCGAACCCATGTGTCCTGCATTGGCAGGCGGATTCTTAACCACTGCACCACCAGGGAAGTCCCTAAGACTTTGTTTTAAATGAAACCAACACCTAGGTATATAAAAAAAAAGGAGATTAGAATCTCTTTCGTGGGTAGTATAGTATAATTATTACAGAGTATTAATATATATATATATTTTTTTTGCGGTACGTGGGCCTCTCACTGTTGCGGCCTCTCCCGTTGTGGAGCACAGGCTCCGGACACGCAGGCTCATCGGCCATGGCTCACAGGCCTAGCTGTTCCGCGGCATGTGGGATCTTCCTGGACCAGGGCACGAACCCATGTCCCCTGCATCTGTAGGCAGACAACCACTGCGCCACTAGGGAAGCCCCAGAGTATTAATTTAATCACAATAATCTGTAACATAAATGGAGTAAAGTGATAATATTGATGTAAACTATTGTATTCAAAAAAGTTCATCTTCCTTTTTTAATAGCATGGGCAGTCAGGTTTAGGTCTTACAATTCCAAATTTGTATTTTGCTCAAGCAATCCAGATCTTATTACATTAGGCAAAAGCTATTCAGGAGAACAGTGGATCATGTAAATACCTTTAATATTATTCATGAATTTTTACTCCCACAGTTGGTTGGAAATATGTTATGATATTCTCTTATGAATGACCTTATTTAACTTCTGATATTGCATTTCTGCATTTTTTCATTACAATTTAAAGAGACTCTGATATACTTCCCTGCTACAGATTTAGTGTTTTTATATTACCACTTTTTGCTCCAGTTTTCTTAACTATGTTTCTCCTCTGTATTTACCTTCCTGCTCTTCTTTCTCCATCCTTACAGGCCTCTTGGCACCAATTCATATCAGCATTCAGGGATGCAGGCTAAAGTAATAAGTTTAGTGTTAGACAACACACAGACTTTAGTGTGTGTGTGTGTGTGTGTGTGTGTGTGTGTGTGTGTGAGTATTTTTTAATCAGCCTATAATTTATGACTACTTCACAGTGTGTCATCCCCTGGCAGAAATGAGACCATTAATGAGGCCACACAGCTTTGCTAAGCACTACTGCTCATATGATATCTGTGGGTGTATTATTATATCAAAAGAATGAAAAAAGAATATACAACATCGAAAACTAGACAAAACTACTTTTGTACTTCACATATTAACTTATTTCCTAATCCCTATAAATAATTTTTCCACCTTAGTAAAATAATATTCAGTTAAGCTGAGCATACTTAGGCAATAGGGTCAGGAATTTGAGTAAAGATCTAAAAAACATGTAATGAAATGGATTTCCCTTTATAGTTCAGTTATCCACAATCACATTCACTCATGCCATTCATTCATCCATTTATTCAATAAATATTTATTGAGTAGCCACAATGTTCCAAGTACTGTTCTAAGCACTGGGGAAGAACAGTGAACATAAAACCTTTTTTTTTTTTTTAATCTCTTGCAATTTATAATTTTAGTTGGGAGAAAAGAAATAGCAAATTGATCAGATGCTGATAAATGCTAAATGAAAGTAAATCAGGAGAGAGGCACACAATGACAGGTATGATTTTAGATAGTTTGGTCCTATCATTCCTGACAGGTGATATTTGATCAGAGACCTGCATGAACAGAGTGATTAAATATAATTATATATAATTATAGTATAATTATTACAGAGTATTATTTTATATATAGTATTGTGTATCTCTTAATTCCAAACTCCTAATTTATCTATTCCCCCCCCCATCCCCTTTGGTAACCATAAGTTTGGTTTTTGTGTCTGTGAGTCTCTTTCTGTTTTATAAATAACTTCATTTTGTATCATTTTTTAAGATTCCACATATAAGCGATATCATATGGTATTTGTCTTTTACTTCACTTAATGTGGTAATCTCTAGGTCCATATGTGTTGCTGCAATTATAAATAACTTCATTTTGTATCATTTTTTAAGATTCCACATATAAGCGATATCATATGGTATTTGTCTTTTACTTCACTTAATGTGGTAATCTCTAGGTCCATATGTGTTGCTGCAAATGGCATTATTTTATTCTTTTTTATAGCTGAGGAATATTCCATTGTATATATCTTCTTTATCCATTCGTCAATGGACATTTAGGTGGCTTCCATGTCTTGACTATTGTAAATAGTGCCACTGTGAACATTGGGGTGCATGTATTTTTCAAATTAGAATTTTCTCTGGATATTGGCCCAGGAGTGGGAATGCTAGATCCTACGGCAGTGCTATTTTTAGTTTTTTAAGGAATCTCCATACTGTTCCCCATAGTGACTCTACCAGTATACATTACCACCAACAGTGTAGGAGAGTTCCTTTCCCTTCACACCCTCTCCAGCATTTATTATTTGTAGACTTTTTAATGATGGCCATTCTGACTGGTGTGAATTGATACCTCATTGTAATTTTGATTTGCATTTCACTAATAATTAGTGATTTTGAGCATCTTTTCATGTGCCTGCTGGCCATCTGTATGTCTTCTTTAGAGAGGTGTTTATTTAGGTCTTCTGCCCATTTTTTGATTGGGTTGTATGTTTTTTTGATGTTAAGCTGTATGAGCTGTTTGTATATTTTGTAAATTAACCCCTTGTTGGTCACATCATTTGCAAATATTTTCTCCCGTTCTGAAGGTTGTCTTTTTGTTTTGTTTATGGTTTCCTTTGCTGTGCAAAAACTTTTAAAGTTAATTAGGTTCCATTTGTTTATTTTTGTTTTTATTTCCATTACTCTAGGAGATGGATCCAAAACAGTATTCTGCCTATGTTTTCCTCTAGGAGTTTTATAGTATCTGGTATCCCATTTAGGTCTTAAATTTATTTTGAATTTATTTTTGTATATGGTGTTAGAGGATGTTCTAATTTCATTCTTTTACATGTAGCTGTCCAGTGTTCCCAGCACCTTTTATTGAAGAGACTGTCTTTTCTCCATTGTGTATTCTTGCTTCCTTTGTTGTAGATTAACTGACCATAAATGAATGGGTTTATTTCTAGGCTTTCTATCCTGTTCCGTTGATCTATATGTCTGTTTTGTGACAGTACCATACTGTTTTCATTACTGTAGTTTTGTAGTATAGTGTGAAGTCAGGGAGCATGATTCCTCCAGCTCTGTGCTTCTTTCTCAAGATTATTTAGGGTATTCAGGGTCTTTTGTGTTTCCATAGAAATTTAAAATGTTTTTGTTATAGTTCTGTGACAAATGCCATTGATAATTTGATAGGGATTGCATTGAACCTGTAGATTGCCTTGGGTAGTATAGTCATTTTAACAATATTGATTCTTCCAATCCAAGAACACAGTATATCTTTCAATTTGTGTTGTCTTCAATTTCTTTGAGATGATTTTTATATTTTTACTTAATTATTATTTTTATGTTACGGCTTCTGTGTGAAAGGGACATAGACTCAAAGAGGGGCAGAGGTGGGAGCAGAGGTACAAATTTTGAGGCTATTGCAGTTCTATAGGCTTGAGATGACTGTACCTTGAACATGGCTGTAGCAGTAGTGATGGCAACAAGTAGATAGACTCTGAATAGATTTTTAAGGTAAAGCCAATGGGATTTGCTGATATTTACAGACATGTGACACGAGAGAAAGAAGAATAGGATATGAATCATTATATAGTGAATTTTTGAATAACGTAATCATCAATCTTTTATCTATTATTGAGAGTAATAGTTGTAAAATCCCCTTAAATGCTACATGCCTTCTATAATATTGTGCTGGTGCTAAATCAGCCTATTTGATGGCTCAGGATTATTGTTTTGAGCTTGAGTTTTTATATAGGTGTGGATAGTATGAAACTTAAGGTGTGGGTATGTCAGAAAGATATGGAAATCTGCCAGTAGTGAACATTTCCATGTAGAAGAAAAGAATGTCTGATTTTGACAGCTAGTTGGCTCTATCCCACAAAATATTTTGGAATTTGTCTAGGTGCTATATTGCAAACTGCTTCCTCTGTCCTCCTTATAAGGTCTGTGCATCATTATCTGAGTGTGTGATGAGTTTGTAGAAACTTGAGACCCAGTGAAGCTAGAGAAAGTGGAGAAAACAGAGGGAAGAATTCTACTTTCCTCTTGACTTCTAGCTTAATAGAAGAGGCAAAAGGAAAAAAAGAATTCTATAGCCAGATTTTTTTTTGTTTAAATGTGTAAGAATATTAAACATAACCACTGAGGAATATCTCTAAGTGCTTAAAAGTTATTGTTTATTATTTGAAACTATGCAGTGAAAAACCAATTATATGAGGTTTGAGATTTTTAAAAAATCTGGTTATTTGTGGCATGCCACATTCTTTATGGGACTACAAGAGATGTAATGAAAGTGCACGTGGCCTCAGACTGTGCTTCTCTTCCTATATCATCATGTCCTGTATTTTCTTGATTGACAAGAAGAGACTCAGTGTGTGTTGGGGAGCTGTATGCTGGTCATGTGTACTTTTTTTTTTTTTGTAATTTAAATAAATTTTTTTGCCGGAGAAAAACATCTGAACCTCAGGTACAGTCCACAATGATCCAACAATAGTCATAACTCATTCTGGGAGTACTCTTACACAGTTTTCAGGAGAAAGTCCACATGGAGAATCAGCTGAACATTTATCAGAATTCACAAAGCCAATCTAACCTGAGTATTACACAATACATAATGACCATGATATAATAATAAAAATACAATATCAAATACTACTTTGTGAGCTACAGCTAAAATATAAAGAATTTAGGCTCTTTTTTAAAAAAGGAAAAAAATATTTCTATTATAGCTTTATTTCAAGCATTTTCAGCTAGATACAGCTTTATATATTTTCACTCACAATAGACAGCAAAAGAATGCCTTCTTAAGTATCTGTAGATAAAGTATATAACTCATTTAAATGTTTGCACTCTGAAGCATACTTTGCCAGGTATGAGTTCAGATACGAATATGAAACTGTGCTGTGGCAAAATTCTGGCTGATGATCAAAACTTGGATAGTTTTCATATTTGTTTAAAAAAACTTACATCAGGGAAAAAAGAAGTGAGGACATAAAGAGAACCAACATTATTCATTTTCAGTGAAGCAGTCTAATTCCAGAGAATGGGCTTTCCATTTTGAATTCAAAGTGTGTTGTCCCAAAGTTGAGTTCTTTTCAGCTCAAGGAGCTGCCTGCCTATGGCTGAGGCAGCACGCAATGATGAAACGAGTTGAGAGGAAAGCGTTAACTGAACTACAGAGATGGTCACTGATAAAACAAATTCCTAGAGGTCCTCCGGCCCACACGGAGGCCAAAGGCAGCCGGAACTATCAATACAGAAGAAAAACACGCTCACTGAACTGCATACATGGAGCTTCTAGGAGGGTTCACAGTTCTTGACATAGGTTCCTGGTTGTAGTTTACAATATCTTCCTTCACCACCCTCTGTGACTGTTCTTTTTCTGCTTTGTTTAACTTGATTCCAAGGATTTCAGCAGCAACTTGCTGAAAACACAGGAAGACAGAGTCTCTTGTCTTTGCTGAGACAAAGTGGCTACTAAAACCATTTTCCTGGCAAAACCTTAAGTGTTTTTCAGGTTTTACCGTTTGCATATGCTCCAAATCAATTTTATTGCCCACCAAGGCAGCCAGTGGCTGAGTTTCTGATTCCTCCCTCACGTTCTTCACCACAGAATACCAATCTTCTAAATTCTCAAAGCTTTGATAATTTGTAATATCATGTACCAAGAGGATTACCTGTGCTCCATACATCCATTTATCCAACAGCTTGCCTCCCATTGTCTGCCCTCCTATGTCCCAAACTTGAAGAGTAACATTCAAGTTTCCTGGCAACGTTATTCTTCTCAAAAAGAAATCCAGTCCTATAGTTTGTACTGTTTCCCAAAAGTTTCTTGAGCAAAACACGTAGCTAAGGAGGTCTGCCCTGAGGTGCCGCCCCGCAGCACAACGATTCTCAGTTGCTGGTCCTCACTCTCCTCCTCAGAGTCCGATATGGTGTCCCAGGAACCAGGCCCGCCGGAGCTAGGCGTGCCTCCCCTCCCTTCTCTTCCCACCCACTCCTACCCGAGGTAGAAGGAGGAAGGGAATGGGGGTGTCTCCGGGGGCAGGGGAGAGGAGGAAGGGCTGCAGGGCGGGCAGCACCCCCCTGTCCCGGTGGCTCAGCGGTCGCTGGAGGGATCCGGGGAGAGTCGCTCGCCGAGTGTCATCTTGCCCACTTCCCTTCCCCCTGCACCCATGTGTACGTTTTTTTGACCATTCTTAAAACATGTTAGACAGAGTTTTGTAATTAGCTGAAAAGACAAGCAATTCAGTTTCACTTTGCTGAACCCAATCTGTAGGATTGACAGCATGCCTTTAATAGATTCCTTCAGTAGATAATTAGCCCAGTTTAATGCAAGTACTGCATGAATTAACATTTGCACTTGAGTATGAACATTCAGGGCTACAGTGCTTTCTGCAGTGAGTTGTTTCCCTAGAATTTGCACGAGGGCCTATTAGGTGCTTGTAATGTATTGATTAGTATGGAATGGAACCAATTAGAGGGTGTGGGAACATCCCTGGGGTCAGAGATGATATGCTTGTTGGTGATAACTTAATGCTTTTTCCTGTAAACTCTAACCCAGACAACAGATAGCCTGCTTCAGTTTTGATGTGAATTTTACTTTAAGTTGCCGGCAGAAAAGTACTAAGATTCCTGGCCTTTCCTGGAATTATGCCGTCTGTTCGCTTTTCCACTCTTTATGAGACTTTTCATCTGTAAGATTAACTCAAAAGATCATATGCTGTAGGTGTTATAAATAAATAATGGAACAAATGAAAGAATCATCGGGCCATTGAAACTTGCCTTTTGTAGTGATAAAAATTGCTTTGGCACAGCTTGCTAGTATATCAAATATTGATTCAAAATTTTATTTGCATTTATTGGGGAATTTCAAAGAACTTTATGCTATATTCAAAATCAGCTCTGAAAAAATAAAAATTTAAATGTATGTACCGTTAGGATAAACCTTGTCAGGGAACTTGGAGGTGGAGGGAGGGAGGGATTGGGTAATGTAGAATAAATCAAGTTAATGTCTCTGTATGTGGAATTAAAAGAAAAATAAAATTTAATTGTTTTCTGAAAACTGAAAGAGGTTGTATAATATGGTGGTTAAGAGCATGAACTCTGAAGCCAGAATGCCTCGGTATGGACCAAGCTTTACCACTCCTTTTACTAGCTGTGTGACCTTGGGTCAGTTACCTAACCTCTCAGTTCAGTCTGTCAATAGTATGATAACAGTAGTACCCACTTTATAAGGTTGTGAGGATTAAGAGTTTCATATATGTGAAGCACTTAGAGCAGTGCCTAGTACTATGTAAGCCCTATGTATTTGCTGTTTATATTTGCTCATTTATATATATATACACACATATGTATGTATATATATATATTTATACAATATAGATATTTTGAAATGATCTTTTCTAAAGTATATAAAACATTGACTGTAAACTTTAAATATTTCAAATAGTTCTTACTTATAAGAGGTGACAACTATTCACAGTGAGGTAAACCTTGGATTGCCTTCTCTTCCAGGATTAGCGAGTCCCTGAGCCTTGTCCTCTGCTCCTGTGCCCCGTGCAAGATTAAAAATGCATTTTCTTTGAAGTATAGTTGACTTACAATATTGCATTAGTTTCAGGTGTACAACATAGTGCTTCTGAAGGTTAATGTTAGGTCTAGCTCACAGGTAGTATGTTCATGGTCTGGAAAGCAACCAAATGATTTGAAGTGTACCCTCTCCATGATTTTCAAGGTTCCAATCCTACATTTTCGTAATGCAGCAAAGGTGCACATATAGATTGTGTATGAGCACCAGCATCCAATCTGTGTGTTGTCCTATCCAGGGTTTAGGGCATTTGGATCAAGAATTGGAACGAATGTTGAAAACTTTCTGTCTGCTGTAATTGAAAATGCCCCCAGGCCTGCATCTCAGTAAGAGAAGACCCATGCTGCTGTCAATAAAAGTGAGAGGGAAAGTAGAACCCCTCTGTTGAAAAATAAGTGGATTCCCTACACAGCAGAAATGAAGAGTTGTGTTACTGCTGGGGTAATTCAGGAATAGCCTGAAGGCCACCTATTCTTTCTTTATGGAATTTTCTTTATAGGTTTTCTAAGTGTTATGTAAATAAAAGTTGCTTAAATTGAGTTGGTGAGAGACCTCAGTTCTCAGAGTTGTAATGAACACTGTCTGCCAGTGAGAGCACAGGTGTCCTTATTTTCATATGTTCTTTCAATTAAAGAATTCTCACTTTTTGAAACACTGCTTTTGCAGACATGAGAGCTGGGTGAGGCTATGTTCCCAATACATCTAAGAGAATTGAAGGGTGCTTTCTGACCAATACGAATTACATTAAACGGAGTTTATCTGTGGCTTTTTAAATTGGGACTCATCAGATATAGTATAATCATACCTTTTTTTCTTTAATAGTGCACAGCGAATGCCAGTGTCTTATATCTGTAGTGAAGTCATTCATTTTAACCAGCATACTGCACATTGTTAAATCTAAAACTCCTGCTGCTCAGTAAAAATAGTGCCATGTTATTCAAGTATTTGTTTATTTGGGGAGATTTCTTTTAGGGGGTTGAAACAATTGATTTTATACAGGAAGTGCTTCAGTTGAGATGACTGCTGTGATAATAATATAGGATGAGTGCCATGGGGTATTCCAGAGGTTTTCTGTGAGAAAGGCACAGAAAGTACCCTCTGTGTGTGGTGGGGAGGAACAGGAAGGGGGACACTTTTAACTTGGTCTCAGATTGAAAATAACTACCCTGTGTGCATCAGTGTCAGGATTCTGGAGGATGCCTTTTTTCAGAGCCTGTTTAAAACTGATTTCCCGCAGCATAGATAAATAAGAATGAAGATTTGCTTTTCAAATATCTGTCAGATGAGATGAGAATGTCAGCATCACTTCTGCTCTTAAATTTTGCTCTTTAGTCTTATATGTGCAAACAGAAAGAGAAAAAAACCTTTCTGTCTCCCAAGTGTAAATCAGCTAGGATTTTTCTAGTTTCTTTCTCTTCTGACTTTAATTTTGCCATTTTGTAAATTGAATTTGTGAAATATAAAAAAGATTAGCATTCTGTGAATTTCAAGAATTTCCTATAAGAATTAGGGCACTGCATATATTTTAAGAGCACGTTGTGATGTTGGAGGAAATGTAGGAAATAAATAATAAATATATTATTAAAATAAAGATAGGGGATTCATAATCAGCTGATTTAAGATTTGGAATTTGTCAATGCTGCCTTTTTGTGGGGGGAAAAACACTGGGGAAAACTTGCAAAATTTTTATGTTGCTCTGCCTACTTCATTCAAATGCCAAGTTAAAGAGTAACCGTTTTTATAGGAAACGTAACTATAGTTGTACACTTCAGCATGATGCTGCGTTGAGTATTATAAGGGGATAATTCTCTTTTAAAAATGATGACTTTATGATTAAATTCCAGCATGAAAAAATCTGGAAGTGTGGTCAACAAAGGTAATCTAGAAAGTTGGAACAAATGAAGCCATCCATTTATTTTTAACAAAAAATATGTGCATTCTTTTCTTGCTGCTCCAGTTTCATTAACACTACGTGTGAGAACAGATAGTATAACTGACAGCTAAGTCTATTACTTAAGATTTTGTCTTTCATATGGGCGTGTGGGATGCGAGTTATGTGTTAGAAATTGTCATTATTGTTCTTAAGTGCATATTCCCTGATGGACAGCATTGCTTTCTAAGCTCTCATTTTGCCTTTTATTTTTCTCTGCCACTTATTTCTCAAGGTACATACTCATTAGTAAGTTAAATTTGTTTTTCTTTTTTTTTTAAATTTAAGGCAGAATGTGTACCTGAAAATATCTTTTCCCTAAGCCTATTCGAAAAGTTTTATGTCTGAAACTTTGAGAAGTTTTACAGAGTATGAATGGCCCCTGAGTTGAAAGTTATATGGAAATGTTACAAAACTGTATCCTCATTTCCTTCCTGATTGCTTCATGTGTTTCCCTGTAAAAGATATAAATTTTGAACCAGGTATTTCTTCCAGACCTGAGACTAGGAGTACCTTGCATTTTAGGGAACCTAGCAAGGTCATGTGTCACTAACATGTGGAAAACTGGTGGAGAACCTCAAACCTGAATGAAAAAAAAATTGACGTCAAACAAATTGGCCTGCACATTTCAGGGTCAGAATTTATTATCTAGGTAACCTTGGTCAAGATACTCAACTTTTATGAAACATGGCTTTTTCTGTGATGTGGAGATGATATACTACCCCTATTTCCTAAGATTGTTATTGCAGATTGAATGAAATGCTTTTGGCTAAGCACTTTGCATAGTGACTGATCCATTACAGGTACTCAGCAAATGGTAGTTAGTCCCTTCTTTCCTCCCAAGGGAAAGAATTTGAACAAGGTTGCTGCTGGTGTCAGTACTCTTGCATTTTCTAGCTTCTGTTTTTCTTAATTAAAATTAAAAAAATTTTTCTTTTGTTTTTATGGGGAAACCGGAGAACCATTTAAAATGAATGGCAACTTGACTATATTGTGGGTAGGAATACCTTCTGGTTCAGTGTTTGGAATGATACTCTGGCAATATGTAGTAAGAGACTTAAAATCTACATCTTATTCAAACTCCTTATCCTAAGGAATTAATCAGAGAAGTAAATAAATGTTCACGTAGCATTGTTTATAATATTGAGGAATTGGAAGCAAACTAACTGTATATTATTAGGGAATTAGTTAAAAATATTTAATGCATGTCCATAATGAAATATTTTGTGGCCATTAAAAATGTTGTGACATTCATAAAGTTATATGGAAAGATGATCATTATGTATTATTAAAAGAAAGAAATATACAACAAAACAATATTAGCCAAGTTACACACAATTTAAATAAATATGTACATATTAGTGTTCTCAACTGACATCTCTAGATGGTAGAATTTTCTATTTTGTATCAGTTGGTATTGTCTGAATTTTCAAAAACAGTAAGCAGGTGTAGCTTGTGTTTACTTAATTGAAATGATGTTCATTATTTTAAAAATTCTTTCGTGAATGTATAAAATTACTAAGGTAGCACATGCTATTTGGAAATTCAAACTACAAAATATATAAAGTAAGAAATGAGAGTTAATGCCACCTCCCCTATATATTTAATTTATAAGCAGTAAAAAACACTAAAAATTTTCCCATTAATAAAAATAATCAGATCCTTAATCTAAATTGCTATCATGAGAGCAAGCAGCAGAAATAGAGCACAGTATAGCAAGTTTCCTCCTTAAATGGTTTGGTGGACAAAAGCCAAGATATTCTGAGGAACCGTGACTGTCATTGTTAACTTTTTCCTGTGATATTTACTATTGTAACCTCATTTGATGCTTTAAATGAATTCAGAATAAAAAACCTGTTGCATTGGCAAACAAGAGACTTTCCTAATATGCAGAACACACATGCCCACCCATTGTGTGAAATTGCACTGACAAGATTCTATTGGAAGCTTGCTGTGCCACAGTAAGCTGAAATGTATGCCAATCTACCTAGACCAGACTGAACTCAGTGGTGCTATATGGAAAGGGTCTGCAGGAGATTTGGCAAAACACAGCCAGGAAATCACACCTGGTTTAAACATCCATAATCACAGTTAAGATTGCTTTCTCTTAATTGACACAGAACCATCTGAAAGGTGTCTGTTATATAATCCTCCTGAAGAGCAAATTCTTCAAAGTACACATGGTAGGGAGCAATGTTTATTTTTGTTCTTAGATTACAAAAATGGATCTCAAGGGATTTTAATCATGAAGGAACAGAAAATTACACTTTTTAGCAGCTTTGAGAAGTAAGATAATAGGAATTTCATCACTAGTTTCTTTGAGCAAGATGCTATCACTATCAGTAAATGGTATTTTACCACATTATCCTAATAATTAGGTTTCACTCTCTTTGAGCCACCTTCATTTGAGGAGCATGAAAAATCTGTAGTATTCTTAGGAAGGTGCCTACCAGGAGAATGGGGTCTTAGAGGCCCTTCGTATCTTAACAAGGGAGATGGCAAGGGAATTGCTGAAGTCACCAAGCTTGGGATTTGCCTTTCCACCTTGCACAAGCTCCTCCACCTCTCTATTTGGAAAAGCGGGTTGACTTGTACCAGAAGTGGGGTTCAAACCCAAGAGGATGTAATTCATTGGATCTTAAATCCAACACCATAACCACTCAGGCATTCTGGTACCTGCTGCTCCTCCACCTCTCTAAACCTTGGCTTTCATGTCTGTGAAATGTGGATACGTTGTCGCTATAATATTTATTGAGCTCCTACTATGTATTAGGCACTCCACTAAGCATAAGAAAAGAAAGCAAATGCAACAACCATAGTCTTTATCCTCAAGGAATGTAACTGAACCAAAAGGCAGCATTAGGCAGAGGTTATGGGGATCCTGAGTATAACTCCTTAGTTCATCACTCAGAGTTGTTGTGAATGGGAAGAACTCAGGTACTTAAAACATCAGTGTTTTTTTAATCCTCTTTCGATGGAAGCTGTAAAATAACCAAGAATATAAGATAGCATGCTATCAGTGCTCCATTGTTTTGAATATGAGGACTTCTCATAAATTTTGTGATGCACCCAGCATGTTTTGGGATTGTAACAGAAATCTCAAGAAATGGGTTGTTGGGAAAATTAACTGCCCATAATCTCATTAAGTACTTAGTAACTTGCTCTCTGCCATGTTCTCTATTTTCTCATTGCAAAAATGTATCTGTTATATAGGTTACGGTCAAAGAATATCAAACATAGGAATTAAAAATAAATCCACCTACTTATGTAGAAGACCTCCCTAATATATAACATTTTTCATGATTAAAGTGTGTAATATCTAGTTGAGCTAATATTTGTGAAGGATGTAAGGTCTGTCCCTAGTTTCATTATTTTTTTTTTGGCATGTAAATGTCCAGTTGTTTCAACACTATATGTTGAAAAGACTATCTTTGTTCTATTGTACTTCCTCTGCTCCTTTATCAAAGATCAGTTGACTGTATTTATTTTCGTCTATTTCTGGTCGCTCTATTCTCTTCCACTGATCTATTTGTTTATGCTTTCAGCTATACCACACTGTCTTGATTACTGTAGCTTTATAGTAAGTCTTGATGTCCAGTAGTGTAAATCCTCCAATGGACTTTGTTCTTCTTTTTTCAATAATGAGTTGGCTATTCTGAGTCTTTTGCTACGCCATATAAACTTTAGAATTGTTTTGTTGATATTCATAAAATAGCTTGTTGAGATTTTGATTTGGAATGTGTTAAATCTATAGATCAACCTGGGAAGAACTGACATCTTGACAATATTGAGTCTTCCTGTCAATAAACATGGGATATCTCTCCATTTATTTAGTTCTCCATTGATAGCTTTCATAAGAGTTTTGTAGTTTTCCTCAAAGATTTTGTACACATTTTTTATAAGATTCATACCTAAGTATTTCTTTTTTGTGGGGGAGGGTGTTAATGTAAATGATAATGTGTTTTTGATTTCAAATTCCACTTGTTCATTGCTAGTATATAGGAAGGAGATTGACTTTTGCACATTAACCTTGTATCCTGAAAACTTGCTATAATCGCTTATTAGTTTAGGAAATTTTTTGTTCCGTTCTCTCAGGTTTTCTACATAGACCATCATGTCATCTGTGAATAAGGATAGTTTTATTTCTTCATTCTCAATATGTATACCTTTTATTTCCTTTTACTGCCTTATCACATTAGCTAGGATTTCCAGTATGATGGTAAAGGCAGTGGTGAGAAGGGACATTCTTGCCTTGTTCCTGATCTTAGCTGGAAAACTTTGAGTTTCTCATCGTTAAGTGTGATGTTAGTTGCAGGTTTTTTTGTAGGTGTTTTTTGTCAAGTCAAGGAAGTTCCCCTCTATTCCTAGTTTGCTGAGACTTTAAAAAAAAATCATGAATGGGTGTTAGATTTTGTTAAATGCTTTTTCTGCATCTATTAATATAATTGTGTGATTTCTCTTCTTTAGCCTGTTGATGTGATGATATACATTAATAGACTTTCAAATGTTGAACCAACCTTGCATACCTCAGATAAATCCCACTTGGGTATAATGTATAATTCTTTTTATGCATTGTTGTACTTGATTTGTTAATATTTTGTTGAGGACTTTACACCTGTGTTCATGAGAGATATTGATTTATAGTTTCTTTTCCTGTAAAGTCTTTGTATAGTTTTGCTATTAGGATAATGCTTGCCTCTCAGAATGAGTTAAGAAGTATTCCCTCTGCTTTTATCTTCTGAAAAAGATTGTAGACAGATTACACCAATTCCTTACTTAAGTATTTCATATAATTCACCAGTGAACCCATATAGTCTGGATGCATTCTGATTTAAAGGTTATTATTTATCAACTCAAATTTCTTTAATAGTAATAGGCCTATTCTGATTGTTTACTTCTACTTCTGAGCTTTGGCAGATTGCATCTTTCAAGGTATTGGCTGATTTTTAATGATATTGCATTTAATTTAAAGCTCAGTTGGAGAATAATTGACATAATTATAAGAGTGAGTGTCTTTATCAATATGGTGTATCTTTCCGTTTATTTAGGTCTTTTAAAAAGACTGTAGCGATATATTATAATATTTTTATGGTGATCCTTTCTACTTTTGTTACATTTAGTCCTAGAGATGTTATAGTTTTTCATGTGATTGTTTAACATTTAAAAAAATCTATTTTGTTATTACTGAATTATGAAATGCTGTTGATTCTATGTTATGCTGACATCCAGAAAATTGATTGAACTTCCTATTCCTAAGGGTATACCTGTTTATGCTATTTCCTTTTTGTATGCTGACAGTTATGTTGTATCCAAGAAAAAAAATGGTCTCTCTCTTTTAGTTATTATTTTCTTTATTTAATTTTATTACACTGATTAAGATTTTTAGACAATTAACAAGTTGCATTGTACCTGGCTTTAATGTATCAAAAGTTTTGTAATTATTATGTTTGTTACAGGGTTTTGTTGTTGTTGTTGTTAGATAAATGCCTTTTTTTTAAGTATGCTAAGGTTTTTTAAAAAAAATCATGAATAACTTTTAAAAATCATGAATTAAATTCAGTTTTATTTAATGTTTTTGCTGTAGTTTTCTGATTTAATTATTAGTAATAAGGAAAAAGCAAATATTTCATGTGAAGAATGTTTTAAAAACCTATGAAAAGTGTAACTGTTAGAGAACAATGATTATAGCAAAGAACAGACATAATCAAGAATGCTCATGTTGAAGAAAGTTCAGGTAGATTAGTGTTTTCTAAAATGTAAGAGGAATGGTGATTGAAGCCTTCAGATGACTCCAGCTCCTGTAACTGTTTGACCTTAGCCACATGAAAGACTGAGTGTGAGAACCACCTAGTCTAGTCCAATCATCCCCAGAAGCCTGAGACATAATAATAGTATTATTGTATCAATGTTTATTTTTTGAGGTCATTAATTGTACCATGGTTACATAAGATATCAGCATTAGGAGATGTTCAGAGAATGGTATATAAAAGCTCTCTTTGCTATTTTTGCAACTTTTTGTAAGTGAAAGGTAATTTCAAATTAAATCCCAAGAACCATGATGCATAATAATAAATATTGTTGCTTTATGCCACTAAGATTGGAATGGTTTATCCACAGCAAAATGTATAACACAAAAGTAAAGGATTGTCAGCTGAAGCTCACGGAGATAGGGATGAAGATGGATTTATTATAAATTAGCTTTTAATTTGAAATCATCTTACACTTACTGAAAGTTGCAAAAATAGCAAAGAGAGCTCTTATATGCCATTAACCCAACTTCTCGTAATGTTAACACCTTGTATAATCACAATAAAATTAATGACATCAAGTAATGAGCATTTATATGGTGATGTTATTAATTAATCTAGAAACTTTGAATTTTGTCAGTTGTACCACTAATGCTGCTTTTCTAGTTCAAGGTTCAATGCAGAATCCCACTTTGCCTTTAGTTGTTATATTTTGTTAGCCTTCTCAATTCTATTATAATGCCTCATTGTTTGTCTTGCATGACCTTGACATTTTGGAGAGCATGGACCAGCTATTTTGTAGAATGTCACTCAGTTTGGGTTTAGCTGATATTTCCTCACGATTAAATTTAATTTATTCATTTTTAAGCAAGAATATCACAGAAGTAATGTTGTAACCTTCTCAATGTATCATATCAGGAGGTACAGCACTAAGACATGTCTTAACTCATGATGTCTTATTATGCAGTTTTAACTTTTATCACTTGGTTAAGGTGATGTCTGCCAGGTTTCTCCACTATAAGGTTATATTTTCATTTGTAATTAATTAAGTACCTTGTGAGGAGATACTTTGAAACTATGCAAATATCTTGTTTTTTATCATATTTTTATCTACTAATTTTAGCATCCATCTGTGACTCTTGCCTGATATAATTATTACTGTGGTGTTTGCCTAATGGTGATTTTCTATTTTCATAATTACTTCCACATTTATTAATTAGAACTTAACTGTAACAAAAGCTGTCCCTTCTCACTCATTTATTTATTCACTTATTTATTTATATCACTATGGACTGTGGATTATAATCCAATATATCATTTATTTCATTGTTCAGGTTGACCTAGATTTGGCCATTGGAATTCTCTAAGTTGTTTTTCAGTTTGCTCCCATTGTCTTCCAGCATCTTCTTTCTTTATGCTACCACAGTATAATCCAGGATTATCTGGTACTTTCCCTGCCTCAGCGCTGGAGTCCACCATTCCTCCAGGAACCCTGGTTCCTTTTAATGGAGGACAGTATTTAGAAACTAAGATCTGGGAACTAGGTGTTCTCATTACTACTAGAACAGTATTGCTACTAGGGTCTCTCAGTGGCCAGAGCTGTGAAATATACATATTTAAACCATGGTCTTCATATAGACATTTCTGTATTTGTTTCTATATCTACCTGTCTATGTTAAAACTGATACGTATATCTCTGATTCCAATCCACCACCACAGATTTCATCCTAGCCTTCTTTCTTTCTTTATTTGTAAACTCATTTTTCTAACAATGAAAAAAATCACTCTCATTTTCACAATATCCTTACATATGAAAATTGATTTTTGTTGGCACTCTCTTCTTTTGTCTCCCTATTCTCTACTTATAACTTAACTACTTTCCTTGCATTTCTGATCTCATAAAGGTAATTTTGTCAATAGAGATAAATGGAGACTATCAGTTCTGTAGAGTTATGCAGTTAAAAGTGCATAAGGATCAGGGCTGATAAGCAAACATAGACATTTAATTAATGTTTTTAACTAACTCCATTTTACTAAGCTAATTTCATATTGGTTTAAGAAAATCAATCATTTGATGGATTTTGTTGAGTGCAATGCTAACACCCTTCATCAGGATTTACAATAAAACTAGCAAATTGAGACTGAATATATTCAGTAATATATGTCAGACATGTCCTAGAAACTGAAAACACACAAAATTAATATTATACATTATTTTAATTTTGTAAGGGATGTTGGAACACTATTTCTGTGAATGATGCCATACAAAACCAGTTTGTACTGTTCTGGTTATATAGTGACAAGAATAAATAAATATCAATTAGACATGTTTTTCTTTTAAGCTTAAAAAGTTAGCTATAAAATTTGAATAATGTATGTACCTATTTTAACTAATAGTCTGAATTTTTTCTGCTACTTAGTTTAGAAATGATAATTTTAACTTTGGAGCATGTCTTGATTTGCAAATTTGTTACCCAGTCTCTTTTCTTTATAAATAGATTTCTAAATATCCATAACTTTAGAAGTAAAGTACTTCTGTTATGTTCATGAAAGTCCTCATCAGTGAGTTGGATATCTTGCATGATTTTTTTTTTATATATACATAGAAACAATAGTTGCCATGGCAAGTGTGAGTTTTAGACTCAATATTCCCGTGAAGATCATCTTAGGAACTGTCTTCAAATACATAAAGGGTGAATGCTGGACAAATTGTACCAGCTTTTTGCAGATGGTTAAAGTATGCACAAGAGAGCCTGAGACTCAAATTAGAGTAAGGAATTTAAATTTAATTCTGAGGAGCAATTTTCTAATAGGGATGTTAAACCTCAGGTATGCTCTTGAAGGTGAGGATTTAGAATTTATTCTCTGAAGGTCTTTATAAACTAATAAATTTGTAATTCCAGGATAGTTTAGGTGTGATCTCACCTTAATATAGAGACATAGACTTAACAAGTCCCCCAAAGGCCCCATCATAGCCTTAAGATTCTAAGAATGCCATCTGCACTGAGAATTTACATCGGAATGGGACCAAGGAGCCCATCTGATTCTACCTGTCCACAGAGAAGTGACACCTGCAGAAATGATGTGAGAGAGCTCCCGTGTACACACCCACACATCAGTAGGTTTGGGACCAGAACTCCCTCTGGTATGCTGCAATAACAATAACAGTAAGATCTTTTGTGTAGTATGCTACATAATTCTTCGGATTATTTTTTGAGAGGTGTATATTTCGTTAACCATTATAACAACTATGTGAAGCACAGAATATACTATCTCTACTATGCCTTCAGGGAAACAGGAGCAGAGATTTTAGAGTTCTTGTCTAAGGTCAAGAAGCAGAGTTGGGATATGAATGTTTATTTTTTGACGAAAGCCATTGCTCTTTTCCGTTTCCTGATGCCTTTCGTTTGAAAATATTTGGAATGAAATGTAAATACCAGACATCAATGAAGAGTCCATGTGTTTGGACTCTTAAGATATACCTGGATGGGGGAAGAGGCATGACGTTTCAGTGGCTGAATTTAGACCAGCACTTTTCAGTGTCCTCTGAAGAACACTATTCTGTGAGATGATCGTAGGTATTTACAGTGTATTAGTTAGGGGTTTGATTTAGCTTTGAGTAATAGAAAAAAACTCCTATAATCTCTGTGCTGTATATGAGATTGAAGATTATTTCTCTCTCACTTAACAGAGTATGGAGGTAAGGCAGAGTGCGGCCACTGTGGTGGTTCCACAATGGTCAAGAAGCCAGATTCCTGCTGTCTTGCAGCTTTCTTGTCTTGACTGAGTCTCCTGCTGTTTCAACTGCTAAGGCTGTAGCCATCAGTCTACATTCTGGCCTGCTGAAAGCAGGAAGAGGTGTGGCGCAAAGAAAGGAGTGCTTCTTGCCTTTAAGGCTATTTCTAGGTTGTTACACAAAACATTTCCACTTACATCTCATTGGTCAGAACTTAGTTATAAGGCCAGGACCCACAGCAAGGGGAGCTAGGAAATAAACCTATTGGCTAAGCAGCAGTGTGCCCAGATAAAACTGGAATTTCTATCAAGGAAGAAGGGATGAGTGGATATGGGAATGGACCCTATCAATGACTGCTACATACACCTATAAAATAGGCTGTGTTTAAAAAATGAATTCTGTGGTCAAATAACCCTCAGAAATGCTAGGTTAAATGAGTTAAGCAGATCTCTTTAACACCAAGCTTCTCAAAGATGCTAATGCATACTGTGACAGTTTTAGAGTGGGATATACCATGTACAGTTCCCACTCTTTTATGACCTTAGAATTCTTGACTCATGGAGCACCTGTTGGGATGAATGGTCCACAAATATATATTCCTCAAATATACTTTGATGAAATGTTGCTGTTGGGCTTCCCTGGTGGCGCAGTGGTTTAGAATCCGCCTGCCGATGCAGGGGACACGGGTTCGGGCCCCGGTCCAGGAAGATGCCACATGCCGCGGAGCGGCTGGGCCCGTGAGCCATGGCCGCTGAGCCTGTGCGTCTGGAGCCTGTGCTCCGCAACGGGAGAGGCCACAACAGTGAGAGGCCCACATACCACACACACAAAAAAACAAACAAAAAAATGTTGCTGTAAACTGTAGAATCCAGGATAGGTAATTCTTTTTTTTTTTTTTTTTTTTTTTTTCGGTACGCGGGCCTCTCCCGTTGCGGAGCACAGGCTCTGGATGCGCAGGCTCAGTGGCCGTGGCTCACAGGCCTAGCTGCTCCACGGCATGTGTAATCTTCCCTCCCGGACTGGGGCATGAATCTGTGTCCCCTGCATCGGCAGGCGGACTCTCAACCACTGTGCCACCAGGGAAGCCCCAGGATAGGTAATTCTTATCTGTTCCCTGCTGTCAAGTACTGACGGCACAAAGTATTGTGCCTCCTCTGATTTACTTAACCAGATTTTATTCTATGTGTAAGTCAGGGATGGTGAAACATACATAATGAGCACGACTGTGGAACAATTTACAAATATAAAGGATTATGGAAATGCCAAGTAATTGGACAGTAAGGAGGAAATTCTTAAATTTCTGCCTAAAATATGTCAAGCAATTTTCCTGTAGATAATTCAGTGTTCTCTAATACCTCGATTAAGGGAGAGGTTGCTTTCAAAGAGCACAATAATAATAGTTACAGTGAACCTTGTGTGTAGCTGGGCTACCCACCCTGGACTGTGGACGCTCCCATGGTCCTGACCAGGAACATCCAGTATGTCTTTAAATTTACCCTGACAATCGCGCTCTCTTTGTCTAGTCCATTTATTCTCTCAGTCTTTTACATAACTGTTTTACAACATATTCTCTCACCTCTATGTTCCAGCTCCTCCTTCCTCATCTTCTCTTTCTGCATATGGATCTGTTTCCTATCTCACTGCACACTCAGAAGCACTCAGAGGGAACTTCCACACACTTGCCCTCATCTACCTGCCTAGCAGCCTTTGTATCTGCATACTTTATTTTCTCACCTCTTACACGTAAGAACTACACACATCTCATTCTAAAGTCAGTCCCTCCCCTTGGGCACTAGATTTCATCCCTCTTGCCCACTCAAGGGCGTTACTTCTGCAATTATTACCAGTGTCTCCTGCATTGCTAATTCTTTTCTCTTTCCTGAGCTGCCCCCAATAACATGCAAACCTGCTTTTCCCCACATCTTAAAAAAAGAGAAGGAGAAAAAGCAATATTTGCTCTTGAGACTTCTCTGGTCATCCAGTGGTTAAGACTGTGTGCTCCCAATGCAGGGGGCCTGGTTTTGATCCCTGGCTGGGGGACTAGATTCTGCATGCCACAACTAAGAGCCCGCGTGCTGTAACTAAAAGAGCCCGCGTTGCTGCAGCTAAGACCCAACATAGCCACATAAATAAATAAATAAATAAATAAATATTTTTAAAAAGAAGAAATATTTGCTCTTGACTCCATTTTTCTGCTCCCGTTTGTAATAAGCTCCTTGCTGCCTCCAAGTTTTCTCGTCTCTTTACATCTAACCTCTCCAGTCAGACTTTCCCCCTACGACCACTGCTCTGAAACTGCTCTTGTCTAGGTTCCCCATGATTGTCATGCTGCTAAAACCAATGGCTGATTCAATTCTTGGGACTTATTCTTTTTACTCAGATAGCAGCGTTTGGTGCAGTAGATTGCTCCCTTCCTCATACACTTTTTTCATTTGGCTTTCAATACATTGCTCTCTTCTGGTTTTCCTCCTTACCTCACTGGGCATTTTGCTCATTGAAAAATATAATACATTAGTCATTCAACATACCAGAATGGGATCTCAATCTAAAATCTTTTGAGAGTTTCAAAAAGATTTCAAAACCCCAAACGGAGTAACACAGAACAGGTTACTTGGACTCTCTGAGTTAGTTTCTTCAGGTGACATGTAGAAGGATTTGAACTGCATGGTCTTGAAGTTATCTTGCATTGCCCTGATTCTTGGAAAGTATTATAGGGTCTAAAGTATCACCGATAAAGAGACAAAACACCCATTGTTGTAGTGTACAATCCATTCTAACCATATTGGGGCTTTAAGTTAATCTCATAGCTTTTCTCAGCCCTGGTTATCTCATCTGTTCCATGGGAAATAATAACATCTTTTCTTTCTAAAAAATGGTTGTAAGCATCAAAAGAAATGAAATTCTATGTATGAATTTACTTCAAGAATGCTGCAGTGCTATGTGACAAGGAAGGGGATGGTTACTTCCAGTCTTAGAATCAAAGAGGCGAATTCAAAACACAGTGGAATATTTCACTGTACAAATTTTATGATGTGAAGTTCATTCCCTCTACCTGGCTTCTGCATCACAGAAAATGGCAAGTTCATCCTTCCAGCTGCTCAGGCCAACCCAGCCCTGGGATGATGTACTTTTTTGCTGTCGCTCTTACAGACAACTCAATCAGAAAATACTTTCATTCCTTCCTTCAAAATCTGTGTGCAATCCAACTACTTCTCACCACTTTCACCGCAACTTGCCCCCACCTTTCTGATATGTACCACAATCATCTTTCACCAGGATTGTTGCAGTAGCTTCCTGGTCTCTGGCTTTTGTCCTTACCCCAGGTAGTCTATTCTCTACACATCAGCCAGAGTGGTCCTGTTAAAGCACATTGGACATTATGTCACTTCTCTGCTCAAAACCCCCCATAGGCTTTCAATTTCACTCAAAGTAAAAGTGGAAATCCTCACAATGGCCTACAAGAGTACACATCACTCTTCCTTACCTCTTTGAACTCATCTCCTACTGTCCACCTCTTCCTTCACAAGCCTCCAGAAACACTAACCTTCTTCTGCCAGAAACACCCTTTACTCAAATTCCTACATGGTTAATTCCCTCCCCTCCATTTTTTCCCCTCAAATGTCATTTTCTCAATAAGATCTACCCTACTCTCCCTATTTAAAATTGCAAACCATTCTACTACTGTGACTCTTCTAATCCCCTTCCCTGTTATCATTGTGACCCTCTAACATACTGCGCCATGTACTTATTTATTATATTTATAGTTTATTGTCGCTATCCCTTTACCAGTTCAGTGATGTGGGGATTTTTGTCCATTTTTTCCCCCTCACTAATGGATTCCAAGCACCCAAGATCATACCTGGCATTATGTGTTCAGTATTTCTCAAATGTTAAAGGATTGAGTTATGAAGGCAATACTACTAAGTGGGTATTATATCTCTTTGCAGCTACATAAACTGAGGTGTGGAAAGGCCAAATAACTTCTCTAACACCATTCGGTGAGGAAACTGCATGGCCTGGATTGAGACCACAATCTTTGCATTGCACCACTACAGTCTCCTCATTTAGTATATTTTCTGATTGCTGTGTCCAAAGCCACAGGATGAGAATGTTTCAAAAGTAGGGAATTGTCAGTGGACTCAAAAGCTTTCAGAAATGTCATAAAGAAGGAAGAGTGAGGGGGGGAAAAAAGGCTATAGTTCTTTGTAACTGGGTGATAATGACCCAAAAGCTTTGCAAAAGCTATTTCAGTAGCAGTGGAGCCAAAGCCAGAGCAATGGATGAGGGAGTAAATGGACTGTAAGTAACACATCTCTTTTTACTTGGATGAGTAGGAGCATATTGATAGGAGAGCATATTGAGCATATTTATAGGAGAGGGAAAAGAGATAAAGACAGGTAAAATTATAGGTATGAATATAGAGTTAAATAGAAGGAATTGCTTTCTAGGAAGGGCCAACTCAGTGGGTAAAATGATGCATCAACATCCATGGAATTTCCTGGCTGTGTTGTTTTGGCTTTATTGTGAAGCACGGGGCCTGTGGGAAAGCAGGTGTTAAATAATCCCTCAACTTCACTTCTCCTTGTCCCTTGAAAGAAACTCTTCCCATTTTTCTCAGCTAGTTACCACTTTCTTCAATTCTCCTACCTCAGTTCCAGATACCACTGTCCTCTCCCTCTTAAGCAGATGAACTAAACACATTGATGATTATTTTGGAGAGAAAAGGCAGACTAGCAGGTACAAGCTTTCTCGACTCATCTCCTGACTTCCGATCTCACTTGCATCATCACTGACTTTACCTTCTTCCCTCTTCTCTCAATAGAAAGACATCTCTGTTTTCCCCAGGTTTCAAATGTAAGCCTAGAATCATTATATATCCTTAAAGACCATCTTCATCAATTTTTCTTTTATTCGAAAACTCTATTCACCAAGTTCTTTATAAACAAGATCTGCTATATATAGAATATTCTCTCTAGACATCCACTTTCCTGAATTTCCAACCACAGTGTAAAATAATTTATGATACACAAAAAGCATATGTTTAACTTCTACTGCACTGAGGATTGTTTTTGACATTGGGAAATCCTAAGATGAATAACTTCAGGCAAATAGACTGAGGAAGATAGGCGGATAAACAGATTATAATACCATGTACTAAGTGTAACAATGCAGATTTTTCACAGTAAAATGAACATCTCTTCCCATGGGATGCTCTTCCTATAATTCGTTTTTGAGTGACATAGATTGTTTTTATTCTTCTAAGCTCTTTGAGTTGGGTTTCTGTGGCTTGGAGAAAAGGAATACTGATTAATAGACTTAAGGTATCTAATTGGTGACAGGGAAGGCTTCCAGGAAAGCTTTGTGGAAGAAGTAATGTGTGAAGTGAGTTAGAATTAAGAGTAAGAATCAGGTTCTAATCAGGAAGTGAGGGGACAAAGGTGAGTGTGAGGAGGCAGTCAGGGTAGGGGGCGGCACCAGCAGAGCTTCTGAACATAGACACAGCTTAGTGCAGGTATAGGGAAATGTCAGCTGGTGTTTCTGGAGAGGGAGGTACATGGCAGGGAACAGCAGGAGAAATGTCCACGGATCGGAAAATGGAAGATCTCAGTAAGCCATGTGAACAACTTTAACATTGTCTTTAGGCAGTGGGGAACTGAGCAGGAGAGTCACATGACCAAGTTTGTAGCTGTGGAGGGCAGACACCAGTAAGACGAGGCTTGAAACGTAGCATCATCAATCTCTAACCCATTTTCTGATTGCTTGCTCCCTTAAACTTCCTTTTGCTTTAATTTCTTTCTTTTTAAATTAGATAGCGTTGTTGCTGCTTAAAGGTGGTGACCTTTCTTCTCCCTCCCCCTCAACATTTCATATGAATATTTTAAGTCATATTCATGGAGGTTTTTATTTGTAATTGGAAGAGGAGAAAAAAAAAACTTGGGATGAGAGGAAAGACTGAAAAGAAGAAAAATGAAACAGGGTAGAGGGCATTTGTCCCCCTCCAGTTCCCTTGGACTGAATTTGAGCCCCATTTTGAGAGTGAAAGACATAACCAGAGTGCTGGACCTAGGTAGAAGACATTTTGTTCAAGATGGTTGGGACCTGTAGTGGCTTAATCAAAAAGTTTTCTAAAATACAGAATAAAAATCTTAAAAAAGTATAAACACCTTGCTTTCTATTTTAACCTAAGTAAATATACTGTACACAAAAATGATTTGTCAGTCTTTTGATTTAGGACCAGTATCTAATTATTTGCACTGATCAGAAATTCTTTTTGTCTTTTTTTCCCTTTAAATCACAGCCTCAATTTGTCACATTTAAGTTTCTTTAAAGTGGAGTAAAAGTTAAAAATTAATTGTGAAGCAACCTGAGAATAGAATTCTTCTAGATTATCTCCAGTCTTTTACAGTTGCTTCCATAGGTCTCATTTGATAGCAATATTTGGAGCAACTTCCCTTTGGAGGGAAGCAGGTATGCTATGAAAGGGCAACTTGGGGGATCTTGGTGGTGACGGAAATGTTCTGTGTTGTGACTGCTTTAATGTCCATATACTGGTTGTGATATTGCACTATAGTTTTTCAAGATGTTACCATTAGGGGAGATTGCTAAAGGGTACACAGGATCTCTCTGTATTATTTCTTACAACTGCATGTGAGGCTAAAATTATCTTAAAATAAAAATTTAATTAAAAAATATTGAGCACCTGTTATGTGCCAGGCACTATTATAGGTACAGAAGATACTACAGTAAATGAGACATAAAAATCTCTTCACTGATAGAGCATACATTCTAATGGAGGAGAAATTCTAGTGGTTGAGTCCACTTTTGCACAATGTTCTGACTTGGCATGGAACTCAGTGCCATTCTTTAGGTTGTGAACATGGAAACCTTAGAGTAATTCAGACAGAGTATCTTTGATATGGTCATTGACAAGGCACATTCTCGTGGCAGATGGGGAAGTTGTTCCAAGTTACTTTGCAGGCAGCAGATGTGGGTGAGTGGGAGCCCAGGCAAGAGAGAAAGAACATGGGTGGTGGTTTGTAATGACTCTAGCTGACTTACTGGCTTTGGGAACATTAAAAAAAACAAAAACAAAAACAAAAGACTTTGAGGAGGAAGCTGAGGATCTGTTGCTATCACATGGAAGGCTATTGAAACTATTGACATTTGAGCTGTATTTTCTGCCTTGGTCAAAAGCATCATTATCTACTTTGTCCTTCAAGCAGAGAAATCTTAACGTCCTGCTTGTCTCTTCTCTCTCCCTAACACTCTATATCTAATCTGTCCACCCAGGATCTGCTCCTCCTCACTTTCTCTTCAATCAATTTTTTCCCTTCTCTCTATACTTCCAATGCAAGTTAGATTATTATGGTCTCTTGACTGACTCCTCAGTATTTATTCAGTAGTTTCATTGTTTATCCAAAATCTCACCATCATGATTTATATTGTCTTCCGACTTACCTTTTAAAATAAAAATTTCAACATGTCACACTTCTGCTTAACATTAGTTCCAAGTCCAAACTCTATAGATTGGCTTACAAAATACTTCAGTATTTAACCCTATCATACATTTCAAAACTGTATCCGAAGCTGTCCCCATAATACACCCTGTCCTACTCATTACTAACTTCCTTATCATTCCTAAATACCCTGCTTCTCTTTGCATATGCTTTTTTCACCATCTGAAGTTTCTACCTTGTCATTCTGTCCAAACTTCACCTGATGATTTATCATCTACACTAACATAATCTCTTTTCGGGAAGATTCACTAAAATCCTCTCTTCTCAAAGGAGGGATTCTCTCTTTTACCACCATAACAGGTTTCTATACACCTGCAGTACAGCATTTGCCACGTTGACTTGCAGTCATTTCTTGCTAAATACCTGTCTACTACTAGTCCTGCTCCTAGGTAATATAGGAAGAACTGGGAAATTTTCAGCAGATAGATCCCTTCCTGTAATTATCTTGGGAAGGAATTTTTGTCCTTGTGCATTTCTCCTTTTCTGCTTATGTATTCCCAATACTTAGATGTTTGATGTTCCAGTTTCTCTTGGAAGTGTAGAGGAGGAATAATTTTCCCCTACCCTTCTAGTTTCTTTGACTGTTCTATTTTCTTTATCTTTTTTTTTTTTTTTTTTTGGCTGTGTCGGGTCTTAGCTGAGGCACGTGGGATCTCTCGTTGCGGCACGGGCTCTTTGTTGTGGTGCACGAGTTTCTCTCTAGTTGTGGAGTATAGGTTTTCTCTCTCTAGTTGTGGCACGTGGGCTCCAGGGGCGCGAGCTCAGTAGTTGTGCCGCGCAGGCTTAGCTGCCCCGCGGCATGTGGGATCTTAGTTCCCTGAACAGGGATCAAACCCATATCCCCTGAATTGAAAGGCGGATTCTTTATCCCTGGACACCAGGGAAGTCCCCTCTTTGGCTGTTCTAATAATCAAATTAACATAAGACAGATTAACAGGAGAAAAATTAATTACATACATATGTGTTCCCCATAAGAATGTGAGACCCAAAACCAGTCAAGCAGTTGATGGCTCTATGCTATTCTGAGCTAAGGAGAAGGACATGGGGAGCTGGGACTTCAAAGGAGAGGAAGACACTTCACTCAAGGGGAGCTGGGAAGAGCAAAGATTTGCTAAACAAATGTTTGCCATACCATGTAGAGAAGTCTTTCTGATGTAAAAAGAAGTTAATTTTGGTAATAGCTCTCTTCCAGGTACAGCCTCCCTATATAAATTCTTTTAGGCTGTTAAAGGGGAGGTAAAAAGAACAACTTTCTGGCTCTTGCGTTTCTCACAAATACCTAGTCCCAAATGATCCTCATGCCACATATACACATTTTGAGGTGGCAAATTTTGCGCCCCTACAGAAGCAAAACAAGATCAAGCCCAGCAGCACCCACCTTCCTCCAGCTCCCTAACTCCTTGGTGACTGGGCCCTTCTTTAGTGCCCGAGAATGTGCCTTTGTGTCACTCAGATCCATACTGATCTGCTTAAAAAAATTATCACTGTCTTATTTGCCTCATTTGCTACTTCTGTTGACCTGTGCTAAGGACAACAACAGTTATCCAAGCATGTCCATACTTAAACCTTTGATTAAGGGAGATTTGTGTTAATCCAGGTATCACTGTGCTATGAATACTGTCTCAGAGATCACCAGTTTTTAAAAACTACTTGTACAAAGGACACTACTTAGAGTGAGATCTCTGTCTATACATTTGGTTGTCATCTATATCGTGCTTTGAGTTTCTTTAGCATGGGAAAATGTATAATGCTCTTATTTGTCTACATCCTTTCTACATCTACCAAGTAGATGCTATGTTGCCATGCTGATATATTCAGAGCATTCAGAGCCATACAGACCTTTACACTACTCTGCAAAATAATTATCAGAGCTTCTTGCATTTGCCAGTGCTTTCATGGTGATACATGGATAGCAGTGGATATCAAGGTCCAAAGAAGGACAGTTAGAGTGCCCTGAGAAATACTTTATGTTTTTATTAACACCTTTACTCACCCATCCCACATTTATTTCAGGCCTTCTACTATATTATTGTGAATATTATTATTTTGAGTCATACACCATAGTCACATGTACACACACACTCACATACACACACACACATGCACAAAGTGATGATACATATATTTCTATTGTTCTCCTGAAGAGCCCCAGTATTATGCATATTATTTCACACTTAAATCACTTAACATCACTAAATTGAAAACAGAAGAAGCAGGGGAGGGAACAGAAGGTGATAAATGAAGAGGAGGAGGGAGAGTGGGAAGGCAGTGTGCAGCAGGAAGAGGCAAGGCATATGGGGAAACAGGGATATGTCAAATTCATAGAAAATAGCAAGCCAATCCCTGATTGATGACATGCATTTGCTGTGTCTCTCATGGTGCTCCAATTTAAGGGGTGCTGTTACTGAGCAAGGGGACTCTGTCACAGTGGGAGAGACCTCTGTATCTATAGCAGCCATTGATATAAAATTACAGACCTAGAAGTGTTCTTTAAAGACTGGAGCACAGTATATGGCTTCCTTATCTTTTGTTCTTTCTATTCATATTTGGGAGGAAATTCCATCCTTTTGTCCCAGGTTCCCTGAAGGACAGATTCATACACCTGCAGTTTCTAGGTGTCTGATTATAATCACCATATAAATCCAAAATCCCTACACTCAACCAACAGAAAAAAACAGTTCAGAGAGCAAATATTCAGAGCCTACCAAACTGCACACTCAGTGGACTTTGTGACTCTTGTATGCCAGACCATGCAGATGTGCTCAGTGCAAAGAGGGGCTTTGAAGTGACACAGATCTGATTGCAATTATGGCTCTGAAATAATGTGATCTTTGTAAAATTACTTAACTTTTCCAAGTCTCTATGTCTTCAACAAGATAACTGTGAGGACTAACTGAAAAAGGGATGTGTCAGCGTTAATACCTGGCATAGCAAGTCCTGTAAATGTAAGTTTCTTTTTTCTTTATATCCATCTTAGCTGACCACCATTTGAGAAGCTCAGTTTGGACAGAAATCTACTCCCTAAGATTCTGACGTCTAAACACCTCTGTAGGCAGGACAGCCTCTACCAGCCATCATAGTCAGCAGCAGGAGGCATCTTGGGCAGGAAGCTGTCTTAGTGGAGGAGGTGGCTTTGTTGATATGATATCTTCAGGAGTAGCTATCACAAGGAGCTGTAGCAGGGAAGGAAGAAAACCAAAAGGTTATTGTAGAAAGAACTGTGTTGATATCCTAATATGCAGGCATTACATGTAGGCTGAAAGAGTAGTTGGAGACAATTCTAAAGGCAGTCTGGAGGTGTAATGTCACGGCAGAAGAAATACTATTTTGTGCTGCTTATTAAGGTCCTGAATTTACCTAAGGCTAAAACAAACCAGAAGACTTCTCCTGCATAACAGGTTACTGGTACTGGTCAATTTTGCCCCACATACTGCCTTACTCCAGCATGATTTCATGTGGATTGCTAAAGACTTAACATCTCTTTTTTTTTAACATCTTTATTAGAGTATAATTGCTTTACAATGGTGTGTTAGTTTCTGCTTTATAACAAAGTGAATCAGCTATACATATACATATGTTACCATATCTCTTCCCTCTTGCGTCTCCCTCCCTCCCACCCTCCCTATCCCACCCCTCTAGGTGGTCACAAAGCACCCAGCTGATCTCCCTGTGCTATGCGGCTGCTTCCCACTAGCTATCTATTTTACGTTTGGTAGTGTATATATGTCCATGCCACTCTCTCACTTTGTCACAGCTTACCCTTCCCCCCTCCCCAAGACTTAACATCTTAACAGTATGAAAGAATCCCAAAAGGTTTTCACGCCTCCTTTTGGAAGTATGCCATAACCTTGGTCAGAAAATATTTCCTAAATATCTGTACTGTTTGCTATTGTGTGGCTGGTGTCCTTAGGAATCACTAAGGTTTTGGAGCAAGAAATTCTGAATATGATCCTAAGAAGACATATCTGAACTCTGTCTGAAAAATGAAATCATGGGAAAGTAAGCCTTGAAGGATGGGCAAATTTGAGCATAGAAAAATGGGCAGGCCAATCTTAGTTGAAAAATGAACAAACTCATGACAGTGGGGATGATCTTGGCTTATTCAAAGTTTAAAGACCAGGTAGTGAGGCTTCAGCTGCAAGTGAAGAGGCAGGAGAAATCTCTGTGAGAAGACCTCAGTGCCCACAGACTTTTCAGCCCCTTAAAAATATGTGTTTTCAAGCACTAAACAACTTACTTTATACCTGCATCCCAAGAAATCAGAAAACAGTTAAGTGTTCAGACTATTTCCAGTCAATGCTTTAGTGGTCACTCCTCATGTGAGAAGCACAAAGACCTTAGAGGACATTGGACTTGAAGCTTCTCACTGTTTTTTTGTTAGCAACAGGGTTTGTGAGTTACTGGGAACCCCTCTGAGGTTGGTAATACTGTGTCTCAGAATGTCCTGGTTCGGAAAAATGGGACTTGACAGATTTCTGCTTTCATCTAAGAATTATTTATTTGTTTTTTGTACTTGACACTACTTTGAAGGTATTGAGGAACAGCAAAAACAGCACCTTGCAAGGACAGTGAGGTATCAATTACTTTTAATTACTCCCCAGCTCTCTCCCTTAATTACCTACTATGTTAGCTGGGATTTATTGCAGAATAATAATAGTGATGCGTTGTATTTACATAGTTCCTTTCTGCAGGGAGTACAAAGCACTTTATAGATATGACTTCACTATTAATGTAAAGAATAAAAATGTTGAAAAATACTTCTACGAATAAGGAAACTGTAAAGTAGCTATATTCCCATTTTTCAGGTAGCACATAGTCTAGTTTACAGTAACAGCCAAATTTGAGGGACCCTGATAATAAACCTCCCCCTCTACTCTATATTTTACATGTTTATTTATCTTACATGGCTCGCATGTTTGCTGATTAAAAACTACTTTCCATAGTATATAAAATAAGAATATCACAAGATATTAAATAATAACAATCCTATCAGAAGTGCAATACTCTGCTCACTCTAAGATTTAAGAAATGGATATTGACTTTTTTTAGTCTAAAAAAATCTTTGTATAGTAGTAAAATATTTTGAAGATGCCAAAAAGATAGATCTTGCAATTTTTAGGCCTGTTGATTGTAAAATATGTAATTAGAAAATTTACTATTAATTTTGTTGGGATATTTATTATTTCGTCCATTATCCTAAAAATTATATAAGTGAGGGTAGCTCTAATTAACCTCATTCTGTAAATGCAGGATACTATTCACTCAGTCTGCATTTAATGTGCTTATATCCCTCTTGCTTCAGACCTTGTAACCCTATTGCTTCTCAAAGGTTTGCTTCCCAATGTTGAGAACAACTGGCCTAAGTTTTTTTTTTTTTTTTTTTTTTAACATCTTCATTTGAGTATAACTGTTTTACAGTAGTGTGTTAGTTTCTCCTTTACAACAAAGTGAATCAGTTATACATATACATATGTTCCCATATCTCTTCCCTCTTGCATCACCCTCCCTCCCACCCTCCCTATCCCACCCCTCTAGGTGATCACAAAGCACAGAGGTGAACTCCCTGTGCTATGCAGCAGCTTCCCACTAGCTATCTAATTGACATTTGGTAGTGTGTATATGTCCCTGCCACGCTCTCACTTCGTCACAGCCCACCCTTCCCCCTCCCCATATCCTCAAGTCCATGCTCTAGTAGGTCTGTGTTTTATTCCCGTCCTACCACTAATCTCTTCATGACATTTTTTTTTCTTAGATTCCATATATATGTGTTAGCATACGGTATTTGTTTTTCTCCTTCTGACTTACTTCACTCTGTATGACAGACTCCAGGTCTATCCACCTCATTACAAATAACTCAGTTTCATTTCTTTTTATGGCTGAGTAATATTCCATTGTATATATGTGCCACATCTTCTTTATCCATTCATCTGTTGATGGACATTTAGGTTGCTTCCATGTCCTGGCTATCGTAAATAGAGCTGCAATAAACATTTTGGTACATGACTCTTTTTGAATTATGGTTTTCTCAGGGTATATGCCTAGTAGTGGGATTGTGGGGTCATATGGTAGTTCTATTTGTAGTTTTTTAAGGAACCTCCATACTGTTCTCCATAGTGGCTGTATCAATTGACATTCCCACCAGCAGTGCAAGAGTGTTCCCTTTTCTCCACACCCTCTCCAGCATTTATTGTTCCTAGAGTTTTTGATGATGGCCAATCTGACTGGTGTGAGATGATATCTCATTGTAGTTTTGATTTGCATTTCTCTAATGATTAATGATGTTGAGCATTCTTTCATGTGTTTGTTGGCAATCTGTATATCTTCTTTGGAGAAATGTCTATTTAGTTCTTCTGCCCATTTTTGGATTGGGGTGTTTGTTTTTTTGTTATTGAGCTGCCTGAGTTGCTTATAAATTTTGGATATTAATCCTTTGTCAGTTGCTTCATTTGCAAATATTTTCTCCCATTCTGAGGGTTGTCTTTTGGTCTTGTTTATGGTATCCTTTGCTGTGCAAAAGCTTTTAAGTTTCATTAGATCCCATTTGTTTATTTTTGTTTTTATTTCCATTTCTCTAGGAGATGGGTCAAAAAGGATCTTGCTGTGGTTTATGTCATAGAGTGTTCTGCCTGTGTTTTCCTCTAAGAGTTTGATAGTGTCTGGCCTTACATTTAGGTCTTTAACCCATTTTGAGTTTATTTTTCTGTGTGGTGTTAGGGAGTGTTCTAATTTCATACTTTTACAGGTAGCTGTCCAGTTTTCTCAGCACCACTTATTGAAGAGGCTGTCTTTTCTCCACTGTGTTTCCTTCCCTCCTTTATCAAAGATAAGGTGACCATATGTGTGTGGGTTTATCTCTGGGCTTTCTCTCTTGTTCCGTTGATCTATATTTCTGTTTTTGTGCCAGTACCATACTGTCTTGATTACTGTAGCCTTGTAGTATAGTCTGAAGTCAGGGAGCCTGATTCCTCCAGCTCCATTTTTCGTTCTCAAGATTGCTTTGGCTATTCGGGGTCTTTTGTGTTTCCATACAAATTGTGAATTTTTTTGTTCTAGTTCTGTAAAAAATGCCAGTGGTAATTTGATAGGGATTGCATTGAATCTGTAGATTGCTTTGGGTAGTAGACTCATTTTCACAATGTTGATTCTTCCAATCCAAGAACATGGTATATTTCTCCACCTATTTGTATCATCTTTAATTTCTTTCATCAGTGTCTTATAGTTTTCTGCATACAAGTCTTTTGTCTCCTTAGGTAGGTATATTCCTAGATATTTTATTCTTTTCGTTGCAATGGTAAATGGGAGTGTTTTCTTAATTTCACTCCCAGATTTTTCATCATTAGTGTATACGAATGCCAGAGATTTCTATGCATTAATTTTGTATCCTGCTACTTTACCAAACTCATTGATTAGTTCTAGTAGTTTTCTGGTAGCATCCTTAGGATTCTCTATGTGTAGTATCATGTCATCTGCAAACAGTGACAGCTTTACTTCTTCTTTTCCTATTTGGTTTCCTTTTATTTCTTTATTTTCTCTAATTGCTGTGGCTAGAACTTCCAAAACTAGGTTGAATAAGAGTGGTGTGAGTGGGCAACCTTGTCTTGTTCCTGATCTTAGTGGAAATGGTTTCAGTTTTTCACCATTGAGAACAATGCTGGCTGTGGGTTTGTCATATATGGCCTTTATTATGTTGAGGAAAGTTCCCTCTATACCTACTTTCTGCAGGGTTTTTATCATAAATGGGTGTTGAATTTTGTCAAAAGCTTTCTCTGCATCTATTGAGATGATCATATGATTTTTCTCCTTCAGTTTGTTGATATGGTGTATCACGTTGATTGATTTGTGTATATTGAAGAATCCTTGCATTCCTGGAATAAACCCCACTTGATCATGGTGTATGATCCGTTTAATGTGCTCTTGGAATCTGTTTGTTAGTATTTTGTTGAGGATTTTTGCATCTATGTTTATCAGTGATATTGGCCTGTAGTTTTCTTTCTTTGTGATGTCTTTGTCTGGTTTTGGTATCAGGGTGATGGTGGCCTCATAGAATGAGTTTGGGAGTGTTCCTCCCTCTGCTATCTTTTGGAAGAGTTTGAGAAGGAGAGGTGTTAGCTCTTCTGTAAATGTTTGATAGAATTCGCCTGTGAAGCCATCTGGTCCTGGGCTTTTGTTTGTTGGAAGATTTTTAATCACAGTTTCAATTTCAGTGCTTGTGATTGGTCTGTTCATATTTTCTATTTCTTCCTGGTTCAGTCTCGGCAGCTTGTGCATTTCTAAGAATTTGTCCATTTCTTCCAGGTTGTCCATTTTATTGGCATAGAGTTGTTTGTAGTAATCTCTAATAATCTTTTGTATTTCTGCAGTGTCAGTTGTTACATCTCCTTTTTCATTTCTAAGTCTATTGATTTGAGTCTTCTCCCTTTTTTTCTTGATGAGTCTGGCAAATGGTTTATCAATTTTATTTATCTTCTCAAAGAACCACCTTTTAGTTTTATTGATCTTTGCTATTGTTTCCTTCATTTCTTTTTCATTTATTTCTGATCTGATCTTTATGATTTCTTTCCTTCTGCTAAATTTGGGGTGTTTTTGTTCTTCCTTCGCTAATTGCTTTAGGTGCAAAGTTAGGTTGTTTATTCGAGATGTTTCCTGTTTCTTAAGGTATGATTGTATTGCTATAAACCTCCCTCTTAGAACTGCTTTTGCTGTATCCCATAGGTTTTGGGTCGTCGTGTCTCCATTGTCATTTGTTTCTAAGTACTTTTTGATTTCCTCTTTGATTTCTTCAGTGATCACTTCCTTATTAAGTAGTGTATTGTTTAGCCTCCATGTGTTTGTATTTTTTACAGATCTTTTCCTGTAATTGATATCTAGTCTCATAGCGTTGTGGTCAGAAAAGATACTTGATACGATTTCAATTTTCTTAAATTTGCCAAGGCTAGATTTGTGACCCAAGATATGATCTATCCTGGAGAATGTTCCATGAGCACTTGAGAAAAATGTGTATTCTGTTGTTTTTGGGTGGAATGTCCTATAAATATCAAGTAGATCCATCTTTTGCAATGTATCATTTAAAGCTTGTGTTTCCTTATTTATTTTCATTTTGCATGATCTGTCCATTGGTGACAGTGGGGTGTTAAAGTCCCCTACTATGATTGTGTTACTGTCGATTTCCCCTTTTATGGCTGTTAGTATTTGCCTTATGTATTGAGGTGCTCCTATGTCGGGTGCATAAATATTTACAATTGTTATATCTTCTTCATGGATTGATCCCTTGATCATTATGTAGTGTCCTTCTTTGTCTCTTGTAATAGTCTTTATTTTAAAGTCTATTTTGTCTGATATGAGAATTGCTACTGCAGCTTTCTTCTGATTTCCATTTGCATGGAATATCTTTTTCCATCCCCTCACTTTCAGCCTGTAAGTGTCCCTAGGTCTGAAGTGGGTCTCTTGTAGACAGCATATCTATGGGTCCTGTTTTTGTATCCATTCAGCCAGTCTGTGTCTTTTGGTGGGAGCATTTAATCCATTTACATTTAAGGTAATTATAGATATGTATGTTCCTATTACCATTTACTTAATTGTTTGGGGTTGTTCTTGTAGGTCTTTTCCTTCTCTTGTGTTTCTTGCTTAGAGAAGTTCCTTTAGCATTTGTTGTAAAGCTGGTTTGGTGGTGCTGAACTCTCTCAGCTTTTGCTTGTCTGTAAAGGTTTTAATTTCTCCATCAAATCTGAATGAGATCCTTGCTGGGTAGAGTAATCTTGGTTGTAGGTTTTTTTCCTTCATCACTTTAAATATGTCCTGCCACTCCCTTCTGGCTTGTAGAATTTCTGCCGAAATATCAGATGTTAACCTTATGGGGATTCCCTTATGTGTTATTTGTTGTTTTTCCCTTGCTGCTTTTAATATGTTTTCTTTGTATTTAATTTTTGACAGTTTGATTATTATGTGTCTTGGCGTGTTTCTCCTTGGGTTTATCCTGTATGGGACTCTCTGTGCTTCCTGGACTTGATTGACTATTTCCTTTCCTATATTAGGGAAGTTTTCAACTATCATCTCTTCAAATATTTTCTCAGTCCCTTTCTTTTTCTCTTCTTCTTCTGGGACCCCTATAGTTCAAATGTTGGTGCATTTAATGTTGTCTCAGAGGTCTCTGAGACTGTCCTCAGTTCTTTTCATTCTTTTTTCTTTCTTCTGCTCTGCAGTAGTTATTTCCACTATTTTATCTTCCAGGTCACTTATCCGTCCTTCTGCCTCAGTTATTCTGCTATTGATCCCATCTAGAGTATTTTTCATTTCATTTATTGTGTTGCTCATCGTTGCTTGCTTCCTCTTTATTTCTTCTAGGTCCTTGTTAACTGTTTCTTGCAATTTGTCTATTCTATTCCCAAGATTTTGAATCATCTTTACTATCATTATTCTGAAATCTTTTTCAGGTAGACTGGCTATTACCTCTTCATTTGTTAGGTCTGGTGTGTTTTTATCTTGCTCCTTCATCTGCTGTGTGTTTTTCTGTCTTCTCATTTTGCTTATCTTACTGTGTTTGGGGTCTCCTTTTTGCAGGCTGCAGGTTCGTAGTTCCCTCTGTTTTTGGTGGCTGTCCCCAGTGGGTGAGGTTGGTTCAGTGGGTTGAGCAGGTTTCCTGGTTGGGGGGACTAGTGCCTCTGTTCTGGTGGATGAGGCTGGATCTTGTCTTTCTGGTGGGCAGGTCCACGTCTGGTGGTGTGTATCGGGATGTTGGTAACCTTATTATGATTTTAGGCAGCCTCTCTGGTAATGGATGGGGCTGTAGACCTGTCTTGCTCTTTGTTGGGCATAGGGTGTCCAGCACTGTTTGTTGCTGGTCCTGAGTGAAGCTGGGTCTTGGTGTTGAGATGGAGGTCTCTGGGAGATTTTCGCCATTTGATATTACGTGGAGCTGGGAGGTCTCTTGTGTACCAGTGTCCTGAGGTTGGTTCTCCCACCTCAGAGACACAGTCTTGACACCTGGCTGGAGTGCCAAGAGCCTTTAATCCAAACGTCTCAAAATAAAAGGGAGAAAAAAATAGAAAGGAACGAAAGGAAGGAAGGAAGGAGGAAGGGAGGTAAGGAAGGAAGGAAGAAAGGGAGGAAGGAAGGAAGGAGGGAAGTAGGAAAGAAAGGAGCGAAGAAAGGAAGAAAGAAAGGGAGAAGGCAAAATAAAGGATAAAGTATAGTTATTAAAATAAAAAATAATTATTAAGAAGAAACATTTCTATTAAAGAAAACAAAAACCAAAACCAAAACAAAAACAAAAACAAAAAACGGGTTGGTAAAATCTCACACAGCAGCACCCACATACACACTCACAAAAAGAAAAAAGGGGAAAATAATAGTATATCTTGCTCCCAAAGTCCACCTCCTCAACTTGGGATATTTCGCTGTCTATTCAGGTTTTCCACAGATGCAGGGCACTTCAAGTTGACTGTGGAGCTTTAATCCGCCGCTTCTGAGGCTGCTGGGAGAGACCTCCCCCTCTCTTTGTTCGCACAGCTCCTGGGGTTCAGCTTTGGACTTGGCCCCGCCTCTGCGCGTAGGTCGTCCGAGGGCGTCTGCCCTTCGCTCAGACAGGACGGGGTTAAAGGAGCAGCTGATTTGGGGGCTCTGGCTCACTCAGGCCAGGGGAAGGGAGCGGCACGGATGCGGGGCGAGCCCGTGGTGGCAGAGGCCGGCGTGACACTGCACCGGCCCGAGGCGTACCGTGCGTTTTCACCGGGGAAGCTGTCCCTGGATCCCAGGACCCTGGCAGTGGCAGGCTGCACTGGCCTAAGTTTTAAAACCAGTGTTTTCAGGAACAGTTGCTCATACACAGAATAATTATGTTGAACTTAAAATGAAGAGCTGAAGAACATCACTCAGCATTTAAGATCTCCTCCATACTTGGTGAGCTACCCTTCAGGGTTAAAACTACTTATACATTAAAACAATGGCATTTACATGCTTCAGAGGTTTTCTTTCCCCTTATCTTGTCCGTTAGAATTAATAAGTTAGGAGCATACAGCTCAGCATGGAGGCTTGATTGCATGCCTTTTGCTAAGGATCTGAGACGTGAGGAGACTGCACTTTGAGATACAGAGTAAGCACCTTTTGGACCTGAAACTGCCTTGCATAGTTTCCATCTTTATATCCTATTATTTGTATTTAAATACACTCTATTGCTTATAGAGATATACTACAAATTGTAATGTTTTTATATCTAGGCTAGAGATGGTAATGAAAACTTACTAAGTGCTTTGTTTTTAATTTGTCTTCTTTGAATAGTAAATTATGCCACAAAAGATCAAAAAGCATTAGTATTATCTTCTTTTAGAATTTTGTTTAGTAGTCTTCATCTCTGGTTGTTGTAGATACTCCTAGAAGACAAGTCAAGTTTGGAAAAAGGCAATGGAATTTTGATTAGGAGGCATTTATTCTTAATTCTAGTTTAGGTTTTACCTTATATTGTTTTAAGATAGAATTACTATACATAGCAAAAAATAAATTTGTTTAGCATATTTCTTTTCAGGAAATTGAAAGGTTAGAAGCACCATTTTACTTATTAGGTAGGATATTGAGAAGGAAATTCTAAATCAGTGATTGCCTCTGAATCAGTTACTTGATTATATTAATTATCTCTTATGCTTTGGTTCTCTTTTTACAGAACGAGGTTAATTATAGCTACCCTCACTTATCCCATTGGATTTTTTAGGAGAATGGATGGAATAATAAATATACCAGTATATCTAAAGTGAGATATTCAAAATACAAAGTATAACACTATAACACTTTTTTAGTACAGGAATGTATTACAAAAATAAGAATTTTTATTTAAAATGAGAATATTTGCTATAAAAGAAAGATCCTCAGAATTGAATGGAAAGAGAGTAAGTGGATGGAGAGGGCGGAGATGAAAAAGGATAACGGGGAAGGAAGGGGATTAGATGATTCCAACAAGAAAAAGAATTTAAGGTCTCTGATGTATCGTTTAATTGGAGAGAATTCCGGTGTTGGGTTTGGGGTTTGAGAATGACAGGGCAAGTAAGTGGGGCGGGGGCCCTCGATCTCTGTGTCCTGTGGAATTCTGAAGGGCAGGGAAAGGGTAAACCTTACTGGGATGTAAAGTGGGTATGTCTAAAGCTGAAGTTATTGGCTGCCCCCATACAGTAGCTTCTGCTCCATTGTTTCTCTGAGTTGTTCAGCGAGACGATAATTCCACTCTAAACCCAGAAGTGAAAGCTTTAGTCATTGCTCTTTTTTCACTCTTCTTTATCCTCCATATCAAAGGAGTCTTCAGATGCCATCAGATTTCCCCATACAATGTTGCTTCCAGTTCTCTCTGCCTCTTGACTCTCAGTGCTGCACTGTAGTCCTGCTGCTCTCATCTTATACCTGGTCTCCAAGTCTCCAGTCATTCCCTTTTCTGATAGAGAATACAACAAACCAATCACTCCTCTTACAGAATTACTATCATGAGATCAGCTGTCTCTTCGTGAATCTTTGGTGAATCCTCACTTGCTACCGAATGAAGTTTAGACCCTTTAGTCTACTCTCCTTGAAATTGCCAAACGTCCAAATCCACTTTTCCAAACTCACTATTTATACTCTAATCACACTGACCTCACACCATCTCCTTTAATACTTCAGAGGCTTTATTCCAGCTATACCTCTGCCCTTGGAACTTCTACTCTCTAACATTTTTTTCATTTCAGTCAGTCTTTCAAAGTTCCTTTCAAATTCCGACATTGGTGTGTTGGAGCCTGAATCAAGTGTTTGCATTTCTTCTAAACTCTGTTCAGTGACATCTCATTAGTAGTCTGAAATTAGCCATGGGGGGAATATTTTCACAATAGTGATTGGCAAATAGTACCCCTCCCCAACCAGAACCAGTTTTAAACCAGCACATCACTGCTACTACCTCTAAATCTTTGATTGTTCCCACTGACTTACTTTTTGTGTCACTCATTTGAACCTTTCTTTATGTACTAAAATAAATACTTTTAAAATTGTTTAATTTATGGCTTGACTTTCCCACCTGATTGTCTTCCGAAGTTCATTGGGCAAGTCCCACGTTTTCCTTTATATCTTTGTTAGTCTGAAGAAAGATACTTACTAAGTAAAAACAGAAGCATTAGTATGCAACTCTTCTTGGCTTCTCTGTCTGTGAAGATTATTGCCTTTTATAATTTCAGAAATTATATCTTACTAATTTTTTTCTTTCTATACATACAGTGCCTAGTGTGATGTCTCACTTATCATATGTATCCAAAACTTTATTTGAATCACCTCTGTATGCTCACGGTGAATGCTAAATAAATACTGACTTTTACCTGACAATGAAGAGCCATATTAAGATGGTATTTTTTTTTTACATTTTATTCCAAAGATAAACCAAACTGAAGGTGTAATTTTATCTAATAATCTTATAATTTTAATACTGAGCCAGTGTCTCTGATGTTGATTAGAATTTGTAAGTATCCCACAGATATAATTGCGATGTTTGGTAGATGAATAAAGGTACCAACTAGCTAACATGTATTGAGCATTTACTATGTGCCAAACACTGTGCTAAGATTTTTTACATATATTTTCTCATTTAGTCCCCACATCATATTTCAAGATGAGTACCATTACTACGCTCATTTTACAAATGAGGAACCTGGCTCCAGTATAGTTATGTGACTATACCAAATAGCACCAGCTTATTAAATGATGGGGTAGCTCCAAGTTATTCTGACTCCAGAATTCTCATCTTAACCACTATATACCTTAATTCCGCATAAGAACAGCTCTTTAGTGGTGGAATTGTATTATATTTTCAATGTTTGCGCATACCAAGTCAGGAAAATTCTGAATATTGAACTGAATTTTTTTTTTTTTTTTTTTTAGTGGTATGCGGGCCTCTCACTGCTTTGGCCTCTCCTGTTGCGGAGCACAGGCTCTGGACACACAGGCTCAGCGGCCATGGCTCACGGGCCTAGCCGCTCCGCGGCATGTGGGATCTTCCCAGACCAGGGCACGAACCCACATCCCTTGCATCGGCAGGCGGACTCTCAACCACTGCGCCACCAGGGAAGCCCTGAACTGAATTTTTTGAACTAGTCTCTTAATAATAGTTCTTTTGATTAGTGAAGCTTTATTTTCATCCTACTCTACTTATCCCATTTTAAGGTAAAAAAAATATTGTTGGTTAAGGCATCACTTAGGAGCCTCTAAAAACAATTTTTTAATGGAGGGCTTACTTTGTGCCTTAGTGCTATTCCAGGTGGTCTGGGAATTAAAAGAGGGTAGGGGAAGATACGATACCTTTCCTCAAAGACTTGATAAGCTACTTTAGAAATTACAATTAGCACACATGGAACAATTTGAAGACAGGTCGTAATCTCTATGGTACTAACTGATAGAATTTAAAAATTAGGAGGTATCAATAAAGGCAAAAAATACAACAGCTTCAAAGAGAAAGTGGAAGTGGAAGCTTGAAGGTTGATTTTGGAGAGGGGCAGATGAGAGGATATAGTAAAGAGGAGGAAAACAAGTGAATGTGCTGAGGCAGAAAATGAACATGATATATTTGGAGACTTATTGCTGAGGCTCTGAAATCTCCGAACACTACTGAGTTTTAATGCCATCAACTCTCAATATCATTTGTACAAATCATAGAGCTTCAAGGTCATGATGTATTTTATCCAGAAGAAACAGTTGCCTTACTGACAAGGAAAGTCAAATTAAATGCATTGTTTACATTTTTATTTTGTTATGCATGTAGGCTCCCAGTTACTCATAGAACTCATTTTCCTCTCCTTGCTCCTTGATATTTTGATGGTGTCTGGCAACTGAAAGCATTGGGGCCTTTGACAGAAAGTACTGAAGCCTTTGACTGGGAGCTTATCCTGCAGGCTTGAGACTGTTGTTTTTGAACCAGTTATTATCCTTTTTTTTTTTTTTTTCCAAACTCAGTTTATTACCTTTGAGTCTGTGATCTCACACTAGAAAGACAGTCATTGTCTTCACAATGTTTTAAAATCATTTTACCTTGTGATTCAGCAAGTGCCTGACTGCTCTTCTGCTCTTCTCCTGTTTGTCTTGTTTTGCTCCTAGACCAGATTCCCAGTTCACCCTCAGGTTTGGTTAAAGGTAATAAGTGCTTCTCTATCTATCCTATGTAGTCCTTTCTCTGCTTTACCCTTGTTGGGTAAACGAATGTCCTAGTTTCATTTACAGTAACAGACTTTTGTAAAAATGTTCTTCTGTGGAGCCAACGTAGGAGCACATTCACTGATCTAGAAGGGGTTGCTTTTCAGATCAGTGAGTTGCTTTTCTTATTAACACTCTGAGAGGTTGGGAGGAGAGTGCAGTGAAAATCTTCTGTCCTCCTTCTCCTCATTCTGGAACATTTCCCCCTTTTTTCTGGTGCATTTTAATTCATATGGTAACCCAACCATAGCTATGGCCAGCACTCTTTCTTAGGTCTCAGATTTCTTCTTGTTCATTTTTAATTTGGGAGATAACTGTTTATCAGCCTCTGGTTGGATTTCCTCCCAAGTTCTCAGTATTGAATCTGTCTCTATAATAAATCTGAGTCAGTATCTCCTTAAAGAAATTTTATAATAGGAGGTAAGTCCATTCAAATTGTAATACTCTCTTAAGATTCCTCACAACAGGGGTTTCACCTACATGCTAGATGTAGCAGGTTCTTTTTGTTCCAAATGGGGCTCTCCAGTTTTAGCTCATAGCAGCTAGATGTTGGGATGCATTTTCTTAGGTATTGATGCCAAAAACTGGCCTCTGTGCACTGGTGCTGAATTGAATCTCAGAGACAGAGTTTTGGGTGAAGTAGAAAAGAATAGCTTTATTGCTTTGACAGGCAAAGGGGGACACAGCAGGCTCCTGCCCTTGAAAACTGCGTGTCCCAAACCAGGAGGATTTGGTGAGGAATTTTATAGCAATAGTTCAAGGGTGGGGTTGCTGATAAGATTAGGGTGTGTGCAGGGCCTGTACTTCTTTAATCTGGCTGCAGGAAACCTCATGATGAGCTTCTCTGGCTCCTCTTAATCTGGCCTTAGGTGGTCTTCTCTGGAATGGAGAATGCTGATATCTTCCATTTATTGGGGGTGGGGTTCTTTCTATAAAGAGCTCAAAAAATATTGTTATGTATATCCCTTGAGGTGGAACCAGGACCCTGCCCCAAGGCTGTGCTGTTGTTTCTTGGCTTCTCCTCCCTTGTCTCTGCATCCCCTCTCTTCCCTGATTAGCAACTGTTTGAATCTGCCCTTTGGAACTCAGGAAATGTCATGGAGGCTGGAGTCTGTTCCCTACAAGCAGGGAATGGGGGACACAGAAAGGCTTCTGTGCCCAAGAGATCCACAGGGTCCTGCTCAATTTCAGTATGAAACCTGAATCACCCTTGCCAGGCTCACGGCAAAATATGCTGTTGCTGGCTTACTCATCTCTCAAGAACTCTTCCCTAGACAACATCTTCAAAATCCCTGAGAAATTAATTATAGGAGAGTTTCAACTTTGGAAAGAGCCATGCTCTCCATTTTCCTTCATTATTTCTAAACCAACATGAGAATATAAGTAGAAACAGTGGGACCTCTTGATGACTATAAAAATATATTTGTGTGTGTGGAGTGTAGTTAGAGTGGATGACCATAAGAAGTGTGCTGGTGTTTTAAAATGTACCTGAGACTTGTTTTAATCAGGCATAGTAAGACACACAGACACAGAAATGACTGTCATGAAGGAAGAAGTTTTTATACTTACAGACCCCTAGAAATATGAAGCATGGTGCTCTATGTAGGGCCACTTGGCAAAATAATAGAGCTGGTCAGGAGGCAAAGGGAAAGGAAGGCAATGTGGGCAAGAGCCTTTATTTTAGTTTCTGAAGGAGGGCAATGGTGAGGCAGGGTAAGCAGGTTTAGGATTGGCTAATTTGAGTAATTTGGGTGTGCTCTGGGACAAAGAGGCTATCCCAGCCCTGGAGCGGATGGATAGTGGCCTGAGTATAAGAGCTAGAGAGAGGAGGTAGTTGTGAGATATGGGTTTTGGATTGCTTGGTTTGCATTTGAAAGGCACACTCCCCAGTAAATTGTTTGCTATCTCTAGGAATTAGCTAACCCTGGGAGGGGCAGTCTCTACCAGGGTCAGCAAAGCACCAAGATGTTAAAGCATAAGAATAAAAAGACATGCTTAATACAGCTGGTAAATATTTTATAAAAATGGCTCTTGGAAAAACAACAAAACACAACCTGATTTGTAGCACTTGCTGAATTCCATAGGAGCTTGAGCAAGGCTATGACTTAATAAAATCCATTTTAAGGACAACTTCTCTGACATGGCTATGCCGGGCAGGGGTGCTTAGATAAGGGAGAAATTAGAGTTAAGATGATATGCAGGGGGTCATGATGGCATCCCACTGTAATCAGCAGAGGCTCACCTTGGTGTTGGGGATGGATTTCAGTAATGATCAAAGTTTAGTATTTTCTCCCTATGTGTGATGACTCATGTTTATCCCCTGTGCAAAACACTAAATGTATTTACAGTTGCATGTATAGTGATTAAATATTACGTAAAATAGATTAGAGAATGAAAGAATGGAGTTAAAATTTTCCTTAAGAATTTTAGGAAGTAAAGAATGGTTTGTGGAGAATTTTACTTTTCCCAGCTATAAAGTAAGAAAACAAACCAAGCATTTCACTCTGAAGTATCTTTAAGCCATGCCATTTAGACCTTTTAAAATAAAATTTAAAATAATTTCACCTCTAATAATTCATTTCACATTTTAAGTATGCTTGTAAATGGAAATCTCAATATCTTCACAAGCTCTTAAGTACCTCACATAAGTATTTTTTTTATTAAAGAAGAAGAAAAATAGATAAGGTTAATTTTCTGATAAAAATGGTATTTAACTAATGTTTGGAGACAATTTTCCATGGGTTTCTTACATTTCTGTACATCTTTTAGACAAAGGCCCTAACTGCCTTCTTTTCTATGTTTTCCATAATATTTGTGCAGAAAATAGACTTGGAAGATAGATATAGTGTTGCTACTGGAGCAAAGGTTGGTCAGGCTTATTGTCCATTATAAAAAGATTGGGTCCCTGAACTTTTGCAACTCAGCCCACTGTATTTATAAGCATCCATCTGGCCCTCTTTGTGTCACTTTGTGGGAATTGATGTTCAGGGAACCAGTGCAAATACTGACTCTCTGGCTACTACAGTTGCTGTGAGATACATTGCCCTTTGCTTCTGACCCAGGAGTCTCATGTCTTCTATCAGCATTCATGAAATTTTGGTAGGTTGACTTGTTAGCTTGCAGGCGGGGTATAATCTCAGACCCTCTACAGTTCCTGATACCTAGAGAAACTTGTACACATTTGTACCAGGGTACATTATAAGAATATTCAGAGTAGAATTGCTTGTGATATCCCCAAACTGGAAACAAACCAAATATCACAAAATAATGCATCCTAATCAAAACAAACACAAGTAAACTATATTTTTAGAGATAAATACATTGGCAATAGTAGTATAAAGAAAAAGAAAAAAATGTATAATAAAAGTCATGGGGCTTCCCTGGTGGTGCAGTGGTTGAGAGTCCGCCTGCCGATGCAGGGGACACGGGTTCGTGCCCCGGTCCGGGAAGATCCCACATGCCGCGGAGCGGCTGGGCCCGTGAACCATGGCCGCTGAGCCTGCACGTCCGGAGCCTGTGCTCCGCAGCAGGGGAGGCCACAACAGTGAGAGGCCCGCGTACCACACACACACACACAAGTCATGGTAGTGGTTATCAACAATGGATAAAGAGAGGTAATTTCAAGAAAAAACTCACAGGGGACATCTACAAGGCCATCAGCACCCCATGTCTTGACATAGGTGGTAGATACATGGGTGTTTGCTTTGTATTTATTCACCATTCTATGTATTTGTGCTTAATGTACTTTTTGTGAGAATGGTATTTCACAATAAGAATGGTTAAAAATTACTTTAGAAAGAATTGCTTAATCTATTATTCTTCGGATGAGATAACCCAACATATCTGCTCACTGTGAAAAATGTAAACAAAGAAAAAAGGGAATTTTATATTAAAGATTAACTAAATCTTTACAGTCATTAACGGCCAAGTTTTTAATGCTTTGTTGAATAAGATTCCTTGAAATGCTAATCTTATAAATTTGCCAGACTATTAAGATGGAAATCAGAGTTTTCTTTGAGAATGATTTTTATCTGTTTTCTATAGTGTTTCACTTTTGAGAGTATGTACTATGAATGTATACATAAGGAATACATCCCTCATGTACAGCATAATTGCCTGTTTAAGGAAAAAATGGCCCATTAACAAAGTAGGCATTTGGAATTATTGATGCTGTCTCTGTGTGTTATGCTTTTGAAAGAATACAGAATATATGGCCATTTGATAAAATACATGTAGTGGTTAAGGAAAATTTTGTTTTTCAACTCCCTTATGTTCATTCCTATGTATGAAATATTAGTATTTCTTTAATCTTCCAATGTATGTATCTCTAATATATCCCCTTTGCTGGTCACAGTATTCCTTTCTTTTTATTAAAAAAATACAGAAAATATACTCTTCAATCTTATATATTTTTATTTAAAGGAAGGGCAGTTTTCCCCAATTTGTCGTAAGATTTAAAAGAGAACAACAGAAGTAATAATTATGAGACTGATTTAGCGGTGTAGTATGTTGAATGGCTGAAACATTAGGGCTTTCTTTATGTTTTAAATAGTTTGAAATCTTTTCATCTTATAGCTGCTGAAAATTATACTACAGTTTCACAGATCAGTTATAGGAGGTGCTATGCTCTAGGGATGAGGAAATGAATGCCAAGCAAAGGAAGGCATTAACACAAGGCTACTGTGTTGAGAATAGGATTCAAAACCAAGAAGTCAAGATTCAAACCCAAGTTCAAAACTCTTTTCTACTAAATCACAAGTTCCCACTCCCAAACCAAAGCCATCAGTACTTCAGGAAATTCTTCTATGGCACCTGCTCCATTTTTTCCTTCCTCAGGCCCCCAATTTGTCTCCTTACACTAGTCCATTGACGTTGAATTCACAGCTCTCTAATTTTAGTCTCAGTCCCTTTCTCTAGCTTGGGTGTATGAGGGGAGAAGAATGAAAGGTTTCTGGAGCCCTGAGGGCTGATTTTTCATTAGCATAAATATAAGCAACGAGGACAACAGAGGACTCAGCAGCAGATGGCTCATAAGATCTCCTCTTGTTCAGTATATTCAGAAATGGAATTAATTTTTAATATCGCATATTAGCAGTCATCTAATATATAGGTAATCTCCTTGCATTCCCTTCCAGGAAGCACAGATGCTGTTGATAGAATAAATGGAAGTCAGCCTGATTTAATGGAAAGTGTTTTTCCACCTTTTCCTAGGATAGGCATTTTGGTCTGAATTTTGCTGGCATGTACTTACAAGGCACTCAATAACTGTTAGCTCTATTAGGGTATGGCTGAGTGAATGGATCATGGTATAGTGGGGAAAGTACTGGACTGGAAGTCAGAGAAATTGAAATCCAGTTGTTGGCTTTTTTGCTAACCAGTGGTGTGAGTATAAATAAATCACTGACTATCTTGATTTTAGTTTATTTGTGTAAACAAACAAACGAATGAATATGAGGATTTCTAAGATACTGTTATCTAGTTCTCTGTTTCTCAGACATTGTGAATGATGAATACTACTCATTATCTTCAACTATTCAAACTAAAAAGATAATAACTATGTTTTTAATTCAATGATGTAAATAGGGTATATTCTTCACAAAGGCCAGTTACCTGACATTTTTATTGTACGTAAAAATAACAGATACAATTTATAGAGCCCTTAGTATGTTTCAGATAATAAGTACTTTACAAATACTACCTCATTTAATCCTTTATGAATTAGTTATTATCATAATTTTATAGATGATGGGACTCAGGCTTTGAGAGTCTGAGTAACTTGACCAAGTTCCAGAAGCTGCTCCTGATTGGTAAGACATGACTTCGACTCATTTCTTTGTTACTCCAGAGGCTGTGTTCATAACCACTGCACCTGAACGGAACCTGATAATACAGGATTATCAAGGGGAATTACTGGCTCAAGATAGGAGGGTTTAAATTTTTTTTTAATTTTAAAGTTCATATATAATTATGTTCTTTGTGCAAAATTCAAATAACATATGGCAAGATGTGAAATTTCCTCTTTACCCACCCTTCCACTCCTACTCTCCTTCCCAACAGCATAATTGCTGTCTATAGACTAGTTTGGAAGGTGGTGTTAGTGACCAAAAAGAAACACAAGGGACCCTTTGAAGTGACAGTTGTGTTCTGATTCTTAATCTGGTACTTGGTCACCCAGATGTGTCCATTTTTGTGAAAATATATCAGGCAATACATTTTTGGTTTGTATACTTTGTTTATGTACATAATATTCCAGTAAAAAGCTTATCAAAGAAAATGCCATATTGCATAAACATACTGTACTATTAGTTGTCCAGGGCCTCTCTTTTGGGAAACTACGGCAAAAGCTCTATAAAAATTGAATTCTCTCTTTATTTCTTAAGGATTAATGATCATACCCTGTAATTTCTAGGATCCACTTTGGTTTTACCATTTGTTGGGAGCCTCCTACATACTCGGCACTCTCTGTACAATGTGTTTCTCCATGTCAGGCTGCCCACATTCTCAGAAGAATACCTAACTTCAAACTGTGCTTAATTTTTAATCTTAGTTGAACTCAAATCTTAGATTTTTCACAGTGGATCTTGTCAGGAATAATACCTCTTCCCCATTCACCTGGTTTCCATGAGGAAGGATTTTACTTAAAGCAGCATTATCTATCTATGTGAAACTCTGAGTGGCAACTTTTGGTATATGTAGCCTAACACCTCCATTTTCATGTCTCCTGGGAGGCTGCATGCTGACACAGAGATCTTGTCCACAGTTGGCCACAGAGGTGCTCATTGTTTCTGCTCACCAACATCCAGTACTCTTCTCTGGACATATGGAAGGCTAAATTTACTGATGGGACCATATTATCAGTCTTGGCCACTGGGTTGGGATTGACAGTCATGTGATTCACTTTTGGAGCAGAGCATGTGATTGCCAGAAAAAGAGAGACTTTCCACAACCCTGTCTTATCTTTCTACCATAGCAACCAGCAGCGTCTGAGATGGTAGTTGCTTCTTCAGTTTGGGCCGCAGAGAGAGGACCAGAATGTAGAGCAGAGTCTCATCTGACCTGTGATGGACATGTTAAATGAGCAAGAAATATGCCTTTGTGGCTTCAAGCCACTGACATTTTGGGGTCGTTTGGTGTTGCAGGATAACGCAGGCTCTTCTGATCTGCAGATCAGGAGTCAAACTTAGCAGCTGAGGCTCTGCCCATGGGCGTGAAGAGAATCATATGGTGCTGCCTGTATGGGTGGGTAAACCTAATTCTCAGGTTTAGGCTTCAGGAATTAATTTATTAAAAATTCAGAACTTGGGACTTCCCTGGTGGCACAGTGGTTAAGAATCCGCCTGCCATTGCAGGAGACACAGGTTCGAGCCCTGGTCCAGGAAGATCCCACATGCCGCAGAGCAGCTAAGCCCATGCACCACAACTACTGAGCCTGTGCTCTAGAGCCCGTGTGCCACAACTACTGAAGCCTGCGCACCTGGAGCCCATGCTCCGCAACAAGAGAAGCCACCACAATGAGAAACCTGCACACCGCGAATAGTAGCCCCAGCTTGCTGCAACTAGAGAAGGTCTACGCATAGCAGCGAAGACCCAACACAGCCAAAAATAAATAAATAATACAGAACTTTATTTTAAGGCTGTATCCTTCCATATCAATGTAATATGTGATAGAGATTTTTAAAAAGTCTCTCGTTTACCTCGCTCCTTTGCCTAAATTGTTGGTTTAGAAATTGTACAGTGTAGAGGAACATTGTTTACTAGACCTCTTCCCTTATAACTCCATCAGGTTCCTGAAGGGGGCCAAGTGACCTAGAAAGGAACTGAAGAGGTAGGTAGAGGCAAGATCATGCATGGTCCTCTGGGTAATGTTAATGATTTTATCTTTAATCTAAATTCCATTAGGAAGTCACAGAAGGTTTCAGGCAAACATGCGACAAGATAGGATTTGCATTTTTAAAAAAGCACTCTGATTGGTGTATAGAGAGTGCTTTAGAAGAGTATGAAAACAGACCTGGGGACACTGGTTAAGAGCACATTGCTGGAAATCCTGATAGAGCATGGTTGTTACTCAAAGGAAAAGAAATTATGTCATGGTTAAAATGATGAAATAAACATATCCTTTTTTCTTATGGTCTGGCTTGATCTGGGGGTACATTTTAGAATATTTAGAGGAATGGAAGCATGGCATAGCCTTCAGGCCATCTTCCAGGAGTAGTATTCTCTTTCTCAATCTCTCTCTCTCAGTATCTCTCAGTCTCTGTCTCTCTCTTGCTCTCTCGTATGTGTGCATGCACACGCACATGCACACACACACAAACTCACACATAAGCTTTTGATTTGGGGTTACATATTCTGATAATAATTTTAAGTTCCCAAATTCTGTATGTGCTTTAACAATCAATTGATATGTCTTCTCTCATTTAAGCATTACAGAGGACCATATTACCTCTATTCTTTCAAGAGTGTCTGCAGCCCACCCTATATCACCTCTGGCTCACACCCCCTTTGTAACAAGGTATCTCTGTCTAGAGCTCTACTGTATTGCAAGGCACCCTAATCACAATCTTCCCTGTTTTACAAGGAACCTCATATACAACACGGATTCCCCTGTTATAGGAAGCCCATGACCACAGAGAAAGGAGAAACAGTTCTTAGAGAAGGAGATCCCTAACCACAGAGGAGGCCAGTTTTCATAAAGGGATCTCTGACTGCTTGCTCAAGCTGGGAACAGGTCTATAAAATGCCAATTAAAAGGTACAAACAAAATAAATAAATGAAAATAAAAGGTACCAAATTGGTACCTTGGAGGTGAGGTACTGCTGGGTGTTCCTCTTATTTCTACTTGCTGCATAAAGGTTAGCAATAAAGGGAGAATCTTCTTTTCTACACAGTACATACATCTGATGCAAAGTCCACATGACCTTGGATGCATATGTGCTTGATGAAATTCTGTGCATGAGGCCAATATTTTCCTAGCAAGACAGTTTGGGTTTGCCCCAACACTCATATGGGTGATAGATGCACTAAAGTTCTACATCATAGAACTTAGACATAGTGATTCTAACCTGGAAAGATTTCAAGGGGTAGTTTACTAATTTTCATTGCTGCAATTAAAAACAATTATCAAAAAGATATTCCTAAAGCATCTACTTTTGAGCCCTAAAAAACCAGATATAAAGTGTATACCAGGTAACTACATTTTACTTTTTATATAGGAAGAGTTTGAAGTCATCCAGTTTGATATTGGAGAGTCTGCGTTCATAAAAGGTGAATTTTGTTTTGGCGTAGATTTTTAAATAGCAATAAAATAGTGAAAATTGTTGTATGTTGAAGCTGTTCCTATTATAAAAGGGAGAGAAGAGGAAAAAACTCAGTGTATCTATATAAAGTTTTTTTTTCTCTAAGGCAGACATATGGCTCATTAGAAGTGTTACTGAATTATTAAGTTTCACATTAAAGAGAAGAGAGTGTGAACTCATCTCTGTTTGCTTCCTCAAAATTATCTGGCTGACCAATAGATGGTGCACTGATCTTAATTGTGGAGATTTAATGATGCAGATTATAAACCGTGGATCTTTATAGAATTAAAGGAGGTTCACCATGACTCATTCATTCATTCATTTTACAAACAATTAATGAGTGCCCATTATGGGCTAGGACTGTATTAGGTCTCTTTCCACAGGGTCAAAGACCACTGTAAGGTAAATAAAAGCTTCAGTTTATTTCTTTACAAAGAAATAATAGTTGTTCATATTGCTATGTATTAAATGCCTTCCAAGTTTAATGGCTTACAATAATAAGGATTTATTACTTCTAACCATTTTGTCAGTTGGCTGGGTGGGTCCTCTGCTCGTTTCTCCTGGGCTCACTTATTCACGTAGTTACGTTCAGCTGGAGGTCCCCCTGGGCTAGGAGGTCTGAGATGGCCTAACTCCCATGTCTGGCAGTTGGTGCTGGCTGTCCTTGGGGGCACCTACATCTGCCTCTGTGTGGGCTAGACCTGTTTTCTTATGTGGCGATTTCAGAGCAGTGCTTCAAGTGGGTGAAGACAGAGCCATAGGGCCTATGAGACCTATCTAGCCTTGTAAGTTACATCATGTCACTTCTGCTACCTTCTATTGGTCAAAGTAAGTCCAAGCCAGATTCAAGAAGTGAAGAAATAGACTCACTCTCTTGATGGAAAGAGTGGTAAATCACATTGCAAAGGGGCATGCATCCTGAGATGGGAGGGCTTAAATGAATAGTGGTGGAATAGACATACATAGATCCTGCAGTCTCCTTGTAGAAACATTACTGGAGAAGCCTGGACTTGCCATTTTTAAGGAAGAAAATTGGGTATGTCTTTAAGACAAAATGTCTTTTGGGCTAAAGAGGCCAGTGTTTTGGTGGAGAGTAAAGGATTATATGGATTTGGATTATCTATCACATATGCTCTGTGGATCCCTTCATTATTAGTCTTTTCCATTATTCCTAGATACTTAGTTTTCTTTAGCAGTTGACTAACCTTGTAAGAGTCTTTTAACTCTTAATCTTCTGCAGAGGGTAGGATGGAGGTAATGGAATCAGATAGAATGAAGTAGTGAGCTACACTGGCAAGGTGGTGTGGTGTGATTCCAGTATTTGATGGTATTATACATGATCAGATAATTAACTTTTCTACAGCAATGTTCAATAAGTACACAAATATATTTTAGAAGTTACATCTTTTTTTTGTTATTGTTTCAATTATTAAATCTCTACTGTGTGTCAAGTCTTTTACATATGTTATCTCTAAATGTTATAGCAATCCTGAAAAGTGTCAGTTCCTATTTTACACATGAGAAAACAGGCCTAGGGAAGATAGGTGAATTTCTTACAGCCAGATATTAACTATAGGACAGAATCTGGACATCCAGGTGCCTACTTAATATCCATTCTCCTTTCTGAGCATCGGAACCCCAATTTTGCTGAAGATTTCAATGTGCCTAGCCAAAGCTACATTTCACAGGCTCCTTTGCATAGTCAGTAGAAACTAACTGGCTGATGAAATGTAGCTGGAAGTTGTTTTGCAAGGCTTTGGGAAAGTGCCTTAAACAGAGGGCTGACTCGGTTAATACGTACATTCTTGTAGTTGGTCCTTCCTGCTGGAACAGGATATGATGCCTGGAGCTCCAGCAACCATAATATAAGCATAAGCACCTAGCCAGACTATTAGTATGGTATAGCAGAGACCTTGATGAAGCATGGGTCCCTGAAGAAGTCATGGAACTGTTTTATCAGCTCTTATGTTAGAGGAAAATAAAATTCCCATCTTGCTTATTTTATTTTTCTTATATAGGCAGTTATACACAGTTCTTACAGTTAGACACCAAAATACAATTCTACCCCCTCCCCATTGCTTTATCTTAATGCTTTATTTAAAAGAAAAAATATAAAGTTAGAGTTATAAAAGTAATAAAATAATATTGCACATCCAAGAATGTCCACGCACAATCACAAGCCTCTACCTCTGCAGAAGATTAGGAAGAATCTTACTTGTCTTGAGACATCTGAACTCCTTGATTCTCAGCCCCTGCAAACTTGTATTTCCAAGGCTTGCTTTCTTGTTCTCCAATTTCTGTCTGTGGCTTCCAAAGTAACCTTTTCATGCTTCTGCCTCTGAGAATGAGAGTCCTTGCCTTTGCTTGAATTTTGTGGCACTAAGACTCCTGCAGTAATTGTGGTTTCAAATTTCAGCTGCATGAGAATCTCATGGTATATTTGTAAATTAAAAAATCTGATTTTCAGACCTACCATAGAGATTTTTGAATCAGTTGTTCTGTGGCAGGGTCCAGCAATTTGCATTTTTAACAAATACTCCAGGTAGTTCTTAGGTATATGATACATAAGTTGCCTTTGAGAAACCCTGCTAAATGTTTCCCCCTAACCAGTGCCTTGTACTGTGTTATTTGACCCAAACTTGCAATAAGGTGGGGGGGAGATATTTATATGGAGTTATGTTTTCCTCTCATGTAATCCCTGCTGTGGTGTGACTATCAAAGATGATTTCTGAAATTTAGTAAGATGGTCAGGGTACTATAGCTTAATTTTTACTTACTATAGAAAATTTCTTGTATTTATTAAATTAGTACTAATTGGTATGGCTGGCACAGATTGAACCAGATGGATAGGTAAGTCTCCTACTTTTGCAGAGTTCCAGTTCCAAGTTGCCTTTCCTGTTCTTAATTATTAAAGATTAATTTTATTTTGCAGAACATTCACAGAGAATTGCCAATACCTTTCCTCAAAGGACATAATTTAAAAACTTTAAAAGATTAAAATTTTAAAAAAAGTTTGAAAATATTGCCACTATCTTTACAGAAGCTATGAAATGATTTCAGTTCAATGCTACTTATTAGAGGCAACAGTTATGAGAAAGTGAACCCTAGGCCACACCTTGAAAGAACACATCTCCCTAGTGGCAAGCCAGGTCATTTTCTGCTTCACAGGGGATGTGTTCCTGAAAAGTGAAACAAAGTGCCAGGTATAAAATTAAAACAGGGCTTCCCTGGTGGCGCAGTGGTTGAGAGTCCGTCTGCCGATGCAGGGGACACGGGTTCGTGCCCCGGTCTGGGAAGATCCCACATGCCACGGAGCGGCTGGGCCCGTGAGCCATGGAGGCTGAGCCTGTGCCTCCGGAGCCTGTGCCTCCGGAGCCTGTGCTCCGCAACGGGAGAGGCCACAACAGTGAGAGGCCCGTGTACCGCAAAAAAAAAAAAATAAATAAATAAAATTAAAATAATCAACCTATATGGTTTAAGACAGAGCTACACTTTTTACAAAATCTGCAATTTTACCTGACTACTTAATTATATGCTACTAGTATTTCATACATGCTGTTATGTTCATACCTGCTCTTATGTTCAATTTGTTCTTTTCCTTCACAGTTTTTCTTTCAGCCAGGTTTAAGTTAAATTACTCTCTTTTGTAATAGGATCACTACTACTGCTGCTGCTGTTATTATTACTACCACTAACACCACCACTACTACTGCTAACTATTGCTACTACTTTATCTCCAACTTTCCTCCAGCTATTTATCTTTTCAACATAATGTCAATATTGTGGGTATGCTATTAATTTCATCTTTTTAATGACACATCTCTCTGCTCCTATATAGATTGGTTGATCTCTATACTATATAGATAGGTTGATACACAGTTACTGTCTAGATATTTCTGTTCTCCATTATCCTGAGGATTCTCTTTATTTCTCTTTCATGTTGGATCCTATTTTTCTAGCTCTCTGGTCTTTTCTCATTATGATGGAACATATTTATAGTAGCATTCTGAAAAAGGTTGCGTGGTAGGTAAACTTTTTGAGGCCTTGCATGTTTGAAGGTATCTTTTTTATACCATCCCTCTTAATTGCTAGTTTGGCTGGGTTTAGAATTCTAGGTTGAAAATTATGTCCCTTTGTAATTCTGATCGCAATGGTCCACTCTCTTGAAACTGCCATTTTAGTATTGAGAAATCCAATGCCATTGTAATTCTTGATCATTTTATGAACAGTGATTTTTTTTGCTCTTAAAGCTTTTGTGATCTTTTTGTTGTCCTCAGTGACATGAAACATCATACAATATACATCTTAGTCTATTTTATCTATACGTCAGAACTTTGAGGAAAATTTTCAGTCTAGTGATTCTTGTTTTTCAGTTTTGTGGACTTGTCCTGAATTGTTTATTTATTTTTTCTTCCTCTCTTTTCTCTGTATTTTTTTTCTGGAACTTCTATTATTTCAATGTCAGACTCTATGGATTGACTTCTGGTCTTTTTAATGTTTCTGTTCTATTTTCTATCCCATCTCTTTGCCATTTTTTTTTTTTTTTTTTTTTTTGGCGGTATGCGGGCCTCTCACTGTTGTGGCCTCTCTCATTGTGGAGCGCAGGCTCCAGACGCGCAAGCTCAGCGGCCATGGCTCGCAGACCTAGCCGCTCCGTGGCATGTGGGATCTTCCTGGACCGTGGCACGAACCCGTGTCCCCTGCATCGGCAGGTGGACTCTCAACCACTGCGCCACCAGGGAAGCCCTCCCTTTGCCTTTTTGCTATACTTTCTCAGTTCTATCTTCCAACTTTTACACTGATTATTTAATGACTGCTATTACACTTTTATTTTCCAAGAGTTTTTTTTTTTTTGTTTTCTGAACAGTCTTTTGATTACTTTCTTTCTTTCTTTTTTCAATTGTGTGGTGCAGTCAGCTATCCAATATAGATTTGTATCTCCTTCCTTAAAATAGTGTTGCTGATGGAAAGTGACTGCTCAGTCAGGGACCATATTTCCAAGCTCCTCTTGCATCTTGCTAATGGAAAGTGAACAAAAATAGCATATGTTTTTCTAGGCCAAAGAGTTGTATTTCTCCTTTGCCATTTCTTTCATCGTTGGTCAGATGAAGAGATAGAACTCTAAGGACCAAAGAGATGGAGAAGTCACAAATGGAAGGAGCCTGGGACCCTGAGTAACTATGTGGAACAGAGCCCCTCCCTCCATCCTATTACTAATTGAACTTTATATAGGTGAGAAATAAATATCTATGATGTCAAGCTGTTGAGATGCCAAGGTGTTTCTTTTGTAGCAGTTAGTATTACTTTAATTAATGTATCATTCTTGTTTTGATTGATGTAATATCTTCTTTTATTTCTCTGAAAATATTAATGCTATTTTAAAAATTCACTTTTCTTCTTCCAGTGTAGTCTTGTTTTCCCTCAGGTTGCTTTTTTGGGTATTTGGTCATTGTCTGTCATTTGGAGGCTTGCCTCAAATATCTTTATTGCCCATTCATATTTAAGAAGAAGGCACCAAAAAAATCCTGTTTGGAAGCTGTGTGCATGTGTGGGGTGCATGGACTGTGGGCTACAGAGTAGAGTGATTTGACCTGTATGTTTCCTTGGGAAATCCTTTATGAGAATGTTTTTAAGGCTCTTCTCTTGGAATTGCAAGACTGCCCAGAAAAGGTGCTTCTGACTTCCTGTCTGGAGGGTATAGTCCTCACAGCCAGTATGTGAAGAGACAGGGTTAGAGGGAGGGGTTGGGGGTCCCAACATTTAGTATGGGAACTTTCATTTAATTCTCCTATTTTTATTATGGTCCCTCTGCCTGCAACTCTGCCTAGTGGCACTCTAGCAGAGATACCCTCATTTTTACTCTGTCTGCAGAGTAAATGTCTAGTCTGCCAGAGTGAGAGAGGAGTAGCTGTCCACCTTCACAAAGTTGGTGAGGGTTCAGGAGGTCTAACTGTTTTCTCAAAAAGGACTTTCAAATAATCCTGCTGTTTTTATCATCACTTTTACCGACAACTCTTCCAGAGATACCTGGTCCACTAGATCCTGGGTCTTTGGGGGACTCTGTTGCATATATCAGGTTGCTTCTCAGCCTTTCCTACTGCTGTGTTAGAATTCAGCTTTCTCAGATTTGCCAAGCAATTTACACATATCCAGCTGCTTTCTAGCTTTCAAAACTGTGTTGTTTTTGTCTCCTTTCCAAATATTCTTTGTCCATGTGAGTTTATGCCTTTATTAAAAAATACAGCTTATTGGGCTTTTAGGAGACAGCAGAGGCCTATACGTGCATTAATTTGCCGTCTTCATCTGGAAACTTAAAAAAAATTTAAATTAAAACCCACTCCATTTTATAATTTCCCAAGTAGTAGGACATCTAGTATTTTTACCCCTCTCTTCTGAATTGTTCAGTGACCCCAGAGGATTACTCAAAGGGGCAGATATTGCTTACAGTTGCCTCACCAAGAGGGAATTGGGGAAATGGCTGATTTTCTAGTGGGACTCATTTTGCTGCAGCCATTGTACCTGTAGCTGGTATACAGTGTTGCTCTTGTAAATTGGTTTGGCACAGCTCACTGCTGCATTTATGCTTTGCTGGTCCAGATCCTTGCACAGGTTTTCTGATGGAGGTTAACCTCACTCCTTCAGCCAAAGGTGGTCCATATTTTCTCTTAGAGTTGCATCTTTTTAGTTCATACTCACATGCTCAGCTATTGTTTTCAGAATGTGGCCCACATTGGCTAAAATGAGCATCCAACTTCCGCTACATATTGAGCCAGAATGAAGCCTCACTGAATAAGCCTGGGTACCCAATTCAGATTCCTTGTCCATAACAGTGTGCTTCTTAAATGACTCTAGAGTCTTTTCCTGCCAAAAGTCATTCTAGAAACTGGAAGTCTGGACACTGTTTGAGAACTTCTAGCCCCAGACATAGGAGAGAGCACACATTTTTCTGATTAGCAGCACTTGTATGAGATTTGGAAGGTAAGAGAGAAGCAGAAATCCATTATTACTCCTCTTGGCAGTCATGGTCAGATAATGTGGGTCTCAGCCGACGTGAGGTTTTGCAGGGGCCTCCGGTATTGTCCTGTAAATGACTCAGCTTGGTGCTTGAGGCAGCTCTGATCACTGTCAGCATTTTCCCATGGTTATTGCAAACTTTGAAATCTCTGAGAGGTAATGGCAAACCCTGAATGCTAGTGGCCCAATTTCCTGACCTCTATTCCTCCAGTATGTCTAACAGTTTGGTAAGCATGTAGCTCCTTGTATTAATTCTCTTTGTGCTTAAAACATGAGAGTGGCCTGATCATGCCTACTATTGTTCCCATCTTCTCCTGTCACACATTTTTCTCAGGGCTTTGAGTGCTTGTTGTCTGTACTGAGATGAACATGGTAATTTTCAAATGGAGATTCCCATAGGGGGGTCTTGTTGGTGGGTTTTGAGTTAAGTTCCACTGAACTAGGTAGGCACCCTGCTCCACACAAAAGTGTGGGAGAAATCCAAGAGTCAAGTGTAAATTATTTGAGGACTGCCTTTATTCTCCAAAGGGGACAGGAAATATGATTAGAGAAAAATTAATTTCTTTAGGTAAACAGGTAAATGAAAACTTTTGATATTTTCTTCAGAAATCAGTCACATTGGTAGACACTGTACAAATGGTATAGCAACCAGAGCTATAATTCAGTGGATCCCAGCCTATCTAATTTAAATTTATTATTGTCCACACCATCATCCTTTGGAAAAATTAGAAAACAGTTTTTGGTTTCTTTTTCCCAAAGAGCCTTGATTATTGGATTTCTCTATTCATTATGGAAAGATTCTCTTTTACATTAAATATACTAATTTCTTAGTGACTCAGTCATTATTTTGAATTCTAGTTACTTCTGTCTCACTGGAAGTTTAGACCAAAAAAATCTCTGAAAGTAGAGAATACATCATTCTAAGACTATAACCTTGCCACATCATGTTTATGTATAAATTTATAGTCACTATAAATTGGAAGATATCCATCAAGGTCAGGTAATTGAACCTTTCAGAATAGTCTTTTCACAGTAGTTTAAAGTATACAGAATATTTTTTATTTTCTATTATTTTTATGGGACCTGTTGGTAGATGATAAAAGGATCCTCTGATTGACCCAAATATATTCTGATCTCAAATCATGAAAAGATTGTAGTAAAAATCTCATGCAAAGGCCAGTTGTTTGAAACTTGTAACATATTTTCCCAGAGAAATATAATTTATTTTGTTTATGTGATATTTATACCCTACCTACTCCGGAAAAGACTGGGAGAAGCTCATATCATTAAGTATAAGTGAAAATAAGAAAACTTCAAAATTGAAAGGAACAGAGAGATAATAAATGTCTCTGGGTACCCAAGATTTTCTTAAAGGGAGACAGGTCAGTATAAGTAAAAGAGAAATTAATAAAACATAGATCCATGTCCTAATCTTTCTGCTGGAAAAAAACCGGTTGTGTGAATTTAATCCAGCTTCTGAATCTCAGCATCCATGACTATGAAATGGATATAAAGTATAACTAACCTAGCCAGTGAATGTATTCTGTAACAGTGCCTTACTGGAAGATTTCTTCTTCCTCAGATCTCCTTTGCATTTCCTCTAGGATCCCTGGCTTGGGGAGAATGAGGAGAGTTCTGAAAAGTGCTACCTGCAATCTCTCTACTTCTGTTTTTGCTACATCAGCTGGACCAGTTGCACCAGCCTCTGCCTGTACTGGTGCAGAGCTCCTCTGACGTGCTGACTTCATGTCACTCACAGGACCTCTGTGCTGCTGTCAACCACCATTACCCCCCTGACTCTTATTTATCTTCTCTTCCAGTAGCCAGGAAATTGCCTTCACTTTCTATTTTCAACTCTAAAGATGTTACATCACTAGTGATGCTGAATTCCTCTTAATATTGCACCTTTCTGTTGCCCAGAGGACAGAACTTTTGGCAGGCTAGGGTAAGGGATGATCAAGCCTGTTCAGACCTTCATCTGGAACTCCTGGTTCCTCTGCAATCCCCACCTGGCTACTCCATCTGGACCACTCTTAACTCACACTGGATTTTTCTCTGGGGTCCCAGGGGTTCTTTCTAGTGTAATACAACTTTGGGGAAACTTCCAGGCCTTTATAAAAGATTGTGTCCCAATTGGAACACAAGTTCAACTTCTCTCTCACTGATCACAGGACCCGAAACAAACACAGGGACACAGGCTTACTACATCCATTATAATGTCTGCTAATGAAGTTGCTTGTCCCAGAGCCTAGAAGACCACCAGGGGGCATTGTCGCCTAATCTTACATTTCAACCAAACACTCATGGGAATGCAGCCCCAAACCTTTTTGTTGAAAGCAAGTTTAGATACAGTGTGAAGCCTAAATAAGATAATATATTAGTTACAATGACTGTTTCTTAAATATCTTCTAAGTGTTAGGTATTTTATATATTATTTCATTTAACTCTCATGTATCCCAGATAACATGAAAGTGTTGCTTGAGCTTCTTTCTCACTCAAGTTACTTATTCTCAAACAATGGGAAAGAAAAATCTGAAAGTGAAATCTTGGTGGAATCTCTGGATGTGTGAACTCTTTGGCAATGAAATGTTTATAATTTAGGAACTTTGAGCATCTGTAAAAAGGCTCTTATACTAATCAGAATTTCATAGGGTTGTTCTCAAGCAGTTACATGTGGAGTGAGTTAATTATGAACCACTGCCTAAAAAAGTTTAGCACACTGAGAAGATATCAGCAATATCTCAAATGAATATTAATGTTTTGAAATGTCTATGTAATTGAAATCAATTTGAATGTAAAAATAATTTGAAGAATGCTAATGCAATGGCAGAGTCTCCCACAGATAAATATGTCAAAACACATTAGAATTTTTCTGAGGCTATGACAGAAACCTGCATTGTAAGCAGGCTGTTGGGTAGGTAGATTTGACTTTATTTTTGCTCCTTTAAGACTGCTTTTTAGGTTTTCACATTTGTATCTTTAGTCAGAAGGGTTTTGCTTTGGCCTTGTTGATTTTTCTTGGAAATAATACTTCTGTTTTTATTTTGATTTTGTTTAAAGTTGACTGACTTATCTAAATGTCCAGGTTTTGGTTTGAGAGTCATAAATAAACTTTAAAATGTTTAATAATTTGAAAAATATGTTGGTCAGATAAATACTGTATGATTCCACTTATACGAGGTATCTAAAATAACCTCGTAGAAGCAGAGAGTAGCATGATGGTTTCCTGGTTCAGCGGGGGAGGGGACATGGGGGAGCTGGATAGATAGAAAGTTTTGATTATGTGAGATGAATAAATTGTAGGGATCTTCTGTCCAACATTGTGCCTGTAATTAAAAATTCTGTAAAATTTGTTGAGGGTAGATCTAATACTAAGTGTTCTTACCACAAAATCAAAAAGCCCCCAGAAAACAATAAAAGAGAGGCATGAGGAAACTTTTGGAGGTGATGGATATGTTTATTATCTTGATTGTGGTGATGGTTTGCAGGTGTATATATCCAGACTCATTAAATTATATACATTAAATATGTCCAGTCTTTTTGCATATCAGTTATACCTCAACAAAGGTGTTTTTAAAAAGAAATATGTATGGTTAAAAATTAAAATGTGTTGATACATTTTTTTAATAGAGATATAGTTGACCTATAACATTATATTAGTTTCAGGTGTACAACATACTGATTTGATACTTGTAGAAAATGCCAAACGATCACCACGATAGGTCTAGTTAACATCTGTCATCACATATACTTAAAAACTATTTTTCCTTGTGATGAGAATTTTTAAGATCTACTCTCTTAGCAACTTCCAAATATACGATATAGTAGTATTAATTATAGTCACCATGCTGTGTATTATATCCCCAGGACTTATTTTTGTAACTGGGCATTTGTACCTTTTGGCCACCTTTACCCATTTCACCCACCTCCCATCCACCACCTCTGACAACCACCAAACTGTTCTCTATCTCTGAGTTTGTTGTTTAAAAAAAAAAAAAAAAAAATTGTTTTTTAGAGTCCACGTATAAGTAAGGTCATACGGCACTTGTCTTTCTCTGTCTGACTTATCATACTTAGCACAGTGCCCTCACAGTCCATCCATGCTGTGGCAAATGGCAGGATTCCCTGGTCATTTTCTTATTAAGCCTCATGTGAGAAAGGCAGAGAAATCATGACTGTTCCCATTTTGCAGTTAAAGAACCAAAGGTCAGATGCATTAAGTGACCCAGGCCACTGTATAATTCTTTACAGTTATATTGTGCTTGTCCATTTCAAAATGATTTTAGATACGTTATCTCAACTGAGCATCTTCTACGTTCTTTCTATGCAATGAATCATCAAGTTCTATCCATTCTTCCTCATTTGCTTTTACACCTGTCAAAATCTTTCATTTCTTAAGACTCAGTGTATACAGCTTTGGTCTAACTTCCAACCAGAAGGAATCTACCCCATTTTGAACCTCCAATAGCATTCATTTGTTTCAATCATATGACCCTTGCTGCATGCTTCCTTAAGTGCACTGTTTTCTGTATCTGATTTATTGACATTCCTTTATGACAATTCTAGAAATTATTAATGTGTGTATACTTTCAAAGGCTTACCGACTGTTTTTCCAATAGTAGTTACTCAAGAAATGCTTGTTAAAATAAATGAATAAGACATTTCCTATTTCTTCCTATTGTCTAAGATTGACCCTCTCCTTTCTGCCCCAACTTAACTCCAGCTACTTATCAATGTTTTCCTCAGTGACTTTTTCCCAGTCAAAGCTGTGATACTATGCACATTTTTTAGTTTAAAAACAGGCAAATAAACAAACTAAAAACAAAACTAAACTTCCCATGGCTTTGCTCATATTAATTTTTTTCCCTTGAGATTCTCTTTGAAGTTTCCCCAAGCTATTCTGACCTAATTCATCTCTCCCTTCCTCAACCTGTTGTGTTTAGAGCTTGCATCTGTATAGATGTATTTCTGTTTTCTGATTTTTCGTGAGCACTTAGAGGGCAAGTTAGAAATGATATATGCCTTCCATGCTGATTACTCAGACCAAATAAGATGACTGTAGAATGCTCTATTATTTGTTGTGTTTTAAAACATCCCCCAAGTGCCTAGCACAAGATGAGGCAAATGGTAGGAACCGAAAAAAAAATGAGTTGAATTGATTCACATAACTCATTTCCTGGTGAGTCTGGTTTCAAGATTACACTATGCTCCACAGATATTTTCTTTTATGTGTTCTTCCGTCTTATAACATTGCAGAGCAGTTTGCATTCATTATCTAGAGTATTTAACACAAGAGTTTATTGACTTTGGTTTTATTTCCTGACCAAATTGGAACCCTTTGGACTATAAATTGGGTTGTAAATCTGATGTTATTAGGTTTTCTATTACAAAATTACATTATCCTCATGTTCTAAGTAGGTTAGATATTTCAACTATCTCTAGTTGTCTTCTGAAAGATCGTGACTCTATATAATCTGAGAAATTTGCTTTGTAATTCCCAAAAAAATCAAGAAAATAGATTGACTTTTCAGCATTTTAATATGGTCTTAGTGTGATAGTTTGATATCAAACTTCCTTATGGAAATGAAACACTCCAATCATTTTATACCTTTATAATGTTTCTATGGTCAATAGAAAGACATTGATTTTTGTGTAATACTCTGCTCTAATTTTCCCCCTGAGTTTATATATTCAGTGCCTTCCACCATGTCTGACACCTAGTGGGTTTTCCTTAAGTGCTGGTGGAATAAGTACAAGATTGTATCTATAAAAGCTTTTATGTGTACACACATTTTCTGTTTATGCTGTTTGATTTTGTGATTTATGATCTTATAACAAATTTGCAGGGAAAAGAATATTCCAGTATTCTCCAAGTGAGGTTCATGGAACATCAGTCTAAAAGAAATTGATAAATGTTACTAAAAAAAAAGTGGAACTGTTCATGGAAAATAGAGAAATCCCAAGTTAAACAAAATTAAACAATTTTTTTTTACAGCAGGACTTCTTATGACTTTAATAAGCTAATCTATACTAGAACTCTCTAGTATAGTATGTACTATTACCCAAACTTAATTATTATTAAGTATTATTAGAGTTCTTGGTTTTTAAGTGATAGAAACACAACTCAAATTGGCCTGACTTAAAAATAGAATTAATCTGCTTATGAAATATTCAGGGGTAGATTGGCTTCAGGCATGCATCAGTATGTTTGCATCCATTTCCCTTGCCCCGAGTCCCATGTGATATGGGGCAGATGAATGCCTCACATGCAGTTGTTTCCCCACAATAACTTGGGGGAATTGACTACTTGTACAGCAAAAGCAGTAAGTAAACCTTTTCTTTGTCTGGGGAGGAATGTTACCTCATCTCTCAAGATAGCTCAGTGCAAACACACCCCTGATAAAAGGCACTGTGTAAAGGGTAGTCATGGCCTTCATTTCTGTCATACCTGGTGAGATGCGTAGAAGCAAGAGAAATACATGAAGGACTGTCTCCCATCACCTAGCTTGAAAATATTACTTTAATTGCATTTCAACCAGTTGAGAAGGTGAACAGAAAATTTTGGAGTTGGCAGGGCTTTGTAGTATTTCAGAAGTCATGTCACGTAGACAGTTGCATCCTCTGTGGAGCTATGCTCATACCAGGAGCATAAATTCAAATACAGGAAAAGTGTGCATATGCTTTGCTGACATTGGGGTTTACTATAAAATGGAGACAATATTTTTACCTCTTATGATTGCATAATGTGATTTCTTTGGTGTAAAAAAGAGGATAAATGAGATTATTTGTTTTTTTTTTAGAAGAACACTTAGCTATGCTTTCTTTTAATACATTTGCTTTCCAATTATTAAGCAATTTCTCAGCATTCCCTGTGAAGAGTCTTCATGAAAATGAAGAGCCCAAAAGGTCTTCAGTGGGTCTTGTTCTAAATCTGGCCCCTGTAGTTGTTTGGCAGTTTATCAAAAGCCACATTAATCCTCATAAATAGTGCTTAATTTTCAAAAGACAGCCCCCTTGTTCCAGCCTTGCAGATTGAGCCACACTTACTATTTTCCTTGACTTCTTGTTCAGAGGCTGCATGATTACCAAGTGATCATGTGTGAACAAGAGGCTTTTTTGTGCTGATAAATGGATCCCCGCTGTTGCACAAACCCCTAGGAGTCTGCATTAAAAACAAGTTGAGACGTAGAACAGAACATAGCATTTGTTTTAACAGCATGCACTTACTGGTGTCATTACCTGATATGGCTGATAATCTAAAGCATTGTGACTTTGGAGCAAAATTTGGTTCATAAAGACATTCAAGGAGATAAACCATGGCTACTAATTGAAATTTTGAGTAGTGCTTTGAATAGAATAATCTTATCTACATTCATCATCAAGCTAGCTCTCCCCTCCCCCTAAAATGGGACAAGGTAAATTATGCTAATAGCAGCTTCAGAAGGAAATCCCTTGTTCCTCCATAGGAGAAGACAGCTGCCCTCTCTTATTTCAAAATGCTACAAACCTGTGTCAGTAGAAACTAATTGGTGAGAATTTGGAATACAAGCAATTTGAAATTAATCTTTTAAAGTAGTGGCTAATACGTTTGTTGATGATAGCAGCCACTGGCTAAAAAGAAAGGACATTTCTCCTTGGAGTGCTGACTCTGGTAGGTTGATACTAAGCCTTTACTGTCCCTGAGCCAGATTATCTGCTTTGAACCTGATTCTTCTTCTGACACCAGCCTGTCAGGATATACCTGGGTAAACGAGGAAGGAAGCCTGTGGTAAGGCATACTAGCATGGGATTCACTATTTTATAGCAGAATGTGCCTCTGAGACATGAAAAGTAGATTTAGCCATTTCTCTACTTTGTGAGGATGGGCGAGTAGCTTAAGATTCTCTGTATCCCAATTATATCATCTTTAATATTAACTCTTATGATATTTCACTCACAGCATTTTTCCTGAAGGCTAAATGAGATAATGTAGTTACAGCAATAAGGGGTAAAAACTAAGGTGCTTGTAGAGGCTCCTACTCAATGTTACTGAGAGATGACTGCTAGGAAGAAGCTGAACCTCCAGAACCCTGATGTCTGCTAGATCCAGCTTGTCTGAGGAAGAAGAAAATAAATCCATAAAACAAAGGAGAGAGGGATTTGACATTCCTATGGGGAAATCTGGAGGGTTGAAGGAGGGGAAAGGAAAGTTGAATCCAGTGCTATGGAGGAATGATAAAAGATGAGACCTGCACTTGACAGAGACTTTGGGGAAGGGAAATGGCTAAAAAAAGTTAGCATATGATACACAGGGCTATATCTGATATATGCCTGTCATCTGTCCCTGTGACATCTTTAGCAAAATCTATACTGTTCACTAAGGTAGTTGCATAACCGAATTGTCTGGAGAACACAGGTCTTGGTGCTGGGTGTGGCAACCAGGTTAATATAAGAGGGTGCAAGATTCTCATGGTTACAGGATGTTAAAGTTGAAAATTTCAGCTGAGGCACCCACAGAGACAAGAGATAGGAAATCCTTAGTGAGATGCCAGACCGAAATGCAAAAATTCAAAGAAAATGATAACAGGTAGGAATGCTTTCAACTTGTAAGAAGCAAGTGAAAGGACAAAGTGGAGTGAAGAAAGAGGACAAGGACGTTGAAGAGATTCTTTTTGTGAAGAGGATCTTTTAGGAGAAGGTTGTCCTTTGAGCCCTGCTCTGTCCCATCACTCCTAAGGAGGGAGGGGGATGGTGGCTGTCACTTTACTTCAAGGCCTGGTGAGGAAGAGCCTCAATGGAACCAGTCAGAGAGCCTGATGTGTTCTCTATGCTTTTGGGTACAGCTTGCATGGGTAACTGAGAAAGCCAGTGTGGCCTGTAGCAGAGTAGAGAGTGTGTGCTCACAGAGAGCTGCATTTGGGAAGTTATAACACCTCTCGTTGGCTGGCACTGGGGCAAGGAATGTGTGAGTGTTTTCCATGGCTCACATCTGGAGAGAGACTGTTGGCCTGGAACCGTTTTAACAGCTCCTCAAGGGAACCCCCAGGGAGCAGTTTTCATGTGAGAATCTATGAGTTGAGTGGACTGAACTGCCAGAGAAGCAGAGCTCAGAGAACAGCCACCAGTCACTGAACAGGTGTCACTCTGCTCATAGGAGCTTTGGTAGGACAGGTTCAGGGTGGGGGGCCCCAAAGGACCCTAAAACGTGCCCAGGAAACAGAGTTAGCATTCCACACCTGCGAGACCTAGGGTGCATGAGCCAACTTGTCATAGCAACAGCAGCCAGTTAAGAACTTCCCAATCTTATTTCCCGTAATTTGTTTCCTCCTCATATCCCTCCCCCAGCTAGTAGGGTGTATGCCAACAGTTCGCAAGTGGGGAGATGAGTGGAGAGAGAAAGCAGAGGCTGACAATATTCCCTTTGCAAAAGGTAGACAGCCCACCGGTGTACCAGACTTGAATAAGGAACACTGGAGAGCTCTGATCCTGAATTGGAATTAATATCTTGGCTTGGATACTTTTTTTAAAAAAGTTGTTTTATTGGAGTATAGTTGATTACGATATTGTGTTAATTTCTACTGTACAGCAAAGTGATTCATTTATACATATATATATATATATATACACATTTTTTTCATACTCTTTTCCATTGTGGTTTATCACAGGATACTAAATATAGTTCCCTGTGCTATACAATAGGAGCTTGTTGTTTATCCATTCTACACACAATAGTTTGCCTCTGCTAACCCCAAACTCCCAATCCATCCCTCCCCCAACCCCCCTCCTCCTTGGCAAGTCTGTTTTCTATGTCTGTGAGTCTGTTTCTGTTTCATAGATAAGTTCATTTCTGTCACATTTTAGAATCCGCATGGAAGTAATATTATATTCGTATTTGTCTTTCTCTTTCTGGCTTACTTCACTTAGTATAGTAATCTCTAGGTCCATCCATGTTGCTGCAAATAGCATTATTTCATTCTTTTTTTATGGCTAAGTAGTATTCCATTGTATATATGTATCACATCTCCTTTATCCATTCATCTGTCAATGGACATTTAGGTTGCTTCCTTGATCTTGGCTATTGTAAACAGTGCTGCTGTGAACATAGGGGTGCATGTATCTTTTTGAATTATAGTTTTGTTTGGATATATACCCAAGAGTGGGATTGCTGGATCATATGGTTATTCTATTTTTAGTTTTCTGGGGACCCTCCATACTGTTTTCCATAGTGGCTTCACCAATTTACGTTCCTACTAACAATGCAGGAGAGTCTCTTTTTCTCCACACCCTCTCCAGAATTTGTTATTTGTAGATCTTTTAATGATAGCCATTCTGATCAGTGTGGGGTGATACCTCATTGTAGTTTTGATTTACATTTCTCTAATACTTAGCAATGTTGAGCATCTTTTCGTGTGCCTGTTAGCCATCTGTATGTCTTCTTTGGAGAAATGTTTACTTAGGTCTTCTACCTTTTTTTTGATTGTTTTTTTGTTTGTTTTTTGCAGTACGCGGGCTTCTCACTGTTGTGGCCTCTCCCGCTGTGGAGCACAGGCTCCGGACGCACAGGCTCAGCAGCCATGGCTCACGAGCCCAGCCGCTCCGCGGCATGTGGGATATTCCCGGACCGGGGCACGAACCCGTGTCCCCTGCATCGGCAGGCAGATTCTCAACCACTGAGTCACCAGGGAAGCCGCGGGTTGTTTGTTTTCTTTGTTGTTGAGTTGTATGAGCTGTTTGGTTTTTTTTTTTTGCGATACGCGGGCCTCTCACTGTTGTGGCCCCTCCCATTGCGGAGCACAGGCTCCGGACGCGCAGGCTCAGCAGCCATGGCTCACGGGCCCAGCCGCTCCGTGGCATGTGGGATCTTCCCGGACCAGGGCATGAACCCGTGTTCCCTGCATCCTCAGGTGGACTCTCAACCACTGCGCCACCAGGGAAGCCCGAGCTGTTTGTACATTTTGGAAATTAACCCCTTGTCGGTCACATCGTTTGCAAATTTTTTCTCCCAGTTCGTAGATTGTCTTTTCATTTTGTGTATGGTTTCCTTTGCTGTACAAAAGCTTGTCAGTTTGATTAGGTTCCATTTGTTTATTTTTGCTTTTATTTCTATTGCCTTGGGAGGTGAACTATGAAAACATTGGTCCAATTTATGTCAGAGACTGTTTTGCCTATGTTCTCTTCTAGGAGTTTTATGGTGTCATGTCTTATATTTTAGGCTTTATTGGCTTGGATACTTTTAATGTCTATACTGAGACAGTGTTTTTTACTTAAGCTGACTATAGTATTGTGTGTGATCTTAGCAAAAGCAGAAAAGTCATAGGACCTGCAGTGAACGTCTAAAGCCTGATTTCCAGCAGTAGCAGCACCTGAAAACACATGAGGATTGCAAATACTCAGGCTCCACCCCAGACCTCCCGTGTCAGGTAGGAGTAGGGCCCAGGCAGTCCTCCTGGCGACTCTGATGTGTACTAAAGTTTGAGAACCACTGAGCTAGAGGAAGGAGGCAGCTTTGGCTTTACAGGGGCTTCTTCTATCCTGCTAATAATAAAATACAGGAAAAGGGTGGAGAAATGCAGTCTACACTTCACAATATAACCATTGAGGGTTATATGAGGAAATGAAATAATGATTTTTCATGATAAATGTTGGCTGACAAACCTGTTTTCTTGCCGGGGTGTCTGCTTGAACTTCACAGGCAGCAAAGATCCATGTTGGGGTGGTTTGATAACTGCATCAGCTGGTCAGGCTATATAGCTGTGCTGAAGCTGGGTCACAGAGCCGAGAGGAAGCTTTCCCAGATCTGCTCTACCCTTCCTATGAGGGTTCCTTTAACTGATGTGTAATGTTTAGGCATGAGCAGGATAACCACAGGCAATATCCTAGTTTGTCAAAGACATTCTACTATGTTAATATCGCCATATTGTACATGGAGCAAAACTTAAGGAAAAAACAAATTTAAGAATAGAATCTAAATACTCTTCTGGACTAAAAAAAGTAAGGACTAGCTGTTAGTAAGTATGTCAAAGAAAAAAAATACAAATAAGCGATGAACAGATTTTCAAGCCTGAACATTGTGCCAACTCTCTGTCATTTGTTAAATAAAAATACATGGTACCACACAGAGGTATTACCACGTGACATGAATTATAATGGTTGCAGAAATGTGAAAACCAAAACCAAATAATCCCAAGCCCTTAAAAATGAGGTCTAGTATAATATTAAAAGAATTTAGAATTAAATGTAAATTAGGAGGTACAGTCACTCAGAACAATGAAAATTTTATTCAAAAGCACTAGTATTTAAAAAAAAATTTTATTGGAGTATAGTTGTTTTACAATGTTGTGTTAGTTTCTAGTGTACAGCAAATTGTATCAGCTATATGTATACGTATGTCCCCTCTTTTTTGGATTTCCTTCCCATTTAGGTCACCACAGAGCACTGAGTACAGTTCCCTGTGCTATACAGTAGGTTCTCATTAGTTATCTATTTTATACATAGAATCAATAGTGTATATATGTCAATCCCAGTCTCCCAATTCTTCCCCCCCCCCACTTCTCCCTTGGTATCCATATGTTTGTTCTCTACGTCTGTGTCTCTATTTCTGCTTTGTAAATAAGATCGTCTATACCAGTTTTTTCAGATTCCACATATATGCGTTGAAGTATGATGTTTGTTTTTCTCTTTCTGACTTACTTCACTCTGTATGACAGTCTTTAGGTCCATCCATGTCTACAAATGACCCAATTTCATTTCTTTTTATGGCTGAGTAATATTCCATTGCATATATGTACCACATCTTCTTTATCCATTCCTCTGTTGATGGACATTTAGGTTGTTTCCATGTCCTGGCTATGGTAAATAGTGCTGCTTTGAACATTGGGGTGCATGTGTCTTTTTGAATTGTGGTTTCCTCTAGGTATATGCCCAGTAGGGGGATTGCTGGGTCACATGGTAGTTCTATTTTTAGTTTTTTAAGGAACCTCCATACTATTCTCCAGAGTGGCTGTATCAATTTACATTCCCACCAACGGTGCAACAGGGTTCCCTTTTCTCCACACCCTCTCCAGCATTTATTGTTTCTAGATTTTGTGATGATGGCCGTTCTGACTGGTGTAAGTTGATACTTCATTGTAGTTTTGATATGCATTTCTTTAGTAATTAGTGATGTTGAGCATTTTTTCATGTGTTTGTTGGCCATCTGTATGTCTTGTTTGGAGAAATGTCTATTTAGGTATTCTCCCCATTTTTTGATTGGGTTGTTTGTTTTTTTCATATTGAGCTGCATGAGCTGTTTGTATAATTTGGAGATTAATCCTTTGTCAGTTGCTTCATTTGCAAGTATTTTCTCCCATTCTGAGGGTTGTCTTTTCATCTTATTTATGGTTTCCTTTGCTGTGCAAAAGCTTTTAAGTTTCATTAGGTCCCATTTGTTTATTTATTTTTTTTAATCTCCATTTCTCTAGGAGGTGGGTCAAAAAGGATCTTGCTGTGATTTATGTCACAGTGTACTGCCTATGTTTTCCTCTAAGAGTTTTATAGTGTCTGGCCTTAAAATTCGGTCTTTAATCCATTTTGGGTTTATTTTTGTGTATGGTGTTAGGGAGTGTTCTAATTTCATTCTTTTACATGTAGCAGTCCAGTTTTCCTAGCACCACTTATTTAAGAGGCTGTCTTTGCTCCATTATATATTCTGGCCTCCTTTGTCATAGATTAGGTGACTATAGGAAGCACTAGTATTTTAAAGAATACTTTAAATATAAACAACATTAGACAAACAACCATAATGCTACAAACTTTGCATGGTGATGGTGATATATTTTCTTATAGTCTATTATAGTATAGTATCAATCACATTATGTAACCTCCTGAGTGTTACTATACTATGATATACTATAAGAGAACATAATACCCTGGTTATTGTTTCAATTTTCTTTAAAAACCTGAGTTTTAAAGGGTTTATTTTAGTCTGAAAATGGAGTTTTGTCCAGAGGAACAATTTTTTGTATTGCTCTGTTGAATCCAAATATGATGTGTGTGTGTGTAAGGGGTTGAGGTAGGGATATCATTAATTAAAATTCACCTTGTATAAAACTTCCCTGTGAAATATGTTTTAAAAAAATCATTCTCTCATTTCTCTTTATTATGATGTTTCTTTCCAGCTGGGTTGTAAGCTCCATTTTGAATTTCTCATGTTATTTAGTATGGTGCAATAAACACAGTAAAGGCTCAATAAATGTTTACGCAATGGCTGGATAAGCTAGAAAAGCACTTTTCACCAATACCATCATCTGTCTATTGAAGTCCTTTTTGTCAGACACTTTTTTCTAGTTCCTCAATCAGGAGAGGAGGGATAATAACATCTCCTGGGGATGTGGAGGAATTTAAGTCATGTTGGGAACAGTGGTGAAGTTCTTTGGCTTCTGCAGAGGGAAGACCCGATAATTGTGTCATGGCTGCATATCTCTAAGCTTATGAATTGAGAGCTTGACCTAGCAACAATCAGAAAAGCAAAGAGTGTTTTTTCTTAGTGCCAGTTTTCCTGCAAAAGCATATTTTTGATTGGACTGCAGTTGAAAGCATAATTAAATGTTAAGAGACTCTCAGAACTTTAAACCATTCTCTTTTTCCTTTTTAATTTGATAACACAAACAAGTCTAATGTTTCCTTTTGCTGGCTCCAGATGTCCATTGTGAATGTAAATGATGAGCCAGTAGAGCTGATGCTTCCACAAAACTGATATTCAGAGTAAAAATGAATCGTTGCACATCCTGCAGGTGCCTCTGCTGAGGAAATCTTTTCACGCTGAGGACATTTAACAGATAGAATATACAGCTGGTCAAAGAAAGCCTTTAGGCTATTTCAAAGTTTCTATACAAAATAAAATGCCTCATAAAGCTTGCTTGAAAGTGGAATTTTATAAAATATGGTTATCTCTGCTCTTTCATTTTTATTCCAATAATTCCAGGCTCTTTTCAAGGCTGAAAATACTATTTTTAAGAATCAGATAAACTCCAATATTTGGAATTCTGTCAGTGAGACAAACTTTCCACTTGCCATGTAATTTGGAGGTTGTATTCAAGGTAACAAAAACAACAAAAATGCAGTTATTCTTATATCTTGTCAGTAATTGCCACTTGTAGCTTATTACGAAATTTTCAAGATCTCTTCAGCCAGCCACGCATTTGTGCCAAAGCCCTTCAAATGATACCTAATGAGAACCATTTATGGAGATATCATTGGTGTCTGACTGGGGAGAGTGCTGTTCATATACTTAGCATTTGGACTAGAACTCACCATCTGATTTTCTCAACCAGGGTCTGGGATTTGGGAAGAATCTATTGCTGAGTTTGAATTGCCTACTGAAGTACTTATGACTGCAGAATTTGGAATCAGAAAAAGTATCTGGAGAGTGTTCCTTCTCTTCTTTTCCTCAGAAGCCCTGAACGATTATATACCCTGTGTCTGCTGGGCTCCCTTGTGATGACTCAAGTGGATTCCTCTTCCCTCAAAGATCATTGCATTCTGAAATAATTTTCTTCCTTTCTAACTATGCTAAAACACCAGTTCTTTCAGCACAGCTGACCACAGCAAGAGGAAAACAAACAGATGGAATTAATTCACACTAAGATGAGAAAGGCTGCTAGTCTCCTTGGGGGTATTTGCTTCATAAAAGAGGTTGCTTAAGAAGCTAAATTTATCCCTAATTTGCAGAACATAGGAAATGAAGTAAAGAATTTCATTTGTGGAGAAGAGTCTTGGAGTTTTAATTTTTACAGTATTTGGACCATAATAGATCAGAAAAGAGATTTGCAAACTTGCTTTATGCTGACCAGAAAAAAAAAAAGATTGAACTATGATTGAATGATTAACACATATAAGGGAAAAGGTCTCATTCAGAGATTGGTTACTCTTGGAAGTATTGCAAAGAACATGCACAGAGGCACATTTTGGCAAGGCCTATCCTAGCATAGTTCAGAGAAGAGAGTCTTAGATAACAGAATTTTTAATAATCTTTCTCTACAGACAAGAAGATCCTATATTAAAACTGATCTAATTTATGTTAAACATTTGATTCATCTAATTAACTCTGTTCTGTTTCTAAGCTTTCTAAGCAAGCTTCTGGTTATTATTTCATTCCCGGTTACTTTTGTCTACAGAGAAGGAATGTGCTGGCCACATAGGCTTGAAGAATGCAGGACTGATTTTAGTTTAGTTTTCTTTTTTTTAAAATATAAATCAGGGTAGGATCAGAGAAAGAGAACCACTATAATTTTTTTTTTTAATAGAGATTGTACCGTATGCAATTGTAGGAGATGGTTAAACAGTCTCTGTAAAGCTGCAAAAAGCCTCTTTTGGCCAACGAGGGAAGAGAATCATGGGACATGTAGTTCCAGCTTAGCTAAATTGCCATGGTTCAAACCCATTACACAGAATAATAACACGTTGGCGTTCTGGTTTTGAATATCCTCTTCATAAATATGTTGATAAGAATCTGGCCCTGAGAGATGGATCTACTCTTGGTGTTCTGACGAAATAAGGGGTCTGGCTGAAGGCCAGAGCCTGGGGAGAAGTTTATCCCACAAAGCTACTGAGTGACACTTTGTGAAGGCTCTTATTAGGCAACCTACTTCATATCCCGGGCAGCGCAGAGGCAGTCTTTCATCATTTTCCTTCTGGTCACTGGTAATTCTCTTTTTCTTTTTGAATTTCTATACCTGGAATGTCTCATATTCCCATCTCAGAGGTTACCATGGGCAGTGATTTTTCTTTGGTGTCCAGAAGACAGAAAGTGAGAATAACAGGTTTTCTGCCCCTACCTTATATTTCTGCTCTAATTATCAAGGTTCTTTCATTGTCTGCCCTTACACTCCTTTTTTTTTTGTCAAACTTCTATGGTAACCAAAATATCCAAATATTATGTGGAGATATAGTTATGGATATACTTTGCTAGATATGTCAGCTTACATAACCCTACTAGCTTCTCACAGCATCCTCACAGTCCCATATGAAGGAATTGGTTCTAACTTCTAAGAATCTACTTGGTGCTATTGTAATTAAATTCAGATTTAGCTTGACTGTATTTATAAGTATATACTACATCCCAGTCAGTGATTCTAAGCAGGGCTTGGGGTTGGGTTGGGGAGGGGAGAGTATTGATGAACCAGTCCAAATCCATTATCAAGCTTAGAAAAACTTCTTTTTCCAGGAGTAGATTATTTAGAAAAAATACAAACAACAATTTATTAAAAAGAAATTCTCCCATATTCTGCAGCCTTCATCCTCTGGTGGTTCTAGTAAGGGATTAACAGTTAATAAAATGCTAGAAAGAAAATGGTTGTAAAGCAGCTTACCTTTTTTTAAAAAAATGAACTATAGTTGATTTATAATATTGTGTTTCAGATGTACAGCAAAGTGATTCAGTTATATATATATATTTTTCCAGATTATTTTCCATTATGGGTTATTACAAAATATTGAGTATTGTTTCTTGCATTATTCTGTAAATCCTTGTTGCTTATCTATTTCATATATAGTAGTGTGCATCTGTTAATCCCAGACTCCTAGCTTATCTCCCTCTGCCCCCATCCCCCCCTCCCCTGCCCCCTTGGTAACCATAACTTTGTGCTCTATGTCTGTGAGTCTGCTTCTGTTTTGTAAATGGATTCATTTGTATTATTTTTTAGAATCCACATATAAGTGATATCATATAATATTTGTCTTTCTCTGTCTGACTTACTTTAGTTAGTATGATATTCTCTAGGTCTATCCATGTTGCTTTTAATGGCAATATGTCATTCTTTTTTGTGGCTGGGTAATATTCCATTCTGCGTGTTTGTGTATACACACAGACACACACACCACATTTTCTTTATGCATTCATCTGTTGATGGAACTAAAGTTGCTCCCCGTGTCTTGGCTATTGTAAACAGTGAAAGCAGTTTCCTTTTGAAAGAATGAGTTGTATCAATATAAAAATTATTTTTTCTCCTCATATGCAATTCTTTTGGCCAACAGTTGTCCCAAAGTTCAAAAGCTATGTTATCTTGTCAAATATAGTCTATTTCGGCATCACTTGCCACCTTAGATGTTGTGATGCCAGACTGTCAGTGACCATCAGATGAAGGGTATAAGCCAGGAAGAATGACTTGAACGTGAAATCAGAGTAGGCAGAGTGAGAACCGGGTGTCAGGATGCACTTGAAAGTTAAGGGTTGGGGATGAGCAGGCCATAGTTAGACACTAATGCTGGGAAAAGGACTGCAGATCTTGAAGGCAGGCTTATGGGAGATCTACGAAGAGGGAAGGAAGGAAAAGCAAATAGGTGAGAGACCTGATGCAGGGGGTCAAATTTGGCTTTTGTTCTGAGCTACCCTTTTACCTTTGTCAGGAAAAGCTGAAACTTCCTGTTTAAATTAGGAACTCCTCCAGGGTCGCTAGACTTGGGCCTGTGGGTGGAGTTACATAGGGGAATATCTGGGTGAAATGAAAGTGGGAAGTAGGAATAAAAGGACAGCTGTTGGTAGGAAACTTCTCACACAGATTCAGACTTCTGGGAAGAGAGGCTGGGATGACACAGTGTAAATTGGTCAGTGACCACAGCAAAGTCAGGTAGAGGTCCCCTCATTGCTTCCAAATTTTTGTGTAGCATTAACTGTCTCTTTAAGAATCCCCCTCCCTTTCCCACCTAGCTTCAGGTTTCTAGGATTTGGCATCAGGACAGTCAAATCACAGAGAGTAGGATTTGGGGGAGAGGAAATAATTGAAAAGCTTGCTTGCTTATTAGGCAATAAATTATGTCCTGGGATTGACGCCAGGGTGGTTTTGGAAGGGCCAATACATATTGACCTCTGAATAAAATTGATTTATTATCGGACAGTCTGTGTATGAAATCTTAACTAATGAGGGGCATGCCAAAGCAGCGTGTTTAGGCAGCTCCCCTGCACAGTTGCAACAAGGTTGGGAGGTTGGATTCTGCTGACAGCTGTCTGGCAGAGACACAGCTGTTTGGAACTTCCTGCTAATCAGAAGCTTGTCCAGACCATTTCTCACTATGGTAGATCATCCTTCACTGAATTGTAATGCAGATTAGGGGAAAGAGCTGCCCAAATTTAAAAGGCTCTGTCAAATGTAGTGGCAGTTGTCTACCCCATGAGTGTTTCTAAAACTGAACATGAATTTTTGAATCAAATATCGCACTGTAATCAGAGAAATAACTGTTGAATTGAATGTCAAATGTGATCTGTTCCTGGTAAAAGAGCAGAGACCAAGACTATTTACTTTACTTTCTGAATAAAAAGATTAAATTATAACTATAAATATTGGATGAAATGCTTAGTGTCTACGGTTAGATGAGTTATAAACCCCCTAAGCAAGTGCTTAAATAGAGGAAAAACCAATTACCTTGTCAATACAAATAAATATCTGTAGAGCAGTTTAAAATGGATAATCTCATTTAATTTTCTTAACAATGCTGTGACATCGTATGATCTCTTCAGTTTACAAAAGAGGAAGCAGACCTATCTCACCAACACAGATGTTCTCAGTTGGGGGCAATTTGCCCCACCCCGCCCCAGGAGATATTTGGTGATGTCTGGAGGCATGTCTAGTTGTCACAACTGGGGGAGGGATGCTACTGGCGTTTGGTGGGTAGAGGTCAGGGATGCTGCTAAGCCTCCTACAATGCACAGGGAAGCCCCTATAACAATGAATTACCCAGACCAAAATGTCAGTATTGGCCAGGGTGAGAAACCCTGAACTAAAGTAACGCTATTATGTGGTAGAAATAGGACTAGAGTCTGGATTTTTTGACCCCCCCATATGTTGTGATCATTACAATATGCTGCATTCTCTCCCCAAATCAGATGCCTTTAGAACAAGAGAAACATTTGCAGCAGGAAAATGTTTTTTATGATTTCCTATACTGTCTAAAGAGGGCCACTCTAGATCCTGGTATTGAAGAAACTTTTGCCTGCTGGCTCTTCACAGAACTGAAGAAGCATCAGTTGAAGGGTGTGATGGCACAAGCTTTCAGGAGCAGGGATGGTGTTAAATTGCTCTGGAGAACAAAGTGGAATGTAACAAGCCTTGAAGAAACATTTTTAAGTTGGAGTATGGATGTGGGAGGTGGGACAGGTAAGGGGTTGGTATTGAAAGAGGAATAACTAGTGGAAAAACTAGGGAGTTTTGTGGAGTAGAACAGTGATTAATGGATTAATGAGAATTGTAGATATGCAATGTTGTTTGGTGAAACTCCATTTTCCCATCAATAAAACACTGGTAAAATTTACATTGCTCATTGGTGCTTGCGGAGTGGAGATCTTACTTAGGTGTAGTCCACATTTGGTTATACATTTATTAATAATAGTCAAGAAAAATAGTTTTCAGTTTTTGGTTCTCCAACTGGATTTTAAGGTATGTCTTAAAAAATGGAGGATTGGAAGTTAACAGAAAGTTTGGGTACCAGTTCTACCTTTTATAACTGGTATGACCTCTGAAACTTAATTTTCTTATCTGGAAAATAGGGATCATTATATTAGTCCTGCATATTTTACAGATGTGTGATAAATTAGATAATGATTTTGTCAACAGTAAAGTAATTTACAAAGCCTTTAAATATCATCCAAATGTTAATGATTCTCAAATTTCTATTTCTAGCCCAGGCCAATCTCAAAGTCACCAACTAGCCTTTCTAGTGCTAGTGCAGTACATGTTGGAGCTTGCTATGAAATCTGGGGAGCCAACATATCCTGTTAGATGCAAAGGGGAGCTGGTGTAGAAGTCTATGGAAGGCTATCACCTTTGTGTCTGGTGGTGGATCCAGGGTTACTTTTGGTCAACAGGGACTGCTGAAGGGAAAATGAATTAGATGTTTGCAGGGAGGACAAGCTGGAATCACTCGTACCTGCATTGCTGCGTCTCACTTCATCCAATCAGAACAACCCTCAGAGAGTAGCAGCTGATATTTCACTCCCGCTGTGATGGTTAATTTTTTCTACTTGACTGGGCTAAGGGATGCCAGATAGATGGTAAAACATTTTGTCTGGGCCTTCCCTGGTGGCGCAGTGGTTGAGAGTCCGCCTGCTGATGCAGGGGACACGGGTTCATGCCGTGGAGCGGCTGGGCCCGTGAGCCATGGCCACTGAGCCTGTGCGTCCGGGGCCTGTGCTCTGCAATGGGAGAGGCCACAACAGTGAGAGGGCCGCGTACTGCAAAACAAAACAAAACAAAACAAAAAACATTATGTCTGTGTGTGTCTGGAAGGGTGTTTCTGGAAGAGATCGGCATTCAAATCAGTAGACTGAGTAAAGAACATCACACTCACCAAGGTGGGTTGGCCTCATCCAATCTGTTGAGGACCTGAATAGAATTAAAAGGTGGAGGAAGGGCAAATTTGCTCTTTGCTTGAACTGGGACATCCATCTTTGCCTGCCCTTGGACTTAGGCTCTTCTGGTTCCAGGGCTTTCATATTCAGACCATTAGCCCTCAAATTTTTAGGGCTTTTGTACTCTGAGTTACACCATTGGCTTTCCTGATGCTCCAGCTTACAGACAGCAGATCATGGGACTTCTTGGCCTCCATAATCCATGAGTCATTTCCTATAATAAATCTTTATAAATACACACATATATATATACACACACACTTCCCAGTCTCCCACAAATTTAGCTTTGGGCTGACACTAACCAACATTACAATTATGCATGGAAGTTGATTTCAATTTCAACAAAGTTCCAGTTTCAACAAGTTAACACAGCACAAAACAACTTCAATATCCTGTCATTTACTTACTTAATACGCTTGTTAGCTATTGTGTCATTGAAAGTAAGTGCCTCCAAGGCAGAGGGATCTATGTTATTCAGTCATAGGTCCAAAAGAGGAAGAACAGTGACTTGCAAATAGTTGGTACCTGTTACAGACTGAATGTATATCCCCCAAATTCATATGTTGATATCCTAACCATCATTATGATAGGAGATGGGGGCCTCTGGGAGGTGATTACGTCAAGATGGTAGAGCCCTCATGAAGGGGATTAGTGTCCTTAAATAGAAATCCCGGAGGGCTTGCTCCTTTTTTGTACCATGTGAGGACACAATGAGAATATGGTTGTCTGTGAGCCAGGAAATGGACTCTCACCAGACACCGAATCTGCTGGCACCTTGATCTTGAACTTCCAGCCTCTAGAACTGTAAGAAAGAAATGTTTGTTGTTTGAGCAGCCTAGCATAAATATTTTTGTTATAGCAGCCCAAACTGACTGAGTGCCTAATAACTATTTGTTGAAAAAAATAAATAAAGGACAGAAGGAATAAAGGTAAGAAGGAAGAACTGAATGAAAAAAATGGGTTCATTTATCTAAATTCTTAGATTTGAGAACTTTGGAAACTGCCTTAACTTTGCAAACATAGCAGAAATGCATTTTTATACATAGAAAACACAGTAGATTGCATCTTAATAGCTTGAGGGCATTTCACCAGCCTTCATATATTTCTGTTTTTACGCAAATAGATCCATGGTGAATTCAGTGGAATTCACTTTAATATTAGTAATGACTTGCTATGTGCCAAGAACTGAGCTGAATTTTGCAGATATTTGAAAGCATCAAAGCATCTTTCAAGTCAGGCTTGTTCTTGTATCTAGGAAAAGAAGTGGTTGCTGTTGGCATGAATTTCTTTTTTTTTTTTTTTGCCAGGTAAAATTTCATACCAGGTGAAAATTTGTGCTAATCTCTGGCCTCAGAAATTTTTATCAGTATGAGACTGACACTCTACCTGCTCTGCTAATAAGTCACTAGAAAATTTTATCAATAGAATTTCGCTCCTTTAAAGTTATTTGTTTTTTGTTTGTTTTTCTCAGAGCTCTCAAAGTACAAATACATGTTATTACCACCTCTCAGTGAGCATTTTAAGGCAGTTTATCATATTCCTTTAGGTGGGATCTGGGAAGGAATAGGGGAAAGGAAGGTAGGTTAAAACGTGACTGATTTATTATATAATAAGGGATATGATAAAGTTTACAGATGAATAGCCAGATAGAGATACACAGGTGACTTCTGTCCTCATGGAGTTGGGATGCACCATCCTCCTGGTATCTGGGTATGTTCACCAGTCTTGAAGCTCTGAGAATTCCATACTTTGGGGATTTTTAATGGCATCATTACATAGGCATGATCTGTCATTAATTCCATCTAAAACCTCTCTTCCATTCCTGGAGGGATGGGAGATGGAGTAGAAAGTTCCAAGCTTCTAATCATGGCTTGGTCTTTCTGGTGGCTGGCTCTCATTCTGATGTTATCCAGGAGCCCACTAAAAGTAACCTCATTGGAACAAAGTACACTCCTATCACCCAGGAAATTCCAAGAGATTTAGGAGCTCTGTGCCAGTAATCAGGAATCAGCGTCAAAGACCAAATATCAAAACAAAAGGTGTTCTTAGTCCTCTTATCACTCAGGAAAATTAAGAGTTTTAGGAGCACTGTACCAGGAACCAGGGGCAGAGACCAATATATTTTCTCTTATTTCACTGTGCCCCAAGCAGAGTTCACATTTGGCTTCTATGTGATCCTACCCTAATCACTTTGGGGGAAAAAAAAGACATTCAGTACATTCCTATATGCAAAGCTGTATAATTTCTATAATATATCTCAGCATTAATTCATTCAGAAGAGTAGATCTTAAAATCTTATCTATGAACTCCTGCAGGTCCCTAAAACATGTTTGGGATTTTTAAGGACAAAACTATCTTCCTAACAATGCTAGAACATTATTTACCCTTTACACTAGTGTACAATACAGCTTTCCAGAAGCTAACTGATGTGTGATGACATCATCGATCTGACAGCTAATAGAATGTGTGCTTGTGTATTCTTGTGTTTTAAAATTTATCAGCTTTAATTTCTGATAGATATATCCCACATAAATAAAAGCTCTTTGGAGTTTTCAATAATGATTTTAGGAATGTGAAATGACTCTGGGACTAATAAATTTGAGAACCATTAATTTGGGACAGCTGCTTCTAAAACTGGTTGGAATATTGGACAAGATGAGATTGCTCAGGACCTTTTGTTTTCATTTCTGCTGGTTTCCCTTTCCTTATTTCAGAACTCAGTCTTGGATCCCATAGGAAAAGGAAGGGAAAATCTTGTTAGAGTATTTTATGCCATTCAAAGACTTTTAGATCTAAAATCAAAGGAAGAAAATGGATTTTTTTTGTGGCAGAACCAGGCCTTTTTCAACATTAATCTTTTGCATCTTTAATCAGCTGTAAAATAAGATGAGGAACTAGCTAAATCAGCAATAGATATTTATGCCCATCTTACAGGAAGGCAATAGGAATCCCAATCCTCCAACCAATCAGGGCAGAATAATTCTCCTACCTCAAATTAAGAGTGGTGCAAACTCGACAAAGTTGTAAAGCCCCTTTTGGATGGGACTGTGAACCTTCGGAAAAACAGTGGTGGCCAGGAAATATGACTCAGAATAACCCATTTTAAGATGCCACTGCTGAATGTGAGTGGCACATCTAGCTTTCCCTAAGCAGTACGGAAACTGTATCCTGAATTGTACTCTTGTTCACAATAAAAAGATAAACTGATACTGAACAATCATCTTAAGATGGCATGCACGATTTATCTTGATTTAGAAAGACCCACAAAATTGAATTTTCATGAATCATAGAGGTAATTAAGACTATCAGCTTACATTTTTTGAATAATTTAGATAATAGGTCTCTATTCTTCTTGGAAATACCTGGGACACTTTGGGAAGTGATTTCTGCACAATAAACATACATAATTGTGGAAATAGGTAATGCTCACCTCCAAGAAGTAGACTCATTTTGCATCCCTCTATTTTATCTGCATGGAACATGGAAGGCTTGCCCTTTGCAATCGTTGTTTTGAATTTCATTTTTGGCCAGTTTCTCACTTTTTTCAAGAAGGAAAATTAAAAATATGTGGTCACATTGTATACTTTAAAAGTACATTTATTATAAAGTAACTAAAGAGAAGATGTGATAGGAAATGGGAAACAATGCCTATTTTCTCTCTCTTTTTAAATTTTCCTTTTGTTCTTGGAATCTTAAACTCAGATTAAGGTAATCATATTCTGAAGTTCTTGGCACACCATTACTCTCAGTTTTTGTAAAATCTGCCTTTTGTTTGGTTTTATTATTGCTTCCCTCTCCATTCTTGATTCTCTTTCCTCTCCCCTCCTCTCATGGTCACCCATTCGAACAGGTTTGAGATGGATATGTACAAATCCTTGTCATATAGATAGTGTTGTTTTATGTGGGAGGTATTTCTTAATTTACTTTGATGGTACTACGTTTTGGGCTCATCTTATATCTTACCCTTTTTACTCAATACTGTGTTTTAAGAAATCTGTGTTTCAAAAAAACATGTTTATTGCTTCTAACTGCTATAAAATATGCCACAGAATACATCTGCTCCATCCTAGTTATTTATTTCCTTCATGATGACCACCAAACTCCACACCCCATTGATTAAATTTTATCCTTTTTTTCAGAATTTAAATTACATAGAGGCAGGACTTTGTGTCTGTCTTATTTATTGCTGTATCCCCAGCACTTGGAAGAGTGCCTGGCACATAGTAGAGGTTCGGGAAAATTTTTGTTGAATCAGTGAATTAACTCATTTGCATTTTTTCACATCTTTATTGGAGTATAATTGCTTTACAATGTTGCATTAGTTTCTGCTGTACAACAGAGTAAATCAGCTATACGTATACATATATCCCCAAATCCCCTCCCTCTTGAGCCTCCCTCCCACCCTCTAGGTGGTCACAAAGCATCTAGCTGATCTCCCCATGCTATGCAGCTGCTTCCCACTAGCTATCCATTTTACATTTGGTAGTGTATATATGTCCATGCTACTCTCTCACTTCATCGCAGCTTCCCCTTCCCCCACTATGTCCTCACGTCCGTTCTCTACATCTGAGTCTTTTTTCCAGCCCTGCCACTAGGTTCATCAGTACCGCTTTTTTAGATTCCATATATATGCGTTAGCATACGGTATTTGTTTTTCTCTTTATGACTTACTCATTCTGTATGACAGACTCTAGGTCCATCCACCTCACTACAAATAACAAAATTTCATTACTTTTTATGACTGAGTAATATTCCATTGTATATATGTGCCACATTTTCTTTATCCTTTCATCTGTTGATGGACATTTAGATTGCTTCTATGTCCTGGCTATTGTAAACAGTGCTGCAATGAACATTATGGTACATGTATCTTTTGAATTATTGTTTTTCTCAGGGTATATGCCCAGTAGTGGGATTGGGATTGCTGGTTCATATGGTAGTTCTATTCTTAGTTTTTTAAGGAACCTCCATACTGTTCTCCAGAGTTGCTGTATCACTTAACATTCCCACCAATAGTGCAGGAAGATTCCCTTTTCTCCACACCCTCTCCAGCATTTATTGTTTCTAGATTTTTTTGATGATGGCCATTCTGACCGGTATGAGGTGATACCTCACTGTGGTTTTGATTTGTATTTCTCTAATGATTAGTGATGTTGAGCATCTTTTCATGTGTTTGTTGGCCATCTGTATGTCTTCTTTGGAGAAATGTCTATTTAGGTCTTCTGCCCATTTTTTGATTGGGCTGTTTCTTTTTTCGATATTGAGCTGCATGAGCTGCTTGTAAATTTTGGAGATTAATCCTTTGTAAGTTGCTTTGTTTACAAATATTTTCTCCCATTCTGAGGGTTGTCTTTTCATCTTCTTTATGGTTTCCTTTGCTGTGCAAAGCTTTCAAGTTTCATTAGGTCTTATTTGTTTATTTTTGTTTTTTTATTTCCATTTCTCTAGGAGGTGGGTCAAAAAGGATCTTGCTGTGATTTATGTCATAGAGTGTTCTGCCTATGTTTTCCTCTAAGAGTTTTATAATGTCTGGCCTTACGTTTAGGTCTTTAATCCATTTTGAGTTTATTTTTGTGTATGGTGTTAGGGAGTGTTCTGATTTCACTCTTTTACATGTAGCAGTCCAGTTTTCCTAGCACCACTTATTGAAGAGGCTGTCTTTTCTCCATTGTATATCCTTGGCTCTTTTGTCAAAGATAAGGTGACTGTATGTGTGGGGGTTTATCTGTGGGCTTTCTATCCTGTTCCATTGATCTATATTTCTGTTTTTGTGACAGTATCATACTGTCTTGATTACTGTAGCTTTGTAGTATAGTCTGAAGTCAGGGAGCCTGATTCCTTCAGCTCCGTTTTTCTTTCTCAAGATTGCTTTGGCTGTTTGGGGTCTTCTGTGTTTCCATACAAATTGTAAAATTTCTTGTTCTTCTTCTGTGAAAAATGCCATTGGTAATTTGATAGGGATTGCATTGAACCTGTAGATTGCTTTGGGTAGTATAGTCATTTTCACAATATTGATTCTTCCAGTCCAGGAGCATGGTATATCTCTCCATCTGTTTATGTCATTTTTGATTTCTTTCATCAGTGTTTTATAGTTTTCTAGGTACAGGTCTTTTGCCTCCTTGGGTAGGTTTATTCCTAGGTATTTTATTCTTTTTGTTGCAATGGTAAATGGGATTGTTTCCTAATTTCTCTTTCCGATCTTTTGTTGTTAGTGTATAGGAATGCAAGAGATTTCTGTGCATTAATTTTGTATCCTGCAACCTTTCCAAATTCATTGATTAGTTCTAGTAGTTTTCTGGTGGCATCTTTAGGATTTTCTATGTATAGTATCATGTCATTTGCAAACAGTGACAGTTTGACTACTTCTTTTCCAATTTGTATTCCTTTTATTTCTTTTTCTTCTCTGTTTGCCATGACTAGGACTTCCATTACTCTGTTGAATAATAGTGGAGAGAGTGGACATCCTTGTCTTGTTCCTGATCTTAGAGGAAATGCTTTCAGCTTTTCACCATTGAGAATGATGTTTGCTGTGGGTTTGTCATATATGACTTTTATTATGTTGAGGTAGTTTTTCTCTATGCCCACTTTCTGGAGAGTTTTTGTCATAAGTCATGTTGAATTTTGTCAGAAGCTTTTTCTGCATCTATTGAGATGATCATATGGTTTTTATTCTTTATTAATATGGTGTATCACACTTATTGTTTTGCATATATTGAAAAATCCTTGCATCCCTGGGATAAATCCCACTTGATCCTGGTGTATGATCTTTTTAATGTGTTGTTGGATTCTGTTTGCTAGTGTTTTGTTGAGGATTTTTGCATCTGTGTTCACCAGTGATATTGGTCTGTAATTTTCTGTGATATCTATGTCTAGTTTTGGTATCAGGGTGATGGTGGCTTCGTAGAATGCATTTGGGAGTGTTCCTCTCTCTGCAATTTTTTGGAAGAGTTTGAGAAGGATAGGTGTTAACTCTTCTCTAAATGTTTGATAGAATTCACCTGTGAAGCCATCTGGTCCTGGGCTTTTGTTTGTTGGAAGATTTTTAATTATAGTTTCAATTTCATTGTTTGTGATTGGTCTGTTTATATTTTCTAATTTATCCTGATTCAATCTTGGAAAGTTGTACCTTTCCAAGAATTTGTCCATTTCTTCCAGGTTGTCCACTTTATTGGCATATATTTACTTGTAATAGTCTCTTTTGATCCTTTGTATCTCTGTGGTGTTAGTTGTAATCTCTCCTTTTTTATTTCTAATTTTGTTGATTGAGTCCTCTCCCTTTTTTTCTTTTCTTTTTTTTTTTTTCTTTTGTGGTACGCGGGCCTCTCACTGTCGTGGCCTCTCCCGTTGTGGAGCACAGGCTCCGGACGTGCAGGGTCAGCGGCCATGGCTCACGGGCCCAGTCGCTCCGCGGCATGTGGGATCTTCCCGGACCGGGGCACGAACCCGTGTCCCCTGCATCGGCAGGCGGATTCTCAACCACTGCGCCACCAGGGAAGCCCTCCCTTTTTTTCTTGATGAGTCTGGCTAAAGGTTTATAAATTTTGTTTTTCTTCTCAAAGAACCAACTTTTAGGTTTATTGACCTTTGCTATTGTTTTCTTTGTTTCTATTTCATTTATTTCTGCTCTGATCTTTATGATTTCTTTCCTTCTACTAACTTTGGGTTTTCTTTGTTCTTCTTTTTCTAGTTGCTTTAGGTGTAAGGTTAGATTGTTTATTTGAGATTTTTCTTGTTTCTTGAGGTGAGCTTGAATTGCTATAAACTTCCCTCCTAGAACTGCTTTTGCTGCATCCCATAGGGTTTGGATTGTCGTGTTTTTGTTATCATTTGTTTTTAGGTATTCTTTTATTTCTTCTTTGAATTCTTCAGTGATCTCTTGGTTATTTAGCAGCATACTGTTTAGCCTTCATTTGGTTGTGTCTTTTCCAGTTTTTTTTCCTGTAATTGATTTCTAATCTCATAGCATTGTGGTCAGAAAAAATGCTTGATAAAATTTCAGTTTTCTTAAATTTTCCAGGGCTTAATTTGTGACCCAAGATGTGATCTATTCTGGAGAACATTCCATGTGCACTTGAGAAGAAAGTGTATTGTTCCACTTTCAGGTGGAATGTCTTAAAAATATCAATTAAGTCTATCTGGTCTTTTATGTCATTTAAAGCTTGTGTTTCCTTATTTATTTTCGTCTGGATGATCTGTCTATTTGTGTAAGTGGAGTGTTAAAGTCCCGCACTATTATTGTGTTACTGTCAATTTATCCTTTTATGACTGTTAGCATTTGCCTTATGTATTGAGGTACTCCTGTTTTTGGTGCATAAATATTTATAATTGTTATGTTTTCTTCTTGGATTGATCCCTTGATCATTATGTAGTGTCCTTCCTTATCTCTTGTAACAGTCTTTATTTTAAAGTCTATTTTATCTGATATGAGTATTGCTACTCCAGCTTTCTTGTGATTTCCATTTGCATGGAATATCTTTTTCCATCCCCTTACTTTCAGTCTGTATGTGTCCCTAGGTTTGAAGTGGGTTTCTTGTAGACAGCATATATATGGGTCTTGCTTTTGTATCCATTCAGCCAGTCTGTGTCTTTTGGTTGGAGCATTTAATCCATTTACATTCAAGGTGATTGTTGATATGTATATTGCTATTACAATTTTCTTAATTGATTTGGGTTCGTTGTTTTTTTTTTCTTTTCTTCGGTACATGGGCCTCTCATTGTGGCCTTTCCCGTTGTGGAGCGCAGGCTCAGCGGCCATGGCTCACGGGCCCAGCCGCTCCATGGCACGTGGGATCCTCCCGGACCGGGTCACGAACCTGTGTCCCCTACGTCGGCAGGCGGACTCTCAACCACTGCGCCACCAGGGAAGCCCTTGGTTTCGTTTTTGTGAGTCTTTTTCTTCTCTTGTGTTTCCCACTCAGAGAAATTCCCTTAGCATTTGTTGTAAAGCTGGTTTGGTGGTGCTGAATTCTCCTAGCTTTTGCTTGTCTTTGAAGCTTTTGATTTCTCCATTAAATCTGAATGAGATCCTTGCTGGGTAGAGTAATCTTGGTTGTAGTTTCTTCCCTTTCATCACTTTAAATATATCCTGCCACTCCCTTCTAGCTTGTAGAGTTTCTGCTGAGAAATCAGCTGATAACCTTATGGGGATTCCCTTGTATGTTATTTTTTGCTTTTCCCTTGCTGCTTTTAATACCTTTGCTTTGAATTTAATTTTTGTTAGTTTGATTAATATTTGTCTTGGAGTGGTTCTCCTAAGGTTTATCCTGTATCTGACTCTCTGAGTTTCCTGGACTTGAATGGCTATTTCCTTTCCCACGTTAGGAAAGTTTTCAACTGTAATCTCTTCAAATATTTTCTCAGATTCTTTCTCTTTCTCTTTCTCTTCTTAGTCTGGGACCTCTATAATTTGAATGTTGGCACATTTAATGCTGTCCCAGATGTTTCTGAGACTGTCCTCAATTCTTTTCGTTCTTTTTTCTTTATTCTGCTCTATGGTGGTCATTTCCACCATTTTATCTTCCAGCTCACTTATCCATTTTTCTGCCTCAGTTTTTCTGCTACTGATTTCTTCCTTCTAGAGTATCTTTAATTTCATTTATTGTGTTGTTCATCATGTTTGTTTGCTCTTTAGTTCTTCTAGGTCCTTGTTAAGCGTTTCTTTTATTTTCTCCATTCTGTTTCCGAGATTTTGGATCTTCTTTACTATTATTATTCTGAATTCTTTTTCAGGTAGGTTGCCTATTTCATCTTCATTTATTTGGTCTTATAGGTTTTTACCTTGCTCCTTTGTCTATAACATATTTTTTTGTCCTTTCATTTTTTTTTTTTTTTTTTTGATGGACGGGGCTGTGTTCCTGTCTCACTGGTTGTTTGGCCTGAGGCATCCAGTCCTTGAGTTTTCAGGCTGTTGGGTAGAGCCGGGTTTAGTTCTGAGATGAGGACCTCTGGGAGCCCTCACCCCAATTAATATTCCCTGGCATCTGAGGTTCTCTATTAGTCCAGTAGTTTGGACTTGGTGCTCCCACCACAGGAGCTCAGGCCAAACCCCCGGCCTGGGAAACAAGATTCCGCAAGTTGTGTGGTACAGCAAAAGAAAAGAAGGGAGCAGCACAATAACAAAGAATAAAAAATAAAATAAAATTAGAAAGATAAAAATTATATTAGGAAAAATAAAAATATATTTGAAACAACTGCAACAAGGTAAAACAAAATCACAACAGGAAAAAGAAAAAAAAAAGCAGGGGGGGGGGATCAAGCCAAAAGGAGCAGAACAATAACAAAGTATAAAGAATAAAATAGAACTAGAAAAATAAAAGATTTATTAGAAAAAATAAAAATATAAATGAATCATCAATGACAAGGTAAAACAGAACCCCAACCTAAAAGAGGGGAAAAAAAAAGGCTGGAAAAGGCCTTGGCTACTGGGCATGGAGCTTAGGCGGGGGTGGGGGTGTGTGGAGGTGGGGGGGTGGGACTTAGGCAGGGGTGAGATTTAGGGTGGGGTGGGGCCTAGGCAGGGGTGATGTTTAAGCATGGGGCGAGGCCTAGGCTTAGGACCTACATGGATGGGAGAGGCAGCATGTTCAGAGGGGGCTCCCGGAGTGTGGAGTTTCAGAGTTTGGAGTAAGGCCCTGGGTGAGGGTGTTGGGTGGGGTTTAGGCCCAGTGTGGTTGGAGGGGTCTCAGAGTGTGGCGTGTAGAGGTAGGGTCCTGGGTGGGGGTGTAGAGGTGGGGCTTAGGCCTGGGAGCCCAACAGGCTCCCCAGTGCCTAAGTGGGCAGGGAAAGCACTGGCCAGGCTCCCTTACATTCCTTCACTCCCAGAGGGTCTCCTTATCACTGCTAGACCCCTAACTGTGGGTGGGTTCCACCGAGTGTAGGAACTCCTCCCCTCCCCCAGCCACCCCTTAGGGGTGCTGGTCCTGTAGGTCCGTCCTTTACTTTTGCTCCACTTCCCTCCCCCAACTCCTTCAGGACCTGCGTGGCTGGAGGGGGCCTCGGGTGGGCAGAGGATCAGGCCTGGGATCTCAGCAGGCTCCCAGGGGCCCAAGAGTGCAGTGGAAATGCTGGCCATGTTCCCTTCTGATCCTCTGCCCTCCCAGTGGTTTCCCCCTTGCCACTCCGGGTGTGGGATCCCTTCCTCTCCCCCAGCTGCCCCTCAGGGGCGCCGGTCTGCCCTGACTCTACTTCTCCTCACCCCTCACTCTGCCTCCATGTCCTACCCAGTCGCTGGGGGTTCCTCCCGTCCCCTTAGGTGTTCATGGTCTCCCACCGGTGCCTGGTATGTGTCCTAGTTGTGCAGAGACGAGAATTCCACATCCTCCTAATCCGCCATCTTGATTCTGTCCCCAACTCATTTGCATTTGGTTAACATGTGGAATAGAGAGAGAAATTAAAACTACTTAAGTGTTAACTTCCTTGGAATATTCTACCCCGAATTCCCAGCCTAGGTTAGGTTTTCCTGTATACTTACTATATCTTGGATTTTTCTATGGAAGCACCAATTACAGTTGTAATTGTGGTTGTTCTGCTTTCTTGATTCACTTTCCTGCTTTGCTCATTTGCTATCTAACACAGACAGTTAACTTCACTATGCTTTTACTCTGTTATTTGGCAGTCTCTGCCATGGGTTCTCACTGGCAAGGGATTCTTGGCAATGGGAGATAGTGGTGGCAATAGCAGTGATTTTGGGAGTGAGAGAATCCTAAAATCTCCATTGGCATCAGCCCTGAGTCTTGCCAAATAAGTAATTAATCACCATGTAAGTATAACCTTAATGTAAGTTCTCCAGTTCTTTTCCCACTGCCTTTTCCCCACCAGACTGCTTTCCTAAACTGATTCTATATAGAAACTTTGGAAGAGCCTCTGACTGAGGCTAATAAATATTGATCATATAGCTCCCAAATGTCATCATTGAGGCAGAGCATTGTGCTTTTCTCTATCCTTTTAACTATAATTTTGAGACTTCTTTATTCTATGAAGTCTGTTTGAACAGAGGGAATGTGGGTGAGATAGGGGAGATGTCAGGAAAAAAGTGAACATGATGTTCACAAGAAAGATTTTAGCAATGTTTTCAAATATTAAAATTATTAAAGTGCTCAGAAGGTTATATTTGAGAAGAATTATCACTTGAATTATCCTCAGGGTCCTTGCTTGCTGTAGAAAAATATATGGATTTATGTAATGGGAGAAATGGCTCAGTTTGTGGCTAGAACCTAATCAATGCAGTAATGTACTCAACAAGGCTGAGTGTAATCTTCACTTCTCCCACTAAACGGTAATTTATCAAAAATAAATTTAAGATCTGTATTGCTACGTATCACCCACTAGTGCAGGGTTAATTATATAAACTTTAAAACATGCTAGCAGATAAATTAGTAGCTGGCATAAAAAAAATGGCAAAAAAATATGCTCACAGGCTGACAATTTCTGGTAGTCAGGAGTACATAGAAAATGTAGTTTAAACATTCATTTTCTAGTTTAAACACTAATTGGCTAGTAGTTTGATCACAGACATTGATATTGTTGACCTCATTAACTTCACTGTATCTCGACATGTTAAAAATGCTGGGGAAAAATAAGTGCATAAAATAGAAGTTAAACTTTGAAAATGTTCTGTTGTCTTGAAAGCTCAATTAGCAGTGAGATGTCCGTTTTGTAGTGTGAGCTTTTTAGGAACTAGTTTTGTAGCAAAGTGACATTCACTTTCAAGTAGAAATCATGCAGTATCTGACAGCAGTTTTTCACTTGGCTCTCTTTTAAATATTATTAGATCTGTTTTCCTCCTTCCCTCCCTCCCTCTCTTTCTTTCTCTCCTTTTCTTGGGGGGGGGGAGTGGGGCTAGACTTGAGGGATCAGGCAGAAATGTACTCTAGGTTTCTAATATTTACAAAGTGTGAGTGTATGTGTGTGTGACTATTAAGATGTCTTATTTAAAATTTTAATGGCACATCTCATTTCTACTCTCTTCCTTTCTTTCTGAGCTATTTCACCTAAGGGCATCATTTAAAACCATTCTTTTAAAAATGTTTTTTATGGAAGTTAAAGGAAGAAAAAGTTATATTCTTTGTGATCTGTGAGAAAGATTCAGAATTCTCAGGATATGTTGAATCAGAAGGATCCGTCTGAGTCCAGAGTTGCTATGGTCAAGTGGAATCTATATGTTGGGCAACATCTCTGGGCATGTGCTAATCTGCCTCACAGACTCCCTCTTCCCTACCCCAGAGGCCCCTCCTAGACCTTTACCTGCTTACTGTCCCCCCTCCCCAGCCACGCATGCCTCCTGATTCACAAAGGGTTGTTATCTTCTAATATTCACCCCACTTCAGACCTCCATGGTTATTATAAAGGTTGGACTACCCCTTACTTTTACACACCTACACCTCCTGCTGTACTTGAGTTCTTCTAAAATTGATTTTACCTATATAAAATGTTAAATGGTGGGTATTTTCCTTAATCTGATAATTATGAGAGAAAATTTATTATTTATGAGTGTTGCTCCTTAGGTAAGTATATTTATTTTCTAAACTTCCATTTTCCATCATGAATATGAAGATGATAATTTAAAATTTAAGACCAATTTCAGACAGATTTTCAACAGGACTATTGAAAAGGGCTATCACACAGCTCATTAAAATTTCTGATTTAGGTCTTCAAATATATTTTCAGACTCAACTTCAGAAATTTTTAAAGGAAGGAAATTTTTAACATTGTATAGTCTACTGGTTTTCAAAATTTGGGGAGGAAAGTAGGAACAAATCCTGTTTTCAAATAAATTCCTACAGAGGAGTGGAGCAGAGCTACCTTGGCAATGAATGGTCCCCACGGTCCTCTCCCTTTTGTTCTCCTCTGTGGAACCACAAGGCTTTATTAAACATCATTTTAAAGTCAGTGAATGTGTCCAGATTCATTTCTATTTTGACTCATAAATATTTCCTTTTGTTTAACATTCCATTGTCACACTGGAGTCCTCTGCAAAATAACTGAGATCGGCTCCTACCAAGGCCAGTTTTACTCCATCTTCTTCTTTTCCTACATCTGCAAGCTCTCAGCAAGTCTAACAAGATGTCCATTAATAACTCTTTTTTTTTTTATGGTACGCGGGCCTCTCACTGTTGTGGCCTCTCCCGTTGCGGAGCACAGGCTCCGGACGCGCAGGCTCAGCGGCCATGGCTCACGGGCCCAGTCGCTCCGCGGCATGTGGGATCTTCCCGGACCGGGGCACGAACCCGTGTCCCCTGCATCAGCAGGCAGACTCTCAACCACTGCGCCACCAGGGAAGCCCCCATTAATAACTCTTAAGTTTATCCTTTCTTTTCTATTTCTTCAGCTACTGTCAGTATTCTAAGCAGTCTTCCTGTTTCTGGTCTCTGTCCAATGCAAATGTTTCTGTATCAGGGATAGACTAAATTTATCACAAGTAAGTAGTAAATTTAAAGTCCTCAATTTCCTTAACAGCAAATAGAACTGTTACACACCAGCCATAAGACAAAGAAGCACTGATTGAGTGGGTGAGCCTTCATACTGCTGCTAAACATTCTGAATAGGATATTGGTCCTTCCTCTAGCAAATTCCATCACAAAAGGGGTGTTCAGTTTTCCAAACATCTTCAAAAAGACATGGGCTAAGTGAGAAAAATAGTGATTGTAGAGGCATAGATTCTGTTATGAGCTGAAGTGTTTACCCCCAAATGCATATATTGAGGCTCTAACCCCCAGTACACCTCAGATTATGACTGTCTTTGGAGATAGAGCATTTAAAGAGATAATTAAGACTAAATAATGTCTTATGGGTGGGCCCTAATACAATATGCCTGGTGTCCTCATAAGATGAGAGAAAGACCAGGGATCCATGCAAACAGAGAAAAGGCCATGTGAGGACACAAGAAGAAGGCATCATCTGCAAGCCAAGGAGAGAGGCCTCAGGAGAAAGCAACTCTGCCTACACCTTGATCTAAAACTTCCGGTCTCCAGAACTGTAAGAAAGTAAGTTTTTGTTGTTAAGCCATTCGGTCTGTGGTATATTGTTATGGCAGCCCTGGCAAACTAGTAGTGAATCCGAATGAAGGCTGCATTTCTTTGTTATTGTAAAAAAAAAAAAAAAAAAGTTCATTCATTTTGGAAAGGCTATATATAATTCTAAAATTTGATTCAGAAAATAACTAAATGCTGATGTTTAAGAGTGACTTTAACATTCATCATGCCTGTCCCCTCCTTAATGCCTACCAAGTAGGGATGACAAAAACCTTGACACTTCTCCATGCATTCTCTTCCCCACCCATCATAAACACTATTAATCAAACAATTTTCTCTTTCCAACTGAGCCCATAACCACTTCTTAATCCTTTCAGAAATACTTAAGAATAAATTAAACATTATAAAAATAGGTAAGTCCTCTTTGTACCTCAGGTTAAGATATCAGAGCAATTCCTCAATCAGATACTTAACTCCCGAGTTTATCTCAGGTTTATAAAATATTAGCACTCAAATAGATCTTGGGGCTTAACAGTACAAACCTTTAATTTTTTTTCGCATACATGTTATAAATATTTAGAAGCATTTCCATACTGCTTATTTGGAACATTTTAATCTTGCCTGGTTCTCAAGCTCTCCCAAGCTTTATCACCTTTCCTTTAATCTGTAATAACATATATTTATGGAGAAGTTAGCCATCTTTCTTGTTCTTCATAATCTCTATTTTTTGCTCCTACCTGGAGTGAATCAGAAGGCATATTTCACTGTAAATTTACTCATTTTTTGCCATCAGTGTCTGAATTATAGCAGGAGATATCTTGTATAAATACATGTATGTTGTATAAATTCTTTGACTATGAAAATTCATAATTTTATTAACTTACTTTTTCTCAATTCCTCTTGAGTGTGCTTTCAATGGACTTACCCTAGTAATACTGCACCATTGCAGAAAAGATATGTCCAGAGTTAGCAACAAAGACCATTCTAGGAGCGTCAGAATATGTATTAAATACAGTTGTTTAATTGTCATAACATATGATGAGGACTGGCCACCAAAGGGAAACTCAGTTTCTAAAGGGCGCCTATCATTTTTGAAAATGTAAAAAAGAATAATGTTAAACTGTCAGAAGGTTAATGAATTCATCTTAATGATTTTGATAAATGGCAAATATTTCATTGATGTTATATAGACACAATAAATTTTAAAGCACCTTACAGTTACCTTGCCTTTTTCCCCCCAAGGAAATCTAGCAGGACTTCCTGTTTCAAAAAGAAATTCTTTAAGATCATTTAGCTGATATTCCTTCATGTATGAAACATATCCATTGCATAGATAACTGATGAATTGATCTAACTTTATCAGCAAAATTAGATTTTCTCTTTTATCTAGGTAGGTGTTTTAAAGATTCCTTTGTGAAAACCTCAGCTAATGAGTAGTCTGTATAATAGTTTGTTTTATTAGATGATTATTTTCAAGTTAATTCCTGCTTGGAGAGCCATATATTTTTTCCTTTCATAGAGAAAACCATTATGTTTAAAATAATCCAGAAAGATATGAGAGATCAACAAGTAGCAACATAGAGTCTTTAATTAGACACATACCCCCCAAAGAAAAAAAAAAAACAACCGCCAGTAGTATTAAAGTCTTAAATCTGAATATCACTAAGTATCACTTATTCCAACTCTTTTATTTGACGGAAAACTGGTTGGAGGTAGAGTCAAGGGTAGAAGCCAGATCTGTCATTTTTGCATGATTTCATACCTTGCCTCTTTTTACCGTATACCTTCTTTATGGTCAGACATTTTGGGGTTAGATATTTTCAGGATGAATGGTCTATTAACATCTTGTCCTGGTTTTATTTGCATGCAATGGAAGGTTGTAGACTTTGGAGTTTTAATCCCTAACATGTTATCCGGTGATTTAAGATTGGGTGACAAAAAATGTAGCTCATGTAACTGTGGCCTTTGAGGTTTAGCCCTTCTTAGACTGTGTTGATCTTTGGCAAGGTCCAGGGAAAAAGCCATCTGGAGCCTTGTCTGGGTTCTGATTGATTGAATTTCAATTTAAAAAGGTTTTCAGACATTTCTGGGTGAAGGAAAGGAAGGCTGGGAAAATTTTCTGTGAGTTGGGAAATTACTGCAATTTACTCACATGGTAGGACTAGCCGGTAATCATTTGAATATGAATAAAATTGAAAATTAATAATGTTGCTGAAACCCAGACTGTTTTTTTTCTTTCTTTTTTTTTTTTTCTTTTTTTCGGTACGTGGGCCTCTCACTGTTGTGGCCTCTCCCGTTGCGGAGCACCGGCTCCGGATGTGCAGGCTCAGTGGCCATGGCTCACGGGCCCAGCTGCTCCGCGGCATGCGGGATCTTCCCGGACCGGTGCATGAACCCGTGTCCCCTGCATCGGCAGGCAGACTCTCAACCACTGCGCCGCCAGGGAAGCCCCCCAGACTGTTTTCATTTCAGTTTGTATGAGAAGTTTTAGGAGAAGGCTGACAAGGAAATGGGATCTGGAATTCAGGGGACAGAGTTGGCCACTAAGGAGCTGTCCACCTTGGAAGTCACTTCACATCTCTGATGTTATCTCATTGTAAATTAGGTGTACCAATAATAGGTAACTTTTAAAGAATGGTTACTATGTGCCAGGCATCATTCAGAACTGTTTTACATGTAGTAACTCATTTAAACTTCTTAAAAAGTTATTATTATTATAATCCCTCCACCACTTCCTAAATGAGGAAATTCAGGCAACAAAGAGGACAGATAACTTGCCCAAAGTGGCACAGTGAGTTGGAGAAGAGCCAAGAGGCAAGCCTAAATGATCCAGCTCCAAAGCCTATGCTGAAACCGTATACTGTACGCTTTTGCTGTTTTAGTAAATAAAGTGGGGCTCTTGGAACATTCTTGTATTAAGCGCATCTCCTGTTAATCAATTTTAATTTAATCAATTTAATCAACAACTTTGTTGTTCCTAACCCAGAAGTTGGTTTGGATTTAAACATTTTGAATTCTGTTCATTGAACTTTTTTATTTTTCCAGTGCATATTTATGTACTGAACAGTCAAGTGGCATCATTTCAATACCCTTCATCTCCGAACAGAACTCCTTCCAAAATGGATTGATGCATCTCGCTATTTCTGAGCATTTAGGAGTCTTTCAAACACCTTTTCTGATTTAAAAAAAAGTCCATCTGTCTTTCAGATGACAAATATTTCCTATACACAAAATCACCTTCTAAAAATACCCCTAAAAGAATTTTACACTGATTTTAAAAGGTTTGTTTGTTAACAGCAATTACTAGTCATGATGCCTTTGAGGATGGCAAAGAAAGCACATTTTCAATTTTTGCAAAGATTCTCACTTTTCTAATTTTTTAATGCTTTTCGGTCTGCAAGTATTTGGGTCCAGGTTTGTGGTTTGTCTGCCTTCAAGTCACGGGATACAAATTCTTTGTGCATTGCACATGATAAATTCAGCAGATATTTGTGTAAATGTCATGTTGAATGTAAAGTGACAAGAATTTCACTATAATTTGGCATGAGGTAAAGCATTAATTAAGGGATATACATACATATGAGTTGAGGGAAAACATTTTGCTGTCAGGTAGTTTGGAAAGTGACCATAATGAACATTGTTGGCATTTTTGTGAACTATAAATGCTATATAAAGCTTTACCAAAAAAATCTACTGAGGTCAGCAGCAGCAAAGCATTAGCTAATGGGTACTTAAACTACTTGCAAAATGAATCATATTAAAGCTTCAGAAGAATAAATCACTATTTACTGATGCAGAAGAGATTACATGATTATTGCAAGCCACAGCATATGAGAATGTAATATCATTCATAAAATAGACCTATTTACTGCAAGTTGTTACTTTTGATTCACATTCTTTTTTTAATTAGTAGAACAAATGTTAATGGCAAAAAGCCTGGATGCCCAGGCAGAGAAAAGTATTCATTCTACAGAGCTGAACTGGGGGATTCAAAGTATTAAAAATTATTTTATATTTAGTACAGCCTTTCCCCAAATAAAAGTTACTACCCTTTAAAATGTGACACTTGTCTAATGCTCTTAGACTGATCTTGTCAGAACTTCAGAGATTCTGATTTGAATCAAATATTTATAGGAAAACACCAGTAGGGTAATGATGAAATGGGCTGACCCCATTGGGTTGAATAATACCTTCTCAGTTAGTCTTGGCCTTGCAACTGAGAGTAAGCTGTCCTCTGAGGTGAGCATCCTGTTTCTTGGTCACCCCTGGATCTTCAGCATCAGTAAATTCTCAAAAATAGGGACTGAAGAAACTTGAGTATCTGTTCCATCATCCATGGTTCTTCTCTTCTCTTCCCTCTATCATTGTCTCTGATTTTTTTTGTTTGTTTGTTTTTAGGCCTGCTAGTGTGGTACTTTGGTTTTTGTCTCTACATCCTTCCAAACTCGGCAGGTTAATCTCCATGTACAGGTTCAGCTGTTCATACTTTAGAACCAGTCTTGACCTTAGGATTGATGTAAGAATGTGGTGAAAAGTGGTAATAAATTATCCTGCTTAAAAACTTAGATGCCTCGGGCTTCCCTGGTGGTGCAGTGGTTGAGAGTCTGCCTGCCGATGCAGGAGACACGGGTTCGTGCCCCGGTCCGGGAAGATCCCACATACCGTGGAGCGGCTAGGCCCGTGAGCCATGGCTGCTGAGCCTGCGCGTCCAGACCCTGTGCTCCACAACGGGAGAGGCCACAACAGTGGAGAGACCCGCGTACCGCAAAAAAACAAACAAACAAACAAAAAAACTTAGATGCCTCAAATTGAAACGAGATTATTGTGGTTCTACTCTGACTATGGTGATCCAGTCTTCTGGAACTTGAGTTCCTCTTCCTGGTTTTCATTCTTCTGGAGGGAGCCATTTTCTCTTCTGTTTCTATCACTAGGTATCAAGCCCTTGAGTCTAGTCATTCCAGTTATCCAGATCATGGTCATAAATATCTCTTCCACAGATATTTGTTACTGGTAATGATTCCCACCCTATTTTGAGTACATCGTTTTCCTTTCCTTGCCTTATCTTTCCTGTCTAGACTGTAGACTCTCTTAGAGCAACAGATGTATGTGCTCTGTCCAACTGGAAAATATTGGTCAGAAGTTTGCCAAATCCATTTCTTCTGCCTGGGTCCACAACTAAACTATACTTCGTAGATCTTCATATTTAGATGAGACAGCGAGACTAGTTCAGCTGATAAAACTTAAGCAAAAGTGAGGTGCTATATTCAGTTTGAGCCAATTAAGAGCAGATGTGCATTCTCTAAGCCCTCTCTCTATGTCTGTCTCCATCGTCTCTCTCTCTGGGCTGTCTGCACACACACACCTGACTAATTGATGCTATACTGATTGTGAAAACGCGTGTTGAAGAGGGTGGCGCTAAAAGAAGTTTTCTTTGCTGAATGACTACGTATGGCAGAAACCCTGTTGTAAATCTGCATTGGAATATGGCATGTTAAGCCACAGAAATTTTTTTTTTTTTTTTTTAGTGACGAACCTATTTTAATTTATTCATAAGAGGGTTGTGGCCATCATAAAAATTGAAAATACATGGTAATGGCAATAATTTGGTATCAGAATTCAGAGAAATGGATATTGAAGGCTGGAAATATGGCAATTCATATAACGTACTGACAACACATGTGGTAAGACTGTATAAACTGCCATACTGGGAGGCAGACCATATGCCTGATCAGTTAGCAGTCCTAGGGGAAGTGCATTGAAATAATAAAATTGTTAGAGCATGTTGGCTAATATTAATTGTGGTTGCCAAAGATAAAGGTGACCTCAGGAAAGAATTGACCAACCTGTAAGCATAAATGAATGGAAATAGAGAAAGTCCAGTAAAAAGGTCCTTGAAGAGTTGGAAAAATTGACTGTGGCTCTAAAACAATTGGAGATAAAATTTGATGCCAAATGTGACTGAAAAAGAAACCTATTGAAAATAGTCTTCCTAGTCAAGGCTGATAGCCTCAAAGAAGTGGCCCTTAAGGTTGGAGTGGCCTGTTAGCAAAAAAAACACAACAAATAAAAACATCAGATTTGGGAACTATGTCCATGAAAGAACTTGGGGTAAGTTTGCTGTACATCATGCTAATTGGAGACAAATAATTAAGAAGCCTCAATAAGCAATAAGCCAGGACTGAAATTCTCTTACTAAATTTTAACTCAAACTAAAGTTTAACTATAACTCAACTATTGGAACGTAAACCTACAATGAGCAGAATGTGAGTTCCCAAAGGTTTTCTGTCTCCAGAGTGGGCAGAATATCCAAACCTTATTTAAATGTGGCTATAAAGACTTTGACCTGGAAAAAACATATTACCCCAACCCAGAAGGCCCAGGATCAAAAGAACAAGGGAAGAAGATGTTCTTTCCAAGGAACAGAATCAGATTTGTAATGTTTATGCCATAAGATTTCAGAATTGCTGTATACCAATGACTACTTTGTGATTTCTATTCTTCTCTTTTCTGAATGTAAATGTTTATTGCAGTTATACTGTCCCAGCTCCACCATTATGCAGTGTCAGAGGGAGGCAGATAATTTCTCTTTCTGGTTCACTAGTCATAAAACCATGAGAAGTAACGTGAACAAGTTAAGAAGAACCTTGCATCTTCAGGAGTTCTTGAACTTTCAGCTGATTACAATGAATGCTTAGGACTTTACATTTTCCTTGAGAGCGGATGAGTGTGTTCTACATGTGGGATGAAAAGCAAAATGGATATTTCTTGACCACAAAGGAGGATTATGACAGAGACTATGGTATATGTTCACCAAACCCATTTCTTGTTCCTCTTGAGTGTGTTAGTAGACTGTTTCCTAGTCAACTTGCTCTAGATAAAGCCATATGACTGCATTCTGGTGGAAAGAATGTGAGCAGAAGTATTATATATAGCTTTTAGATCTAGACCATAAAAATCACCCATGAGCAATAACTCTCTTCCTCTTTTAGGGCATCCTTGGAGTTTATTTGTTTAAGATGGTGGCATCATAAAATGAAAGGAGCCAAGTTTGTGAAGCAGAGTCCTGCCAACACCCATCACCATTTTTTCATTAGATTGTGGCATAAACATTTGATAAGCTTTTATTAGATGACTGAAACTTTATTATTTTTTCTAGCAGTTATCCTATCCTGATTAGTACACCCAATATTTGCAACTTTTTTAAAATGATACACTGCTCTTGGATTTATTTTGCATTTTTTAATATATCAAGCTTTTCTATTTTGTTTAATCTGTGCTTTAACCAGTATGATAATCCATTCTGCTTTCTTTAGGTTGATTTCATAAATTACTGAATTGAATACTTGGTTTAGTTATTTTTATTCTTTCCTTAAAGTGAAAGCATTTAAATCCGTTAATTTTTTACTCTGAGTACATTTTACTCTGGTTTTCTGGGTACAGCTTTGGCCACATCCCATAAATTTTGACATATTATTTTATTTTTATTATATTCTCTTTGTCATTATTTTCCAAAGAGCTCCCAATGAAGTTTTCATTTCCTCACTGATAGAAGATTTTGGGGAATCTTTTTTTTTTTTTTTTGCATGTGGTTCAGTATACTGCTCTTCTGCTTATAGCTGAGGAATTTTGGATAAGTTTTTAAACTTTCTAAACTGCTCTTACATGCTTCATGGTATTGTTGAGGGGGTTAAATGAGAAATTTCAGGTAAAATAATTAACACTATGCCTGGTTAGTCATAATCACTAATCAGTAAATATTAGTAAATGCTATGAAATTGCTTTTATTGTAGTATTCTGCTAAATTCTAAAGATAGTGACTATGCCTACAGAGGGTGAGCAGTCCAATTTTCCAGTTGAAACTGGTTCTCTGAACAGCAGGACCAGCAGTGAGAGAAGGACATAGGATCTCTGATTGCAGTATAAGAACAGCAGGATCTCTCTCCTTTATGTGTATATGTGTGTGTGTGTGTGTGTGTGTGTGTGTGTGTGTGTGTGTGTGTGTGTGTGTGAGGGTCTTTTGGTTATCCTCTTGGTGTGTAATAAACCACCCCAAAACTTAGTGGGCTAAAACAATAACATTTATTTTGCTGACAAATGTGAAATTTAGGCAAGGCCCACTAGGGTGGCTCATCTCTGCTCCATACAGTGTCAGCTGGGGCATTGCAAAGTCTGAGGGCTGTAATCATCAGAAGTTTCACTCATTTGTGTAGCTAGTGGTTGGTTGTTCAGGCTGTTGGTTGAGATCTTAGCTGGTGCTGTTGGCTGGAACACTAAATCGTGGCCTCTCTGTGTGGTCTGGGCTTCCTCACAAATGTGGTAGCTGATCTCAAAGGATGAGATACAGAAAGAGACAGAGAGCCAGGTGGAAGCAGTATTGTTTTTTCTAACTTAGCCACAGAAGTCAACACAGCTTCTCTTCCTCTATAGTCTATCTGTTAAAAACCACATACTAAGGAGGTCTAAATTCAAGGGAGGGGGAATAGATCCCACCTTTTGATGAAGGATCATAAATGTTACATTGTAAGAATACATAGAATGGGATATATCAGTATGGTCATCTTTGGAACGTATCTGCCACACTGGATTTTTTTTTGCTAATTGCGATTTTTTTTCTACCTCCTACTCTGATACTAAGTGAAAATTCTAGTCAGCTTCTGGTTTGAATATTGGCTCTAAGTCTTTATTATTTGTTTTCTTCTGATTCCTCATAGGTATTTTAGTGGGAATATTAAAGAAGCTGTATATTACACTCTTCATCATAGATGACTTAGATCATAGTGGGCGACTTCTGAACATTTTCCCTCATGTATAAACACAGATCTTGTGAGGTAATACCACAAAATTAACCTAGGTTAATTTTGATCTAAATTTGGTGAAATTACTAAAATATACTTCCTGTGGATAATAATTCCTTCCCCATTTTAATTTAGCCGTGTGCCACTGCTTTGTTTATGGTTATAACTTTTAAGGATGGTAGAATCTTGGCCCTGGGCTGGAAATGTCATGAAGATTGGAGTAGTAATCTGTGCTTTGAGCAGCCAAACCTAAATCAACCTTTGAAATATTACTTGGGTTGGCATGATGCAGCGTAGACCAAGGACATTACTGCAAGCCAAACACTTTTGGAACAGTAGATAAAGCTCTGACATTCATACCAGCTGTGACTTTGATTAAGTCACTCCTCCTGCATTTCTGGATGTCTGCCTTAGCTTTCTGGCCAGACCGGCGCACTCCCTTTTCAAAACAGGATAGATAGGGAGGGCTGACAAAGTAAGCTATTACTTACTAAATTTATTAAAAACTAAGAACCATGTTTGCTAATAATAATAGTTAATATTTACTGAATGCTTAGTATAGGCCAGGCAATACGCTGAACATATTACATTTATTGTACATAATTTTCTCAAACAAGAAAACTGAGATAGGTATTATTATTACCCTTATTTTAGAGGTATAGAAGCTGCGGCTCAAAAAGTTAAATACTTATTCAAGTTCAACAGCTGAGTGGCAGGGCAAGAATCCAAATTGGAGACTTTCTGAATTCAAAGTCTATACTTGCGAACACTTTACTATACTGCAGATATGATGGAGATCTAGTTCAACCCTGCTAATTTCATGATGAAGTCATTTAGGCCCAGAGGTTCTTTGACCTTCCCAAGGTCACAAAGCTAATTAGTTATTTAGTCAGGCCTTTAGGTACTATGTTGAAATACTCTGTGATTCTGTACACATCATGGCACTGCACAGATTTAGAATTTTATTTAGAAGCTCTGTATCCTAAATATTCACTAAGTCATAATCCAGATAATTAAGTATCAGAATTATATTTCTATTTTATGTTTTTGCAATACTGGAGTTCTTATACAATTTTTCCTTGGTAAAAAAGTTCTCTATAACAGATGGGGGCAACATCTCTACATTTTATGTCACAGAGATATTTTCAGGATTAATGAAATGATATCTATAAAGTACGCAGTGTAAAACACTAAACATTATTTAGATAAACTACAAGATGCCTATCACTGTTGTATTTGTGACTGAGATCATTTCTCGTTATCAGCTGACCACAGTGCAGAAGTCCAACAACCACATGACACTCCCCTCCTATCTACCGAAAGTGGTTCTTTCCTTCCCCAGTCAAGCAGTTAGGAGCATAGAGTATTGTGGTTGTTGGATTTCTGCACTGCGGGGAGCAGAGAGCAAAGAAATGATCGTAGTCACAAATGCAGCAATAGAACAAGCCTTACTGGCAGTTTAATTGTTTCCTATAAGACACTACACCAAAGTGCTGTGTTGCATTTCCCCAAGGACCAACCACAAGCACATTACTGCATAATGAAAATTACCAGGATAAAGCCCAACACAGTGCCATCTGGTGGTTTCCATCTAATAATAAAATAGATGCTATATAAATCCTTTCCCATCTCACTCTAGCTTCTTGGACTGTGGAAGGACAGATTTGATCATGTGTTCTTGATAAAAAGTTCTCCATGTTACAGAAAATTTCGGAAGGTAGTTGGTTGTTTTATAGTGAAAAAATTCCCCAAGATTTTTTCAGACTTAAAATAATTTGTGCACTTAATGTGGGGCCTACTTTTAGATTGTGGAAGAGGGAAAGAGTTCTTTATGTTATCAGATGAGTATCATGTGCTTTAGTGTTGTCTCTGACATGATGTTCCCAGATCAGTTTCACAGACTGTCAGTCCTGGCATGTGTCCTTTTATTAGCACTCCTGAGAATTTCTTTAATACAAAATAGGTATATTAACACTTTTCAAAGAAAATAACATTAAAGCTTATTAGTGTGAAACAACTGATAACAGTAATTCAGTGGTTGGTATATAACTACTACTTCCCCTAAGACAGAAAACTCCAGGTTTTGAGAGTGGCCAAAACACTGCCCAGGGTGGCTGGCTGGTGACATGGGTGTCATCCTTAATGTCCCTGCATCAATTTCAGGCATACTTGCTCCTAATCCTAGGGATGGGAGCCAAGTTAAATCATCTACTTTGTTCTCACTGTCGTGACAGTTCTGAAATCTATACATTGCCTGCCAATACCTATCTGTTTTGAGAAAAGGATAGAAAGGAATGACACCCTTTTCTTTCAGTCACATTTTCTCTTTCTGTAAAACAATTGTTTCTCTTAGTCACTTTTTTTTTCTCTTTCACTATGCAGTATATGTCCTTTTCTTCTGCTTTTTCTTTACCTGAGGGTTATTTCTTGTTTTATTTGGCTATTTCTTCCCAGTGCATTTGCAAAAAGTCTCTTGTGCCTTAGCATAACTAGGTATGGACTTGGTTGATTATATCTGTTTGCAGTGAAATCAGATATACAGTTTTAAACTTTTATTTCAGCTTTGAATTATACAACATGAAATGAATTTTAACCATTTAAAACCCAGTAATAAAAATAGGCAATGCATTTTTAATCTGTGTTCTCCTGTGGTTTAAACTACTTCTTTGAGGCCTGGAAACTTTGGAAGATTTGTTAACCACCTCATGTCCATAAGGCTAGTAGGTGCTTCTTATGGCCAGCTGATATTTTTGAATTCATGGCAGTTTTACATATCTACACATGAGTCAAAGTAAAGAAAGATTTAAAAAGGCAAAAGAGGAGATATTCTTTTTAATAGCTACTCTGTACTTTTGCCTAAAATGTAAATTTTTATAAAATCTCAAAATGGTGATGAGTTTATTTCAGGACAAAGGAAAAGCAGGGAGGCAGGTTAGATGTTATATTACAAAGGGTCAGCTAGGACAGCCAACTTCTCAAACTCCAGTGTGAGAAGGGCCCAGGGCTGTGGAAGTAAATGTTGGAGTGTGAGGGGAGAGGATTATTTCCTGCCTCCTGGTTCTAGAGGTTTTCACCTTTAGATTTCCTATCATTCCTATATTTTATCCGTTTCTCCCTTTTGGAGCTCAGATCCCTGGCCCAGGGACATGAAACTGAAGTATTTTTACTCTGATAGGAAATATATCCCTGCCATTCCAAGCTGAGATTCTGAATGCATTTTCTAACAGAAACATTGCAGCATGGCATTTAAGTTTTAGAAAATTCTCAGGACAGAACTTTGCTTCAGCTTCTATAGCTGATTGTCTCTAGGGAAAATTCAAACTGAGTCCTAAATAAATAACTCGCAACCTGAACTCTTAGAACATAGTTCATGTGGAAGCTAGAGGGTGCTTTTATGTTTAGAAATATCAAAGAAATCCTTATTGGCTGCTCTCCAAACTCTCTGGAAAAATTTGAACATTCTGAGAAACCCTAGCAGAAGTCAGCAGGAAGCCAGAAGGCATACACTACTGAAATTTTGAACTCTGAAACAGCATCTATTTTCTTAGTTCTGTTTGTTGACTCCTCTTTGATCTCATCTTATTAGAAAGATAATAACCCAACATTTTAGCATATTTAAAATAAACTGCTCCTACAATCCTCCAGGGAGCTCAGCTTAATTTCAGCCTTTTCCCAGTCTCTAAAGCTCTTTACTACAGTGTGCACTCACCTTCATGGAAATTGTTAAGTAATTCTCTCTAACTGGGAGTTTACTTTTCTGAATACTCTCTAGGCAGGGATATTTATATTTCCTTTCATCATTTGAATGTGAATGTTTTTGTGACTATCTTTGAAAATTTACTAATAAAACTAAAAGACCAAAAGGCATAGATACCCTGTCTACAGTGATGGTGTTGGTGGTTAGGGCTGCCTTTTGCCCTCCTGCCATTTGGCTAGGGCCTTACATTCAGAAAGGGTCCCAAATTTATAAGCTTTGCTATAATCTCAAAATGAGAAAATAATATGCAGCTGCATATATAAAATAAAGGATTGAAAGATGATCATCCTTATTTCAAACTTGTGTTTGTTACCAAACCACATCAGTTAACATGCTATGAATTAATATTTATTTCAAAATACCAATCCTGTAGTTATCTTTCAAATAGCAAAATATATTGCATTGTAATTTTTGCTTTAAAAGGGTTATTTTTTGATGTAACACTGAAAAATTTAACTGTAGTAATGAACAGTATTAGTAGCATTTCTGGAACTCATTTCCTCCTTCCCCCTTCCAAACATCACCCAGATTTCTTTCAGCTCTACCCGTTGCTCATCTGCTCACTCTTCAATCCAGGAATGGCCTTGGATGGCTTGGACCGGGCAGCATATTTCGTTCTTGTAGCCTTAGTGACTGGTTCAGGGATGAGTATGACTTCAGTGGTCCTTCCTGGATGATTTCCAGGGCTCTTTCTGAGAGAGCTGTTAGATTCCTTCTCCCAGTAGATTTACAAAAGGAAATGTGTACCTTATACCATGAGAAGAATGCACCTTAAGAAGGCAGAGAGGAGAAACAAAGAAACTAGGTCTGCTGTGTAGATGGTTGAGCAGAGAGAGAAAGGAGGAACAGGGTCCCTCCTTTATCCAGTCATAGACATGCCAATCCCGAGGCCAGATGTATCCAAGGAAATTTCCTCTTTGTGATCAACAGTTCTGTGAATTAAATATTATTGGTCATGTAAAGCGTCTTAACCTTTTTTCTATAACCCTGCTATGGAATTTCTTAAATTTTTAATGTCCGTAGATCCTCAAAACCTTGAAGTGGCAAAGTCCTCTCTGAGCTGTTGAGTGGCCCTGGCTCAGTCTGATGTCTGCCACCCACTGCAGGGTAGTCTGTCTAGTCCAGGGTTTCTAGCGAGTCAGAGGTCTGAGCTGAGAACAACTCTCCTCTGTTTAGGAATGTCTGCTGGGTTTAAGAGGTTGTGATATTGAGGACCCAGTATACTTACCCACTGCTTTACGTTCTTAATTTGATTCCCAAAAAATAGAATGAGATGCAGAAAGATGTCAACTGAATAGGATATGACCAAGCTATAAAAATCGATCATACGTTTTATTCCTTTTGGAGAGTCCATCTTAAGTACAAGTTAACTTTAAGCCAGTGGTTCTCAGCCAGGATGATTCTGTCTTCCAGGGGATATTTGGCAACATCTGGAGCCCTTTGTTGGTTGTCACAACTGTGGAAAAGGTGCCACTCGCATCTAGTGGGTTGAGGCCAGGGAGGCTGTGAAGCCTCTGACAGTGCACAAGACTGCCCCACAGCAAAGAATTACTCAGACTACCATGTTAATGGTGCTGAGTTTGAAAAACCCTCTTCTAACCATATAAGGTGGCAAATGAAACTGATGGTCTAGCTGTTGATCCTTTTTTCACTCTTGCTCAGTCTTTTATTTTCTGTCTCTCTGTGTGTGCTATATGAGCTGGGTGTTTACTGTTATTACAGAGCTTCTTCTTTTTTTTTTCTTTTTTTAAACATCTTTATTGGAGTATAACTGTTTTACAATAGTGTGTTAGTTTTTCCTTTACAACAAAGTGAATCAGTTATACATATACATATGTTCCCATATCTCTTCCCTCTTGAGTCACCCTCTCTCCCACCCTCCATATCGCACCCCTCTAGGTGGTCACAAAGCACAGAGGTGATCTCCCTGTGCTATATGGCAGCTTCCCACTAGCTATCTATTTTACATTTGGTAGTGTATATATGTCCATGCCACTCTCTCACTTTGTCACAGCTTACCCTTCCCCCTCCCCATATCCTCATACAGAGCTTCTTGATTAAGGTTTTGATTTTTCTTTGTTATTGGGGGAAATTGATAACTTTGAAAACTGACAATTTTTTCTATGATGCAATTAAACAGTTTAAAGAAATATGCTGTAACCAAGGGGTAACTGCATTATCCTTAGCTGCTTCTCTCCCTCTCTTTTTACAGTAAGTTTCTAAGTAATAAATGCTTACAAGGCACTACTCATTTTTGTTTTGTTTTGTTTTTTGAGAGACTCAAAGTTGTTTTTTGAAAGATTCAAAGATTCAAATTTTTCTGGCATTCCAGGAGCTCTTAATCTAATGGTGGAAGTGGGAAAAACATTCAAATTGCTTTAGTACAAGGGAGTACCTGTCATATTTGATAGTGGCATCACAGGAATGCTATTCAAGTACACATGGAAGAGAATCCAGGCATAATTTACAGTTTACCTACTCCTGGGGTAAAAGCTGTTGGACAAATATGGCTACTCTAAAGGGTCCCTCCCCTCTTCTTGTGTGCCTTGGGGGCTTATCAGCAGCTGCCTGGGGTGAGGCTGCCGGCTTTAATCATTCACCTTCCCCTGTGCAAAGACAGGGAGGAGAAACTGCAGCTCAGCAAGGCTGAGAGGGCATGAAATTGTGTTAAGCGACACTCATGACAATGACTGGATTTGCTATTTTACAGTAAGTGACTAAATGTTTTTTTGAAATTGTAATTTTCCTGTGCTGTTAAGTGTAAAGGTGACCGCACCATGGTGGGCTCTCAGCAGTTTGTACTCGACAGCTAATCAGGTTGATTCATTTGGTGAGTTGGGCAGTAAGCTCAGTTATAAAGCCAAATTGGGTTCTTACCTCACGGAGATATAACACCACACATTTATTTTCTTTCTTCTTTTTGAAGGGAAGAAATCTCTGTGCAGACGTTTCAGGAAACGTGAAGACACGAGATTTTATATTTGTAGTATGAAATATAATCATCTGTAGAACAAAACCAGTTCCCTTACTGAGCTTGCTAGCAGCCTTAAATAAATGGTTTAGGCTGTTATCACCAATGGGGAGTCGGAGTTTTTGGTAGGGACCATCCTGAGTTTATTTTAGCTCAATCCCAATACTAGTGGAGTATGAAGTGCACGTTTATCTATTGCTAATTTCATCAGCTCTGACCAGAAGTGAGTTAGCAATAGCTCAGTATTACCAAGTTTCTCCACAGGATGGCATCCATCAGTTGAAAACAAAATTTACAGTATTAGCAAAACTCATAAAATTAGAGATGGAGTAAATTTTCTATTAGACTTTACAATGTTTAGGGTTTATTTTGATACACGTTTTAACTTGATCATAATGAGTGAGGGTGGTGTGGGAGTTTGCCAGGAGCTGGCACAGAAATAGAGATGGAATTTGTGGTATGTGCAAAGAGAAAAATCAACTCATGCTGAGGATGGAGTTGCTAACAAATAAAGCTTAGCATTTTAGAGACCCTGATCACCAGAGGGCCATTTATGGAATTAATTTTTTTTTCCCTCGAGATCAAATCAGAACAAGCAGTCTCATGGCAAATTAAAGAGCACAGAACAAGATGATCTGGGGTTTTGGTTTGGTGATAACAGGGTGCTAATAGTTTATAGCATGAAAAGAATAAAAGTATAATATTTTAGCTAAATGACCATAGAATCACATGGACTAACTCTGAATGTTTCTGATGGGGAAAGAAAAGTTCCAAAGACAGGGAGAAATTTTTCTTAGCCAGGACTAGAACAAGGGCAGTGGTCACTCAATATATCCACTTAGAGAGGACTTAGCCAGTGGGAAGAAGAATGAAGGGGTTTGTCTTGAAGCTGTGTACTGTATTTTCAAAATTAGATTTACGTTGCAATCCAATAAGAAGAGCAAAGTTTTCTAAAGATGATTTATTCACTGTTAAAGACTGAGAAATGTCAATTGTCCATATTAAAGGATGTCGTTATTATTAAAAACACTTAGGGCAGCTGGGAGGTTGGTAGAAATTAGGGGTAGGGACACTAAGACACCCTCAAGACACCCTTGGTATCTCCATGGAATCTGAGTTTTCCAATCCTTTGTCAGATCCCTTTTCATTGTGGGATGTTTTCTTGAATCTTTCAGAGCCCTGTACAGTGAATAACTGCTGTTTTTGCTGGAGATTATCTCCCTTTGTCCACCTTTGAGACTCCTTATGTGAGCCTGCCGTCCTTTTGTCCATTACATCTCACAGGCCTTTTATGGCTATCCCTGTCAAGCACACTTCCCCATCACCTTGGAAAGGACACTGAAGTCCTCCTGGGGGAATTATATCCTCACTAGTGAAAAGTCAAGTCACAGTTAATTTTTTCCACTACCAACTGCCAATTTCATTTCTGTTACCAAGTGCTTTGGAACTCAATGATTATTTATGGGCATCTGCCCATAATTCTTTTCTACACGTCATTTGCATTAGAGGTATCTACTGTATCTACTGTAAAGCTTATAGAAGGTAAGGGTGTTTTCTTCAGCCCACATAGCTCTTGCAAATGTAGGCATTTCATTTAAAAAAATACAAAATAGCAAACAGAAAGGAGCTACTAATTATAACATCTTAGTGTCTGAATATGTCCCAATTGTAGGTATAGCAAACTGCACCTGATAATTAAATGTGAATTTTGGGAAGGACTGGTTAAAGTACTGTTAACTGTAAGCCATCCATGAAAATGCTGATTCACTCTAAGCCTGGGACTCCGTATTCTTAACCTTTCCCTCTGACAGGTAGAGGCCAACTAAATCCTATATCAACACTCGAATCCTCTCTGCATCTGGAAACATTGATTCTTGAAATGCCCAGTGAAATAATGGTGATGGCCATTATTATTAATAATGGCCCCAAATTTAAATCCAACTATCCTATTTCTTGGTTGGAAATAGTAATAATCTTCCTATACATGTTTGTCTGTCTTATTTGTGCATTTCAGTACTGGACAAAGGAATCTGTGAATTCAATGTGTTTTAAATCACTTTGGAGTCCAGTGTCGAAGAATATAAAGAAATTATAGCATTATTATTATGTATTGCAAAAGTAGAGATACCCTTGGGCTTCCCTGGTGGCGCAGTGGTTGAGAATCCGTCTGCGGATGCAGGGGACACGGGTTCGTGCCCCGGTCCGGGAAGATCCCACATGCCGCGGAGCGGCTGGGCCCGTGAGCCGTGGCCGCTGAGCCTGCGCGTCCGGAGCCTGTGCTCCGCAAAGGGAGAGGCCACAACAGTGAGAGGCCCTCATACCACCAAAAAAAAAAAAAAAAAAAAGAAAAAAAAGTAGAGATACCCCAAATCCTTTCATCTGCCCACATTTATTGTATCTGACGAAGAAGATTTTGTACCAGTGTTTTGAAAACGGGCCCATGTAACATCTGGACATGTCCAGGATACCTCTTAGGTGGGATTATTTGCAAAGAGTAGAATCTTCTCAGGCCATGTCAACAATGCCTTCATCTTCCAGAATGACAAGTCACGGTTCTTTGATGACATTCTGTTAGGTAAAGAAGAAAAAACCCCAAATCCCAGCTTTTTTTCTTTACTTTTTTTCTCTGATATCAATATGTAAAACCCAAGGCATAAAGAGGGCTTTGACATCTTTGTTAGTAAACAGAGTGGTTACAATTCTTTTGACAAGAAGGTGTGGAAGAGTGTGCCCTGGAAGGCTCTTCTTCCGTCTCTCCTGCCACTTCCTCTCCTCCACCTTGACAAGCTGATTACAGAGGCCAATGAAAACACCCGTGTCTCTTTCAGGTTGAGAGCATTTGTGTGGCCTCCATGCGGGTGGCCTTCTTGCTGTGGGGCGTAAGTCATGCAATGGGAAAGGAGGTAGCAGTCTCAGCCATCACCTTCCTGTGAGTACAGCGCTGATGAACAAGTGGCCCAATTAGACACTGAAGAAAACACTTCACCGTGGGGGACACCAGCTTACTTTACCACTGCGGCATCGTTAGTTAGACTGACAGGGACAGCCAGGAGAGGTTGCAGTGGCCGAGAGGACATGGAGACGGAGTTCATGTTTCCTCAAGAGGAAGGAAATCACTTGTTGATCTTGAAAATCAGAAACCTCATTCACAGCCGATTTTCCAGACTTTAATAATATTTTAAATTATTTTGAGAGCTATTACCCAAATTTAATGTCTCACAATAGTTAAAGTATTACAAGTTTCCCCAGAACTTACCTTCAGCCTGTGTATTCACGTGTGGCCATTTTAATAGTTCTACTTAAGGTTTACTCACTCAGAAGCCCAGGTCCTTGGCCCTCTGCGTATGTTGCCTTTGGTTATTTCTTGGTATTTTTAGGAGGGACTTTATACATCCTCACTAGCATATTTCCTTACACCTGGGCACCAAGATGCCCACGTTTTCTTCAGAAACTTGTCTTCCATAGTCAGACATCACAGTTAACCTTGTGCTCTGTCACTGCTCCGAGCCATTGCCACTGACTTACTAGACCGCTTTATCAGTTGGTTCTGTGTCCAGTCCAAAATGGAGAGAATGTGTCTTTTTTTGGTTTGTTTTTCCTTTTGGGGACCATACTCTGCTTTCTTCCCTGAGCCTCCAGCTGTAAGAGGAATCTTCATGTCCTGGTTCTTCCACCACACCTGCCCTGTAGACCCTCTTCTCTCAGTCAGGCCTGTCATCATGCACACAGTTCTTATACCTGAGTTTCCAAACAGTTTTGGAGATTGTGACATTATTGGGCAGATTGGTATCATTGCTGGGTCTTTAACTTTGTATTAGAAACCTTTCATGTGTAATTCCCTCTCTTTTTCCCCCTATCAACAATCCCATATTCCCACCAATATCCTCATTCCCTTATCTCACCTTTCAAAGAGAACAAATGATATCAGGCAAAATGTTTTTTAACTTCCTTCTCTCCACTCATAAAATACACTCAGACTCTTCTACAGTCTTTCTCCTTCCTATAAAGCAAACAACATTACTGAGTGTTTAGAGGCACAGATTATGGAGCCAGATTGCCTGTATTCAGTCATGTCTCAGTCTCTTATGAAAGCATGACTTCATTTGAGATCTCAGCTTTCTCATCTGTAGTAGGGGCATAGTTAGGTAGATTGGTTGTGAGAATGTAATGGGACTTTCCCACTTAATGCAATGTGCTTAGCATCATACCTGACACTCAGTTATCATGAGCCATCTCTATTCACAGTACTTGGGTCCTGGATTCCATCTCTCATATTTGTAGAAAATATACTCAATCAGTTGTAATGAGTGTCTTCTATATAGTCATCTTTATCTTCCTTACTGGCTTAAGTGTGCTCTATATTTTTATTTCTTCTTCCTTTCATTCTTATTTTGGGACTTTAATTGACAAATTATCCCTTTGTATAATGCAAGGTCAATCTGTCACTTTTTATATTAAAATTTTTTTCCTATGTGCCCTTATCTCTTTAAGCATTTGCTTTATCTTTCTCCTTTCCTTCATAGCTGTATATGCTTGTTAGATTTCATTGCATCTTCTTTTTCTATTTCTTTGACTAAGTCTAAACTTATAATCTTTCAGTTATATTAGTCAGCTTTGTTCCAAATGGACAGCCTCAAATATCAGTGGCTTACAATAGAACTATTTGGCCTAAGTTCATCCTTTGAGTAGGGAACAGAGTACTACCTTTGTTTTGAGAAGGACTGCTTTGGAGAACCTTTTGAATTATACAGATATGAAAGCTCAGGTACTGAGATGTTTGATATTAGAATACTGTAAGAAAATATAAAACAAGTTTTGTTTTTCCCCCTATGGGCAGAGGGCATTATTGAAGAAATTAATATGATATTAGTGAACGCAGACAGAGAAAGAGAAATATCGTGTGATATCCCTTAGACGTGGAATCTAAAAAGAAATGATGCAAATGAACCTATTTACAAAACAGAAACAGACTCACAGACTTAGAGAATGAACTTATGGTTACGGGGGGAATGATGGGGGGAAGGGATAGTCAGGGAATTTGGGATCAACATGTACACACTGCTATATTTAAAGTGGATAACCAGCAAGGACCTACTGTATAGCACAGGGAACTCTACTCAATGTTATGTGGCAGCCTGGATGGGAGGGGAGTTCGAGGGAGAATGGATACATGCATATGTATGGCTGAGTCCCTTTGCTGTGCACCTGAAACTATCACAACATTGTTAATCGGCTATACTCCAATATAAAACAAAAAGTTAAAAAAATGTGATATTAACTGGACGGTTTTGTGTGTGTGTGTGTGTGTGTGTGTGTGTGTGTGTGTTATGCGGGCCTCTCACTGTTGTGGCCTCTCCTGTTGCGAAGCACAGGCTCTGGACGCACAGGCTCAGCGGCCATGGCTCACGGGCCCAGTCGCTCCGCGGTATGTGGGATCTTCCCGGACCAGGGCACGAACCCGTGTCCCCTGCATTGGCAGGTGGATTCTCAACCACTGCGCCACCAGGGACGCCCAACTGAATGTTTTTAAAAGCTTCTTCTTGATTCCATATGTGGATTAAGGGGCCCAGGACTTAGGGGGAAAAGAAAGAAAAACAAAACTACTCTGTATCGTTTTATGTATTCATTCATTAATTCTTTCATTACCTTCATTCATTCATTAAGTAGGTATTTATAGTGCACCTACAATATGCCAGGCACTCTGCTAGGTTCTGGGGTTATAATAATGTACGAACATCTAGATATAGTCCCTGCCTTCTTAAACCCTTCAGTTTTATCTCTGTCTGTGCTTGGAGATGAAGCAGACCAGAGAGAGAGCATCACATGATAGAAGCCAGTGTACCAGTCTGGAGGGAGAGATGACTGGTGGCAGTCAGAAATTAAATGTGATGCAGCCTAGAACTTACTGGAGATTTTCGAAGCAACAGCAACAATAAAAAACAACAAATTAGGGGAGCAACTAAGCCCGTGAGCCATGGCCGCTGAGCCTGCGCGTCCGGAGCCTGTGCTCCGCAACGGGAGAGGCCACAGCAGTGAGAGGCCCGCATACCGCAAAAAAAAAAAAAAAAAAAAAAAAAAAAAAAAAAAAAAAAAAAAACAAATTAGGATACAGGACACAGGACAGGGTAACAATTTGGACTATTATCATTTGTACATTAAAGGAAAGGGTGATGCAGAAAACTTGTAGTTACCGGTTCAGTAGTTCACCTTCCCTTTCCTCCTCCCATCTTCCCCAGCCCCACCTCAATTAGGAGACTTGAGACAATGTCTTTCATATCTTTGGTTATGATACCTTAATGGCTAACACACTGCATGGATGTAATATGTTTAAAAATAGTTTTCCCTAAGAACAAATAAATAAAATCACCTGGGCCAAGCTTCTGTCTAGCTCCTGGATATTTCTGGATATCAAAGGGGTTTTGGGAATTTAGAGAAGGACGTATTATGAATTTGAGACTTTGAAAAATGTGGCAAAAATTTGAATGTCTCAAGTGAAAGGGATGGACATGTGGTGGAGGCCTCGAATATGCAGAGGAGCTTTTTAGGCCATGTGGTTTTCCTGTAAGAGAATCTTTCTGCAACAGCAGTAGCTCGCATTTACTGAGCATTACCCTGTGGAAGTCACTATTCTAAATACTTTACCTAAATTAACTCATTTGATCCTCCCAACATCACAGCTTGGGTTTTGTTCTATTATTATTCCCAGTTTATAGACGAGAAGACAGAGGCCTGGGAAGTTATGTACCTTGTCAAATATTACGCAGTGACCATGCACCAGAGCTGAGATCAGACCAAAGAGGTCACACTTTCAAACACCACACTGTGTTACCTCCATACACAACCCAGTGTGAACCACAATGGATGAAGGTTGTGATATCAGTCATAGAACCTAAGAAGTCACAAATACTTAAGGGAGAATCAAAGGAGGTAGAGCCTCCCACCATTTTCCTTGAACATCTGTTTTGTAATTAATATAGGTTAACCAAGCAGACTTGGTTTCCCAAAGCTTGATTAGAAGGATCCAAAATGTAAACTGATGCTACATTTAAGTAGAATAGAGTTTATATTGCCCTTGATGGAGTCCAGAAATCGATGGAATGGAATAATCAACACGTTAGTTCCAGACACTAAAAATTATACTTTTTCTTTGGCATAGAAGGAGTGAGAGGAAGGGGCATAGGAAGGGAGGTTCAGCAGTCTCTGGTTTGAAATGGGTGACTAGACCATGCTTGCTGTAGGGATGCTCCAAGGAAAGGCAACTCTGTCTCTTTGCAGCAGATCATCTCAAATGGCTCCCATGAATGGTCTGGGAGTCTGCACTTGGGCCTTCAGGTGCATTTTAGAGTGATGGAGGTTATATTTATTTCTGTTTTTATATTTATTCTTAGGAAACAGATGGTACATATTATGTTCCATCCTAGAATTTATGGATTTTGGCTGATACATCAGTTCAGATATTATCTCCTAGACATAAGCCTTGAGATGATGAAACATGGTTAGTGTTATGAGGCAGCAATTACTTGCCCAACACTTTACAATTGTTTTCTCAGGAGGTGACCTCTTTGTCTCTCAAGGAAATGACAAAACGTCAATGAGGTTTCAGTTCAGGGACTTGGAGGAAACTTGGAGTCTCACAGTCACAAGCTGACAGGGGTATTTTAAGCTGAGATTCAAATCAGAGATTCTCCTGAGGTAGATTCTGATGCTTTGTTTAACAAAGCAAACTATGAGTCCAAATTATTCATTACCATATTCATAAGTAGTCTATGTAGTAAGACGGTATGGAGATAATAATAAAAACAAATATTGAATAAAGCTCTTTCCATGTCAACCTTTCCAGCACATACAGTATGTTGACTCATTAGTCTGGAATCAGTGGTTTAAAATTAATGAGCATATACTCTTGATTGCTAGGTGAGAGACCTAAGAAATTGGAAATATGTAGCTAGGGAGCTTTTCCTGTAGAAAAATGTTGGATTAAGAAAAAAAATTGAATTAAAATTCATTTTAAATGAACTTCGACATGCAAAATGTATTGTACATGGTTCTCTTACTTAAATGTAATACTAATTTGTACTAAATGAAAATACTGTTACTGAGCAAGGGGCTCACTGCCTGACACACACAGAAGCCAATACTGTGGCACTGGTTTGAGAAAAGAAAGAGCTTTATTTTGAGGTTAGTCAGTAAGGAGGTGGGAGACAGGGCTCAAATCTGTCTCCTTGAGCTGGGGTTTGCTCAGACTTAATGAATTAGGGGAGGACAGGTTGGTATATGGAAGCACTAGTGGGGCAGATTTTGATTAGAGGGCTTTGGACCTTGGCCATTTATGGTTAAGATATGGTAATGAAGACTTCAGCACCCATCTTCCTGGACAGTGGACCCTTTTCTTCTGAAAGGGTTCTAGCGCTCAGGTTCCTGTCATGTCCCAGTCCTTTGTTTCTGTGGAGTGGGAAGAAACTTTGGTTCTGGGTGTTGTTCGAGGTCACATTTTCTCCTCAGCACATGTTTTGGGTGCATGACTTGCAGTTTTGTTTTGTTGTCTCTGAAAAAACTCAGTATCTTATTCGAAAAATGATAGGATCAGTTTTGGGCTGGTTCTGCAGTTACAGTACCAACAATATTTAGCAGTATTAACTTTTCTTATCCTTTCTCATGTCTTCCCATTCTCTATTTTTTGTATTTCTCATATTTCATGATATTGCAACTAAAGTCTGAAGATGAGTTGCAAGTAATAATCTGGCTTGCACTTGTCTTTATAGTCTCTTGATTTTATATTCTCTTTTGTGCTTCAGATTCTTTGACTAATTTCTGTGCATAAACTACTGCCATTTATAGCTAGCCAAGGAGAAAGATAAATATGTTTCATTTTTGCATCCTGTTTACTAACAGTGTTTTAACAAGGTAGTAAAATTCTAGATCCTGACATGTTAATACAGTGAAAGGCCATTTGCTTGCCTTGTAATGGTCTCAGAAGCAGCTGAACTTTGTTCTCCTTGGGGTGGGGGTGGGGGACTCAGAAAAATGTGATTAAGGAAAGATCTTTCCTTGTGATCTTAATTTTATAAAATTGAGAGAAAGTGATGATGTGGTAAGAGGGGAATCTCTGCAGCCACAGGAACATATCATTGTGAGGTAAAGTGAATTGCGAAGCTTTGTTCCCAAAATCATGAAGCAGAAGAGATTCATTCAACCCCTTCCTAAAAGGTGGCCAGGGGGCCCCTTCTGGAAATAAAAGTCTGGAAGGTAAATTAAGATCTGTTGGAAAAGAAAAGTGCTCTCTTAGTTCTTCAGAGACAGTACAGTTGCACTCAAGTACAAGGAAACCTCTTCCTTCATCATAAAATGAGGGAGAGGCACATTTGCTATGCAGCTAATGATACTTGTGGGAGGGACACAAGCAATGCATTTCCATAGACATGTGCCTTTTTATTCTTAGACAGGGCTCTCTAAATTGTGGAAGCCGCACAAAACCTGAGTCCACCCCAAGAAGCAGTGTTTGAATTGCCAGTGTTCTAAATAAAAAACCAAAACTCATAGTTGAACTGGTTGGGATGAAGAGGCCAGATGAACCAGTGGCAAGTTCTAAAGTACTGAATACGTTCAGAGTACAACATTTACACAATTTCAAAGATCCTGTTTCCTTAACATTTTATCTATAAATGGTTTATTTAAATACAGATCTTCAACCACTTATGATGGGATTACATCCCAATAAACCTATCATAAGTTGAAAATACATTTAGTACACCTAAATTCCAAACATCATAGCTTAGCCTAGCCCACCTTAAATGTGCTCAGAACACTTACATTAGCCTGCAGTTGAGCACAATCATCTTAACACAAAGCCTATTTTATAATAAAGTGTTAAATATCTCATGTAATTTATTGAATATTGTACTAAAAGTGAAAAACAGAATGGTTATATGGGTACAGAATGGTTGTAAGTATACGGGTTGGTTACTCTTATGATCACGTGGCTAACTGAGAGCTGTGGCTTGTTGCTCCTCCCGCCTGGCGTATTGTACTCATATCTCTAGCCCCAGGAAGTAGGTCAAAATTCAAACTTTAGTGTATTTACTGAATGTATATCATTTTTATACCATCATAAAGTAGAAAAATCATAAGTTTGAACCATCATAACTCAGGGACCATCTGTACATTTACAAAGTTTTTTTCTGAAGTAATTTAAATATCCTCCTTTTAAAATAGTGTTGATTTGATTAGTCAATCAATCCTTTATTATAGAGTTGTGAAGGGAAAGTTTTTTTTCTAAATGCCAAGAATCTGAGCCTGTATTAAAGACTGTTTTAAAATACTTTAAAAAGATATCTTCATTTTAGCTTTTTCCTTTCATTTATTTATTTTATTTTCACTTTATTATATGTAGTTACAGCTTACATGCAAATAAAATTAAATCCTAATAAAACAGGTCCTGATCAGTGATGAGCCTATTTCTTCCAACTGTTTTTTTGTTCAGAAACTCTCCATTCTTCTTCTTTGACTCATTGGTTGTTCAGAAGCATGTTGTTTAATCTCCAGATATTTAAAATTTTTTCAATTTTCCTCCTGTTATATTGATTTCTAGTTTCATACCATTGAGGTTGGAAAAGGCTTGACATGATTTCAATGTCTTAAATTTGTTAAGACATATTTTGTGGCGTAAAACTTGATCTATACTATTGAATCCTTGTGCATACTTGAGAAAAATGTATATTCTGCCATTATTGGGTAGAGTATTCTATGTCTGTTATATCCATTTTGTCTACAGTATAGTTGAAATCCAATATTTCCTTAATTGAATTTATGTCTGGATGATCTATTCATTGTTGAAAGTGGGGTACTGAAGTCCCCTACTCTTAATGTATTACTGTCTAGTTCTCCCTTCATATCTGTTAACATTTGTAGTTATATTTAGGTGCTTCAGTGTTGGGTCCATAAGTATTTACAATTGTTGTATCTTCTTGAAGTATTGCCCCCTTTACCATTATATAATGATCTTCATCGTCTCTTGCTACAGTTTTTGACTTAAAGTCTACTTTATCCAATGTAAGTATAGTTACTCCTACTCTCTATTGGTTTCTATTTGCATGAAATATCTTTTTTCATCCCTTGGCTTTGCTTTTAGTCTATGTGTAAAATGAGTCTCTTGTAAGCAGCTTATAATAGGGTTTTGTTGTTATTATTAATTTTTAATCCATTTAGCCACTCAGTGTCTTTTGATTGGAGAATTTAGTCTGTTTATATTTAAAGTGAATAGTGATAGGTAAGGACTTTCTATTGCCATTTATTTAACTGTTTTCTGGGTATTTTGTGGGTCCTTTGTTCCTTGCTTATTCTCTTGCCATCTCCCTTTGTGATTTAATGATTTTATGCTTTAATTTCTTTCACTTTACCTTTTGTATATTTACTATAATTTTTGCTTTGTAGTTGCCATAAGGCTTACATGTTTTATAGTTATAAAAGTCTATTTTAAGCTGATAACAGTTTAACTTCATTGTATGCATATAAAAGCTTTACATTTTTATACTCCCTTTTTATGTTTTTGATGTCATAATTTATATCTTTTTATATTGTGTATCCACTAACAAACTTTTGTAGCTATAGGTATCTTTAATAGGTTTGTGTTTAACTTTTATACTAGAGTTAAAAGTGGTTTACACACCATGATTACAGTATTGTTTTGAATTAGACTATATATTTGCCTTTACCAGTGAGTTTTATACTTTTACATTACTAACTAGCTCCTTTTTTTCAGCTTAAAGAACTCCAGAAGAACTATAGCATTTCTTATAAGGCAGATCTAGTGGTGATAAACTCCTTCAGTTTTGTTTGTCTGGAAATATCTTTATCTTTCTTTCAAATCTGAAAGACAACATAGCTGGATATAGTATCTTGGTTGGAACTTTTTTCTTTCAGCACTTTAAGTATACCTTATCAATCTGTTCTGGCTGGCAAGGTTTCTGCTGAAAAATCTGTTCATTGTAGGGGGTTCCCTTATATGCAACAATCTGCTTTTCTCTTGCTGCTTTCAAAATTCTGTTTTTTGTCTTTAAACTTTGACAATTTGATTATAATGTTCTTGGTGTGGGTCTCTTTGATTTATCTTATTGATATTTCTAGGGCTTCTTGGATCTGGACATTTATTTCTTTCCCCAGATTTGGAAGTTTTTAGCCATTATTTCTCTGAATAAGCCTTTTGCCCCTGCTCTCTCCCTCCTCCTTCTGGGACTTCCATATTGCGTATGTTGTTCCAGTGATAGTGTGCCATAAGACTCTTGTGCTATCTTCACTCTGTTTCATTCTTTTTTCTTTTTGCTTCTCTGATTGGATGTTTTTCACTGAATTGTCTTCAAGTTTGCTGATCTTTTCTTCTGTTTGATCTCGTCTGTTGTTGAGTCCTTCTATTGAATATTTCAGTTCAGTTATTGCACCCACCACCAGCTTTATGGTTTTGGTTTGGTCCTTTTTTATATTTTCTATTTCTTTGTTGAAATTCTGTTTGTTCATGCATTGCTTTCCTGATCTCAGTGAACATCTTTATGACTTTTATTTTGAGTTTTCTTTCTTGGATTAATCACTTATCTCCTTTTCATTAGGGTTGGTTTCTGGAGATTTATCTTTTTCTTTTGTTTGGAACATATTCTCCTATTTCTTAATTTTATTTGACTCTCTCTGTTGGTTTCTATGCATTACATGAAATAGCCACCTCTTCCAGTCTTGAAAGACTGGCCTTATGTAAAATGTAATCTTTGCCAGTCAGCCTGGCCTGAGATTCTGGGTGCTTCTCAAACCTTTCAGTTTGTTCCAACTGCCATCTTTCTTCTTAGTGGTCCCAGGAGATTAGTGTGTGCCAAGTCCTGTCAGTGGCCAGAAGGTGGAGAAAATGCTACATGCCTGTTCTCACTCCCAGAGGACTACTAATTTTCTGCCCTGTCAGCTCCCAGATGCATGCTAATTGGAAACCCAACTTTTAGGCAGCAGCTGGGAAAGTCAGAATGTTAGATTTGCAATCTAGCCTCCATCAGGGAGAAACTGGGAGCTGGGTATTTTTGCTTACTTGTTTTGTGCTAAGCCTGTAGGAATAGCCACTGGAGCTGCTTGTGTAACCATATAAAACTGCTTCTCTGTTCTCTTTGGTCCTGGGGGACTTGTGAATGCCACATCCTGTTAGCTCCCAGAATTAGGTGATTTAGGAGCTAGTTTCTCAGGTGGCAGTTGAAGAAGTTGGGGCAACAGATGTATGAACTAGATCCTACTAGGGAAAAACTGGAGACTTGGTTTTACCTTTGGAGTGAGCCTGGGGGAGAAGGTGTGGGAAGGGTTCTTTCAGGCTCCCAGAAAAGCCCAGTGAGCTTCCAGATGCAGGCTGATTAGAAGCACAACCCTCAGGAAGCACCTGGGAAAGTACGTAGTAAAACCTTTTCCTAGGAGGAACTGGGAGTTGGGTATTTTTGCCTGCCTGTGGGAATAGCTGTGAGAAATGCTTACGAGGCCATGAAAAACCAACTCTTCATTTTCTGTGCCACTGGAGGACTTACAAATGCTGAGCCCCGTTGTCTTTGAGAGCTGGGTAATTTCTAAGCCAGTCCTCATAAAAATTGGGGCACTAGATATGTGGTCCAAACCCTTTGCTTCTCAGGGAGAACATGGGTATTAGCGATTCTCTACTGATTGTAAGGTGCTGAGGGTGGGATTTATGGTGTGAGCATGTCTCCACTTTTCCTACCCATTTCAATGTGGGTATTTTCTCAGTTGCCTGCTGTGTAGGAATCAGTAACTCTTTTCTGCATTTATTTCTGAGAGAATTAATCTTTATGTAGCTGTTTATTTGGTGTGGTCCATGGGAGGAGGGAAAGATGGGAGCCTGCTATTCATACACTGTCTTTCTAATGTCTTCCTCTTGCAACTCTTAACGAAAGAAATTCACTCAAACAAAAGGGGCCAAAGAGTCCTTTGGAGTTTTAAATGGGTTTGTTCTGTAGTTTGCACATAAACAGGTAAACTTGAATCTTCTCTTTTATTTCTTGTTTTATTGTAATTTAGCACATATTTTAATTAGGAAATGATAGTACATGTTCATTATATAAAATTTTGATCATTATGGAGATATGGATTGAAGAAAGTAAAGGTTCCCATAAACCCATCCCTATAGATAACTTTTATCAACTACTTGATGTGTAGTCTTTAGTTTTTCTATATATTATTTTTATTAGTATTATTTTATAAAAATTAAAATCATACTATAAATACTATTTTACAACTCACATTTTACTTACATTCTATTTGAATATAGCTGTTTAGATCAACTTTATTCTTTGTGATGGCTGTGTTTGTATACCTTTGTTTAACCAATTCTCTGCTGTTGGATATTCTTTCCTTAATCTTTGTCTATTACAAACATTTTCCTAATTAGTATATTATACATGTATCTTGATTCACTGGTGTGAATGTCTGTTTTATAAAATTCCCTAAGTGGAATTGATGGGTTGAATGATATAAAACATCATAATTTTAATATATATATTGCAAAATTACCCTTCCAAATAGTGGTATCCATATAATTCTAACAACAATGTATGAGTTGTACATAAGAATATCAATTCCTCTATTTCAATGTCTGACAATGGATAGATTAAAAAGTAAATTTCACTATGGTTTTGTTTTGTTATTTGTGTGTTCTGTTGTATATAAGTTTGAACATAATTTAATTAGGCCATTTGCTTATCTCTTTGCATTGTCTCTTTACATCTTGACACATTTTTCTTTTACTGTGTTTGATTTGTCAGGTCTCTTTCTGTCACGTCTCTTTCTGTCTTGTCTCTCTGTCTCTGTCTCTCTATATATTTACATAGGTACATGAAATTATTTATTGTATATGTTGCAATTGTTTTTTTTCCCTTTTCCATTTACTTTTTAAATTAATTTGAATTATATTTTATGGATATAAGTTTCAAATATTTATGAAGCTATATCCATCAATCTCTTTTTAAAGATCTCTTTATGTATAAACATTTAAAAAATCTCTTTATCCAAAAATAGATAAAATATTTTTCTATATTGAAGATAAAACTTTTTGTTTTTTATTTTACCTTTTGCATTAAGATTGCTTATTCATCTTTTTATCAAATTTTTATATGCTAAAAATGAAATGGCAGATTTTTTTTTTTTTTTTTTGCCGTACGCGGGCTTCTCACTGTTGTGGCCTCTCCCGTTGCGGAGCACAGGCTCCGGACGCGCAGGCTCAGCGGCCATGGCTCACAGGCCTAGCCGCTCCGCGGCATGTGGAATCTTGCCGGACTGGGGCACGAACCCATGTCCCATGCATCGGCCGGCAGACTCTCAACCACTGTGCCACCAGGGAAGCCCCTAAAATGGCAGCTTTTTATATGCCATTTCTACTCTAGGTATTGATCTTAAGTAAAAATAATATTTGAACATTTATATTTACAAAATAAATAAACTGAAATTTAATAAAGAATCTCTTTCAGTATCAAGTTCTAATAGTGTATCCAAAGTATAATTTACCAATGTCCGAGTTATGCTGAACTCTTCAGAATTGCTTCTATTGCATAATTCAAGTTTTCTATTTTCACCATTGGTTCTTATCTTTCCTTCTTGACACCAGCACTCTTCTTTCAGTGAAGTAGGGCTATTTCACATATTTAAAAATGCATTTTGCCTTTGTAAGTTTCAGCAAGAAGGTGGAAATGAAAGACAGTTGAGGGCGAAAGGTGTAAGAATAAAATATAACCATAAAAACCTCATTAACCCAAGGAAGAAGTGAGAACCAGCCAGGCAGCCAACCACATTACTAGCATCTGTCACTCGCTGGTACCCATGAAACAATACTATTATATACACTTTTCTGCTAAGGGCAAAAGATTTACTTTTTAAAAACAATTCTATTAATTCACTATAAATAAATAAGAGCAGATTGTCTTGCTGCCAATTACCATCAAAAAGCATCTTTTTGCTGTTTAAAGAGATTGTCTAGGTCATTTTTTTCTTCCTATATCTGGTATAAAAAGTTAGGCAAATTAAACATGCATTGTGTTTAGGAAGTTGCAGAAAATGCTTGTCTTTACAGCATTCTATTTCAGTTCTCCTGATTGTACAGCATAATTAAAGTCAAGTCCTCAAACAAACAGCTTGTCAAACACGTCTGGAAGTTTCTCCTGACTCAGGCCTTCAGTGGCAAGAACACATTATAAATACTATATAGGTGCTCTCCATTTAAGGGAGTATGTGCTCCAGAAAGTTAAACTTAAAGACTTTAAATAAATTGAGATGTGCTTTTCCCCTTGACTTTGTATTTACATAAATAAACTATATAGGATCTCTGTGAAATAGTAATGAGCATGATAATGATGAATATGATGGTAATTATAATAATGTTACCCATATTTGAGGAGTCCCGACATAGTAATATTATATAATAATTACCATTCATCAAGTATTCTGGTTATTATGCTATATAATAAGTAACCCTAACACTTAGTGGTATAAAACAATGATTTATTTTAGCTCATAAATTCTGTGGATTAAAAGTTTGGAAAGGGCACAAAAGAGATGACTTGTCTCTGCCCTGGGATGTCTGATGTCTCAACTGGAAGATTCCATGCTGAGAGATGGTATGATTTAAAGGCTCCTTCACTCATATGTCTACTGGTTAATGATGACTGTCAACTAGGACCCTAGCTGGGACTTGCAGCTGGAACATCTACACATGACCTTTCCATGTGTCTTGGGCTTCCTTACAACATGGTTGTTGGTTCTAATAGTGAAGCAGAAGCTATATTATCTTTTATGATCTAGCTTCAGAAGTCAAGTAGTGCTACTTCTACTACCTTCTTTGTGTTAGGACAGTTACAAAGATCTACCCAGTTTCAAAGGGAAATAAAATAGATCCCATTTCTTGATGGAGGAGTGCCAGTATCATACTATAAGAAGTCAGTGTGAAGTAGGTGGAATGGGATATGTATATATGCCAACCATCTTCAGAAAATATAATATTCCACAATGAGAAATTATCTTTTGTTAAATACTTAACACGTAACATTTTATTTAAATGTTACAATTATGACACTGGTCTCATCTTTAACTTACAGATGAGAAATCTGTAAGATCAGAGGGGTTAAATAATTTAAGCAAAGTCATATAGGTAATTAGGAAAGCCATAATTCAAATTTCGGATATCTGTTCCAAAGACAGTGTGCCCACTTACTACACTGAAAGTGATTATTTACTGATAAGTTTTTAAAAATAATTCTCAAGTAGGGATTTCTGTTAAGGGTTTAAGTGTTAAGGAATCAACATATGCTTGGAAAACTTTGGGTGATAGTTCAGAGAAAAGAAAACACTGGAAAATAAGAAAGAACAGGAATGAGCCTCTACAGTTTCAGGGCTGGGAATTCATGGATAAATAGATTATATTTGGATCCTCAGCAATACCTTTAGTGGTGCAATGGCAGCTCCAGAAAACTGCCTTGTTTTTGACTAGTCACTTTCTGTCCTTAGTGTCTACTGTGTGTCTGCCTGTATGTTCTTACTAACAACAGTGAACTCTTGGTGTGTGGTTTACTCTATTGTCTGAATTCCTGCCTTTGCTTCACATATAGACTCTCTGTGAGAAGGTCTGATTTAGTCTACTGGTCAAGACTCCACAGAGAATACCTTCATTGGTCAGCCTCTAGATGTCAGCACCCACTCCTAGTCCAGTTAATCCAGTTTCAGATCATATAACCACTCCCCCCCCCCCCAAAAAAAAATCCTAGTTCAGAGTTGCAGATCACATGACAAAATCATGAACATTAATTCCAAAGGACCAATCCTTAGTTACTTTGCTCACATGGCAACTTTTGGTGGGGTTAGCAGTCAAAATGTCATAAATTATTTAGTTCAGAAACTTTAAATATAGGAACTTAAACTGTTTCAGAGCATTCTAATCTCCAAGGAGGCATAAGATTCTTTAAATGATGTATTTTTTGGACATAGCAATTTCTAGACATTTTTGCCATGAAGTTCTAGGCACTAGTCTTCTTAACTGAAGTGGTTTATAGTAGCTGCTCATAACAGGCTCTACTCATTTTTTCTGAGCACCACTGATAAAAACTTGAACCAGGAGTTGTCCCAGTTGGCACTATAGTTGCCAAGAGTCTCTGCTAAAGGCCCTGAAAAAGTCAACGACAGAATTACCTACTTGATCAGGTTTGAGGGGTTGCCATTCTCTGCTATCCCAGTGTTAATGACTTTAATCAGTATGAAATAGACAAGAAACATTGGTCTTTTAAGATTTTCTCATTAGAAGGTATGGCCAGCTGTCTATCAGGAAAGCTAATAAGTTAAAAAGTTCAGAAATTTGGAAGTTTATCAGGCAGACATTGAAACTTTAAACTCTGTTTCATCCCTCAGAATCTCTGTGGAGTGCATAATCCTGAAAAGAGTTAGTAAAATTGTGACTAATGGAAGATATATAAACTCTAGACCAGTAAACACAGAAGCTGGAAATATTGAGAACTGGTTAGTTAACAATGAATTGATTCATTATTTTCAAATGATTAGTCCTGGAACCTAGCTTCTTATGAATATTTCTAAAATAGAATAAAATCAATATTCTATTCACTTGTCACAAATAACTATGTCCTTTAGTTACTAATACCATTTATTTCAAAGAGGTGAGCAGATGTCCCTAAAAGCTCCCATTTGCTGGTGACAGAAGACAGCCATAAAGCCGACTTTTTGTGGTTAGATTTCAAAATGCTGAAATAGACTATAATAAAATGTTCTTTGTTCCTAGAAAACTATGCAGCTTGTGTGGCTTTTTACACTCTACATTTTTTTCTTCTCTCTTTAGGGATTTTTTTTTTTCAAACTTAATTCTCAGCTAGCTCATATCCAGTAGATCTCTATACATTATACCACCCTCTAGCTTGTTAGTGAGTCCAGAAGACTGAGATTCATATTTGACATCTTCTTTCTCATTCTCCACATTATATTTACCACTAAATCCTCATAATTTTACCTCCAAAATGTGTTTCAGGCCACACCCTTATATCCACCTCTACCTCCACCTTCCTAATACACGTGAACATTATTTCTTGCCTGAACCACTGCAATAACCTCGAAATTCATCCTCCCAGTTTCTCTTGACCCTCTCCAATCCATTTCCTACATAACAGCCAAAGAGTTATTTTTAAATCTTTAATTGAATCCCATGCTATTTCTCACCTTAACATTTTAAAATGGCTTTGCATTACCCTTAAAATGAAATCCAAACTCCTAATTTTCAGCTATAAGATCCCCATTGAAATATCTTCCCCATTAAGGTTATGTATGATGGATAATCTTTACTTACGTCTTCAGATTCAGATATCTGGGTGGGAGCAGAGTGACACCAGGGCATTTACACACTCAACTATCTCCCTGAAGTTGGTTGTGCTAGCTCCATTCAGATGGACAACTAACTACTCCACATTCTCATAACTGCTCACTCCCTGCTCCTTCAGGCCCATAGTGATAATGTTTTCTGACTGTTGGTATATGACTGATAAAACATCTGGTAGTGGAGGTGTCCTGAAAAATGGGTTCTTGGATTGAATAGCTCCATACATTTGAGAAACTCAGATATTCTTTTGGTAGGGAGGAATAGAACACTAGTAATCTATGGCTTACCATGTCATCATCATTACTTAATTTTTCACTTGTGCAGCACAGGGCTTAAGTGCAAGTAGAAAGCATGGGAGTAGGAGATCAAGTGCTGTGGCCCTTGGTCTTATGGTAGCAATAGTCTCTATAAAGATTGTGGATCAGTTGGCTGTTTCTGAAGTCCTGGAGATCATACAGCGTAAAAGGGACACATTCAAGGTCATAAAAATACAACCCAGAGTATAAGATGGAACTCAGAAACCTTCAAGGGCATCTCTGAAGGAGTCTTTCATTTCCTGTAGTCACAAGACAGATATGGCTGAGGACCAAGCCCAAGGCCTGATTGTAAGGGTTGCAGAGCTGTAGTGCCAACTCAAGGCTCAGTCCAATGGGGATAAAGGAATCTCAACCCCCTACCCTATCTGAAGGAATAAGACTTTCCTTGAATGAAATTTTAATGACTGCTCCTGGGCAAGGTGTCTCACTAAGAAGCGCCAGTTCTCCTTGGTACTTACTGCCACTCTCTTTCATGGCTCCTCTGCCCATAATGAGTTAGATCCCAATATGGACCAGATGGAGACATAGAAAGCCTTCTCTGGAAGAGCGTAGCATACACATCCAAAGGCTTGTTGGCCAGATCAGTTTGTATTAGTAGCAATCAGGAGCATGTATAAGTGTGGATTTTATGGGTGTTATTTGATGGGACAAAAATGATTGATATGTACATACCCATGAAAGTTAACAGAATTTAATGTGGTGTTTTAAGCACCTAGGGGTGATTTTGATCAAGTAGGTTGGCTAATTACAGGCTGGAGTCATTGTTGGCCTACCATCAAAAAAGTGTCAATGCCGGAATTTCCCTGGCATACTACAGAAGGAATCAAAAGTCCCAGGGAGATAGGAATATTGAATTCATTTAGTAGCACAAACTGCTCAGATCCTCCTCTAACCATACCTATCAGGAGGGCCAGGAACACTTTCTCAAAAAGGCATTAAGAAAACTGCCTTGGTGAGGGGTCACTGATGTCCTTGAAAAATTGTGGTGGTTGTACTCTGTAGGCTGGAGGTCATCGTGGGGATGATGATTAGCTCTCTCTCCTTAACTAGATAAATCCCAACTTTGGGCTTGTGGATTTCAGTAATAGCTGAGCATTGATACTCTGAATGGCACAATTAAAGAGCAGATAATAAAACCCCACTTCCAATATCTCCAAATCCTGGTAGTACACACTCTTGTTTGACATAAGGTTGTAAATCAAAAGCCTTGGAAATCAGAAATATTTATTCTTTATTGATATTAAATAATTTGGTGATTTTTCTCCTTGTGTCTTTTTAGTCATAGTAATTCTAAATTCTGTTTGCTGCTTACTTTTTTAACCGTTAAACCCTTTCTCAAAAATCAGGTCCAATTTATAAAATTTATGTTGTGTAAATATATCATTTATATATTAATATAAAACTTACACATATGTATATTCCAATTGGAGTTAAAAGAGGAATGTAGATAAGCATGTGGGAAAGGTTAAGAAGATTTTAATAGACTCTGAAGAGCATGGTTGGAAATCCATTGGTCAGCTAGGCAAGGTGATTTGGCTTATTGCTTTTAGAAATGTCCTTTCCCTTTCTAAAAGGAAGGTGATGAGTTATTGCTATCAGAGGCACTGTGTCCTCCAAGAACTCATAAATAATATTTAGTGGCTCAGGGATTGCTTGGGATGTGTGTTATTAGGATCTGATAATTGGATGGAATCCAGTTTTTTAAAGTAATCTTTGATATGAAACTGACCTGTTTTTACCACCCTATCACATATCTAGTTATTGACTGGTATTGAAAATTAAGGAAAAGTTTCTTTGCTAGTATCATTGGTGTATTTTTTTTCTTTTGCTATAGATCTAGTAAAATAAAAGTGAATTTCAAATTTATTTTTCAGGATTCCCATGAAGAGAGGACATGCATGTCAAGGGAAATATTTTATAATATGATACTATGAATAAGGATTAATGAAATTTATCAGATATGTCAGTGATTGTTTTCTCATGACAGTAGATTTTAATTCATAGGAAAATACTCACCAGCTTGCTTGAAATTGAGTATTCAGGGGTTTACATAACGGCAATAACAACAAAAATGAAGACTAATATTTGTTGAGCATTATGTTCCAGACCCTGTGTGTTAAGAGCTTTATGCAGGTGATCTCATTGAATCCTCAGGTCATATTACAGTTTGTGTGGTATCATATACAATTTCACAATTGAGGGAACTAGGCTTAGAGAGGTTAAGTAAATTTCTCCTGGTCAGACAGGTAATAAAAGTGGCTTAGACAACATTGAAATCCAGGCAATGTCTAATCCACGGTCTATGCTAAACTCTTCCCATTGATGTTGTTTCTCTCTAATTATGGCGTTGGGGACAGCAGAACTAGGAAAAACGGGCAGTTAATACTCTCAAAGAAGTGTAAAATTAGATGTGAAAGGAAATTTAGAAGTTATCTAGTCAAATCATCTTCTGTTACTGATAAAGAACATGAGGCCCAAATAGTACAATGTAGAATCTGTATTGCCTGGGTTCACCTATTACAAATTAAGGGAATTTAGGTCTCTCAATTCCTCAGTTTTCTCATCTGCAAAATGGGGATGATAGTAATGGAACTTACCTCAAAGAGTTGCTCCAAGAGTCAATATCATCCATGTTATTTGTATCTAGCTTTCCCTCTTCCTAAATTTTAAGAACAAGAGAATTAATGAAGTGTAAGGGTTAGGAAGGATGAGTAAATACACAGTTCTCTATGTGTCATTTTATAGTATCATTCCCAGAAATATTAGAATAAAGAATAAAGAAGCATCTGGCCAGGAACACACACAGCAAAATTAAAAATTAATTTCATATTGGTTGCAGGGGTGAAGGCCATACACACACACACACACACACACATAGGTATATACATTTTTCTTTTTGGTTTCTTAGGGTAATTTGTAGACAGGAGGAGGTTTACTATCTTTATCTAGTTGTACACTTTAAAAGTAGCAGAAAACCCAACCAATATTTACCTTTCCAAACTAAACAGTCATTATCTTGATTAACAAGAAATGCTAAGTTAGCAGTTGGTGGCACTGGTTTATCTATAATCCTGTTAAGGTTGCTGTCTCTAAATTGTATTGGCCTTCCTCTCCTGGTCTCAAGATGGTTGTTGCATGTCCAGAAATCATGAGCTGTGTTAACAAAAAAAGAAGGAGGGAGGGAATGGAGTGAGCCTCCTCTGGCCCTTTCACTGGGAAAAACAAAAGCCTTCCAAGAAAACCTTAGCACATCTAATATCTTGTTTGCCAGAACCAGGGCTGTCATGTTTCCAACTGGTTTTTCCATGTAGACAGCCAATGGACAGTGGAGTTGGGAATGGATTTTGACTAGTTAACAGTATTATTTAGATTTATGATTATTATGTATTGATCACATTTATATATTAGCTGGGATATATATTAATGGAAATGGGGAAAGAAACTGCTACTTACAGGGTAACTATTAAGTTCTAGGTTGTACATTAGGTACTTTATGGTCATTATTTCATTTAATCCTCAAAACGACTTTGAGAACATAGATGAATAAATTGAGATTCAGGAAGGTGAAACCCATTGCAAATATCTTATATTACATAATATTCTTTGAACCTGGGTCTGACTAACTTGAAAGTCTGTGTTTATAGTTGGAACATGAAAAAATGAAGAAAACTGTAGAATAATAGCCACAAATTAGTGAATGCTTACTAAATGCTAGGCATCACAAAAACTAACACATTTAACAATAAATTATCACATCTATCCTCACAACAATCCTTTGAGATATTTTTATTGCTATTTTATAAGTGGGTAAATGGAGTCAGGGAAGTTGGCTAGCTTGTTCAAGTTTACTCAGCTAAAGATTTGAGGCTGGGGTTGGTATCTAGGTTTCCCCTAAATCCAAATAATTTGCTCTCAAGCTCTGAAACAGATTTCCATTTATCATCTATATTTAGGAGAGTGTTGTTTAACCTCCCATCTTAACACGTGATGATTCTAGAAGTATACAGAATATAACAAACAGGTAGGTGTTGAAAATGTACACTTGAGTTCTTCCCCATTTATCCTAACATTTCTGTTAGAAATGTCAGGATAAAGTCTCAGGTGAAAGGTTTCAGGAGAAGAAAAGGAAATATATGTAAGGTAAGGGATGTCTATCTTACCTGATGGTCTGGAATAGCTCTAGGTTGGAAAAGACAGTTAAATAGAAAAAGTTGCCTGGAAGCAACTTGTTCTATCCTTTGTGACTACAGTGCCATATATTCTTTATTTAAAGCTTGTTAAAATGCTCTAACCAAACAAAACAAAAACCGCAATACCCTAAGATCAACATTTTTCCACAGCCGAGCAATAGCTTTAACATTCTCTTTGCATGTTAGAACATTCCAGAACCAGCAGCTTTATGGAAGTGAGAAAAAGGCAAGTATAAGGCATTATCTTTGTTAATGATGAGATGATAGTATATACTTAGCAGGAGGTTTAGAAAGGTCACTGGGGGGTGGAGGGATGAGGACTAATTTTTCCCCATGTAACTTCTCATTAATTTAAAGATGCTCTAGAGGCCTAAATCCCTACAAAGGCAGTCATGAGGGTTTCAGAAAGAGATGTTTCAGCACAGTTCACTGAGCAGAGTGAAAACATTTGCCCTGTGGATATTAAAAACCTAGGAAAAAAGAGTACCTACAATAGCTGACAGCAAACACCAAAGGAAAAAATATAAGAAACAGGTGTGAGATTTTATTGCCAGCACAACTATGAGGAGTTTATAAAGTGAATTTGTGCCTCAGGTGTCTGGTCAGAACATCTGAATAATTTTATTTCTCAAGGTGTCTGTCAGTGGATCTGTTCATTTTTCATTTGGTCCATGCTGTGGGTGAACTTGTCCACTCTAATGATTAGGAAAAGTGACTTCATGCAACACTAATCCCAAAGAAAGGGTAATTAGGCACTTTGAATCCATCTGGTTCTCTTCAGTTTAATAAACATTCCTTTCTGCAGTTTGAAGCTATAAATATGTGACATTATATTGTAGTTCGTAATATAGTTTTTTTTCCATTCTTGCTATAAGACAGACACATACAAATTGAATCCTTGTGTTTTTCTGAATAATTTAAATATATCAAACTTGATTCTGATCTTCTAATATTAATATGTTCAATAATGGCATTACTTTATTCTAATGATAATTACAAATAATAGTCACAACTAACATTTTTTGAGTTATTGCTAAGTGCTAGACTTGTAAATATTTTGTAAGCCTAATCTCACTTAATTTTCTCATCAACCTTATGTAATATGTGCCCTTATTATTTTTATTTCACAGCTGAGAAAATGATCCCCAAAGTGATATGTAACTTGCCCAAGAGAGCATAGCTTATAAGTGGAAAACTTAGATCTGAGTCTGGAGCCTCAACATATAAGACAGTGCTAGAGAAATTTAGGTTTTACAGCTATCTGAATTTAAATCTTCCATTTAAAAATTGTAAAACTATACTGAATTATAACAGTTTCCTGTTGGGAAAGTAGAAATAATTATGGACACTGCTCCTTACAGTTCATAGTAATGACCTATGCATAGCTGGTGCGCCAATGAATGTTTGGTGGATGAATAAGTGATAGGATACAGAGGAAATGCTAATGCCTGCGTAATTTAGAATAATTTTATTTCTTTATTATCTTCAATCATATTCAAAATATTGAAGAGTCGATAGTTGCTGGTTCTAATTTCAATGTGATGCATTGTTGACCACTTATACATGGATCATCTGTGTTCCATGTTATTTTTTCTATTGAAAATATATAATATGTTTTGGACCACCTTTATCTGGATTCACCCTGGTCCTCTTGACAGAGACACTTGTTAAGGGGCACGTGATCAAAGCTTTGAGCTAATTGAGCAGACACAAACATTCATGTGGCAGCAGGATAACTCACCAGAGAGACAGGCTTTTCTATTTCATTGCTACCCAGAAGAACAACTTTATGAACCTGCTCCTCATAGCAATTTTTCTTGCTTCAGGAAATCATGTCATGGTCCCAACCCAACAAGGTGACCTTCACAGGGATTTTGGGCTGTTCTTGCCAGTGTTCCCATGTTGTGCACATAATTGAGAGTTGACTAAAATATATACATTTTCCTTTAGGGTAATCAGTGGAAGTAATGGCTGTCAAAGAAAGGTAAATCACTATCTCCTTGAGGTTTGAAAAAATTGAATTCATAAAACTTTAGTATATAGTATCAAATTCTTCAAAAAAAAAAAGAGTACAATACTAATTTCATAGTTCCACTTTACTTCTTCCTCAATGTGTAAAGTCCAAACAACTCAGCTTGGTACTCATATCTTCCAAGCCCAACCCCAACATTTATTGTCAGCCTTAAATACAACTTCTTCCATAATATGTTATATAAGGCCAAATTAGACTATAAATTATTTCCTGGAATTCACTATATATTCAATTCTTCATCTCTGTGGAAATCCTACTCATTTTTCTAGGATGCAAACTCGTTTATGAAGTACTGACTGATGCCTTCAAATAGAGATGATTTTTCCTCTTTTGAAGTTCTTAATACTTTATGATTCTCTTGTAACACATACCAAGTTTTATTTTTACTGCAGATATTTCTGTATTTGTCATTTGCAAGTTCTTGTAGAGCCTAGGAAATAGCCTGTGCTTCTGGAAGGAGAGTATGTTGGGGATTGGTAAATTGATACATTGTGGGGACTGTGGAATTAGGTATGATGTACAAGAGTCAGAAAATAGGAGGTTCAATTAGCAGAGAATTATTGGTACTTAAGAAAGTCCATTTAAAGTCAACCCAATTTGAAAGGAGATCAAACTTATATAATAAATTGTTAAAATATCTTACTGGTATTTTATCTTGAGAAATGAAAATACTTTTTTTCTTATATTTAATTTATATCTGAATAACAAGCCTTTTCTAATTATTAGACTGAACAAAGAATTATTTAAGGGATGTTTTTCCCCTGGTATGATTTTCCTGACTAAATTGTCACATTATCACTTCATTTGTGACTTTGCAGATCATCATTTAGAGTATCACTTTACAAAATTATTCATCAGTTTTCCCAAAGCCTCTCTAGGTCCTTTGATATTCAGATTATTTTCTATTAAATTTCAAATTGTGTTATCATCCGTGTTGACCTCTCTTCTTCGACTGCTAAATGTCTAGACTTGCCATTTTCTAATTTGATAATGATGGCTCTTGTGATTCAAGCAATCTCCAATGTCAGTCTCATTATCTTCATGAAATTGTGCATATTTTACTAGAAATTCAATATCTTTTAAAAGTACTTCACATTATATTTGTATTGTAGGCCGATACTCAGTGAAAGACTGTCAGGGAAAAATGTTGAATTTAAGAGCTGTGAAGTACGAGGAATGTTTCAAGTGAAAATATCTTTATAAGTGATCTGTTTATTGTGTATAATTTTATGTTATTCTCCCCACTACAGCTTTGGACAATGAACACTCAGATGAAAATTGTCTCCTGTGGGTTTTTGAATTGACCTGCTTTCCTGCCTATTTTTTCCTTGGTGTTCTACCCAGGGTCACTGAGTTAAATTGTGCAGTTTGTGTCTGCAAAAGGTGCCTAACTGAGGGCAGTCGGGCAGTTGCTTTTTTTCACTAAGTCTAGTGTAAACTGCATCTCCTTGGAGAAGAGATAACTTTATCTTTGCACGAGGTCCATGTTCACCAGTGGCATGCCTTTAAAAAAAATTAACAAAGACACCACATAGGTTAAAGCTCACCTTGGTCGCATCATTCTTCTCTTGCTTGCTCCTCTTCAGCCATGCATGTCATCTTGCAGGTTCTGTATACTTTGTGCAAACTACCTCACCAGAGCCTTTGTACTTGCTGTTGTCCCTTGGCACCTGAAGTGCTCTTGATGAAAATATTCACGTAGTTCTCTAGCTCCATTTTTCAGGTCTCGGCTCAAGGATCACATTTTCAGAAGGGTATTGTCTGGCCATCCTACCCCAAATATCATCATTCATCATTTTCTATTGCCTTTTCTTTTTTACTTTTCTTCTTCACACTGCTTTCTTTTTTTTCTTTTATAGCACTGAGGTTATATTACATATTTTCAGCCTTATAGCACACTTAGAAGAGTATTCATTCAACACGTGTTGAATGAATGATTTTCTAAACCATCAGGTAATCTCATCTTCAACTCTTCAGGTTGAAGGAAAAGACAACTTATTTCTTACAAGTTTTAGAGCCATATGGTCGATCTGTTCTTAACAGGCTTAGCAGTTTAAACAAGTTTTCTTTTGTTTTTTTTTTTTTAAATTTTTTGTTTTATTCAGAAATTACTCTAGGGTAATTTACCATCAGTTTTAAACAATTGATCGCTGTTTAATCCCAAGAAGTTTTATACAGCTTCTTGCACCTAATAAGGATTTTTGGGTCACCTACTACCATGCCCTCAAAGAAAGCCAGATGTGACTTGAATTGGAATGAAACTCTCTGATCTGATATCATTCAACTGTAGTTTTATTTTGCCCACTGGTGGTGGCCTATGATGATCAAGTAGCATTGTGCATCAGTGGAAACTTGCAAAAGATTTGCAGATATAGCAGCCAAGAGAGTTTATATCTGTTTGGTGTTTTAGTGCATAGTGTTTCCTGGACAATGAATGAAACCACTTAGAGATGAGCATTATTGTTTCAAAATTTAAAAAAATTAAAACATACAAAGTTTAAAAGAATAGTACAATAAGTACACATCTATCTTTCCCTTAGATGTTCTAATTTTTATGATTTTGCTGTATTTGCTTAAAAACCTCTATCAGTATATACATTTTTCATTTATACCTTTTTGCTAAAATGTTTGAAATTAAGTTGCAAACATAAAGATATTTTACTCTAAATAGTTCAACATGTATCTCACAAGAGCATTGACATCCTTTCACATGAATACAATATCATTTTCATATCTAAGAAATTGAATATCATCACAATAGTATCTGAGATGCAGTTCTATTCAGATTTCTTCAGTTGTCCAGCTTGTCCTTTATAGTTGTGTGAATGTGGCTTTTTTTAAAACACATTTATTAGAGTACAATTGCTTTACAATGGTGTGTTAGTTTCTGCTTTATAACAAAGTGAATCAGCTATACATATAAATATATCCCCATATCTCCTCCCTCTTGCGTCTCCCTTCCTCCCACCCTCCCTAGCCCACCCCTCTAGAGGGTCACAAAGCACCGAGCTGATCTCCCTGTGCTATGCGGCTGCTTCCCACTAGCTATCTATTTTACATTTGGTAGCGTATATATGTCCATGCCACTCTCTCACTTCATCCCAGCTTACCCTTCCACCTCCCCATGTCCTCCAGTCCATTCTCTATGTCTGCGTCTTTATTCCTGTCCTGCCCCCAGGTTCTTCAGAACCATTTTTTTTTCTTTAGATTCCATATATATGTGTTAGCATATGGTATTTGTTTTTCTTTTTCTGACTTATTTCACTCTGTATGACAGTCTCTAGGTCCATCCACCTCACTACAAATAACTCAATTTCATTTCTTTTTATGGCTGAGTAATATTCCATTGTATATAGGTGTCACATCTTCTTTATCCATCCATCTGTTTATGGACACTTAGGTTGCTTCCATGTCTTGACTACTGTAAATAGAGCTGCAATGAACATTGTGTTACGTGACTCTTTGAATTATGGTGTTCTCAGGGTATATGCCCAGTAGTGGGATTGCTGGGTTGTATGGTAGTTCTATTTTTAGATTTTTACGGAACCTCCATTCTGTTCTCCATAGAGGCTGTATCAATTTACATTCCCAGCAGCAGTGCAAGAGGGTTCCATTTCTCCACACCCTCTCCAGCAGTTATTGTTTGTAGATTTTTTGTTGATGGCCATTCGGACTGGTGTGAGGTGATATCTCATTGCAGTTTTGATTTGCATTTCTCTAATGATTAGTGATGTTGAGCATCCTTTCATGTGTTTGTTGGCAATCTGTATATCTTCTTTGGAGAAATGTCTATTTAGTTCTTCTGCCCATTTTTGAATTGGGTCGTTTGTTGTTTTGATATTGAGCTGGCGTGAGCTGCTTGTAAATTTTGGAGATTAACCCTTTGTCAGTTGCTTCATTTACAAATATTTTCTCCTATTCTGAGTGTTGTCTTTTCATCTTGTTTATGGTTCCCTTTGCTGTGCAGAAGCTTTTAAGTTTCATTAGGTCCCATTTGTTTGTTTGTATTTCCATTTCTCTAGGAGGTGGGTCAAAAAGGATCTTAACTGTGATTTATGTCAGAGGGTGTACCTTTGAACACTATTTTCCTCTAAGAGCTTTATAATGTCTTGCCTTACATTTAGATCTTTAATCCATTTTGAGTTTATTTTTGTGTATGGTGTTAGGGCGTGTGCTAATATCATTCTTTTACATGTAGCTGTCCAGTTTTCCCAGCACCACTTATTGAAAAGGTTGTCTTTTCTCCATTGTATATTCTTGCCTCCTTTATCAGAAATAAGGTGACCATATGTGTGTGGGTTTATCTCTGGGCTTTCTATCCTGTTTCATTGATCTATATATCTGTTTTTGTGCCAGTATCAAATATCTTGATTATTGTAGCTTTCTGGTATAGTCTAAAGTCTAGGAGCCTGATTCCTGCAGCTCCATTTTTCTTTCTCAGGATTACTTTGGCTATTTGGGGTCTTTTGTGTTTCTATACAAATTGGGAAATTTTTGTTCTAGTTCTGTGAAAAATGCCACTGGTAGTTTGATAGGGATTACATTGAATCTGTAGATTGCTTTGGGTAGTATAGTCATTTCCACAATGTTGATTCTTCCAATCTGAGAACATGGTATATCTCTCCATCTGTTTGTATCATCTTTAATTTGTTTCATCAGTGTCTTATAGTTTTCTGCATACAGGTCTTTTGTCTCCTCAGGTAGGTTTATTCCTGCGTATTTTATTCTTTTTGTTGCAATGGTAAATGGGAGTGTTTCCTTAATTTCTCTTTCTGATTTTTCATTATTATTGTATAAGAATGCAAGAGATTTCTGTGCATTAATTTTGTATCCTGCTACTTTACAAAATTCATTGATTAGTTCTACTAGTTTTCTGGTAGCATCTTTAGGATTCTCTTTGTATAGTATCATGTCATCTGCAAACAGTGACAGCTTTATTTCTTTTCCGATTTGGATTCCTTTTATTTCTTTTTCTTCTCTGATTGCTGTGACTAAAACTTCCAAAACTATGTTGAATAGTAATGGTGAGAGTGGGCAACCTTGTCTTGTTTCTGATCTTAGTGGAAATGGTTTCAGTTTTTCACCATTGAGAACGATGATGCCTGTGGGTTTGTCAAATATGGCCTTCATTATGTTGAAGTAAGTTCCCTCTATGCCTACTTTCTGGAGGGTTTTTATCATAAATCGGTGTTGAATTTTGTCAAAACCTTTTTTTGCATCTATGGAGATGATCATTTGGTTTTTATTCTTCAGTTTGTTAATATGGTGTATCACATTGATTGATTTTCATATATTGAAGGATCCTTGCATCCCTGGAATAAATCCAACTTGATCATGATGTATGATCCTTTTAATGTGCTCTTGGATTCTGTTTGCTAGTATTTTGTTGAGGATATTTGCATCTATGTTCATCAGTGATATTGGCCTGTAGTTTTCTTTCTATGTGACATCTGGTTTTGGTATCAAGGTGATTGTGGCCTCACAGGATGAGTTGGGGAGTGTTCCTCCCTCTGCTATACTTTGGAAGAGCTTGAGAAGTATAGGTGTTAGCTCTTCTCCAAACGTTTGATAGAATTTGCCTGTGAAGCCATCTGGTCCTGGGCTTTTGTTTGTTGGAACATTTTTAATCACAGTTTCAATTTCAGTGCTCGTGATTGGTCTGTTTATATTTTCTATTTCTTCCTGGTTCAGTCTCTGAAGGTTGTGCATTTCTATGAATTTGTCCATTTCTTCCAGGTTGTCCATTTTATTGGCATATAGTTGCTTGTGGTGGTCTCTCATGATCCTTTGTATTTATGCAATGTCAGTCATTACTTCTCCTTTTTCATTTCTAAGTCTATTGATTTGAGTCTTCTCCCCTTTTTTTCTTGATGAGACTGGCTAATGGATTATCAATTTTGCTTATCTTCTCAAAGAACCAGCTTTTAGTTTTATTGATCTTTGTTTTTGTTTCCTTCATTTCTGCTCTGATCTTTATGATTTTTTTCCTTCTGCTAACTTTGGGGTTTTTTTGTTTGTTCTTCTTTCTCTAATTGCTTTAGATGTAAGGTTAGGTTGTTTAATTGAGATGTTTCTTGTTTCTTGAGGTAGGATTGTATTGCTATAAACTTCCCTTTTAGAACTGCTTTTGCTGCATCCCATAGGTTTTGGGTCATCATGTTTTCATTGTCATTTATTTTTGGGTGTTTTCTGATTTCCTCTTCGATTTCTTCAGTGATCTCTTAGTTATTTAGTAGTGTATTGTTTAGCCTCCATGTATTTGTATTTTTTACAGATTTTTTCCTGTAATTGATATCTAGTCTCATAGCATTGTGGTCGGAAAAGATACTTGATACAATTTCAGTTTTCTTAAATTTACCAATGCTTGATTTGTGACCCAAGATATGATCTATCCTGGAGAATGTTCCATGAGCACTTGAGAAAAATGTGATTCTGTTGTTTTTGGATGGAATGTCCTATAAATATCAATTAAGTCTGTCTTGTTTAATGTATCATTTAAAGCTTGTGTTTCCTTATTTATTTTCATTTTGGTTGATCTGTCCATTGGTGAAAGTGGGGTGTTAAAGTCCCCTACTATGATTATGTTACTGTCAATTTCCCCTTTTATGGCTGTTAGCATTTGCCTTATGTATTGAAGTGCTCCTATGTTGGGTGCATAAATATTTACAATTGTTATATCTTCTTGGGTTGATTCTTTGATCATTATGTAGTGTCCTTCTTTGTCTCCTATAATAGTCTTTATCTTAAAGTCTGTTTTGTCTGATATGAGAATTGATGCTCCAGCTTTCTTTTGATTTCCATTTGCATTGAATATCTTTTTTCCATCCCCTCACTTTCAGTCTGTATGTGTCCCTAGGTCTGAAGTGGGTCTCTTGTAGACAGCATATATATATGAGTCTTGGTTTTTTATCCATTCACCCAGTCTATGTCTTTTGGTTGGAGCATTTAATCCATTTACATTCAGGGTGATTATTGATATGTGTGTTCCTATTACCATTTTCTTAATTGTTTTGGGTTTGTTATTTTAGGGCTTTTCCTCCTCTTGTGTTTTATGCATAGACAAGTGCCTTTAGCATTTGTTGTAAAGCTGGTTTGGTGGTGCTGAGTTCTCTTAGCTTTTGCTTGTCTCTAAAGGTTTTAATTTCTGCATTGAGTCTGAATGAGATCCTTGCTGGGTAGAGTAATCTTGGTTGTCAGTTTTTCCCTTTCATCACTTTAAATATGTCCTGCCACTCCCTTCTGGCTTGCAGATTTTCTGCTGAAAGATACTTTTTAGCATCTAATCAAGGATTACAATTTGCATTTAGTTGTCATGTCTCCTTAGTCTCCTTTAATCTATCACCATCCCTTTGCTTTTTCTTTTCTTTCTGTTTCTTTCTTACTTTCCTTCCCTTCCCTTCCCTTTCTTTCCCCCTCTTCCTCCCTCCCTCCCTCCCTCTCTCTTTCTTCCCTCCTTCCTTCCTTTCTCTCTCTCCCTCCCTCCCTCCCTTCCTTCCTTCTTTCCTTCCTTCCTTCCTTCCTTCCTTCCTTCCTTCCTTCCTTCCTTCCTTCCTTCCTTCCTTCCTTCCTTCCTTCCTTCCTTCCTTCCTTCCTTCCTTCCTTCCCTTTCACAACTTGACAAGTTTGTCAAATCCAGGCAAGTTGTTTTGCAAATTATTCTACAATTTGGACTTATTTCCTTTCTCATGACTAGTTTCCGGTTTAAATATTTTTCACAGGAATATATCACAGCCATAAGCCATAGGTGCTAGATTATACTTTCCAGTGCATCGTATCAGAAGCAACAAAATGCTAATTTGTCCCATTACTTGTGATGCTTACATTGATCCCTTGGTTCAGATGCTATCACTATTATAAAAATATCTTTTTTCTTCATAATAAATAATCTGTTAGTGTAACTTTGAGAATGTGGGAATCCTATTATCCTATGTTTTTTTAGCATCATTCAGTGATTCTTTTTTTAAAAAAATTATTTATTTATTTATTTTTGGCTGCATTTGGTCTTTGTTGCTGCACCTGGGCTTTCTCTATTTGCAGTGAGTGGGGGCCTCTCTTTGTTGTGGTGTGCGGGCTTGTCACTGCAGTGGCCTTTCTTGTTGCGGAGCACGGGATCTAGGCATGCAGGCTTCAGCAACTGTGGCTTGCAGGCTTCAGATCACAGGCTTAGTAGTTGTGGCACACAGGCCTAGTTGCTCCATGGCATGTGGGATTAAACCGTTGTCCGCTGCATGGGCAGGTGGATTCTTAACCACTGCACCACCAGAGACGCCCATTTGGTGGTTTTGCCTAAGTTAGATCTTACATTTTCACTTGTGAAATGGTAATTTTCTAATTTTATTTTTCCTTCTCCGTACAATAGCTAGCATTCTTTTATTACATAGAGCTTTCCCTCCCTTCCTTCCCCCCATGCATTTAATTGACTCTTCTTAAATGTAATATATTATAATTTATTATTTTCTTTTTAAAAAATTTCCAATTTTCCCAGATTTGGCCAGTTGGATCTTAGAAGCTAGCCCCTGTATTTTTCTTTAGGTCCCCATTAATCACTGAGTACTTTTTTGCTTTCTGATACTACAAGAACATTTAGCGTTGCTAGTGAATTTTTCTTGCCTTGGCCATTTCTCCAAGGAACTCTAGTTCCTTTATGTGGAGAATGATATTTAGAAATGAAGATCTTTGCACTAGATGAGCACATTGATGTTAGGGTAGGCATAAGTAATTTTTGCTTCTGTTGTAAACAGTCCACTTCCATTCTTCTGTTCAATTTTGTATTATATACAATTATAGCATTTTCTTCCTTTGCATTTTCTTCAGCTAAGTATTTAATTTCAAATGCTGCTACCTAAAATTGTACATGATTCCTAAGAATTGGCAGAGGGTGAGAATCCCTCTTTCTTCAACTGACAGTGTGAAAGCTCTAGATTTCACACTTCTTTCAAATCTTTCTCAGTCACCTCTGTTTGTTTTTCATCTGATTTTTACAGATGTTCTGAAGTTCCCAAAATAAATAGGGTAATTAGTGAACCACAATATCTGGAAGATAAAGCAAGTGTTTACCTGTTCGCTTTGCCATCTGCTCCAGTTTGGATTGGATAAGTACATATTCAGTGCCCCCAAACAGTGTGCATGTCTCAAATACCCACTGTGGCTGGCTCCAGTTCTATCTGGTTGATTCTGATTATTTCATTACAACTGTTCAGATTTATAAACCCAGCAATTAAAAGAACTTAGACATGTTAATACCTATGTAGTCCTTAACCACCATGCGTTGAAAAATGTGTGAGAGATTTTACAAGACATTGTTTCACTGATGGACTATTATTATTTTAATGGAACATGTTAAACATGCAAATTATTTTAAAAGGTTCCTTTCTTCCTTTTTGAAATTGTCAGGCACTCATTTACTAATAGAAGATTAACTATACTATATTTTTAATTGTTCCAAATGTGATGATAGTGAAAAGCAACAATACAAATCACAACTTTTTTTTCTACCCATGTTTCTACATGAAGATTAAGAGTGTCTGTGACTAGTTCTAGGGTGATAATTTCAATTGGCTGAAGTCCATTAACTGCAGGGAAAAACACCTGACAAGGTGGTTGGTAGCAGCCCATTCTTGTGAACCTTTCAGCCTTCACAATAACTATCAGCAGGCGCAGAGTCAGGGCCTCTAATTAACTGGCATTAGAGATTCTGACAGCTAATAACTTTTTATGGGTTTCCAGGACTAAGTAAAAGAAAATGTTCCAATTAATTAGAATCAAAGAATTTTCAAATTCCATAATCCTAGAATTGAATAATTTTTAGGCATATAAAATAAGGATTAATGCTGCCTCTCAGAGACATTTGCTTATAAAGAAAATATATTTTCAAAGTATATTATTTTAGCTACTTTAATCCAGTTAATTTTCAGCTACTGTGCTCTTTTATTTCTGGTAAAAAGGAAAAATAGCTAAGAAATAGGAAACTTAAGAGTGTCAACTCTAGAAAGTTTTAACTAGATTTAAAGTTTTAACTAGAAAAAGTTTTAACTAGATTCTTCCCACCTGTAAAATAATTTCTACTAGTGAATTATAGAAGCTCTTTAATCCCCAATAAATGTGGGAGATTAAACCTCAGTCCTGGAGGGGAACCAGTTTAAGGAGAATATTTAAAAGCTTGACTGATGCCCTTCTTTTTGTCTTGCCTATAAGAAAATCAAACAACTTGAAGGTGACCTATATCTATAAAGAGAACCTACTCAGCACTGGTTGTATGGAAGCTAAAACGGGCTTGAGGAGAAAGCCAGAGAGGGAGAATCATTGGAACAGCTATGGTCTTGCAAAAACTTAGTCAGAAGACATTTTCTTTCTTGTGTCAGACAGCTGAGGCTCAGGTGCTGGACACAAGTCTGTTCGAAGAAGGCATGGATAGAGATTGGAGCAAGGAGTCACTTCATGTCATTGCTGACTTAAGGCAAAGATAGTTAAGAACCATTTTTGCACCAGAGTAAGGTTTCTTAGAGGCAAGTCTCAGCTAACTATGGTGGCAGGAGTGTATGAAGTTATATCCACACTCATGGCCCAGCTGCTCTGGATGGAAGGGATTAATATTATTTTTAAGAGTGTTGAGAGGAAAAACTACTCAGTCCTTTGCCTCCTGTGTTTCTTCTTTATTCCTCATACTCCTCATTCAGAGTACTTTATTTCCTGTCACTGCCTGTGACAGGGAGGTTTTTCCTGTGTGGGTTTTTTTCCCACATCAAACAATACTGTGACACCAGCTGGGTGCCCTACCATTTAACTCAATTCTGACATTATCTCTCTGGAGATATCATCAGATCCTACAGGCCAAGAACCCAATCCCAGAAGACTGCTCCCCATTTCAGATGACAAGAGCAAGTAATAGTCCCCAGGTTATCCACAACTTTGGGCTACAAATTAGGGGTTCCCCTGACCTTCTCCCTCTTGGATTTGAATTATTTGCTCAAGTGGCTCACAAAACTCAGGGGAGAACTTACTTATGGTTATCAGTTTATCAAAGGATATGATAGGATACAGATGAACATCTAGATGAAGCCATACATAGGGGGAGGTCTGGGAAGGTCCTGAGTGCAGGATATTTTGTCCTTGTAGAGTTGGGGTGCATCAGTCTCTCAGTGTGGATGTGTTTGCCAACCTGGAAGCTCTCTGAACCCTGTACCACTGGGATTTTTATGGAGGTGTCCTCACAGAAGCATGACTGATCATTAACTTCATTTTCCCCCTCCTTTCTAGAGAATAGGTTGTGGAGTGGGGATGGGACTGAAAATTCCAAACATCTAAACACAGCTTTGTCTTTCTGGTGACCAGCCCCTATCCAGGAACCATTAGGAGCCCACCCAGAGTCACCTCATTAGAACAAGAGAGGCTCCTAGTACTTTTTGACTTAGGAATTTATAAGTTTTAGGAGCCCAGTGTTAGGGGTGGGGTCAAAAATCAAATATTAGAACAAGAGATACTCCCAGTGTTCTTATTATTTAGGAAATTACAAGGGTTTTAGCAGTTCTGTGTGCCAGAACCAATATATATATTTTATATTACTTCATAAGTACCCAACAGAGTAAGCTGGAAACTTCACCCAACTTCCAATCTTATACCCAATGTTAGAGGGCCTAGTGAAAATAGTGCTTTTGGCTGTTTGCATGTAGGAGGTAAGATTCTGGAGAAACAAAGTAAGGTCCCTCTTTCTTAGCATGGTGGGGGCTTTGAAATAACTTTTTTTTCAAGGATGCAAATATTTCCAGCGGGAAAAATGTGGCAGGATAATACTTTGAAATGTTAACTGTAGTTCCTTATAATTCATTGCCTTTTTTCTAGAGCAGGCAGCTACAATATTCCACATTAATGTTTCAGGGAACATTAATTGGATATAACCAATACAAGAAATGAAGAGAAAAAAGAAGAAACAACTTTTTTTTTAACATCTTGATTGGAGTATAATTGCTTTACAATGGTGTGTTAGTTTCTGCTTTATAACAAAATGAATCAGCTACACATATACATATATCCCCGTATCTCCTCCCTCTTGCGTCTCCCTCCCACCCTCCATATCCCACCCTTCTAGGTGGTTACAAAGCACGGAGCTGATCTCCCTGTGCTATGCAGCTGCTTCCCACTAGCTATCTGTTTTACATTTGGTAGTGTATATGTGTCAATGCCACTCTCACTTCATCTCAGCTTAACCTTCCCCCTCCCCATAGAAACAACTTTTGAAAGGACCTTTGAAATTCCTCATTAAGAGAAAAGCCTTTGGACTTTCCAAAGCTTAAGTTTTAAAAGAAAAATAAATCAAACAGTGGAATTAGAAGAACACATGATAGGAGGACCTTCAAATGGCAGAGCAGTAAGATGTGGAGATCACCTTCCTCCCCACAAATATATCAGAAATACATCTACATGTGGAACAACTCCTACAGAACTACTGAATGCTGGCAGAAGACCTCAGACTTCCCAAAAGGCAAGGAACTCCCCACCATACCTGGGTAGGGCAAAAGAAAAAAGAAAAAACAGAGACAAAGGAATAGGGATGGTACCTTTACCTCTGGGAGGGAACTGTGAAGGAGGAAATGTTTCCACACACTAGGAAACCCCTTCACTGGTGGAGACCGGGGAGTGGATGCAGGGGGAAGCTTTGGAGCCATGGAGGAGAGCGCAGCAATGGGTGCAGAGGGCAAAGCAAACAGATTCCTGCACAGAGGATTGGTGCCAACCAGCACTAACTAGCCTGAGACGCTTGTCTGTTCACCTGCTGGGGTGGGTGGTAGCTGGGAGCTGAGGTTCGGGCTTCGGAGGTCAGACCCCAGGGAGAGGACTGGGGTTGCCTGCATGAATACAGCCTGAAGGGGGCTAGTGCGCCACACCTAGCCAGGTGGGAGTCCAGGAAAATGTCTGGACCTGCCTAAGAGGCAAGAGAACATTGTTTCAGAGTGCGCGAGGAGAGGGGATTCAGACCACCCCCTAAATGAGCTCCAGCAACAGGCGTGAGCCATGGCTATCAGCACAGACATCAGAGATGGGCATGAGATGCGAAGGCTGCTGCTGCAGCCACCAAGAAGCCTGTATACAAGCACAGGTCACTATCCACACCTCCCTTCCTGGGAGCCTGTGCAGCCTGCCACTGCCAGGGTCCCGTGATCCAGGGACAACTTCCCCGGGAGAATACACTGCGCGCCTCAGGCTGTTGCAATGTCTCTCCGGCCTCTGCCGCTGCAGGCTCGCCCTGTGTCTGTGCCCCTCCCTCCCCCTGACCTGAGTGAGCCAGAGCCCCCTAATCAGCTGCTACTTTAACCCCGTCCTGTCTGGGTGGGGAACAGGCACCCTCACGTGACGTACATTCAGAGGTGGGGCAAAATCCAAAGCTGAACACCAGGAGCTGTGTAAACAAAGAAGAGAAAGGGAAATTTCTCCCAGCAGCCTTAGGAGCAGCGGATGAAATCTCCACAGTCAATTTGATGTACTCTGCATCTCTGGAATACCTGAATAGACAATGAATCATCCCAAAATTGAGGCAGTGGATTTTGGGAGTAACTGTAGACTTGGGGTTTGCTTTCTGCATCTAATTTGTTTCTGGTTTTGTTTATCTTAGTTTAGTATTTAGAGCTTATTATCATTGGTAGATTTGTTTATTAATTTGGTTGCTATCTTCCTTTATTTTAAATTATATATTTTTCCTTTTTCTCCTTTTGTAAGTGTGTATGTGTATGCTTCTTCGTGTGATTTTGTCTGTATAGCTTTGCTTTTACCATTTGTGCTAGGGTCTGTCCGTTTATTTTTGTTTTGTTTTTTTTTTAGTATAGACTTTAGCACTTGTTATCATTGATGGATTGGTTTTTTGGTTTCATTGCTCTCCTTTCTTTTTTTAATTACTTTTTTATTTTTAATAATGTTTTAATTTTTAAAACTTTATTTTATTTTTTTGTTTCTTTTTTTTTTTTTTTTTTCTCCCTTTTCTTCTGAGCCATGTGGCTGACAGGGTCATGGTGCTCTGGCCGGGTGTCAGGCCTGAGCCTCTGAGGTGGGAGAGCTGAGTTTAGGACATTGGTCCACCAGAGACCTCCCAGCCCCACGTAATATCAAACTGCAGAAGCTCTTAAAGAGATCTCCATCTCAACACTAAGTCTCAGCTCCACTCAGTGACCAGCAAGCTAGTTTTGGACCCCTGTGCCAAAAAACTAGCAAGACAGGAACACAACCCCACCCATTAGCAGAGAGGCTGCCTAAAATAATAATAAGTTAACACACACCCCAAAACACACCACCAGACATGGGCCTGCCCACCAGAAAGACAGGATCCTGCCTCATCTACGAGAACACAGGCACTAGTCCCCTCCACCAGGAAACCTACACAACCCACTGAACCCACCTTACCCACTGGGGGCAGACACAAAAAACAACAGGAACTACGAACCTGCAACCTGCAAAAAGGAAACCCCAAACACAGTAAGTTAAGCAAAATGAAAAGACACAGAAATACACAGCAGAAGAAAGAGCAAGGTAAAAACCCATCAGACCAAACAGATGAAGAGGAAATAGGCAGTCTACCTGAAAAAGAATTCAGATACATGAGAGTAAAGATGATCCAAAATCTTGGCAATAGAATGGAGAAAATACAGGAAACGTTTAACAAGGACCTAGAAGAAATAAAGAGCAAACAAACAATGATGAACAACACAATAAGTGAAATAAAAAATTTTCTAGAAGGAATCAATAGCAGAATAACTGAGACGGAAGAACAGATAAGTGACCTGGAAGGTAAAATAGTGGAAATGACTACTGCAGAGCAGAAAAAGAGAAAATAATGAAAAGAATTGAGGACAGTCTTAGAGACCTCTGGGATGAAAATGTAGCAACATTTGAATTATAGGGATCCCAGAAGAAGAAGAGGAAGAAAAAAAGGGACTGAGAAAATATTTGAAGAGATTAAAGTTGAAAACTTCCCTAATATGGGAAAGGAAATAGTTAATCAAGTCCAGGAAGTGCAGAGTCCCATACAGGAAAGATCTAAGGAGATACACGCCAAGACACATATTAATCAAACTACCAAAAATTAAATACAAAGAAAAAATACTAAACGCAGCAAGGGAAAAGCAACAAATAACATACAAAGGAATCCCCATAAGGTTAACAGCTGAACTTTCAGCAGAGACTCTACAAGCCAGAAGGGAGTGGCAGGACATATTTAAAGTGATGAAAGGGAAAAACCTACAATGAAGATTACTCTACCCAGCAAGGATCTCATTCAGATTCAATGCAGAAATTAAAACCTTTAGAGACAAGTAAAAGGTAAGAGAATTCAGCACCACCAAACCAGCTTTACAACAAATGCTAAAGGCACTTGTCTATGCAGGAAACACAAGAGAAGGAAAAGCCCTACAGTTACAAACCCAAAACAGTTAAGAAAATGGTAATAGGAACACACATATCAATAACTACCATAAATGTAAATGGATTAAATGCTCCAGCCAAAAGACATAGACTGGCTGAATGGATAAAAAACCAAGACCCATATATATGCTGTCTACAAGAGACCCACTTCAGACCTAGGGATGCATACAGACTGAAAGTGAGGGGATTGAAAAAGATACTCCATGCAAATGGAAATCAAAAGAAAGCTGGAGCAGCAATTCTCATATCAGACAAAGTAGACTTTAAAATAAAGACTATTACAAGAGACAAAGAAGGACACTACATAATGATCAAAAATCAATCCAAGAAGAAGATATAGTAATTGTAAATATTTATGCACCCAACATAGGAGCACTTCAATACATAAGGCAAATGCTAACAACCATAAAAGGGGAAATTGACAGTAACATAATCATAGTAGGGGACTTTAACACCCCACTTTCACCAATGGATAGATCAAGCAAAATGAAAATCAATAAGGAAACACAAGCTTTAAATGATACATTAAACAGGATGGACTTAATTGATATTTATAGGACACTCTTTCCAAAAACAACAGAATATACTTTCTTCTCAAGTGCTCATGGAACATTCTCCAGGATAGATCATATCTTGGGTCACAAATCAAGCATTGGTAAATTTAAGAAAATTGAAAGTATATCAAGTATCTTTTCCGACCACAATGCTATGAGACTAGATATCAATTACAGGAAAAAATCTGTAAAAAATACAAACACATGGAGGCTAAACTATACACTTAAATAATGAAAAGGTCACTGAAGAAATGAAAGAGGAAGTAAAAAACTACCTAGAAACAAATGACAATGAAAACATGATGACCCAAAACCTATGGGATGCAGCAAAAGCAGTTCTAAGATGGAAGTTTATAGCAATACAGTCCTACCTCAAGAAACAAGAAACATCTCAAATAAACAACCTAACCTTATACCTAAAGCAATTAGAGAAAAAGAACAAAAAAGCCCTAAAATTAGCAGAAGGAAAGAAATCAAAGATCAGATCAGAAATAAATTTATTTAAGATGAAGGAAACGATACCAAAGATCAATAAAACTGAAAGCTGGTTCTTTGAGAAGATAAGCAAAGTTGATAATCCATTAGCTAGACTCATCAAGAAAAAAAGGGAGAAGACTCAAATCAATAGAATTAGAAATGAAAACGGAGAAGTAACGACTGACATTGCATAAATACAAAGGATCATGAGAGATTACTACAAGCAACAATATGCCAATAAAATGGACAACCTGGAAGATATGGACAAATTCATAGAAAAGCACAACCTTCAGAGACTGAACCAGGAAGAAATAGAAAATATAAACAGACCAATCACAAGCATTGAAATTGAGACTGTGATTAAAAATCTTCCAACAAACAAACGCCTAGGACCAGATGGCTTCACAGGACAATTCTGTGAAACGTTTAGAGAAGACCTAACACCTATCCTTCTCAAGCTCTTCCAAAATACAGCAGAGGGAGGAACACTCCCCAACTCATTCTACAAGGCCACCACCCTCACCCTGATACCAAAACCAGACAAAGATGTCACAAAGGAAGAACACTATAGGCCAATATCACTGATGTACATAGATGCAAAAATCCTCAACAAAATACTAGCAAACAGAATCCAAGAGCACATTAAAAGGATCATACACCATAATTAAATGGGATTTATCCCAGGAATGAAAGGATTCTTCAATATATGCAAATCAATCAATGTGATAAACCATATTAAGAAACTGTAGGAGAAAAAGTATATTATCATTTCAATAGATGCAGAAAAAGCTTTCAACAGAACTCAATACTGATTTATGATTAAAAAAACCCTCCGGAAAGTAGGCATGGAGGGAACTTAGCTCAACATAATAAAGGCCATATATGACAAAGCCACAGCCAACATCGTTCTCAGTGGTGTAAAACTGAAATCATTTCCATTAAACTTAGGAACAAGACAAGCTTGCCCACTCTCACCACTATTATTCAACATAGTTTTGGAAGTTTTAGCCCCAGCAATCAGAGAAGAAATAGAAATAAAAAGAATGCAAATCAGGAAAGAAGTAAAGCTGTCACTGTTTGCAGACGACATGACACTATACATAGAGAATCCTAAAGATGCTACCAGAAAATTACTAAAGCTAATCAATGAATTTGGTAAAGTAGCAGGATACCAAATTAACGCACTGAATTGTCTCGCATTCCTATACAATAATAATGAAAAGTCTGAAAGAGAAATTAAGGAAACACTCCCATTACCATTGCAACAAAAAGAATAAAATACCTAGAAATAAACCTACCTAAGGACACAAAAGACCTGTATGCAGAAAACTATAAGACACTGATGAAACAAATTAAAGATGATACAAACAGATGGAGAGATATACCATGTTCTCGGATTGGAAAAATCAACATTGTGAAAATGACTATATTACCCAAAGCAATCTACAGATTCAGTACAATCTGTAGCAAACTACCAATGGCATTTTTCACAGGACTAGAACAAAAAATTTCACAATTTGTATGGAAACACAAAAGACCCCCAAAAGCCAAAGCAATCTTGAGAAAGAAAAATGGAGCTGGAGGAATCAGACTCCCTGACTTTATAGTACAAAGCTACAGTAATCAAGACAGCATGGTACTGGCACAAAAACAGAAATATAGATCAATGGAACAGGATAGAAAGCCCAGAGATAAACCCACACACATATGGTCACCTTCTCTTTGATAAAGGAAGCAAGACTATATACAGTGGAGAAAAGACAGGTTCTTCAGTAAGTGGTGCTGGGAAATTGGACAGCTACAAGTAAAGAATGAAATTAGAACAGTTTCTAACACCATACACAAAAATAAACTCAAAATGGAATACAGATCTAAATGTAAGGCCAGACACTATAAAACTCTTAGAGGAAAACATAGGCAGAACACTCTATGACAGAAATCACAGCAAGATCATTTTTGACCCACCTCCTAGACAGCTGGAAATAAGAACAAAAATAAACAAATGGGACCTAATGAATCTTAAAAGCTTTTGCACAGCAAAGGAAACCATATACAAGACAAAAAGACAACCCTCAGAATGGGAGAAAATATGTGCAAATGAAGCAACTGACAGAGGATTAATCTCCAAAATATACAAGCAGCTCATGCAGCTCAATATCAAAAAGCAAGCAACCCAATCCAAAAATGGGCAGAAGACCTAAACAGACATTTCTGCAAAGAAGATATACAGATTGCCAGGAAACACATGAAAGGATGCTCAACATCACTAATTATTAGAGAAATGCAAATCAAAACTACAATGAGGTATCACCTCACACCAGTCAGAATGATCGTCATCAAAAACATCTACAAACAATAAATGCTGGAGAGGGTGTGGAGAAAAGGGAACACTCTTGCACTGTTGGAGGGAATGTAAATTGATAAAGCCATTATGGAGAACAGTATGGATGTTCCTTAAAAAAAACTAAAACTAGAACTACCATACGACTCAGCCATCCTGCTACTGGGCATATACCCCGAGAAAACCGTAATTCAAAGAGAGTCATGTACCACAGTGTTCATTGCAGCTCCATTTACAATAGCTAGGAAATGGAAGCAACCTAAGTGTCCACTGGCAGATCAATGGTTAAAGAAGATGTGGCACATATATACAGTGGAATATTACTCAGCCATAAAAGGAAATGAAATAGAGTTATTTTTAGTGAGGTGGATGGAGTTAGAGACTCTCATACAGAGTGAAGTTAAGTCAGAAAGAGAAAAACAAATACTGTATGCTAACATATATATGGAATCTAAAAAAAATGGTTTTGAAGAACCTAGGGGCAGGATAGGAATAAAGACGCAGACATAGAGAATTGACATTAGGACACGGGGTGGGGTAAGGGTAAGCTGGGATGAAGTGAGAGAGTGGCATGGACATATATACACTACCAAATGTAAAATAGATAGCTAGTGGGAAGCAGCTGCGTAGCACAGGGAAATCAGCTCGGTGCTTTGTGTCCCCCTAGAGGGGTGGTATAGGGAGGGTGGGAGTGAGATACAAGAGGGAGGAGATATGGGTATATATGTATATGTATACCTGATTTACTTTGTTTTACAGCAGAAACTAACACACCACTGTAAAGCAATTATACTCCAATAAAGTTGTTAAAAAAAAACCACATGATAGAATCAGTATTTTCCAGGCTCAGCAATTCAATAAAATCTACTTGGACTGAGAAGAAGGAAGTAATAATCAGACGGTAAGCAGGAAAGTTTATGTATGGTTGGCCCTGTGTTCTGTCCCTCCACCCTTGCTCGAAAACTGGGCTGGCATAGACAGATCCCAGATCTCAGAGCAAGATTTATTCCCTATTTCCAAGTGAGTACCCAAACAAGTCCCAAGATGTAGACCTCCCCCTCGTTCCCAGTGTTGTGTGGAGGCAAAGGCAGACTGGGATGGCATTTCTAATATGAGAGAGCCAAAACGGCCTCACAGAATTTCTTACAACCTACAGCAGCAAGGGAGTGCAGCTGGTTGTTTTCTCTGCCTCTGAGAGACTGTATAATTAACAGAGAGAGCCAGACCTGGAGGGTTCCTACCGGAGGGGGCATTAGAAAATGCAGAGGCAACCTGCATTGGTTGGTGAGTGAGGATTAGCTGGGAACATGTTCATCTCAAAGGATGCAGACAGGAAGAGCTCATGAGTAAGGACCAATACCATCTTCTCATTCCTTAATACTGAGGCATTACCTAAGAACCCTAAATTTATGACAAAACCCCTGGAATAGAGGAAATGGTCCTGACTTGATTAAGATTTTGTTTTCCTCATTTGATCAAATAGAGACCCAAAATACAAAATTAAGTTGAAGTATAGAAAAATAAATTTATACTTCTTGCCCACCTGAACTTTATGGAATGGGATTTATACCCATTATATTTTAAATTTATTTATGTGTCAGCTTTATTAAATTCCATTAGAATGTGAGTTCCTGAATGATAGTGGTTTACATCTCTTTCATCTTTCTGATTTCCAGGCATCTCAAAAATAGTAGAAACTTAATATTTATTCAGTGGTGTTTAATGGCTTAATCCAAAAACCTTCCTAGAAGCAAATTTTCTTGGTTAGCTAACTCATTCATCCACTATTATCAAGCCTGGTGCTCAGGTACTTTTACCCTTTAGGTGAGTCTTCAGACATAGCAAGCTATAGGTGAACATCAGCTAATCCAAAGACTTTGTGAAAGGGAAGCAACCAGAAGATCCTAAAAACTTGAGCACGTAGATACCCAGTCTCAATATCTGATATTGCTCTACTTCTTGAAGTACTCTCTTCACTTGGTTTCTAACACACTCGACTCATCTAGCCTTCCTCCTGTCTTTTTATCCACTCCTACTCAAGTTGGTTTTTGTTTGTTTTTTTGTTTTTTGCTGGTTTCTTTATTGATCTTATTCAGTCTCTAGGCTATAAATTCCATCTGTGTACTGATGATTCACACATTTATATATCTGACTCATATTTCTCTCCTGAGCTTCAACTGCCCTCTTGACCTGTGTATCTAGATGTTTAATAGGCTTCTAAAATTTAACATGTCTAAAACTGAGCTCCTGATATACCTCCCCAAGCCAACTGCTCCAACAGTTTGCTGTCCATCTCAGTAAATGACAATCTTCTGTTTCCAGTTTTTTAGTCCAAACTCCTGGTGCCATCCCTGACTACTCCTATTTTCTCAAACTTCACATCCAAGCCCACAAGGAAATATACCCAGAATCTTACCATTCTCATCATGGCTACTGCTTTCACACAAGCCACCACTGTCATTTAAAAAAAAAAAATTATTTATTTATTCATTTATTTTGGCTGTGTTTGGTCTTCATTGCTGCACGCGGGCTTTCTCTAGTTGCAATGAGTGGGGGTTACTCTTTGTTGCAGTGTGCGAGCTTCTCATTGCGATGGCTTCTCTTGTTGCGGAGCATGGGCTGTAGGCACGTGAGCTTCAGTAGATGTGGCACATGGCCTCAGTAGTTATGGCTTGTGGGCTCTAGAGTGCAGACTCAGTAGTTGTGGCACATGGGCTTGGTTGCTCTGCAGCATGTGGGATCTTCCGGACCAGGGCTTGAACCCATGTCCTCTGCGTACTCAGGGGGATTCTTAACCACTGAGCCACCAGGGAAGTCCCCCACCATTGTCTTTTGTTTAGATGATTGTAACAGCCTCCCAGCTAGCCTCTCTGTTTCTAACCTTGTTCCCCTACAACCTATTATCAACACAGTGGCCAGAGTAATTCTTTTAAATTATAATCAGATTAGGTCACTTCTCTGCACCAAAGTTTTCCATGGCTAATTCAGAGTAAAACCCCAAATCCTGACTATAACTCTCCATGTGATCTGACTCCACGTGACCTCTCAGCCTTCATTCCTCTCTCTTAGGACCTCAGTAACTCTGGCTGCCTTGCCCTTTCTCAAACATAGCAGACATATTTTCAAGGCAAGTCCTCCGTACTTGCTGCTTTCACAGCTTAGCATGTACTTCCCTATTAGATCAACATGGCTAGCTCCCTCACTTCCTTCATATTTTTATTCAAAAGTCATCTTTTTGCTATGACTTCCTTGGTCACTCTATCTAAGATTTCAAAGCCTAATCTTTACATTTCATATGGTTTTCCCTGTTTATAATTTCTTCTTAGAGCACATCATTTATTCACATATATATTTACTTTATTTTTCTTTATTGTGTATCTCCTGCTTGACAGTGTTTCTTTCCCTACATGGTATCTGGCCATACAGTAGTGCTTAGCATATGGTAAGTACTCAGTAAATATTTACTGAATGATCATTTACTAAATAAATTAGTATATACTAAATTATCACCAGATTCTTTTTTAGTTTTATTTATTTGTGGCCACATGAAAGAACTCTATCTTGCTAATAACGTTTTTCAGCGTGGGTTTTATTCTATTTCATTCTAAAACCCAGTATTAAAATGCTTCTGTAACACTAGTTTGCATCTGATAAAATATTACTTTTCTCCTAGTAAATATACTTTCTGACTACAATGCTATCTGGAAAAAACTCTGTTAGTAATTAACATAAATGTTATTTTGCCTCATTATACATTGGTTCTTTATCCTAGGATGGTTTCTAGGCCAAATCATAAAATAAGCAATATACTTTTATTTTTATTATTTTTAAAAATATTTATTTATTTTTGGCTGTGTTGGGCCTTAGTTGTGGCACTCAGGATCTTTCATTGCAGCATATGGGCTTCTCTCTAGTTGTGGTGCATGGGCTCAGTTGCCCAGTGGCATGTGGGATCTTACTTCCCTGACCAGGGGTTGAACCTGCATCCCCTGCATTGGAAGATAGATTCTTAACCACTGGACCACCAGGGAAGTCCCAAGCAATATACTTTTGAATGAAAGCTGTGTCTTTGTTGACGATCTTGTTTGCTTCCTTCTTTACCTATGTTGTTCTTTTTTATTAGAATTTTCAACCTCCTCATTTCTGTCCATGGAAACCCTATATATTAAAGGTGTAATATTTTTAATACTTGCTAAATTATTTTCCCTATTAGTAAACTGATTTTCTCTGCAAATTGCCCACTATTTTGGCATCAGTGAAGGAGAGGACAATGCTGTCTCTGAAAGGAGGAACATATGAAGTTGGGGCAAAAGTGATGGGATTTTAATCTGTTTCCAATGCTTTAAAGCCCCAGAGTGGGGAGGAAGTTCACTGCATGTGTCTAAGAGCAGAAGGGCTGTAGCCTTGCTCAGCATTTGGTCCTTCGGTAGGAAACTCCAGGGCTGCTTTGGCCAACATATAGTAAGTATCTTGGCACAGTCAAAAGGATCGGTAATTTGATTTGGTGGAGAGAGGGTCTCATTGACATGTGCTTGCTTCCTCAAGTTGCAGAGATCATAGATACTGGTTTAAGGCATACCAAAGAACTTAGTGTGGTGGGAGCAGCCTACATCAAAGGATAAGATGAAAGGTGTGGCAGTGACTCAGCGTGGTCTGCAGAAGTAGACCTGGAGTAGAGGGGAAGCTGTGTCACGTTGGAGGGGTAAGAAACCAGACAAAGCTGACAAATTTAGAATCACAAGGGTACAGCATAGAATAGGCTAATTCTGGGAAGTGATCACTGGCTAACACACCCAAAGATTAGCTTGAGGGTAGACAACCTCTCTCCCAGTGCTTAAGGTCACGTAAGCTGCCCACACTCAGTATGCAATTACCAGGCGACAGCAAATTATAGCCCATAGGACAATACCGTGTGCTGCCTGATTTTGTATGTCCCATAAGCTAAGAATGGTTTTTACATTTTTAAATGGTTGGAAAAAATACCCCAATATTTTATAATGTGAATATTATGTGAAAATCATATTTCATTTAAAGTATCCATAATTAAAGCTTGATTGGAACATAGCCATGCCCATTCATTTACATCTTGTCTATAGTTGCTTTCCTGCTACAGGGGCAGAGTTGAGTAGCTGCAATAGAGGCTATATGGCCAATAAAACCTAAAATATCCTGTGTAGCCATTTACAGATAAAGTTTGCTCGCCCTTGCAATATACCATCTTAGAAAGTAGACTAAGGAGAAAGAGAGAAATCTGAAGAACTAAACCATAATCTTTGAGACAGAATTAACCCCCAAGAGACCATTTAATTATTGAATCCACTAAATTTAATAGACAAAAATTAGGATTATGAAGAAATTCTGGATGATGCCAGTTCTTGTTCCTAAATGGCTCAATAGGCATCCTCAGTTATGAGGTATCTCAGACGGAGGTACCCTCGATAGACTCTCAGTAAACTCAATGCAGATTTCCTTTAGACCCTCAATAAGTTCAGTGCCAATTCACTCACACCTTATGCGATGATACTTTATAGCAAGTATCAAACACATGAAGATTTTATTAGAACCCATCTTATGAAATCTCTAGGCAAAACTGTGAAGTAGCTTCTTTTTTTTTCCTATTCTCCTTTTTCCCTTTCCCAGTCTGTTGGCAGTCCTATTTCCCTACTTGCTAAGGTACCAACCTCACTCAGGTTGTTTTGTTGATGTCTGTGTCATTCCTGGATGTCCTCCCCTATTCTCCACAAGCCAGTGGAAACGCCTCATTTGTTTACATAGAAATATGAATGTCTAATAGTTATGAATATGTCTCCCAGATATTTTGAAAACAATGTTTTATTAATGCAAAGGAATAAATTCCTAATTGGAAGAACATAAGTAGTGAAATTTGGTTATGTGCTTTTAGAATTTAAGCTGTGGGTTCATGCTAACACAATAGGCCAATTTTATAAGGAATCACATGTATATATGTGCTACTTTCTTTGTTTTTAAAAATTTATATTACTTCTTGCAATTTTAAAAGAGATGGAATAGAAATAGATAAGAATTGATGTTGGTTAAAGACACATCTGGATTTAGAAGCCAAGTGGAAAGAAATATGTAAATAATCACCTATTTAATCTTGAATTTAAACATTACTATTGATTCGGGGTTATCATTTCTCTGATTAGTTACATAACAACCATATCATTAGTAAAAGTGCCCTATTTGTTAAGTGTTTTTAGTGTTGAGTCTTTTGATTTCAGTTAATTCCTAAAAGCGGTTCTGTGAATAGATATTTCAATTTCCCAGCTATTAGTACTAGTAAATGTAATCATTTTACCCCCGTGTGTTATATAGCCTATAAGTAACAAAACCAGGAGTTAAGCTCAAGTCTGTGTAACTTCAAAGACTTTTTAGGTGAAAAATCCGAACCACTACTTGACTCTACTTTCTAATGTTTGAAATACATTTTTGTAAATAACTTGGTTTTTTAAAAAATAATTGTTGAGTTTTCTTTTCATAGGTCCTTAAAAGCTTCAGCAGCCTACTTTGTTTCTCTAACCTTGCAGGTTAAATGGCCCAGTTTAGCTGTGCTGGCATTCTTTTTGGTAAAGGAGGTATGGCAAGCTAGCAACACATTTCACAGAGTTGACCTTGAAGTTATTTGATATTAAATCAGTTTTACTTAGGGATTTTTTCCTCCCCCCAAGGTCCCTTTTATTCTGTCATACAATTTGCTGTCAAACTAAATGATGCATTTAAGTAAAATGACCAAAGATAATGACTTTAACAAGGGAGAGACCAGAACAATTGCTGTTGTAATGTCATTCTGATCTTAGTAACCCTGTTACATTGGAGTCATGATAACAAGGAGTGTCAAGTCATGGTAACCTGTCACTCTTTCTCAGCAAAATAATGGGTTGACATTTAAAGAAAAGTTACCCAAAGTGTAAGGATTTGTTATAAGATAGACTCAGGAACAGTCATAACACTAATTGGAAGTAGAATGTAAGAACAGTGCACTCAAGTTGATCATCAAACTGAATGACATTAAAATCTGTTTCTTACTAGACCTTATATAGCATGATAAAATAATGGGGAAGAACAGTGTGGTCACCAAATTGGCTTGGCTACCTTGTGAAATAGAAAGATAATTGACAAGATGTCTTTCAAAGACAACTGGGTTTGTGAACTTAAGAGTTGAATTTTTGTGATGGATAAAATCAACTGCACATTTCCAGATTACCTGACAGTCTAACAGAATAATATCTTTTTCTTCTTTCCTTCTTTTCTTCTTCTCACCCTCCTTCCTTCCCTCCCTCCCTCCCTTCCTACTTTCCTTCTTTCCTTGACTAAGGTGAGAAGACCCTAGAGGCTATTATTAGACTCACTCTTATAATTTTATTTTTACCTTTCACTTTTCAATGATATGAATTTAACACCTGTATATACTTGATTTAAGTTAATTAATCTCCAAAAGAAATGGACTACATTTTATAACTGCTTTCTGCCACTTGTTTCATGCATCATTAACTAGAGTTTTTTGTTTCATAAGCCACTAGAGAGAGACCAGAAGGTTTTGTTTCTTAAAAATTTTGCTCAATGACATCTTGTACATTTTCTTAATTTATTTCCCAGTTGAAATTCTCATAATTTTCCTTGTAACTATTTTTTCTCATTTAATACATGATCTGTTCTTAATGCCCTAGTTCATGGATTCCCTTCATGAATATGAAGTCTATTGAGACTAGATTTTGATTTTGTGATTCTTATATGGCCTGGGATTTTGTTCTCTTGATAACAACAATATGTTTGTTTTATAATCAGAAGCCAAACTTAAAGTACGTCATCTTTCCAGCAAAACTCATCAAATAACCAGTTTGCATATCCTTATGTTAATTATATATTCTTTTCTAATACTGGAATATATAATTATCTGCTATTTATCTGTAATATTAATCCTACATTCTATAGGGGAGGAAAATAAAATTTTTCCCCTAACTTTTTAAGTTCTCGGCTGGGGACCCTATAACAAAAGACAGATTAACAAGGGAAAACAAACAGAAGTTTATTAACGTGTATAACTTGTGTATACATGGGAGATACCAAGGAAAAAAATGAGTAACTGTCAGATGTGGCTTAAAATTCAGGCTTAAATACCATCTTCAGCTAAAGACAAAGGGAAAAGGGTGTGAAGGAGGCCAGTTATATGGAGGTGACCAGGAAAAGTATGGTAAATAAAAGTAAGGTTTTTTATACAATATAAGTTGGTGTCTTCTTCATTGAAAAGAGTTTTCATTGAAAGGAGTTTCTAGTGAGTCATCCTCTTCTTGGTATACCCTCACAAATGAAGACTTCCTTTATAAATGCGAATTTTCCTTACAAAAGGGTCACTTCTACTGTGTTTTCAGAGGTTCTCCTGTGTCTGCTGTTTCTCAAAATAAAAACATACCTGCCATGCTTCATTCCCTTTTAGTTTTGATATTTTTAACTCATGTTTAAAGGGAAAATAATTTTGAAGTATTTTCAACAGAACTTAAAAAGAATTTATAAAAAATCTCTCTACAGAGGACATTTGAAAAAGTAGACTTAAATATTTAATAGTAACAGTGAATTGCAACTAAATATCAAGAAAACAAACAAGAAGGCATACAACTCTTTCTTCTTGTATTTGGTGACTTCTCATTGAATTTGATGGTATTTCCAATCTTGCTTAAAGTATTACAGTAAAATTCAGCATAACCTTTTTTTTCTTTTTGGCTGTGCCCTATGTCATGTGGGATTTTAGTTTCCCGACCAGGGATGGAACCAGCGCCCCCTGCATTGGAAGCATGGCGTCTTAACCACTAGACTGACAGGGAAGTCCCCCTTCAGCATAACTCTTCCTTCTAGTTTTGGCACTGATGATTATCTCTACTTCCTGAGGTGTTCTCACTTCTCCTTACAGCATACTGTTCTTGATTCTCTTCCTAGTTCTCTAAGTCCTTCCATGTCTTTGTCTTCCCCCTTAAATCAGTATTTCTCCAAGTATGATTTTTGGTTCATCAGCATGCATAATAATCATAATAATAGGATTCCTACTAAAAATGCAGATTTTTATCCTAGTCTTGACCTCCTAAAGAGAAATATCCTAGTGGTGGAGCCCAAGAATCTACCTTGTAGCAAATTTCTCTGAGAGCGTCTTATGCACAGTAAAATTTGAGATCTGCTACCTTAAAATGATGAGCTGTTTCAGGGTTATTCCACATTTCTGCTCCAGTCACACCAAGATTCTCCCTACTATCTGAAAATGCATTGAAACTTTTCTGGCCTCCATGCTTGTGTCAGTTCCAGTTTCATTCCTGAGTCTCAGAGTTCTGTCTCTCCTTGGGGGGGGGGGGGTTCACAAAACCCTCAGATTCCCCTTGAATCTGGTCTTTTGCCTGACTACATAGCTGCCAGAACCAGAAGTTGAAGGGTAACCCTAATTTTTGTCTTTTTCCCCTAGATTCATTCATTCATAGACTCCTATTTATGCTGCCTTCTAAATATTTGTACATTTCATCCAGTTCTCTCCAGTACCATTTTTACTACCCTTACTCTGGCCCATGTTATTGCTCATCAAAATTATTACAACAGCAATTTTTATGTTTTCCCACTCCCTAATAAAGTCTCATACACTCCCTTTCTAGGGTCTTAATGTAATCCTATCACTTCTCTGATTAAAAGCTTTCAATAGCTCTCATTTGCTTTTAATGTAAAATATAAACTCCCTCGTATGGCTTACAGTGTGCTTCATGAGCTGATCATTGTCTATCTGTCCAACTGATTTCTTAGCTCTTCCAGCCTCATGCTTTACAATTTGGTCATACTAAATTTCTTAGTTTCTTCAAGTTTCCATGCTGTTTCTTTTCTCTGGGCATTTATACAGAGTACTCTTTCTTCTTGGAGCCCTATTCCTTACCCTCTTTACTTTGATAATTTCTACTTAATATTTAGGTCTCACTGTCTCTGGAATGCCCTTCTTCTCACCTCTAGGTTTTGGGAACAGCATCACAACAGTGACCCAAACAAGAAGAAAGAAGAAGGGGTGGTACCAGCCAGCACTACCCTAACATTTTATTTATCTCATAGTATTTTCCAGAATCAGGTCAAATAGTCACCTGTAGCTGCAGTGGAGGCTGGGAATGAAAGTATCTTTTAAAGGGAATGAAGTATCAAGATTAGTTCAGACAGATCATGATTCATCACTCAGACTGGACAAATTGCTGTTGGGAACAAAACTGGGATTCTGTTTTCAAGAAAGAAGGGGAAATGGCCTAAGGGGAAGTGTTTACCAGGCTCAGCCTACTCCTTAAACCAGCCCTAGTTATTTCCCCCTCTCCTCAGAACCTCAGGGCTGTTTCCAAAGTAAGAAGCAAATGCCTCCAGGGCTCTCCCAGTCAAGGTTAATGTCTAGGCATCTTGTGTTTGCTGCCTCTTGAGGGAGCCTTTTGCTACTTTGCATGCTACTTGTTTCTGGAGCTGAAGAAATACCGCTTAAAAGGATTAATTTGGTGGGTGCCCCAGAGAATCTGGAAAGTAAACAACTCTTTCTTTTTTGTCAATATGGCAATTAAGAACTGGGAGATTAAAGAAAGAAAAGTAAATGCAGTTTTTATTTCTACAGTAGACTGATAAGCTGGTGAGTCACTGCATAGGTAATGAGTACCAGAATAGTTTTAGATGAACAAATCCAGTTCAGGGATAAAGTCTCTCTCTTCCATCAACTACTTTCACCTTAAGGTACCCAAATACAGCATAGGCCAAAGCTTGCCAACTTAGAATTGGGAATCTGTGATTTTTTGATTGCGTATAAAAATGTTTTTATTCCAGAGACACAAATCTGCATGAAAATTTGGTTTCAAGTAAAAGCAGATTTTTCTGTAGCCAGAGTGTTACTTTTGATTTTATTGTGGATAAGAAAATCATATAGTCATGTTATTAGAGCAAATGATCCAATAGGATTGTTAGTAGCTGATATGAAATCATAGCCTCACAGAGTGAATACTAGTTCCAGTTCTGTTATCAATTTACCTGTCAGTTACGTTGGCAAAGGTAACTGTTTCCTGATATTTTAAAGAGTGGTGATAATGTCTCCTTCACCATCGGGTTTTAGAGGGCTCTTATACTTCATTGTACCCCATAACCCTGGCTTAATGATTGACACATGATAGAAACTCAGTAAATACTCATTAAATAGAATATACAATAAAAATCAAATGAAATATATATACAAAAGTATTGTGAATGACTATATAAATATAACTATAATTATTTTTATTTCCTTCCATGATACATTTTGTTTCAAAACCTACTGTCAGAAATTAAGGGATAAGTTAAAATCACATTATATAAACACTTAATTTGCAATACTTTCAGGATTCCATTGGCAGTCTATTGAGATTGACTTCATCTATAAACCTTAAGAATTATTTATAGGAATACATTTTATTTATAAACTATTGGAACTGTTTAAAAGGCAACTTTATAATCTTAGATTTTTTTTTCAAGCATCACTCCACTGGGTAAAGGAACGAATGGAGTAGCTTTTGATGTATTGGAATTTTTATTATCGGTCATTAACAGCTAAATTAATCAAAAGCCAAACTTGCTGAAGGGTGGCCACAAAGAAGGGAATGTACTTACTGGAAAATAATTTCAGCTCAAAATCATGATAGGGTTTCCCTTGACTATTTCAATTCCTTGAAGACTTGAGATAAAGTCACCCTTGAGACTTGGTAGAGAGTATTGCTGAGAGGAAGGCACGATGGCAGTTGCTGTCTCTCCACCTGCGAAGTCTACCTACAAATACCCATCTAATGCTTGCATATCAATTATCTCACATGAAACCTATAGGAAAAACAGAGGGGGCGGTGAACCCAAAGAGGAAAAAAGACATTTTTTTCAGGGGACTTTGTGTTTTAGAAATCCCTTTGAAATAACAGGAAAGGGAGAAAACCCTATTAAATTAATTAAACAAGAAGCCCATTAGGCTGAGGTGGCTTTAATGCCTTAGTAGCTTAAATAAGCAAACCAGATCCTAAGCCTTTAATGCCTCAAGGTTTAGAAATTGAAATCTAAAGGACAATCAATCTCAAACAGGCATCTGGGCTTTCCCAAATAAGGCAACCACTTAAGCTATAGTCAATCCAATAATTTCTTTTGTTTTTTGTTTGCTTGCTCTTCTCTATAAAAGTCTTTTCCCTAACTCCTGTTGGTAGAGAGCTCCTAATTACTTCCAGGTTGGTGCTGCCTGATTCAAATAAATTTTTGCTCAAATAAACTCAAATAAAATATGCCTCAGTTTATCCTTAAATGCAAGCGTTATTTCAGTGGTTACTGTTGCTTCTCTTATCTGCTCCTTGAGAGCAGCAACAGCCAAATTTAATTGATAATAGGTATAAATATGCTGTAATAAGGACTCTAAGTTATTATGAAGAGGTCTGATGGTAAACAAATGGTGAACTAATGCCCATAAAAGGGTTAGTGTCAACATTGCAACACCTGTAAACAACAGTAATGTCACTATCTAGAGACAATAACTTGTGTATAGAAGTGAAAATGGGTAACATTTTGAAATATTACCCATTTTGTTTTTCCTTCTTGGTTATTGTCTTTTTAAAAAAATATTTATTGCAGTATAGTTGATTTACAATGTTGTGTTTGTTTCAGACGTACAGCAAAGTGAATCAGTTATACATATGCATATATCTACTCTTTTTTAGATTCTTTTCCCATATAGGTCATTACAGAGTATTGAGAGTTCCCTGTGCTATACAGTAGGTCTTTATTGGTTATCTGTTTTATATGTAGTAGTGTGTATATGTCACTTCATGATTAAACTAGACATTAGCGTGAGGGCTGTTGCCCTAGGGAAAAAACAACAAAAAAGAACTCAGAGAGTCAAAATCCTGACTTCATAGCTCCCAAGGAGACTTTTGTAATTTTCTGTTGGAGACATTAGGCTAAAAGCTGAAGAATATTTGAAAAGCAAAAGCTATACACTATTCTAACAAAAAAGGTTTGTAATGGAATAGCAGAAGTTGGGCTTGAATATATATCAAGAAGACTGGAGCATTCAAAGCATGGAATCCACACCCAAAACTGCAGGGTTGGGAAGAATAAACAGTGAACCATTTTCTGTGCCCTAAAGAACATAAATGTACACCTAGTTGAAATGAGAAACATAATTAAATTTTTTTTTTACTTTTAAATTAAAATTTTTTTATTGAGGTATATTTGATGTGCAAGTTTCAGTTGTACAACATAGTGATTCATAATTTTTAAAGGTTATATTCCGTTTATAGTTATTATAAAATATTGGCTATATTCCCTGTGTTGTACAATATATCCTTGTAGCTTATTTATTTTATACATAGGCATAGTAGTTTGTACCTCTTAATCTCCTACCCAGTCTTGCCCCTACCTTTTCCCTCTTCCTGCTCATAGCCACTAATTTGTTCTCTATATCTGTGGCCTGTTTCTTTTTTGTTATATTTACTAGTTTGTTTTATTTTTTAGATTCCACATGTAAGTGATACCATACAGTGTTTGTCTTTCTCTGTCTGAATTATTACACTTAGCACAATACCCTCCAAGTCCATCCATGTTGCTGCAAATGGCAAAATTTCATTCTTTTTTATGTCTGAGTGGTATTTCATTATCAATATATACCATATCTATTTTATCCATTCCTCTGTTGATGGACACTTAGATTACATCCATATCTTGGCAATTGTAAATAATGCTGCTGTGAACACTGGGGTGCATGTATCTTTTTGAATTAGTGTTTTTGTTTTTCTCAGATATAAACCCAGGAGTGGAATTGCTGGGTCATATGTAGGTCTAATTTTAGTTTTTTTTGAGAAACCTCCATATTGTTTTCCACAGTGGCTGTGCCAGTTTATTTTTACGAGGATTCCCTTTTCTCCACATCCTCACCAGTATTTGTTATTTGTGGTCTTTTTGATGATAGCCATTCTGACACGTGTGAGGTGATATCTTATTGTGGTTTTAATCTACATTTCTCTGATAATTAATGATGTTGAGCAAGAAAGAAAGATAATTGAATTTGATGTGACTGGGGTTTAGATGTTGATGGCACCTGAAAAAGGGCTGTTCCCACACACCCCTGAGCAGATGATAGCAATTCTCTTAAACCTCTAAGTACTAGCTTTGGGTTTTGTTTTTATTATGTGACTTAAAAAAAAAAAACTTATCAAAACAAAGAAAAAGTCATCCATAATCTCATCAATCTGCCAATATATATATTTCAGTGCTTATTCTGCTAGTCATTTTTATCTACACATACTTATATATTTTATATATATAGCTGTATCTTTTCCTGTACTCTATTTGCATCTGTATCTACATCTGTAGCTATAGCTGTACTTATATCTGTGTCTAAAAGTAGTATGTCTTAGGAATTTCTGGGAATATAGTGACAACTAGAAAGAAAAACAAAAAATCTCATAGTCAACATTTATAACAAAACTAGGTCACAAGCTATTCCCTTGAACCTTAGTATAAATGGTGGGAACAAATCACCAACAGCCACAAAACCTGCATAGCAGCAACATCTTCATCGGAAGAAGCAAGAGGAAATAACAGGGTGACTGAAGGACCTGAGATAGGAACTCACAAAATAGCCAATAAGTATCACTGGAAAGAGTGATGCATCCATTAGAGAAAAACAGCTAAAAGCAGAAGGGTTTCTCCTGTTCCTGTAGTGGGTGAGTGCATTTAAGGGTCTGGGGTTGGCTAAACCCCATGAACTCTTGACACTGATTAACCAGAATTTCCTTCCAGGAGAGGGTTCCAGACTGGGGAGAAACTGCTAGGAGTAGAATCAAAATTGGTCAGGATAGGGACAATAACAAGAAAAGCAAGTCCATGTAAAAGTGGAAAAGGAAAACAGAACCAGAAAATCTCAGAAAGCAAGTCACCATATTTTTAAAAAAATACTACACACACCACTACTAGAAGAAGGAGCCTTGTGAAGTTAGAAAATGCCATTTGAACCAAGGTCCCTTCTAAAAGCTCAGGAAAATAATTTCACATAAAAATGAACAAAAACAAAGTGTTGTTCTAAATCCCATTAAAAATTATGAAGATGAAAAGAGACTAAAGGTGAAAGCATGCTAAAATGATCTGCCTATAAAACAGATAAAAATTATAACCTGCTATTTCAAAGCAAGTTTAAAGACATTAAGATGTAATGCAAGATATAAATGAATGACATACATCAGAATTAGAAAAAGTCAGAAATAAGGTGATGGAACTCAAGAAAGAAGTAGACATAAAAAAATTGTATTGCATGGGGCCAAAAAACCAGCAAATAATGTCTTAATAAAAATGAAATGTTAAAAGTTAAAAAAAAATAAAAATCCAAAAGGAAAAAGGAACATTGGAGATAAGCAAGGAAGATATACCACACAGTTGATAGGAATATCTGAAAAAGAAAACCAAAGCAAGGAAAGAACCAATACTCAAAACTGTAATTCAAGAAAGTTTATCTGGAGGTTAAAAAGAGATGTTAAATTCTTATTGAAAGAACACATTGTATACTCAAGAATACCAACATAGAAAGACTATCATGAAGACCTATTTTAGAAAAACTCCTGGACTTGAAAGAAAAAAAAAAAAAAATCCTTTGGGCATCTGGGCAAAGAGTGTATAACTTATAAGGGAAATTATATCATCATCATACTTTATTTTTAGTTATTTCTGAGATATACATTTTAAAGTAATAACTAGAATTATGACATAACATTATACCAGAAGAAATGATTTTTAGAAATTTCATGTAATGTCTGAAACATTTATATTAACATATTTCCATACAAATAACACAAAGAAAGTTTAGTGTTAGTTGTTTTTTTGTTTGTTTGTTTATACTGCAGGTTCTTATTAGTCATCTATTTTATACACATCAGTGTATACATGTCACTCTCAATCGCCCAATTCAGCACACCACCATCCCCACCCCACCTCAGTTTTCTCCCCTTGGTGTCCATACGTTCTCTACATATGTGTCTCAACTTCTGTCCTGCAAACTGCTTCATCTGTACCACTTTTCTAGGTTCCACATACATGCGTTAATATACGATATTTATTTTTCTCTTTCTGACTTATTTCACTCTGTAGGACAGTCTCTAGGTCCATCCATGTCTCAACAAATGAATCAGTTTCGTTCCTTTTTATGGCTGAGTAATATTCCATTGTATATATGTACCACATCTTCTTTATCCATTGGTCTGTCGATGGGCATTTAGGTTGCTTCCATGACCTGGCTATTGTAAATAGTGCTGCAGTGAACATTGGGGTCCATGTGTTTTTTTGAATTATGGTTTTCTCTGGGTATATGCCCAGTACTGGGATTGCTGGATCATATGGTTGTTCTATTTTTATTTTTTTAAGGAACCTCCATACTGTTCTCCATAGTGGCTGTATCAATTTACATTCCCACCAACAGTGCAAGAGGGTTCCCTTTTCTCCACACCCTTTCCAGCATGCGTTGTTTGTAGATTTTCTGATGATGGCCATTCTAGCTGGTGTGAGGTGATACCTCGTTGTAGTTTTGATTTGCATTTCTCTAATAATTAGTGATGTTGAGAGCTTTTCATGTGCTTCTTGGCCATCTGTATGTCTTCTTTGGAGAAATGTCTATTTAGGTCTTCTGCCCATTTTTGGATTGGGTTGTTTGTTTCTTTAATATTGAGCTGCATGAGCTGTTTATATACTCTGGAGATTAATCCTTTGTCCATTGATTCATTTGCAAATATTTTCTCCCATTCTGAGGGTTGTCTTTTCGTCTTGTTTATGGTTTCCTTAGCTGTGCAAAAGCTTTGAAGTTTCATTAGGTCCCTTTTGTTTATTTTTGTTTTTATTTCCATTACTCTAGGAGGTGGATCAAAAAAGATCTTGCTGTGGTTTATGTCATAGAGTGTTCTTCCTATGTTTTCCTCTAAGAGTTTTATAGTGTCCAGTCTTACATTTAGGTCTCGAATCCATTTTGAGTTTATTTTTGTGTATGGTGTTAGGGAGTGTTCTAATTTCATTCTTTTACATGTAGCTGTCCAGTTTTCCCAGCACCACTTATTGAAGAGACTGTCTTTTTTCCATTGTATATCCTTGCCTCCTTTGTCATAGATTAGTTGTCCATAGGTCTGTGGATTTATCTCTGGGCTTTCTCTCTTGTTCCATTTATCTATGTTTCTGTTTTTGTGCCAGTACCATATTGTCTTGATTACTGTAGCTTTGTAGTATAGTCTGAAGTCAGGGACTCTGATTCCTCCAGCTCCAGTTTTTTCCATCAAGACTGCTTTGGCTATTTGGGGTCTTTTGTTTCTCCATACAAATTTTAAGATGATTTGTTCTAGTTTCGTAAAAAATGCCATTGGTAATTTGAAAGGGATTGCATTGAATCTGTAGATTGCTTTGGGTAGTATAGTCATTTTCACAATATTGATTCTTCCAATCCAAGAACATGGTATATCTCTCCATCTGTTGGTATCATCTTTAATTTCTTTCATCAGTGTCTTATAGTTTTCTGCATATAGGTCTTTTGTCTCCCTAGGTAGGTTTATTCTTAGGTATTTTATTCTTTGTGTTGCAATGTTAAATGGGAGTGTTACCATAATTTCTCTTTCAGATTTTTCATCATTAGTGTATAGGAATGCAAGAGATTTCTGTGCATTAATTTTGTATCCTGCAAATTTACCAAATTCATTGATTAGCTCTAGTAGTTTTCTGGTGGCATCTTTAGGATTCTCTATGTATAGTATCACGTCATCTGCAAACAGTGACAGTTTTACTTCTTCTTTTCCAATTTGTATTACTTTTATTTCTTTTTCTTCTCTGATTGCTGTGGCTTGAACTTCCAAAACTATGTTGAATATTAGTGGTGAGAGTGGACATCCTTGTCTCATTCCTGATCTTAGAAGAAATGCTTTCAGTTTTTCACCATTGAGAGTGATGTTTGCTTTGGTTTTGTCGTATATGGCCTTTAGTATGTTGAGGTAGGTTCCCTCTATGCCCACTTTCTGGAGAGTTTTTATCATAAATGGGTGTTGAATTTTGTCAAATGCTTTTTCTGCATATATGGAGATGATCATATGGTGTTTATTCTTCAGTTTGTTAATATGGTGTATCACATTGATTGATTTGTGTACGTTGAAGAATCCTTGCATCCCTGGGATAAATCCCACTTGATCATGGTGTATGATCCTTTTAATGTGATGTGGGATTCTGTTTGCTAGTATTTTTTTGAGGATTTTTGCATCTATATTCATCAGTGGTATTGGCCTGTAATTTTCCTTTTTGTAGTGTCTTTTTCTGGTTTTGGTATCGGGGTGATGGTGGCCTCATAGAATGAGTTTGGGAGTGTTCCTTCTTCTGGAATTTTTTGGAAAAGTTTGAGAAGGATAGGTGTTAACTCTTCTCTAAATGTTTGATAGATTCACCTGTAAGGCCATCTGGTCCTGGGCTTTTGTTTGTTGGAAGATTTGTAATCACAGTTTCAATTTCATTACTTGTGATTGGTCTGTTCATATTTTCTGTTTCTTCCTGGTTCAGTCTTGGAAGTTTATACCTTTCTAAGAATTTTTCCATTTCTTCCACATTGTCCATTTTATTGGTATAGAGGTGATTATAGTAGTCCCTTAGGATGTTTTGTATTTCTGCGGTGTCTGTTGTAACTTCTCCTTTTTCATTTCTAATTTTATTGATTTGAGTCCTCTCCCTCTTTTTCTTGATGAGTGTGGATAATGGTTTATCAATTTTGTTTATCTTTTCAAAGAACCAGCTTTTAGTTTTATTGATCTTTGCTATTGTTTTGTTTGTTTCTATTTCATTTATTTCTGCTCTGATCTTTATGGTTTCTTTCCTTCTGCTAACTTTGGGTTTTGTTTGTTTTTCTTCCTCTAGTTCCTTTAGGTGTAAGGTTAGATTGTTTACTTGAGACTGTTCTTGTTTCTGGAGGTAGGCTTGTATAGCTATAAACTTCCGTCTTAGAACTGCTTTTGTTGCATCCCATAGGTTTTGTATCATTGTGTTTTCATTGTCATTTGTCTCTAGGTATTTTTTGATTTCCTCTTTGATTTCTTCAGTGGTCTCTTGGTTGTTTAGAAACGTATTGTTTAGTCTCCATTTGTTTCTGTTTTTTATGTTTCTTTCCCTGTAATTGATTTCTAATCTCATAGCATTGTGGTCAGAAAAGATTCTTGATATGATTTCAATTTTCTTAAATTTTCTGAGGCTTTATTTGTGACCCAAGATGTGATCTATCCTGGAGAATGTTCCGTGCGCACTTGAGAAGAAAGTATAATCTGCTGTTTTTGGATGGAACGTCCTATAAATATCAATTAAATCTATCTGGTCTGTCTTGTCATTTAAAGCTTCTGTTTCCTTATTTATTTTCATTTTGGATGATCTGTCCATTGGTGTAAGTGAGGTGTTAATGTGCCCCACTATTATTGTGTTACCGTCGATTTCCTCTTTTTCAGCTGTTAGCAGTTGCCTTAGGTATTGAGGTGCTCCTTTGTTGGGTGCATATATATTTATAATTGTTATATCTTCTTCTTGGATTGATCCCTTGATCATTATGTAGTGTCCTTCCTTGTCTCTTGTAACATTCTTTATTTTAAAGTCTATTTTATCTGCTATGAGTATAGCTACTCAAGCTTTCTTTTAATTTCCATTTGCATGGAGTATCTTTTTCCATTCCCTCACTTTCAGTCTGTATGTGTCCCTAGGTCTGAAGTGGGTCTCTTGTAGACAGCATATATATGGGTCTCATTTTTGTATCCATTCAGCCAGTCTGTGTCTTTTGGTTGGAGCATTTAATCCATTTACATTCAGGGTGATTATTGATATGTATATTTCTGTGACCTTTTTCTTAATTGTTTTGGGTTTGTTTTTGTAGATCCTTTTCTTCTGTTGTGTTTCCCACTTAGAGAAGTTCCTTTAGCATTTGTTGTAGGGTTTGTTTGGTGGTGCTGAATTCTCTTAATTTTTGCTTGTCTGTAAAGCTTTTGATTTCTCCATCTAATCTGAATGAGATCCTTGCTGGGTAGAGTTATCTTGGTTTAAGTTCTTCCATTTCATCACTTTAAGTATATCATGCCACTGCCTTCTGGATTGTAGAGTTTGCGCTGAGAAATCAGCGTTAACCTTATGGGAGTTCCCTTGTATGTTATTTTTCATTTTTCCCTTGCTGCTTTCAATAATTTTTCTTTCTCTTTAATTTTTGCCAATTTGATTACTATGTGTCTTGCCGTGTTCCTTCTTGGGTTTATCCTGTATGGGACTTGCTGCGCTTCCTGGACTTGGGTGGCTATTTCCTTTCTCGTGTTAGGGAAGTTTTCGACTATAATCTCTTCAAATATTTTCTCTGGTCCTTTCTCTCTCTGTTCGCTTTCTGCAACCCCTATAATGCGAGTGTTGTTGTGTTTAATGTTTTCCCAGAGGTCTCTGAAGCTGTCTTCATTTCTTTTCATTCTTTTTTCTTTATTCTGTTCCACAGCAGTGAATTACACCATTCTGTCTTCCAGGCCACTTATCCATTCTTCTGCCTCAGTTATTCTGCTATTGATTCCTTCTAGTGTAGTTTTCATTTCAGTTATTGTATTGTTCATCTCTGTTTGTTCTTTAATTCTTCTAGGTCTTTGTTAAACATTTCTTGCATCTTCTCAATCTTTGCCTCCATTCTTTTTCTGAAGTCCTGGATCATCTTCACTATCATTATTCTGAATTCTTTTTCTGGAAGGTTGCCTATCTCCACTTCATTTAGTTGTTTTTCTGGGGTTTTATCTTGTTCCTTCATCTGGTACATAGCCCTCTGCTTTTTCATCTTGTCTGTCTTCCTGTGAATGTGGTTTTTGCTCCACAGGCTGCAGGATTGTAGTTCTTCTTGCTTCTGCTGTCTGCCCTCTGGTGGATGAGGCTATCTAAGAGGCTTGTGTAAGTTTCCTGATGGGAGGGACTGGCTATGGGTAGACCTGACTGTTGCTCTGGTGAGCAGAGCTCAGTATAACTTAAATCTGCTTGGCTGTTGGACGGTGGGGCTGGGTTCCCTCCCTGTTGGTTGTTTTTCCTGAGGCAACCCAACACTGGAGCCCACCTGGGCTCTTTGATGGGGTTAATGACAGATTCTGGGAGGGCTCACGCCAAGGAGTACTTCCGAGAACTTCTGCTGCCAGTGTCCTTGTCCCCACTGTGAGCCACAGCACCCACCTGCCCACCTCTGTAGGAGACCCTCCAACACTAGCAGGTAGGTCTGGTTCAGTCTCCCCTGGGGTCACTGCTTATTCCCCTGGGTCCTGACACGCACACTACTTGGTGTGTGCCCTCCAAGACTGGAGTCTCCAAGAGTGTTTCCCCCAGTCCTGTCAAAGTCCTGCAATCAGTTCCCACTAGGCTTCAAAGTCTGATTCTTTAGGAATTCCTCCTCCCGTTGCCGGACCCCCAGGTTGGGAAGCCTGATGTGGGGCTCAGAACCTTCACTCCAGTGGGTGAACTTCTGTGGTATAAGTGTTCTCCAGTCTGTGAGTCACCCACCCAGCAGTTATGGGATTTGATTTTATTGTGATTGCACCCCTCCTACCTTCTCATTGTGGCTTCTCCTTTGTCTTTGGATGTGGGGTATCTTTTTTGGTGAGTTCCACTGTCTTCCTGTTGATGATTGTCCAGCAGTTAGTTGTGATTCTGGTGTTCTCACAAGAGGGAGTGAGAGCATGTCCTTCTACTCTGCCATCTTGGTTCCTCCTCTCTCCCATCATCATACTTTTTGACAGCAGTGCTTCACATCAGAAAATAATGAAGATATATATTTAATGTAACCAAGAGAGGAAATGTAGAAATAAGAACTTTATATCCAGCAAAATTATGCATAAATCAGGTACAAACTTTTGTCAATATACAGGAACTCAGGGATGTTGGGAATTTCTTATGAGAACATCTTGGAGGAGTCTGCTGCAGAGTGAACTTTAGAAGACCAGAATGACTAGGGTGACATTGACATATGTAATAGTGATAAGAATATGTAAGCCTAGGAATAAAGGAGGGTTAAAAAGGAGAGAGTATGGGGCTTCCCTGGTGGCGCAGTTCTTGAGAGTCTGCCTGCCGATGCAGGGGACGCGGGTTTGTGCCCCGGTCCAGGAGGATCCCACATGCTGCAGAGCGGCTGGGCCTGTGAGCCCTGGCCGCTGGGCCTGCGTGTCCAGAGCCTGTGCTCCACAACGGGAGAGGCCACAACAGTGAGAGGCACACGTACCACAAAAAAAAAAAAAAAAAAAAAAAAAGGAGAGAATATGGTCTGTAATATCTATATGCTCTGAAAATATACCTGTCATACAAAAATAAAAATGGGGACAGAGAAGGGAATAGCCTATATAAGATTAAATTGTTTTTTATAATTATTATTGGTGGTGTTTTATTGGTATTACTATTCTGAGAATAATCTGTGTATAATGTGGGATAAAACAAGGGCATCTCCTTTGTGCTTGAGAACCAAGATTCTTAGCATGAGAGAAAAGAAACAAATGTAATGTGGAAGAGATTAAACAAAACCAATGTAGTTGTGACTGTATTTACATATATATGTATGTGTATATATACATAAATAATTGCAATATTTATTTTTATATATAGTTGCTATATATTTCCTATATATTTACTATATATATATTTGCTATATCTTTTATATATATATATATTTCCACTGAAAAGACCTGGAAACAGTGACTAACCCAGTCACAACACATATTTTTGCTCACCAAATTGTGTCTTGAAATACCTTATAACTTATAAGAGAAATGGGGAAATAGCTGATTCTACATGTAGTACTGGAAATGTATGAGTTTGAAAAATCTTGTTATACCAGGTAGCAAGGGAGCTATCAGACACTTTTTAGGATCACATCAAAAGGAATTAGGCATTACCTTGAAGGGTTTCTCACTGGCTAAATATTGGACAGTATGAGCTTGAGTAAGCATAAGACATACATGTATTCAAATCTATACAGTTTGTTTAAATTCATGGGTTTATAATGATGTAAAAATTAGTCACCTTTTTGGAGATGTAAGGGAATTAATACATATCTTGAGAAATGATATATAAAAGGAAAGAATAAGGCATTTATGTTGCCTTCTTATATGAACTGTACCACTGGCTGACCAAATGGTAGAAAAGGGGAGTATCTCTTTATAAAATTATTTCAGCTAATTAAAAATGTGATAGAATTACCATATCAGTATTTTTCACAATAAAATGCTCCAGGATGAATTATTTCCACCCACAATATGAAGTGACTGATAGTGTCTCTCATAAAACCTTTCCAAACTAGACTCTCAGTGCATATATGAAATATATAAATGTTATTTATAAAAATGGAATAATACTGAATATAAAATATATGTAAATATATAAACTAAAATGTATAATATATAAATATATAATGTATAAAACTGTAATAATACTGTTATCTTATCTTTTAAAGTAATTTAAAAGTATACATAAATATTTTCCCTCTTTTAGCATACTATACAACATTTTAATGATTTCATAAAAGTCCAGTATATGGGCATATAACATCAGGCTCATAATTTAAGTAATATGCTATTTTTATTGGTCATTGAGTTTGCTGTCTTATTTATTTTCTATTATGAATATGGTCTCAAAAAACCCTTCTGTAGTAGAATGTTTTCTATAGCCATTATTTTCTTAAGAAAGTAGAATTATTAATCAGCTATATATTTAATGATTTTGATGCCAAGTTTCAAATTGTCCTCCAGAAAAATTTACTAGTTTACACATCCACCAGCAGAGCATAGTAGCCCTATCCCTGCCCTATCCCTTTACATATATGTTTGTAAAAGTTTGCAGCAGTAGCAAGGATAAATTACATTATTTTTTAGGGACAGTATTATTCTTATTTGAACACAATTTGGGGAAAAAAGATTGAATTTACAGACATTCAATTAATCTGCAACTTTTATGTAAGGTCTAAAGTTTAAAGTATGTTTTATGCATCTAAATTAAACCTTAAATAACCCTTTTCACTGTTTTAAATACTATGAAAGCTGATAAAGCAAAAATTAAAAAAGTAAATATGTAGTTAGTAAAATAAAGTATCTTATCTGGTCTTCTTTATTTGCTAAAAATAATTCATTAGTAACTAGGGCCAATCAGCTCTTTCAAATTTTTCTATTAAAAAAAAATCCACCTTTGGTTTAATATTTTTCTGTAAGTCACTGAACACATTTGAGAGTAGATGGTAGATTCCCCCCTTGAAACAATCTTTCACATATGCTCAAAGTGAGCTTCGTAACCTGCTATGGAATGAGAGATTTCTAAAATGCAGGCCCTCATGTAGAGGCCTCCTATGGTATGTGGTGGTGCTGGGATTGGACAACCATCCATCTTCCTGGCAGAGATTCTTTTAAGTGACTCCGAAGTACTTGAGTGTTGAATTTAGCCGAGACTCTTTGGAATGAGAGAAGCTCCTTAAAAGACCTAGGTGTGTGTTACCTATTTTTTAAAAGGATGAAATGCTGATTTTTAACAGTGGCAGAGTTCTGATATACTCTTTGTTAATATTTGCAGGATATTCCCCAGTAGAAAATCTCTGTTTTTGCCTAATATTTTTCTTAAAACAATGTTGTTTTAAGAATAATGTTGCTATTCCAATCTGTCACTCCCTGGGGCAAAAGAGCATGGCTGATAAATTTCCTGTCTCATACATCTGGAGCTTCTTTACAATAACGTGTTTTGAACTTAATGCACCCTTCTTGCTATGTATGTGAGATGCATAGTTTGTCATATTGTTCTTCATCTTGTAGCTTTCACTCCTTTAATCAGACTCACTTCTGTATATTAAGGAAGTTAATTGGTTAAAACACTATTTCAGGAATATATTAGAATATGTATCAAGTTAGGAAGGTTCCTTAGAGATTTCGTCAGCCCCTGCTGTGTATAACAGTGGAAAGAGCAGAGACCAGAGAAGTTAAGACTTTCCAGTGTTCAAAAAGCAAGTTCACAGCTGATACTTTTTGTAACTGTACTCAGGATGTGAGTTTATTTAAATTGTAATCCATGTAACAACAATGAAAAAAAAAATTTCCTGGACTATTAATGGTTTCAGAAAGACTAAGTTACCAATATGGATCCTCTAAAGTTATATGCAGAAAATACATATTACTGTTTGTATAACTGGGTACAATACCAAATAAAATGAAATATGTTAATATTGTTGCATTATTTGTTCCATAATACAGTCATGTTGCTTTGCATTACATTTACTCTATGGACTTTAGAAATATTGAGAAAAACAGATGATACCAGTTTATGAGCGCTTTAATTAAAATAGTAATGAGTGTTTTATTACCAAAATTGATTTTAAGTTGTGATAAAATATTATCCTTTTTCCTGACCCTTTGGCAGCCTTGCCATACTGGCTGCTTCTTAGAAATGCGAACTTTCTTGTCTTAGTGGCATAGGCTACTCTGGTTTTCTCTACACATCCTGTGGGCTTTGTACTATTTTTTACTTCTATCTCTTAAAATTAGCAATCTCTAAGTTTCTTTCCTTGATTCTTTTAATTTATATCCCCATACTTTTTGTATTTTCAAGCATTTCCACATATTCAACAATCATCCCAGCATACATGATTTCTAGCATTTTCAGCCTTTTCTTTCTTTTTTTTTTTTTTTTTTTTGCGGAACGCAGGCCTCTCGCTGTTGCAGCCTCTCCCGTTGCAGAGCACAGGCTCTGGACGCGCAGGCTCAGCTGCCATGGCTCATGGGCCCATCTGCTCCGCGGCATGTGGGATCTTCCCGGACCGGGGAACGAAACCGTGTCCCCTGCGTCGGCAGGTGGACTCTCAACCACTGCGCCACCAGGGAAGCCCTGCATTTTCAGCTTTTTTCCAACTACTGAAACTGCATTTATAACTGCCTGTTAAATAGGTTCATTTTGATGTTTGCTGGTATACCAGGTTTAATATGTCCAAATCTGAATTCATTATTTCCTCAACATCCTAAACCAGCTTGCCCTCCTTATTTTCTTCTTTCTGTTAATGTCACATCTTTCTCCTAGTTACTTAGGCTCAAAGTCTAGGAATAATTTTTCCGTATTATATATCATTCCCTTATCCTTGACATTCATAGAATTGTCAAGACTTGCAGATTTTACTTCTGAAATGTTCTCTCATCCATCCTCAATTTTGCATTTCTCTCCTGCAATCCTAATTCATCTCTTTCCAGACCATTGTAAGAGTGAACTGTTGGTCTCCTTACCTCTGAAAGTCTTTGTAAATTACCCTGCAAATATGTTATGCTAAAGCATAGCTCTGGCTCACATGGTCAAAGGCTGACAGTGGTCCCACTAGCTAACAGTGCTTTGATTTCTTTCGTTGTTTTTTTTTTTTTTGTCAAAGCATAATAATTTCTCTAGGAAATGGCTCCAGACTACCTTGCTATAGTCTTTTCTTTCACTTTTCTACAGGGCCCCTATCCAAGTGTTTCTCAAATTTAACATGCATGCAAATCAAATGTAGATCATGCACTGTTCTTGGAAATTATTATGTGCTTTCTTGGTTCTGTGCTATTCACTGCCTCTAATACCTTGTCCCCCATCTCCTTCTATTATAATCCTATTCCTCCTTTAAAACAAATCTCAAAAGCCCACATATCCATGAGATCTTATTTGCATGAATTTTATGTCCTTTCTCAAATTCTCAAACATCTATATGTATATTGTTCATAACACTTAAACTATGTTACCTCACATGATAGTTTCTCAAGTGGAAGGTAAGAATTGTGAAGCTGGGATATGCTCTATTTCACTCTAAATCCCCCATAGACCCTGCTGAACATTTCACATGAAGTAGATGCTCAGTAACTATTGTTTAAATGGAATTATTCTATGTGACGGAACGATGCTGGTAGAATAAACCACTAGCAAACAGACTTGAGTTCGTAATTAATGTTTGTGATATTTCCTGTAAACTGGAAAAGCTTAGATTCTCTTTAGCTGTGACCTTTTCAGAAATGTTTGTATAAATTCCAAATATCAAACTCTGCCCTATTGTTAAAACAACAGCAGATTTCAAGTCAACTTGAAGTTTGAAATTAAAAAGGAAAATGCTAAGTCGCGATGAATATGAAGAAAGTTAAAGCTTTTAATTTTTTTTAAGCAAAACTTAAATTGGTACAATTAAGTAGGAACAGGGTGTTCCTGTGGCTGAACTGGATTCTTCTACCTAGTTGTTCAACATATTGTTTGAAAAATGCTGTATGTTCTCAGTGCTTGTCTTAGTTTGTCACCACCCAAGCAGAGGGATAATTGTGTCCATTATAAAGTGAGAATTGCTAGAGCTTTGGACTTAAAGGAAAAATGTCCCTGAGGTGCTCATTCAGCCATTCATATTTCTTGTGCTATTAATAGGTGCCAAGCAACGTGTAATAGATGGAGAACTGAAAGTCATAATCATTTTATAACCTGCTGAAAATCTAGTGGGAGAGATGGAAAAATAAACAATCACTAACAAAACAATGTGGCAAGTTGTTAAAAATTGGGGAAGCTATGGCACCTAAAAGAATAAGTTCAGATTTATTTGATAGAACAGGCTGGAGAGGACATTTCAGAGTGAGCAGTGTTCCTCAATCTTTTTTTCTTTTTTCATTATCACCCTCCTAAGGAACAATTTGAGACCCTTTTTTCCTAAATGCTAGTCCCACCCCCATGAAATGTTAATACCACAGATATCTTGTATGTCCCTTTATGTATATGGGATGTTGGAGAGCCATAAACCGTTGTAATATCTAACATTTTTTGTCCCCCCCCAAGAGCCAATTTTCATTCCCTTGGAGTGATATCACCCCATTCTAGAATGCTTGGCATGGAGGGATTAACTGCCTAGATCTAGTCAGTTAATTTGAATGCCCTAGGGTCAATCTTGGCAACCATTTTTGTGTCCTACTGCCCTTAGATTGTTGTCTCTACCTTGCTGTCAGCGATTTTCAACTGATTATGGTTTAAGTATTACAGCCAACTGGCTTTTGGGGTAACCTTCTCTGTATTTAGTAGGTTAAGAGTCTTCTGTGAGTAATAGAAAAGTGAAAACTAACTGGTTTATGCAAGATAGTTTATTGCTCACTCTCTTTTATGTACAGAAAGGCCAGAGATGGGCAAACCAGGGCTGGAGTACGACTCTGCTCTGCATTGTCTTGAAGGACCCGGGCTCCTTCAGTTCATCCTGCTTTGTCACTCTAGACTGGCCCTTGTCCAAGTTGGCATCTGTAACCTAGCAGCAGGAGGAAGGAACATGTGACAGCTGTCTGTTAAGGTAGGGTTCAGGAAGCTGCCACAGAGAACCCCGACTCACAGGGTATTGGCCAGGACCCCTACTCACAGCGTATTGGCCAGGACTTAGGCACATGCCCAGACCTGGCTACAAAGGAGATTGGGACATGTTGCCTTATGCCCAGATAAAATTTTTATGAAAAATGAGAATGGACAGTGAGAAACCACTAGGGATTTTGTTACTCCCTGCCAGGAAATTTTACTTTGAAGAAATTATTTTTGCTAGTAAATAATATGTAATGATTGGATCAAAATACAATGTGTTAAAATGACCCACAGTCAAAGATTTAACAAGTCAAGCTCCTTTAAGCATTCTTTTTTCCCATATAGTTACCATCTAGGCATGACTTTTATATATTTATAATTAAATAGATATAATTGTTTCTTTTTCATTTAATGTTTTAGTAAGTATTTTTCTGTGTTATAGAATCCTCATAATTTTAATGGATTTATATTTGTTATAATAAATATTTTCATGTGTATTAACTTCTCATTTTTTCTTATTATTTTCTTTATTTCCTTTATCTTCTTACCAAAAATGAGATAATTGGTTAAAGGATACAATCATTTTATATGTCTTGAAATATACTGAAAAATCATTTTTCCAAAATGAATCTGCCAGTTTATTATTTTTATGTTATGTATGAGAGTGCCAGCCAAATTACCTCTTTGTACTGGTTTTAAAAAGGCACACTACTCTTATTTCAGTGTGTTCTTTTGAGAACTAGCAGAGTTGAACAGTTTTATATAGATATTTTACTTTATTAACCTTAACTCAAATTGTTCATATCATTTTTTATTTTAGTGTTACTTTTCATACTAATTTCCATATGCTTTTTATAGAGTATATATATATATATATTTTGATTTTTTTTGAATTTTTGAATTTTATTTTTTTTTTATACAGCAGGTTCTTATTAGTTATCCATTTTATATATATTAGTGTATACATATCGATCCCAATCTCCCAATTCATCACACCACCACCACAGCCCCCTCCGCTTTCCCTCCTTGGTGTCCATACATTATATATATATATATATATATATATATATATATATATATATATATATATATGTATATATATGTAGTGTGTGTGTGTGTGTGTGTGTGTGTGTGTGTGTGTGTGTGTGTGTGTGTGTTATGCAGGCCTCTCACTGTTGTGGCCTCTCCCATTGCGGAGCACAGGCTCCGGACGCGCAGGCTCAGCGGCCATGGCTCACGGGCTCAGCCGCTCTGCATCATGTGGGATCTTCCCAGACCAGGGCACGAACCCGTGTCCCCTCCATCAGCAGGCGGATTCCCAACCACTGTGCCACCAGGGAAGCCCCTATATATAAAATTTGCTGCAGATATTTATCCGGATCTGTCTTCCCTCTTATAAAATCATTATTTTTATCATTTTATATATTTTTACATAATACAAAGAAAGTTTTATATAATATAAAATAGCTCTTTTATGCATATGGAATTTACATATTATAATATATAATGATATACATTGTGAGGTTATATTTGGTTTATATTTTTCTCCAAATTCCTCAGCAGTTATCACACTCCATTTTAAAATAACTCCTTCCTTTATATCTATGATGTAGCATTTTTATACATAAATATATAACATATATGCACATGCATATATGTATGTACATAGGTGTAATTTGAATTATTATGCTATTCCATTTATGTTTTTGCAGTAATTTCCACTGATAAAATGGTGTTTTAAAATACACTTGGCAATGATGAATAATGTTAGCTCTTTTACCTGTTGTAACCTTTCTTTTAAATAATATATTTTGAGAGATTTATCTATTTTTTAAGGATATTTATTTTTTAATGGAATTTTGTTAAATAGGACAAAAACCCACTGATAAAACTGGCTTTGGACTCAGGGGTTAAATTTTGAGGATCATAAATGTGTACTGAGGAGTAGAGCAGCCCCTTCCATCCCCCAACTCCCACCCCCAAGCAGTAGTACCTGTGGAGAATATGTGGAGAGTATTTCTGCTCACAGGTGTTGGAGGGAGGCTGAAGCTCAAATATCTGTCCATTATTCTGAGGCTAAGTTCTAGGTTATCTGATTACCTCTCGTCAATCATCTTTTGGGGGAAGTGACCTATAAGAAATAACATTTTTCTCCAACTCCCCAAACAAACTTTATCTTCTTTGTGTTGGCATGTGACCTGGCAAACAACAACTAGTATCTTTCCAATTCCTGTTCTAGAGCCTGAGAGAAGATCAAGGAGAAAGAAAAGGCAGGAGGGATCTTTAGCAGAGAACCTGACCTAGAAAGACGCATGGCAGAGAGAGGGGGAAAAAAATTAGGAAAGAATGACTGAGATGATTCAGATATGTGGCAGTTCTCTTTGGTTTCTCTTCACATTTAAATGCATATAAGTATTTAATGTGTGTTCCTTTAAATTATGCTAGTTTTTCTAACATCTCATGGCCTATACCAAACCAAGACACTATTGTCTGCCCTAAAATTATATGCAAGTTTAACTCCATCACATGCAAATTTTTCCTCTTTGTTATAAGAACAAATATAAAATAACAAGTAGGGACCAGTTTACATAAATTTACTCACTTTAGGCAGTCATAGCTTGAGATGAGTTTCTTTGAAGTTGGCAAGTTGAAGTTTTATTCATTAAATCATCCAGGTTTGCAGTTTACATCAAATAGTTCTTGAGCTCCACAATTCCCTTTGTACGTACATGGGTTCAATATAAGGAATGACACTATATTGCTATTAAGCTATTTATCTTGTTTTCTTATATAATTTTTACAGGAAAATATAAGTAGCAGGGAGGGTTCATTATTTTGGCCACTTGATTCCTGAAACTGTCCAAGAGGAAGAATAAATAAAGACCTGATTTATTATAAAATTTTGAAAAATTCAGCTGACAAATTCCACCAACCTTTCTTTCCTCAAACTCTCCGTCAAAATGAATTCTTTAGAAAAACCAAAATATAAAACAATAGAATACATGTCAAACATCAAGTAAAGCTGTTAGAGCAGACCTCTGTTAGCCAAGGAAACATTCATTTAAAAAAATATCCCTCTCTGATTAATCTTTCCCTTGCATACCGCTAAAATAAATAGACACACAAAATCAACCTTCAGGGTTTTCTTACTGTTTGCTGTGATTGTGTGGTTCAATCCATTAGAAAACTAGCAGTACATAGCACTTCCCACACTCCACTCAAGGAATCACAATTTCACAGTTTGGTTCCCAGCACTGCCTTGCAGGGCTGCTATCATAATGAGTTTCTGGCTCTGGACACGCAGGCAGTAGTCTCTTATGTTGGCTTCTCAAAAAGGAAGAAGAGAGACACTAGAGGAAACAGCAGTCATATCGACATATAATAACACAAAAGCTATAGAGTTGTTCCCAATACTCATAAGTATGTTGCTGAAGTAGTGTGTCTCTTTCTCCCTCAGATAATGATTTTTTTCAAGAAGATAGGTGCAGATTTGTACAAGCTAAAACCTAGGAAGAAGCCTGAGAAACTAAGGTATTATGCATTATATATTCAGAGCATAGTTTAATGGGGTTTTTTTTTTTAACTTATTTATTTTTAACCAGAAGAAAAGAAGTGACCAAATCCAAGAATTTGACCAAATCCAAGAATTTAATCAGCTATAAAATTTCTGATACAGAAATCTTTTATGGATAAGTTGTTTATTTTTAAAAATCTGTGTTATTAAAACTATTATGAAAATAAACCAGTTTGAGGACATACCCTCATCGTATGCTGGGCAAGAGGGCATAATCATTTTATGTTTTGTGGCATTTTTCTAAAAAACAAGGTCGATGAGCAATCAGAAGGATCTAAAGTTATTTTAGCATGTGCTACTCCAGTGCTCTGGAGACATATGACATCAGACTCCTCACTGGCCCTCCTTCTCACCAGAGGCAATGTGATATATGAGCAATTGCACTGGCCTTGAAGTCAGCTAAACTTGGGGACACATTACAGCCTCTCCCTCCTTCTGTGTCTCTGGATAAGTTTCTTAACCATTTTGTCTCTCCCTATTGCAAGATTTTAAAAAGTGAAGCAAATCTACCTTGCAAGGTCATTGCAAACACCTGTGATAATGTAGATACAGTATCCACTTTGATGGCTATAACAACACGGGGATTCAATGACTAGTAGCTATTATTATTTTTCCTTCTCTTGTCTGTCTTACATTATTTTCCTAGATCACGTGTGGCAAAAATGTCTTAATTGTACTTGCATTTCCACCCTCATCCTCTTAACACACCCCTGAAAAACACTGTTAATTGGTAATGGCATTGTGTTTAGACAATCTTAGAATCTAATTATCTTACAAATTTGCTGAGGGAGATGCTGTGTTATGTACATTTTTTTTTTTGGTAGGTGTTACAATTTCCAGTACAAATTGCATGCAAGAAAAGATACATTTGTTGCATCATTTCTCAATTTTGTCATTTGAATTTTATTATAGTTTAGTTTTGTACAATACTGGAAGAATAAAGTAAGTGGGAACTAGTTTGTGCCATCCCTGTTTTGAAAGTAATTTTTTTTGAGGGCTGATACTGAGTAGAATCGGATTCCATTATGAATAGGTACCTAACTCCCACCTGATTAGTCTCCACTCATTTATGAAGATATCCAGAATTCAAAAGGCAAAGAGTCCCCAACACTCTGTTCTTTTCCTGAGAAAGTCCAGAACTGAGTATGCTTATGGAAACTAAACCTTTAGGGAATAGGGAAAGCCAGTGCTGCCACAAAGAGGGACATCAGTTAGTGTTAGCCTAAAGCAAAATTTCCCAAGGGCAATTTTATCAAGACAGGTGGGGAGAGTTGTGATAGAGAGTTGTAAGAATTGCCATGATTTTCCCATTATCTGTTTTTTTTTTCCGGTTTTATTGAATACCATGATTTAGATCTCTGTGTAGTCTAATGAGATCTCTCTGTAATTCTCCTCTTCCCCTAACTCTGCATTAGGAGGGTCCTACCAGTTTTCAGTGGTTTTGCTTTTTTCAATAAGCATTAAACTTCTTGTTGTTTTTCTTTTAGATTTTGTTCTTTTAAAAAGTCCTTTGGGAAGGACTTCAATAAAAGATGTAAAACAATGTACATATGTATGTATGTATATGTATATATTTAGAGATGAGAACACACTTATTAAGTGAAGAGTGAACAAATCTCCATTTCAGAAAGAAAAGAAAAATATTTAAATTTAGGGTGATGGCTTTCTTGATATGTTACACAGGATTCTGAGATGGCCCTCAAAATTCCTGCCTCCTGGAGTATATAGTCTGTATTACCCCACCCATGGGTATGGAAACAACCCGTGAATAGAATGTATGTCACTCCTGTGATCAGATTACATTATATGATAAAGGTGAAGACATTTCTCAGATGGAATTAAGGTTGCAAGTCAGTTGACTTTGAGTTAATCTCAGGGGAAATAACCCTGGGTGGGCCTGATCTAATCAGGTGAGGCATTAAAAGAGACTGGACCCTTCCTGATGTTGGAGAGATTTGAAGTAGTAGTGATATTTTCTCACTGGCTCTGAGGAAGCAAACTGTGGAGCAGGCAACATGAAAGGGACAGCAGGTGGTGTGCTAGCACAACACCTGGCTGACAACCAGCAATAAAGCAGGGACCTCAGTTTTCACAGCTGTAAGGAACTGAATTCTGCCAACAAGAGTGGGACTCTGAGCCTCAGATGAGAACAGAGCCCCAGCCAACACCTTTATTTCACTCTGTCAGGCCCTGGAATGACCCAGGAAACCAGTGCCCAGCCCATGAAAACTGTGAGATAAGAAATTTGTGTAGTTATAAACAGCTAAGTTTGTAATGATAGAATAGAAAACTAATACACTTGGATAAGAAAAAATTTGAGTCCATCATTTTCTTTTTCATATAAAGAAAAAAATACTTCCTCCCTTAAATTTAATTATTTCACTTGGGGGTGTTTTGATTCCATCCTGTATCTTCAAGGTCATTCTTTACTCATACTTCTAATGAGCATTTACCATGCCAGGTCTCTTTCTCCTTAAGAAAGTCTTTTATCTATTCTGTGTCCCTCTCTAAATATCTTCCCAACTCTATCTAAAAGAGTTGTCTATAATTACTTTCTGGAATTTACCTTCTCTCATTCACTGCAGACTAACTTGCCCCCATTAATCCACAAATACATTCTTTCCGTGTTTGGTCATAACATCCTTGCTAATGAGTGCAGTAGACACTTTTCAGTTCTTACCATCCTTGACCACTCAGCAGCATTAATATATTCTCTCTTCAAAACACTTCTTGTTTTCATCACATTTCACTCTTCTTAGTTTCCTGTTTTATCTGTGACACTCTTTTGCATTAAATTTTAGTATTATCCAAGGCTCCATCCTCTGTCTTCTCTTTTTGTCAACCTAAATAGTATCCCTGAGCAATCTTATCCACTTACTTTATTTCAGTTACCATATATAGTGCTGATGATTAATCTCTAGACCAGCTCTTTCTTTTTTGCTTCAAACCTGTGTGTCCAGTTGCCTACAGGATGTCTTCCTTTGGATAGCTTAGATATCTTGAGTTCAATATAGGTAAAGTTCAATTAATCCCAGGCTTGTTCTCTTCCTACATACCCTATTTTATTGAATACCATCACTATCTTCCTGGTTACTCAATCTGAGGATCTTGATGTTATTTTAGGTCTCCTTATCTCCCACATTTATTCTTTTACCAAATTCTGCTATGTCTTAGTATATCATATTTATATCCACTTTTAACTATTTAATTGAATCTACTAGTATCTCTTTTCATATTCTGCAATATACTAAAAGCCAATTTCTCTTTTCAGTCCAGTCTATTTGCTTTTCTGCATCGCACCTGGAGTAATCTTTATAACACACACATGTGATTATGCCTGTCCCTGCTTTTTTAATGACTCCTTTTCTTCTGTGTAAAATCCCAAATTCTTTCACAAGGCACATAAACCTTTCATTATTCTCCTCTCCTTTACAGTCCTCTCCCTTATTACCATCCACAGCTCTTTGTGCTCTCCAGCTTTTTCCCACTGCTGCCTTCTGGGCTAGGAAACTCTTTCAAGTCTGCCTCATTTATTTTAGGTGGTCTAGTTATCCCTTACAATCAGGCTGAAGAAGCTTCCTTTGATGTATCAAACCTGCATTAGGTGCTCATCTTTTGTCCATGACAGCACTGTGTCCTGAGCTCTCAAACTGTGTTATAGTTAAATGGCTCTTCTACCCTCTTAGACAATAACTTTTTTTAAAAGTGGGCCTGCTTTCTTTTCACTGTTGACACCTCTAATCCCAACACAGTGCCTGACACTGCATAAATATTTTAGGAAAAAAATTATTGATCAACCAAACAATTGCTAACTTTTATTATGTCATAACAATGCACTAATAATGGTACAGTCTCTGAATTTTGTTGTTCAATGACAAATGTCCCATACATAAAACTATATTAAAGATTTTTACATGTGTAATATTGCCTAAAAACTGAAATTATATAAGCAAATTGAGGCAAAATTTTTTGAGGAATATTTCTTATACAGTCTGTTTATATGTCAACCCAGTTTCTATTGTTTTTATCTTATTTGTTAAAGCAAGGTTAGTGAAACAAAGCCAATAACATGCGTAATTCTGGAACTTCCCTGGTGGTGCAGTGGTTAAGAATGCGCCTGCCAGTGCAGGGGACACAGGTTCGATCCCTAGTCTGGGAAGATCCCACATGCCGTGGAGCAACTAAAACTGTGTGCCACAACTACTGAGCCAATGTGCTGCATCTACTGAAGCCTGCGTGCCTAGAGCCGGTGCTCCACAACAAGAGAAGCCACTGCAATGAGAAGCACGCACACTGCAACAAAGAGTAGCCCCGACTCACCACAACTAGAGAAAGCCTGCGCGCAGCAACGAAGACCCAGCACAGCCAAAAATAAATAAATAAATATTTTAAAAATGTATATTTCCTTATCTTATTTGTATAACTATGTCTTAAAAGTATAAATCTATGATTTTATTAAAACAATAATTATAGAAATACCTTCTGACATTGCTTTATTTTCAATTTATGTATGTGCTACATACTATAATCCATTTATATTAAAAAGACTACATGTATGTTAGTAAATAGAAGGTAGATAATTGAAGCAATTATGCAGATGGTTAAATTAAAATAATCTGAGGCAAACTTTTTAAAATCTGAATTAAAATGGAAAAATTTCCATTTATACATTTAACTTTTCAATTTTACATATTTTTTTTTTTTTTTGGAAAAAATATTCTATTTTCTTAAGTCATCTAAACTCGAAACCCTAGAGACAGTTTTGGGTTCCCTCTCCTATACCTCCTGCTTATCTCTGTGCCTAAACTTTTCATCCAACCTGTTACCAAGTTCTGTAATTTCTATCTCCTTAATATCTATCCCGTCTATCTGATTCCTCCTTGGCTTTCTCTTCCTCTGTGTCTTGAAGACAGCTCTTCCATAGTAACTTTCTAACTAGTCTAATCCATATTCAAATCCATCATATAGAAAGACGAATGGCCATTTATTTACTCTAATGCATTTAAAGATTTTCCATTATTGAATCAGGAAAAAGGTCCTTAGCATGCTAGGCAAGTGCTTCTATATCACAGCTCCCTACTACTTCATTAGCTGCCTCTCCACTTCTTTCTTGTATGAACCCAAAAGGAAGCCACACCCACATAATTCAGCCAAACACATTCTATGCTTTCCAACCTTTATATTTTTGTTGTAGTTTTTGCTAAATCTTCTTAGTTTTTAAATTAATCCTTCTAAAATCTTACACAAGCACCGGGGTCCCAGTCATAAAGCATCTACTGCATGAAGCAGTCCTTGATTTTCGAACCCTGTGATGTCACTATTTTGAACCACATTAACATTTTCTACCCTCTTACTTATATCTGATTGTTAATATAGGTGTTTGTAGGGTTATCTAACCCTCTCCCCACTTCCCAGGCATTAGATCGCCATAGTTTTGATAGTATAATTTCTTGTTTATAATTTTATCTCCACAGTGCCTAATTTTGCATCTTACAACTAATATTATTTACTGTTTTTGTTCCTGTGAAAGCAGAATTAAATTTTCATTTATTAACATAACTTAAAAGAAAGCATTCCATTTAAAAAATGAAGTACAGAGCTAAAATAAGGAGTAGAAGTAAAGAGCTATTTAGTTAGGATCAAGTACGTTAAGAAAATTTAGTGCTCAACTTTTAAATTTACTAGCATTCTATTTAGTTAGATTCATTTTTCTTTTTTAACCTTTTTGCCCTTTTCTCCTTTCCTTTTATCTTTGCTATATATGTCTTCATGTAGATATAGCAATAACTGTTTCTTTTCCCCGATGTCAAAGAATTCTTCCTTTATTTGATTTTCCCTAGGGTCAGGCAGAGTGATTTAGAATAAGTTAAATTTGACTTGAATCCTTACACATTTCTGAAAATGTCAAAGTTTTAAATTGCATACCTTTGTACAGGATTTGTGAAGTCTTGACTTGCTTCCAGATTCTGCTTTGAGCAACAAAACACACCATGCTTAAAATTGAGCTCATTAGAACACAAAGTAATGTCTGAAAGAAATGTTAACTCAGAATATCACTTCCTCTCAGAACTATCAATATGTTCAACATACCCATCTGCACAGCAGTAAACTTCTAGGCCCAGCATGTGAATCAGATTGATATTAGTCAGTGACTTCCCTTTGGGAAGAAGGGAGGCAGTATTAATGGAGGGTAAATGCTACATGAGGTCTATCTTTATATGTTTGTGGGCTACTTTCAACAGTTGTACTTTCAGGAAGTCATTTCATTTATGGTTTTTTGGGGGAGGGTGAAGTTTCCGTAAAATACTAACCTGGATACATTTAATCTTTACATTTTTAGGAGAAAGCTGCTCAATTTGGAGCGTGTTCACTTCGATTGAAATGTTGCTGCTTGAAGCTGCATGTAGATCTTTTGAGAGTCCACATGCTTGAGTCTCTATTTTTACATTTTCATTATAGCTTTTACACTCTCCTGAGCATGCAGGATCTAAGCTTCTACTGAAGCATGCAATTACTGGTGATGACTTAACACCCTCCATGTGGTGCCAAGTAGTGGCAGTTGGAAGCAATGTCAATAAGAGAAAATTGGCAAGCTGGAGATAGCCAAGTGAGATAAACTCAGAGACTCACATGCTCTGGCAAGCACTCCCACTATTGCTAGTAGCACAAAAGAACTTTATTTACAAGAAATTTTATGTAATCTCCAAGGTGTCTACATCAGAGGAAATAAAAGAGCAGCTTTGTTGTTTAGAATGAATACATAGCTTCATGGATGATTTGAGTGTCCTACTCTTCCAAATCGATTTTCCACCTAACCTGTCATTTTGTCTTCTGCTTCCACTATTTGATTTGCATTTTTGGCTTAGCACAGAATCCATAAAGAACAACTCTCAAAACACATAGCTATGACATGGAAGACCTGGGAATGGGATTGGAGATGACCCTGTAACTTAGTCTTTGAGCTGTACAGGAATCACATGGGGGAGATTATTAAAACCAGATTCCTGGGCTCATTCCATAGAGATTCAGATTCAGTAGGTCTGCAATTAAGCCAAGCAATCTTCATTTTTCTGAGCCACCTAATTTTTGGACTAGACAGCTCAAAATGTGATCTTTGGATCAGCAGGATCCTGGAAGCATGATAGGACTGCAAAATCGCAGGTCTCATCCCACCTAATGAATTGCATTTTGACGAGATCCCCAGGTGATCCACATACATATTGGAGTGTGAGAAGCATTGCCTTAGCAAATACATTGGATTTAATTATAGCCACTTAGTTAATTAGATTAGCTGTCACCCTGACGAAAGAAAGGAGAGTAGGTCACAGAAGAGAAATGCTTGGCGATGGAAGGGTGGGCAACAACAATTTGGGCGTTAGGTTGTAAGATGGTGGTAGAAGGCTTGAATCATTTTGGTAGGAACAAGCTGAGGGTAGAACTGGCTATGAAGGTAAGCAGGGCAGATTTCACCATGATTCCAGGGGCCCTTCAGCCCAGTATTAAAAAAATGGTAACCTGTATTGCTCCTCCTTTGGTTATAACTACCTTATCTATGTCATTCATTTATATTTTTCATTTTTAACAAAGCAGTTTTGAATTATTATTATAGTCTGTTCATTATGCTTTAATGTTTGATGGCTGGAACAGATAGTTTCTGAGCCCTCCCTATTTTGAGATTTGTCCAGATTGATGCATAGTTGTTGAATAATTCACAGGGAAAATATCAGATATTATTTAGGTACCCATGATCGTTAAACCTGGCTACAGATGCATTTTGCCTGATTCAAATAATCCCAATTAAGATTAAATTTTCAAGCAAAACATAGAAGGTATCTTCTCTGAATGAGTCCTAAATCTGGTGAAATGAACTCAGCTATTTTAAGGTTCTGTAAAGCAGGATAAATTTTATGATAATAAATCACATAACCTAAAGAATGTACTTCTTGTCACTTAGCAAGATAACCATTACAAGCTAAATACTAAAGCTGTGTATTTAATTGATTAAAGCACATTTATTGCATTAGAAATACATAAAGTTACCTTGTAATGTCACTACCCCACTGAGTTCTGTCTCATTAATTCCAAAGAGATACTGTGAGAATTTCATGGTAATTTTGACAAATTAAATTTCTTGGTGTTTTAATTTGGATTTTGTAATCTTTCTTGCCAAATAAATATTTAACCTCACAAATGCTAACTTTCTAATAATTGATTGGTATTTAATTATCATATCACCAGTAAGGTTATAATCTGTAAATGAAGCTTTATTTCACTGAAAATAAATGCTCGTTTTAATTTAAAATTTTTTTCAGAGTAGTAGTGGGAGGTTTTATGTATGGGATGGTGAACTTGGTCTTCCTTCCCAGTTGAGCAAGCAAGGTTAACCTTTCAAGGTTAGCAAGGAATTTAGGTTTCATTCTTGCCGAAAACTGCTCTGAAGTTTCATTTTCTTTCTAAAACATAAATCCAAATCACATACTTTCTTCCCTTGGGAATTTAAATAGAATAATCATTTGATTTGTGACTTTATAATTAATGAGTATAGAGATAATAAAATGTAAAAACTAGGTTTCAGTGCACTGATCTAGACAGTATTCTTGTCCCTCATTTAAAAATAGTAAGAGTGGTCTTCCCTGGTGGCGCAGTGGTTGGGAGTCCGCCTGCCGATTCAGGGGACACGGGTTCGTGCCCCTGTCCGGGAAGATCCCACATGCCGCGGAGCGGCTGGGCCCGTGAGCCATGGCCGCTGGGCCTGCGCGTCCGGAGCCTGTGCTCCGCAACGGCAGAGGCCACAACAGTGAGAGGCCCGAGTACCGAAAAAAAAAAAAAAAATTGCAAGAGTCATACATATTTATTTATGATGTATCACTCTTTCTTCAGTTTCCATAATGAGAAGAATCACCCAGGGTACTTGTTTAAAAGATACCACTTCCTGGGGCTTTCTTGGAGATTCTGATTTACTAGGACTGGGATGGGGCCATAGAATTTGTATTTTTGTCAAGGACCAAATAATTTAAATTACCAGGAAATGTTGGGAAACACTGTTCTCATATTAAGATCCAAACAAAGAAATTTCAGAATCAGTTCTGCAAAAATGAGTATGGATCAATGTGCTCAACCTTGGTTACACATTAGAAACCCTGTTTTAAAAATCTCAATGTCCAAGGCACACTCCAACCACTTAAATCATAATCTCTAAAGTGGGACCCAAGGGTCAGAATGAGTACTTGGGGAACTACCTCATAGAAGGGTGTAATGGCCATACCAAGCCGTGTCAGAGAATTTGAACAGATTTGAAAGTGAAAGATCAGAAGATAAACATTAGAGAAAAATAATGCATGATTTTCAAGGTGATAAAGTTACAGGGTTACTGCCTGTTTATGGAGAGAACATAATTATTAAAAATTATTGAATTAAGGATCTATGGTTCTAAAACCTGAGCTTTTATCAGAATCACATGGAAGTCTAGTTAAAACAGACGGATTCACCCCACCCTAGAGTTGTTTTTGTTTTTTTAAAACTTTTATTGGAGTATAGTTGCTTTACAATGTTGTGTTAGTTTCTACTATACAGCAAAGTGAATCAGTTATATGTGTGTGTGTGTGTGTGTGTGTGTGTGTGTGTGTGTGTGTGTGTATTTTTTTTTTTCCACTCTGTTTTTGATTTCCTTCTCATTTAGGTCACCACAAAGCATTGAGTAGAGTTCCCTGTGCTATATAGTAGGTTCTCATTAGTTATCTATTTTATATACAGTAGTGTATGTATGTCAAACCCAATCTCCCAATTCATCCCACACCCTCTTCCCGCCTTGGTAACCATAAGTTTGTTTTTCACATCTGTGACTCTATTTCTGCTTTGCAAATAAGTTCACCTGTACCATTTTTCTAGATTCCACATATAAGCGATATTATACGAGATTTGTCTTTCTCTTTCTGACTTAATTCACTCTGTATGACAAACTCTAGGTCCATCCAGGTCTCTGAAAATGGCATTATTTCATTCCTTTGTATGGCTAAGTAATATTCCATTGTATATATGTACCACATCTTCTTTATCCATTCCTCTGCCAATCGACATTTAGGTTGCTTCCATGTCCTGGCTATTGTAAATAGTGCTGCAATAAACATCGACCCCACACTAGAGTTTTTGATCAGTAGGCCTGGGGTGGAGCCTAAGATCTTGCATTTCTAATAAGTTCCAGGAAACACTGATGCTGTTGATCCAAGGCATACATCTGAGAATCAATGTTCTAAGGGAGGGAAGAGAGCTATCAAATGGGAGCATGGTGGGACCAAAGTAGATTGAGCGCAAGCCTGGTTAAGATGTTCATTTGGTAGAATACCTCCTGCATGGGATTATAATAGAAACAGCTAACTGTTATAGAGTTCCTACTATGTGTGAGGTGTTATACCAAACATTTTGTAAATATTAAGTCATTTAATCATTAAAATAATCCTATATGACAGATGTGCTATTATCATTTCTATTTTATAGCTGCGGAAGTTGAGGTACAGGGAGGTTAAGTAACTCATCCAAGGCAATGCAGTTAGTAAATTGTAGAGCTGGAATTAGATTCTAGGTGGTCTGGCTCCAGGGTCCTTGCAGTTAACCACTGTTATGCTTAGGGAGGTGAAGATGGACAAGATTTTTTCAAATAATAAATTATTTTAGCAGACCTAGAACTCACTCACTTTACCTATTTTACTATCCCCACAGGGAAAAGCTAGAGGAATGTGTTAAAAGATCTGGACCGTAAATCACAGTAAAAGGAAAAAGAGATCCAGAAACAGGCTTACATATGTAGAAGGAAGAAGACCAATTTAAGAAGGACTTTAAAATATTGTAGCTCAGTTTATACCTTCCTGAAAGAGTGGAAACAGTAAAATGTTTATAAACCACTAGGGCCATATCCCATCACTGGAGGAAAAAAAAAAGTAGCATAAAGAAATGTTACACAGGGGTTGAAACATGCATATATGGAGGAATAACCACATCTGGAGAGGTTTTGGTTTTCATTAGGTCAGTGGGAGTATAGGCTTTGGCATCACCTTTTGCAGTTTTCATTCATGAATCTATAAGGGTGATTTTTCAGTTAGAAAAATTCCTGCACTTACTAATTTTTTTGTTCAGCTATCAAATGTTTATCTACTATATGCTAGGCATCGAGGCACTAACGATTCAGCACAAGACAAAAACACATACCTGTTGGGATGATGCTTACATTCTAGTGAGAGAAATGGTATTAAACAAATAAAATAAATGTAATATGTTCGATGTTTATAAAATGTTTTTGAAGAAAATAAAACAGGATAAAGGAGATAAAGCACGTTGGGAATGGTCGCAGTGTGTGTGAAATGGTAGATGAGAATAACATTTGCTCATACAAAGTAGTCAGAGATGTCTCTGATAAATTGATAATTAAATAAAAATCGAAAAGAAATGAAGTATGAAGGAAAAGGATAAGTGAAGCCTTAGCCAGAGCCCTAGAACTAGCCACCTGTTTTCATGAAATGAAACACAGGTGCCCATGTCATGCGTGGTTGGGTCCAATGACAATACATTTCCTTTGTACCTGAAGAGACCAAATGTCCACAGGACAGAAATCACCCAAACGTGATCGTAGGCAGAGTTTCCTGAAGACGCGTCCCACCTTCTCTATAGTGGGCAAGTGGACTATGTGGGTTTCTTACCAATGTAATTCCTATGGGCTACAAATGGGGGCTAACTGGAATTGGTATATGTGCATATATTCTGGGCTTTGCTTATCCTGAAAGAGAAGAAACTGTAGAGAAGCAGGTAAGTTTTTTTTTTTTTTTGGTACGCGGGCCTCTCACTGTTGTGGCCTCTCCCGTTGCAGAGCACAGGCTCCAAGATGCGCAGGCTCAGCGTCCATGGCTCACGGGCCTAGCCGCTCCGCGGCATGTGGGATCTTCCCGGACCGGGGCACGAACCCGCGTCCCCTGCATCGTCAGGCGGACTCTCAACCACTGCGCCACCAGGGAAGCCCAAGCAGGTAAGTTTTGAAAAGAAAATTCTCTGTCAATTTGACTCACTAAGATGTTTCTTTTGAGCAACAAAAACATTTTACTGCTACTAATGTACTAGAAAGAACAAGAAAATATAACATTACATGAACATATCACATTCTTTGACTCACTGAGCTATGATCTCTGAAAATTGGAATGGGAAATCAAAACACTTCATATTTAAAATAGGTAGGGGCAAATTTTGAAAGACTGGTTTAGTCAGTTAGACTGAATATGAGAGGGTAGAGAATGCACATATTTTTCTTTTGTTTTGTTTGCTCTGCTTATCCTGGGACCAGGATCAAATTTGGTCATGCCAGTAGAGGAAGGTGCCACTGCATAAGACATGCTATCCCAACTGTTAACTTTGAGTACATTCCTAAAGATACTTTGGGAGTAGGTCATGACCTCATGCCATAAAACCAAATTAGGGCTAAGTATAAATGAAGTCTATTGGTAGACTGTAAAGGTAGTCTGTGATCCTTTACCTGAAAAATTATATGATACCTTCTATGATACCTGGAAATGGGGCATAGGAGAGAGAATGGCAAGTCTATTGTTACTGTTTGCTTTATGAGTAAGCACTAGAGAACCATACCATGGCTTGGAAGATATGTCTAAAAACAGGTACTAAATGGAAAGGTAAAGAGAGTGGCAAGCGAGAAGGCCTCCCAGGAACGGATGCAATTATACTATTCCCAAGAAAGAGATTCAGAGCAAGAAAATAATACTCTCTCCCAGAACGCATGATGACTAGTGGCTGATGTTGGGAGAAGCCACTTGAATTGTTTTCTGCAGAGAAAAGGATGCCTGGAGAATTCAGGATTCTTCCTAAAACCTGTACTTCATACTGGAATTCTCTTTGTTGAATGGACTTACTGGAAGCTAGCTAGAGCTACAGTTTGGGTCACAACTTCGGTTTTTTTAGGTATCCTGAGAGAAATACCACCATGAATTGAAAGGGAGAAAGATACCCAAGTCTAAATGTATTTAAAATGAAGGAAATCATACAGACTAAATTCTCTGACTACAATGGTATTGTTACAAATAAATAACAATAAAATGACCAGGAAATCCCTAAAATTTGGAAATTAACATAGCTAAGGTCAACAATATGTGTAATGGCTTGACCGTTCTTGGCACCCATATGCCAGGAGTTCTAAGGGATTTGGGAGGATTCAGGTAACTTGGGAAGGCTGGAATATGGAGGCCCATCATCATGATTAAAACAACCTACTAACTTCTATTTCTGGCCAAGTTTAAGTACACACTTGCCCGCTACCATAAACAACTAGAAAAGCAGACAAAATATGTGAAACTGGTGTTTTCAGACGTTGGACAAAAGGTAGCACAGTGCTATGATGCAGAAAAAGGACTATAAGCAAGATGAACCGTATGTATGATTGCCCTGTCTTTCTTCCTGGATGCTCTTCTGCAACGTGCCCTGTGTGTGTGTGTGTGTGTGTGTGTGTGTGTGTGTGTGTGTGTGTGTGTGTGTGTGTGTGTGTGTGTAGGGGTATTGAGACCCAAGCAGAATACAGTGGTCTTGTTGAGTTGAGAAGACAGAGATTGTAGTTCAGGAAGACTGAGTGACTAGAATGTTTAGGACAGAGTACTGGAGAGGAAGGAGCTATGCAGAGAAGATTCTCTTTGAATCTGTCACAGAATACTATTCTGGACATGTATGAGTGAAACTGCATGAGGCCAAGCAAAGACTCTTGGGGAGGTTGTAATTTGAATAATTCCCAGAATTCAGACAAGACTAAGAGATGTTCAAATTCTAACCAGCCATATTGGAGGCACCTAATTGACTATCAGGTGTGTTCAATAAAGATCCTGGAAGAGTCAAGCCTCAGCAATAGTAAAAAGTCCTAGAGCAAAGAATACACCTGACTTGTCCTGACAAAGCTTAAAGATAAGCCTCAAAAGGATAAAGCTGACCCACAAGTTCCTACCTACAGAGTTCAACACTCTTTACAGAAAGACAACAAAACCCAGAATATAGATAATAATTATCACCTTCTCATCAGAAACAGTGCAAGTCAGAAAGCAATGAAATAACATTTTTAAAGTGTTGATAAAATGAAACAAAACACGTTAACCTAGAAATCTCTATCCATTGAAAATATCCCTAACAAATGAAGGCAAAATAAAAATATTTTCAGACAAGCAACAAACTAGAAATTTTATTACCAGAAGACTTGCATAAGAAATGTTAAAGGAAATTTCTCAGGCAGAAGAAAATGATGCCAGGTGGATATTCATATCTATCAAAAGGAATGAAGAGTGTCAGAAATTATAAATATGTGGGTAAAAATTTTAAAAACACATTTTCTATGTTAACAATTCTTTAAAATATAATTCACTTTTTAATGAAATACTTAACAGTAACAATCAATGAAAGCAACCACATAACTGGAGAAAATATTTGCTCTACCCATGTCTGACAAAAGAAATTCTAAGGCATTTTAGGAGTTTTTAGTTTCTTTGGTACTCTACAATTTGAACTATAATTTTGCTACAGGTATGTGATCATAGGGAGGAGTTTATAATAAAATGTGGGGATCTCTTTGTTATTGGCATTTTTAATCATTTGAGTGTTGTTAAGTATTTACTCCAGTGTTGGCAGATTTTTTCTGTAAAGGGCAAGATAGTAGTATTTTAGGTTTTGAGGACCATGCATTTTTGGTTATATCTACAAATGATCCTGACTTACGATGTTTCGACTTACTGTTTTTCAACATTAAGATGGTGTGAAGGCAATATACACTCACTAGAAACTGTACTTCAGATTTTGAATTTTGTCTTTTTCTGGACTAGGGATAATTAGATACTCTCTCATGATGACGGGCAGTGGCAGTAAGCCACAGCTCCCAGTCAGTCACATGATCACAAGGGTAAACAACTGATACACCTACAACCATTCTGTATCCATACAACCATTATATTTTTCACTTTTAGTACTGTATTGAATAAATTACATGAGATATTCAACACTTCATTACAAAATACGCTTTGTGTTAGATGATTTTGCCCAACTACAAGCTAATGTAAGTGTTCTGAGCATTTTTAAGGCAGGCTAGGCTAAGCTATAATGTTCAGTAGATTAGCTGTATTAAATGCATTTTTGACTTTGATATTTTCAAGTTACAATGGGTTTATTGGGACATATCTCCATCATAGGTCAAGGAAGATCTGTATTCAGATCTGTCATATGTAGTCATAGGCAGTATGTAAATGAATGGGCACAGCCAGATGTGGCCCATGCGCTATAGTTTGCCAGTCTCTGGATCTCATCATATATTCTGTGTTACATTTTATTAGGCAAAAGAGTTGGACACAGTGGAACTGAGAAATCATAGAGGGAATTAATTTTCTTTAGATTTCATCAGTAGTTATTTTATATTCTGTATCTTATATTTACATCTTCTGAAGTCACTGGGAAACCTAAAATTGTTTTCTATTGTTTCAAGTGACTTTCACTCATGGTGGCTTCTTTCCTTATTTATTTGGTAAGTTCTAACTGTGAACTGTACTTAATTTCTTGGAATTTGTGGCCCAGATTGAAGATAGATTTCCAAAGAGGATTTTCATTTGCTTCTACTGTATACCAGTGTATGTAAAGAATCTGGGACTATTTAAAAGTTTTAGTTTAAGGTTTTCCTAACTATGGTGCTGGTTAACCCCAGGGTAAGAGTAGATTTATGATGGCAGATATCCAGGGGAGATTTTATTAGTAGTATTTTTATTGTTATCACCATCATCATCATCATCATTGTCATCATCATCAATCTTTTCCATCCACAGCCCTGGCAAATATAGGTAAATTTCCATCTTTATACTGGTAAATTGATTTTTTCCAACCACTCCTTCATTAAGTAGACTCAAGTTCAGGAGCTCCATTTTTTTTTTTTTTTTTTTTTTTTTTTTTTTTGCGGTACGCGGGCCTCTCATTGCCGTGGCCTCTCGCGCTGCGGAGCACAGGCTCTGGACGCGCAGGCTCAGCGGCCATGGCTCACGGACCCAGCCGCTCCGCGGCATGTGGGATCCTCCCACACCGGGACACAAACCCGCGTCCCCTGCATCGGCAGGCGGACTCCCAACCACTGCGCCACCAGGGAAGCCCAAGAGCTCCATTTTGCACAGTTTCAAAACCTTATCCTTTGATCACCTTGAAGCTCTTATTCTCCACATTCTCCAAACACTTACTAGTAGTAAATTGGGAGTGTCCATCTACCTGATTCCTGTGTCTATCTTTCAGTTGCTTCAGAACTTAGATGTGAAATATTGATGTAGTTTATTAGACCTCTTGAAACTTCAACACTATTAAGATTATAAATTCCTTCACAATAAAAAATGTTCATAAATCATATATATATATATATATATATATATATATATATATATATACAATTGCATAAAATCGCAGATGGTGCAGAGGTCCTCTGGAGACAATCCCTGAACTTCTTAGAGTTAAGCTTTAAGGATATCTATTAATTATTAGTTTATTTAAAGTTTGAGGTTTTTGTGGTTAAAATCATTCAAAATTAAATTTTAGTAAAATAATTGTATTTTCTAAATGTTATTAGGAGACTATATTGGTTCCTTAATATAAAAATGGGATCTTGTGGGTGTGTTGGGATGGAGAAATACGAATAGTGATTAGAGGTTTTCCACTTATAACTGGAAGTGGCATTATTGGCAGTATGCAAAATGCTCTGGTTGCCTTGCTAATTATGCAGTGTTATTTCCTGCTTTAGATAAGTTGATAGTTTGAAAGAACTGTGATCAAGGAAAGGTTTATACAGTGTGGTTTCTTTTTCCATTTTTCACTTATTGATGTCTGTGAAATTTTTGCTTTAACACTGGGTTCCTTGGATTATTCAGAAAAGAAGTAAGGGTTTATATGAGCATCCTAAATCTGAAGAGAAATCTTTCAATTGAAGCAATAGGTTCAACAAAATATTTAGGATTGTGTGTTATATGTTTAAACTATCTACAAGTATTTTCTCTGTTAAGCAGTCTCTAGAGGCCCATATGTATTTCAAGATTTTAAATGACATTAATTAAAGTAGGATTCCAAAATGTATTCATAATACGTTTGAAAATAGCACTTTTAAAAAAATTTAACATCTTTATTGCAGTATAATTGCTTTAAAATGGTGTGTTAGTTTCTGCTTTATAACACAGTGAATCAGTTATACATATACATATGTTCCCATATCTCTTCCCTCTTGCATCTCCCTGCCTCCCACCCTCCTTATCCCACCCCTCTAGGTGGTCACAAAGCAGCGAGCTGATCTCCCTGTGCTATGCGGCTGCTTCCCACTAGCTAGCTATTTTACCTTTGGTAGCGTATATATGTACATGCCACTCTCTCACGTTGTCCCAGCTTACCCCTCCCTCTCCCCATATCCTCAAGTCTATTCTCTAGTAGGTCTGCATCTTTATTCCCGTCTTGCCCCTAGGTTCTTCTGACCATTTTCTTTTTTTTTTTAAAGATTCCATATATATGTGTTAGCATACGGTATTTGTTTTTCTCTTTCTGACTTAACTTCACTCTGTATGACAGTCTCTAGGTCCATCCACCTCACTACAAATAACTCAGTTTTGTTCCTTTTTATGGCTGAGTGATATTCCATTGTATATATGTGCCACATCTTCTTTATCCATTCATCTGTTGATGGACACTTAGGTGGCTTCTATTTCCTAGCTATTGTAAATGGAACTGCAATGAACATTTTTGTACATTACTCTTTTTGAATTATGGTTTTCTCAGGGTATATGCCCAGTAGTGGGATTGCTGGGTCATATGGTAGTTCTATTTGTAGTTTTCTAAGGAACCTCCGTACTGTTCTCCATAGTGGCTGTATCAATTTACATTCCTACCAACTGTGCAAAAGGTTCCCTTTTTTTCACACCCTCTCCAGCATTGATTGTTTGTAGATTTTTTGGTGATGATCATTCTGACCGGTGTGAGATGATATCTCATTGTACTTTTGATTTGCATTTCTCTAATGATTAATGATGTTGAGCATTCTTTCATGTGTTTGTTGGCAATCTGTATATCTTCTCTGGAGAAATGTCTATTTAGGTCTTCTGCCCATTTTTGGATTGGGTTGTTTGTTTTTCTGATATTCAGCTTCATGTGTTGCTTGTATGTTTTGGAGATTAATCCTTTGTCAGTTGCTTCATTTGCAAATATTTTCTCCTATTCTGAGGGTTGTCCTTTGGTCTTGTTTATGGTTTCCTTTGCTGTGCAAAAGCTTTGAAGTTTCATTAGGTCCCATTTGTTTATTTTTGTTTTTATTTCCATTTCTCTAGGAGGTGGGTCAAAAAGGATCTTGATGTGATTTATGTCATAGAGTGTTCTGCCTGTTTTCCTCTAAGAGTTTGATGGTGTCTGGCCTTACATTTAGGTCTTTAATCCATGTTTTAGTTTATTTTTGTGTATGGTGTTAGGGAGTGTTCTAATTTCATTCTTTTACCTGTAGCTGTCCAGTTTTCCCAGCACCACTTATTGAAGAGGCTGTCTTTTCTCCACTGTATAGTCTTGCTTCCTTTATCAATCAGAAGGTGACCATATATGAGTGGGTTTATCTCTGGGCTTTCTATCCTGTTCCATTGATCTATATTTCTGTTTTTGTGCCAGTACCATACTGTCTTGATTACTGTAGCTTTGTAGTATAGGCTGAAGTCAGGGAGCCTGATTCCTCCACCTCCGTTTTTCGTTTTCAAGATTGCTTTGGCTTTTTGGGGTCTTTTGTGTTTCCATAGGAATTGTGAAATTTTTTGTTCTAGTTCTGTAAAAAATGCCAGTGGTAGTTTAATAGGGATTGCATTGAATCTGTAGATTGCTTTGGGTAGTAGACTCATTTTCACAATGTTGATTCTTCCAATCCAAGAACATGGTATATCTCAACATCTATTTTTATCATCTTTAATTTCTTTCATCAGTGTCTTATAATTTTATGCATACAGGTCTTATGTCTCTTTAGGTAGGTTTATTCCTAGATATTTTATTCTTTTTGTTGCAGTGATAAACGGGAGTGTTTTCTTAATTTCACTTCCAGATTTTTCATCATTAGTGTGTAGGAATCCTAGATATTTCTGTGCATTAATTTTGTATCCTGCTACTTTACCAAATTCATTGATTAGCTCTAGTAGGTTTCTGGTAGCATCCTCAGGATTCTCTATGTATAGTGTCATGTCATCTGCATACAGTGACAGCTTTACTTATTCCTTTCCAATTTGGATTCCTTTTATTTCTTTTTCTTCTCCGATTGCTGTAGCTAAAACTTCAAAAACTATGTTGAATAAGAGTGGTGAGAGTGAGCAACCTTGTCTTGTTCCTGATCTTAGTGGAAATGGTTTCAGTTTTTCACCATTGCAGATGATGTTGGCTGTGGGTTTGTCATATATGGCCTTTATTATGTTGAGGAAAGTTCCCTCTTTGCCTACTTTTTGGAGGGTTTTTATCATAAATGGGTGTTGAATTTTGTCGAAAGCTTTCTCTGCATCTATTGAGATGATCATATGGTGTTTCTCCTTCAGTTTGTTAATATGGTGTATCACATTGATTGATTTGCATATATTGAAGAATTCTTGCATTCCTGGGATAAACCCCACTTGATCATAGTGTATGATCCTTTTAATGTGCTCTTGGATTCTGTTTGCTAGTATTTTGTTGAGGATTTTTGCATCTATGAGCATCAGTGATATTGCTTGTAGTTTTCTTTCTTTGTGACATCTTTGTCTGCTTTTGGTATCAGAGTGATGGTGGCCTCGTAGAATGCATTTGGGAATGTTCCTCCCTCTGCTATATTTTGAAGAGTTTGAGAAGGATAGTTGTTAGCTCTTCTCTGAATGTTTGATAGAATTTGCCTGTGAAGCCATCTGGTCCTGGGCTTTTGTTTGTTGGAATATTTTTAATCACAGTTTCAATTTCAGTGCTTGTGATTGGCCTGTTCATATTTTCTATTTCTTCCTGGTTCAGTCTCTGAAGGTTGTGCACTTCTAAGAATTTGTCCATTTCTTCCAGGTTGTCCATTTTATTGACATACAGTTGCTTGTAGTAATCTCTTATGATCCTTTGTATTTTTGTAGTGTCAGATGTTACTTCTCCTTTTTCATTTCTAATTCTATTGATTTGAGTGTTCTCCCTTTTTTTTCTTGATAAGTCTGGCTAATGGTTTATCAATTTTGTTTATCTTCTCAAAGAACCAGATTTTAGTTTTATTGATCTTTGCTATCGTTTCCTTCATTTCTTTTTCATTTATTTCTGATCTGATCTTTATGATTTCTTTCCTTCTGCTAACTCTGGGTTTTTTATTTGTTCTTCTTTCTCTAATTGCTTTAGATGTAAGGTTAGGTTGTTTATTTGAGATGTTTCTTGTTTCTTAAGGTAAGCTTGTATAGCTATAAACTTCCCTCTTAGAACTGCTTTGGCTGCATCCCATAGTTTTTGGTTTGTTGTGTTTTCATTGTCATTTGTTTCTAGGTTTTGATTTCCTCTTTGATTCCTTCAGTGATCACTTGGCTATTAAGTAGTGTGTTGTTTAGCCTCCATGTGTTTGTATTTCTTACAGATTTTTTTCCTGTAATTGATATCTAGTCTCATAGCGTTGTGGTCAGAAAAGTAACTTGATACGATTTCAATTTTCTTAAATTTACCAAGACTTGATTTGTGACCCAAGATATGACCTATCCTGGTGAATGTTTAATGAGCAGTTGAGAAGAATTTGTATTCTGCTGTTTTTGGATGGAATGTCCTATAAATATCAATTAAGTCCATCTTATTTAATGTATCATTTAAAGCTTGTATTTCCTTATTTATTTTCATTTTGGATGATCTGTCCATTGGTGAAAGTGGGATGTTAATGTCCCCTACTATGATCGTGTTACTGTCGATTTCCCCTTTTATGGCTGTTAGTATTTGCCTTATGTGTTGAGGTGCTTCTATGTTGGGTGCATAAATATTTACAATTGTTATATCTTCTTCTTGGATTGATTTTTGATCATTATGTAGTGTCCTTCCTTGTCTCTTGTAACATTCTTTATTTTAAAATCTATTTTATCTGATATGAGTATTGCTACTCCAGCTTTCTTTTGATTTCCATTTGCATGGAATATCTTTTTCCATCCCTTCACTTTCAGTCTGTATGTGTCCCTAGGTCTGAAGTGGGTCTCTTGTAGACAATATATATACGGGCCTTGTTTTTGTATCCATTCAGCCACTCTGTGTCTTTTGCTTGGAGCATTTAATCCATTTACATTTAAGGTAATTATCAATATGTATGTACCTATTACTATTTTCTTAATTGTTTTGGGTTCATTATTGTAGGTCTTTTCCTTCTATTGTGTTTCCTGCCTAGAGAAATTCCTTTAGCATTTGTTGTAAAGCTGGTTTGGTAGTGCTGAATTCTCTTAGCTTTTGCTTGTCTGTAAAACTTTTAATTTCTCTGTCAAATCTGAATGAGATACTACTGGGTAGAGTAATCTTGGTTGTAGGTTTTTCTCTTTCATCATTTTAAATATGTCCTGCCACTCCCTTCTGGCTTGCAGAGTTTCTGGTCAAACCTCAGCTGTTAACCTTATAGGGATTCCCTTGTATGTTACTTGTTTTTTGTTTCCCTTGCTGCTTTTATTTTATTTATTTATTTATTTTTGTTGTACGCGGGCCTTTCACTGTTGTGGCCTCTCCCGTTCCAGAGCACAGGCTCTGGACGCACAGGCTCAGAGCCATGGCTCATGGGCCTATCTGCTCTGTGTCATGTGGGATATTCCTGGACCGGGGCACGAACCCATGTCCCCTGCATCAGCAGGTGGACTCACAACCACTGTGCCACCAGGGAAGCCTAGCTGCTTTTAATATTTGTTCTTTGTATGTAAGTTTTGATGGTTTGTTTAATATGTGTCTTGGAGTGTTTCTCCTTGGATTTATCCTGTATGGGACTCTCTGTGCTTCCTGGACTTGATTAACTATTTCCTTTCACATATTAGGGAAGTTTTCAACTATAATCTCTTCAAATATTTTCTCTGTCCCTTTCTTTTTACCTTCTTCTTCTGGGATCCCTATAATTCGAATGTTGGTGTGTTTAATTTGTCCCAGAGGTCTCTGAGACTGTCCTCAATTCTTTTCATTCTTTTTTCTTTATTCTGCTCTGCAGTAGTTATTTCCACTATTTTATCTTCCAGGTCACTTATCCATTCTTCTGCCTCAGTTTTTCTGCTATTGATCCCTTCTAGAGAATTTTTAATTTCATTTATTGTGTTTTTCATCTCTGTTTGCTCTTTAGTTCTTTTAGTTCCTTGTTAAACATTTCTTGTATTTTCTCCATTGTATTACCAAGATTTTGGATCATATTTACTATCATTAGTTTGAATTCTTTTTCAGGTAGACTGTCTATTTCCTCTTCATTTGTTAGGTCTGGTGGGTTTTTGCCTTGCTCCTTCATCTGCTCTGTGTTTCTCTGTCTTCTCATTTTGCTTAACTTAGTGTGTTTGGGGTCTCTTTTTCGCAGGCTGCAGGTTCGTAGTTTCCGTTGTTTTTGGTGTCTGTCTCCAGTGGCTAAGGTTGTTTCAGTGGGTTACGTGGGTTTCCCAGTGGAGGAGACTGGTGCCTGTATTCTGGTGGATGAGGCTGAATCTTGTCTTTCTGCTGGGCAGGTCCACATCTGGTGGTGTGTTTTGGGTGTCTGTGGACTTATTATGATTTTAGGCAGCCTCTGTGCTAATGGATGGGGTTGTGTTCCTGTCTTGCTAGTTGTCTGGCATAGGGTGTCTTGCACTGTAGCTTGCTGGTCGTTGAGTGGAGCTGGGTCTTGGTGTTGAGATGGATTTCTCGGGGAGATTTTCACCATTTGATATTACGTGGATCTGGGAGGTCTCTTGTGGACCAGTGTCCTGAATTTAGCTATCCCATCTCAGTGCCACAGCCCTGATGCTTGGCTGGAGCACCAGGAGCCTGTACTCCACACGGCTCAGAATAAAAGGTAAAAATAAAAGAAAGAGGGCTTCCCTGGTGGCGCAGCGGTTGAGAATCCGCCTGCTGATGCAGGGGACACGGGTTCGTGCCCCGGTCCGGGAAGATCCCACATGCCGCGGAGCGGCTGGGCCCGTGAGCCATGGCCGCTGAGCCTGCGCGTCCGGAGCCTGTGCTTCGCAACGGGAGAGGCCACAACAGTGAGAGGCCCGCATACCACAAAAAAAAATAATAATAAAAATAAATAAATAAATAAATAAAAGAAATAAATAAATAAGATAAAGTAAAATAAAGTAACGTTATTAAAATAAAAATTATTTAGAAGAAAAAAATTTTTAAGTAATAAAAACACACACAAAAAAACCAGACAGACAGAACCCTAGGACAAATGATAAAAGCAAAGCTATACAGACAAAATCACACACAAACGCATACACATACACACTCACAAAAAGAGAAAAAGGGAAAAAAGTATATATATCTTTGCTCCCAAAGTCCACTTCCTCAATTTGGGATGATTCGTTGTCTATTCAGGTATTCCACAGATGCAGAGTACTTCAGGTTGATTGTGGAGATTTAATCCACTACTCCTGCGGCTGCTGGGAAAAATTTCCCTTTCTCTTCTTTGTTCGCACAGCTCCCGGGGTTCAGCTTTGTATTTGGACCTGCCTCTGCGTGTAGGTCGCCTGAGGGCGTCTGTTCTTCGCTCAGACCAGACAGGGTTAAAGGAGCAGCTGATTCGGGGTCTCTGGCTCACTCAGGCCATGGGGAGGGGCGAGCCTGTGGCGGCCAAGGCCGGCATGACATTACACCAGCCTGAGGCACGCTGTGAGTTCTCCCGGGGAAGTTGTCCCTGGATCACATGACCCTGGCAATGGCGGGCTGCACAGGCTCCCGGAAGGGGAGGTGTGGATAGTGACTTGTGCTCACACACTGGCTTCTTGGGGGCGGCAGCAGCAGCCTTAGCATCTCATGCCCGTCTCTGGGGTCCGTGCTGATCACCGCGGCTCTTGCCGGTTTCGAGCTCCTTTAAGCAGCGCTCTGAATCCCTTCTCCTCGTGCACCAGGAAACAAAGAAGGAAGAAGTTTCTTGTCTCTTCGGCAGCTCCAGACTTTTTCCCGGACTCCCTCCCAGCTAGCCGTGGCGCACTAGCCCCCTTCAGGCTGTGTTCACGCTGCCAACCCCAGTCCTCTCTCTGCAATCCAACCGAAGCCCGAGCCTCAGCTCCCAGGCCCCGCCCTTCCCAGAGGGTGAGCAGACAAGCCTCTCGGGCCGGTGAGTGCTGGTCAGCACCGATCCTCTGTGCGGGAATCTCTCCGCTTTGCTCTCTGCATCCCTGTTACTGTGCTCTCCTCCGCAGCTCCGAAGCTTCCCCGGCTCTGCTACCCGCAGTCTCCGCCCACCAAGGGGCTTCTAGTGTGTGGGAAACCTTTCCTCCTTCACGGCTCCCTCCTACTGGTGCAGGTCCCGTCCCTATTTTTTGTCTCTGTTTTTTCTTTTTTTCTTTTGCCCTACGCAGGTTCGTGGGGAGTTTCTTGCCTTTTGGGAAGGCTGAGGTCTTTTGCCAGCGTTTAGTAGGTGTTCTGTAGGAGTCCCACATGTAGATGGATTTCTGATGTATTTGTGGGGAGGATGGTGATCTCCGCGTCTTACTCTTCTGCCATCTTGAAGCTCCAGCCGAAGAAAGAGCTTTATGGTTAAACGAATTGGCAATGTTCTGGGTTATTTAGACTTAGTGAAACAGTTTTCTTTACAGCATAATTTTTCAGAAACTTTAAAATGCAAATATAGTATTGTGAATTTCTAAAATAAGGTATAACAAGCTGCATTTTGTACTCTAAATGTGAAATCCTTTTCTCTTGGCGCTTGTTCTGGACAATAGATATACAACATATTTGTGTCCTTTTTTTTTTTTTTTTTTTTTTTTTTTTTGTGGTATGCGGGCCTCTCACTGTTGTGGCCTCTCCCGTTGCGAAGCACAGGCTCCGGATGCGCAGGCTCAGCGGCCATGGCTCAAGGGCCCAGCCGCTCCGCAGCATGTGGGATCTTCCCGGACCGGGGCACGAACCCGTATCCCCTGCATCGTCAGGCGGATTCTCAACCACTGCGCCACCAGGGAAGCCCCTATTTGTGTCCTTTTTTATACTACTTTTCTTTCTATTTAAATATGAAAGAAAATTTATACAGATATATGTCATGAATATTTACTCTTTTTCTTCATTGGATATATAGAAATTTAAATAATTAGTGCTTAAAATGGAAGTTATACATACAGAACATAGAAAGAGTAAATTGTTTTTAATGTAAATCTAAGTTATCAAGATGACTAATAAGTGTCAGAATAATAAGTGTCATATTATACCTTCTCATTACTGTTCATCCTAAATCTCCCCAAATAAATTGATGTATGGCAGGACCAAAATGCATGATCATGGCCAAATCCTCAAATGCTTAGAAATGCTACTGCCTAAAACATATATGTAAGTGTGAACAACATCTTTTCCTCTGTGGGTTGGACTGAATAGGTGAACATTGAAGTTTAAGGTGCAAACTACATATGTTAATACCATGTCTTCTTTAGTAACAGTGTGCCATTTTCTGTGAAAAGCTTGTAATTAGGTTTAGTAAAGCTCAATAACTAAAAATTAAATAAGATCTCAAATATTTTAAAACACACTACCAAAATCTTTGAAAATATCGTACTGTTTTTGCTGTTACACAGCCACCAGATTTTTGAACAAATTGAGTTCAGTTTGTTTAGTTTATGGTATTACTATCTGAGAAATTTCAACTAACTTCCCTCTGTTGAGAATGATTATCCAGTATCTTGTACAGGGAGTATGTTTTATTCCCACCATATCACATCTTGTAAAGCATAAATAAATTTAGTTAAAAAAAATAATGCATGTGGGTAGTAACTGGTATAGGGGGCTGACAATCTTCCTCTTCATGCCTTTGTATCCTGGCTGAAGAGGAGAGTGGTCTTCTGGTTTACACCTTCCAGCACCTGCCTCCTTGCTCAAAGCCCTATTGGGCCTCTCCTGGTCTCCGTTAGGACTCATGGATGTTCTCCAGCATCCCTCTGTAGTTTGCTCACCGAAAATGAAAATAATCTGGGGACATTCCTCTCTGCAGTTTTGGCTTTACTTCATTTTTGCCTTTACTTCAATTTACTGTAGACTTTTTTTTTTTTTTTTTTTTTTGCGGTAGGCAGGCCTCTCACTGCCACGGCCTCTCCCGTTGTGGAGCACAGGTTCTGGACGCCAGGCCCAGCAGCCATGGCTCACGGGCCCAGCCGCTCCGCGGCATGTGGGATCCTCCCAGACCAGGGCACGAACCCATGTCCCCCGCATCGGCAGGCGGACTCTCAACCACTGCGCCACCAGGGAAGCCCTACTATAGACTCTTGTCTATAGCTTTTTGCTAGGAAGAGGGTCACTTGTGTTTTTACCCTTGGGAGAATACCAGTCAACCAGCAATCTTCAGAACTCCGACCCCTGGTAAGGCTTGTGCCCTACTGTCAGCATCTAGCCTTAATGATAGCAGCCATGGCTAACATTGTCCATTCGCTATTTCGCTTCTACATTATATGTATTCTAGAGTACACATATGCATATTGAAAACATCTATGTAGTTTTACTTTAAACATTTGTACATTATCTAATGAGTAACTTGTAAACTCACGAAGTTAGGACTCCAAGGTAGACAATGGCCTGGAGATCCCACTTAAGATATTTTAACATATATGTTTTATAAATATATAAATACAAGTTATAATCATATCTCATGTGATTATCTCATATCTTTTGTGGTATCCAAGTACATAGAAAGAGATGAGTGGACTACGGGTTTAAAAAATAATCATATGTTTATCTAGCATATTGAGTTAAAAATCCAAATTTGTAACAAAAAGAGCTAAGAAAGGTTACATGTACTTTTTCTGTTAAAATTATTTTTTCCTTCATTAAAAATAAGCCTAGAACACTTGCTTTTAGTTGTTTTTCTTTCCCTAATGCAATGGTATCCTCCAAATCTGTGAATAGCTTACTGAATAAGACGGGTTGCCTTCCAGTGACTTCACATTAATATATGGTATGTATCTTTTGAAAATGCAGTCTATGTCTAGATATGAGTTATAAAAATATATAAACACTCTAGTGACAATAAAAAGCATTATTTGTAGAAAATTATTATCAATTACATCGTTCCCATCAGTGTTTTCAATCAATTTTATTTAACTGTAACTCCACCCCACTGACTAAAATCACATCACTGATAATGGAAAGGAATAATGGCAAACTACATCATCAGCATTGACTCCAGGAAGGTCAAGATACAAACCTTGGATTAATATGAGGAGGCCTTCATAACTTAAGGGACTCAGAAAAACATGCAAGGGTACTAACTGTGATGAAAATCATCCACTGAAGTGGGGTATTATTGTAAGTCTTTGTCTACATGACAGATTTACAACTCCTTACCTCCATAAAATTCACTGTTAATGGCACAACACCTATTAAGCTGAGATATTTCTAGGTGTAGTACGTCATGGTATTTTCCTGTATAGTTTACATTATTCTTGGCATTTCACAGCCTGTCTCATGAGATGGCTAAGAAGGAAAATATAGTGACTTGTACTCACTTCTCAAGGGCAAAATGCCACATCTTACCAGAGGAAACATTCAGAAAGTGAAAAGCAAATATTAAGAATAATAAGGTTGAAAATTATGGCATATGAGAAATCTGGAGACTTTAGGGAGAAACACTTCATTTTGTGGAACACAATTTTAATATATTACCGAATTCCCAGTTTTTAGGGTTTTTCAAAAAGGGACAAATAAACATTTACAAAAGCTCATTCTTAGAGCTGGGTATGTATAGGGGAGAAAATATGATTTTTGACATAAACCCAGTCTTAGTGCTTAAGCTTCCTCAGTACTTGTATAGGGAAACCCTGGGACCTCAAAAACATTTTGGGAAAACCACAGTAGCACTTTCTGACAATACAAGCTGAGCAGGCTATGTGTAACAGAGGCAATTAAAATGTCCAGGCTCTCCCTTGAGATATGTCAGCACATTGAGAACCTGGGATACTGAATAACTTAATTCTTATTCACATAGAGCCTGAGAGGAAAATAATTTCAACTCTTATCATAGACTGTATTTTCTCTCTTAAAAGAAACAATTAAACAGTTACAAGCATGTATTAAACTTTTGGCATGTTGTTATGAAGTTTTTGGTCATAATGTAGGGAAGAAAATTCTATAAGCTTATGTCACTGCATTTTAGGTAGGTTAAAAATAAATTTCAAAAACCAGATTGTAGCATTTCCACAGCTAAAAGCAATCCATGGTACTTTCTCATTCAAAGCCCTGATTTTTATATATGAGAGAGCTGCAAAATGACTGACCCAAGTTTGCATTATTAACTAATGGTAGAACCAAGACTTAAGAAACAGGTGGTCTTCAGAGAATTTTCTCTTGAACCCAGATATAAAGTATACCATGTTTGCTTCCTTTTTTAAAATATAAATTTATTTATTTATTTTTGGCTGCATTGGGTCTTTGTTGCTGCATGGGGGCTTTCTGTAGTTGCGGCGAGCGGGGGCTATTCTTCGATGTGGTGCACGGGCTTCTCATTGCAGTGGCTTCTCTTGTTGCAGAGCCTGGGCTCTAGGCGCGCAGGCTTCAGTAGTTGTGACATATGGGCTCAGTAGTTGTGGCTCATGGGCTCAGTAGTTGTGACTTGCAGGCTCTAGAGCGCAGGCTCAATAGTTGGTGGTGCATGGACTTAGTTGCTCAGCAGCATGTGGGATCGTCCCGGACCAGAGCTCGAGCCCGTGTCCCCTGCATTGGCAGGAGGATTCTCAACCACTGCACCACCAGGGGAGCCCCCATGTTTGCTTCTCATGAAGCTATCTTTGGGGAACGTTGTACAGTAGAAAGGCCCTTTGTGCCTTCTCACTGTGAGAAAGGAGAAACAGAAGATGGACTTATTGAAATTTAAAGCAAACTTTTAGAAGGAGAACTTGTACTTCTTTTGTGTGCCATGCATAACGCTACCTGGTCCATTCCTTTCCTTGCAGCAACATCCCTTTTATTTTATATTAGAACTAAAGGGCCCAGTAGAAAAGCCTCATGTGCAACAATGTAATCATTACACAAAGCTTTGGATGTATGATGTTTATTGGTGCTACAAACTATTGGAAACAGCCATGTAGATCTTGTGGAAGAGTCATTTCATAATGGCTTGTAATGGTTTCACATAATAGGGGCTCAGAAAATATTTATTTGATTTTCTTCTTTTGTGGATGTTTTTTGTTGAACCTATATCTAAGATAATCCAGTCTGGAACCTGAATGACCTGAAAAAATTAATATACTGAGATGTTCAACATGCATAATGTGTTTATAGGTTTTTATATAAAAGGATTTTCTTGAGACTGCATGGAACAGTTTTACTATCTCCACAAAGCAGGGTGGGAAAGGTCCCATAATCCTAAGTATCAACAAGTAGTCTGTGCTTCTTCTTGACTTACAGGGAAAATGCAAGAATATTCAGGTTAAACTACTGTCCACTTGACAATTTCCCAGCTGCCAGTTAAGTCATATCAAACCCACTATGCAGAGACTGTTTGGCTCTGGTGGGTAGAATAGTACTGTTATTCTAACTGTGGAACTAACTGTAATTGTGCTTCACACCCCTCCCCAAATTCATATGTTGAAATCCCCAACTCCCAATGTGACTGTATTTGGAGATGGGGACTTTATGGAGGTAATTAAAGTTAACAAGATCATAAGGGTGGGCCCTAATACAATAGGCTGAGTGTCCTTATATGAAGAGACACCAGAGAGCTTTCTCTCTCTCTCTCTCTTCTCCTTGTGAGGGCACAGTAAAAGGTGGCCTCTACAAACTATGAAGAGTCCTCACAAGAAACTGACTCCACCAGACCTTATCTCAGACAACCTCCAGAGCTGTGAGAAATATCTTTCTGTATTTAAGCCATCCAGTCTATGGTATTACATTATGGCAGTCAGAGCTGACTAATACATTTGCCATTTAAAACAGAAACGTGATAGATAAACAAATAAGCATTTCTGGAAAACTATTATATGCTTAAAGCTTTCAAAAATTGAATTGTTTTTCTTTTTTCTCCATCTCCATATTTTATGGTTCTTTCCTTATCCACTTCTTAGCTCATTAAGAGAGCAAACTATTCTTGGGAAATTAAAAAAACATACACACACATACAAACTTATAAAAATAGATGCATTGCAGTCTTTCTCCCAGCCCAGTACCTTTGTAGATCAAGTAAAAAAGAAATGAGACGTTTTAAATCGAGTTCAATTATTTAAGGACCTGCTGTGTCATGTGACTTCTATTCTCCTCACTCAGATTTGTTTTTCGTTTTGCCCTTTGGACCAAGCATATCATCTCCAAAGGCTTCATGGACAGCGACTGCTTCCATTAGAGCTGTTTGGAGTCAGAAATTCTGTTTTCCAAGATGAGAAATTATGTTTACATAGCAAAAAACATAAATTTAAGTTAGAAATATGTTGGAAAATGTCATTTCCTTTGCAACCCAAACAAATTAAGAGGAAGGAAAATATCACTTAGTAGAATTCAGAACTTGTGAAATTTTGAAAGAGTTCCAGAAATTTTGACAAAACCAGGAAAAAATATTGCTTGGCATTTTTACCCAGGGATGAGTATTTTAGGAGTCTAAATTAAACTTCTAGACAGATATGTACTGAGAACATGTTAACGTATTGCTGTTTTTGTTTCTTGCTATAAGTACTGTCCTATGAGCTGAGGATTTGTTCCACATGTAACCTATTCAAGTTATTATGTGTACTTGAATATATTTACTACATATTTTTAAATCATGCTCATATGCCCATAGGACAGAACATTCCACAGTGCTTATAAAACTAAACATAGAAAACCCCAATTAACAGATTTCAAGGATACCACTATGCTATATATCATCTACTAATTGAAGAGAAAATGGCAGATGCCATGGAAGTTAAAAATTCAAGACTACTAAAAAGAACTAACTGCTTTCATTCTGTAGATGATATGTGCATTTAGACGCTGTATCTGATTGCCTTGAGCCACAATTATAGTTAGTTGTACATCTCCATTTTACCCAGCTTGGACCACTGGGTTGCATTAGTATTTCAGTTTTACATGACGTATTGGAAAAGTCAAGTTGCAGCTCAAGCAAAATGGAATTTTAAAATGCATCACACATACCCTGAGAAAACCATAATTCAAAAAGATACATGTACCACAATGTTCACTGAAGCACTATTTACAATAACCAGAACATGGAAGCAACCTAAATGTCCATTGACAGATGAATGGATAAAGAAGATGTGGCATATATATACAGTGGAATATTACTCAGCCATATAAAGGAACAAAATTGAGTTATTTGTAATGAGGTGGATGGACCTAGAGTTTGTCATACAGAGTGAAGTAAGTCAGAAAGAGAAAAAAAAATACTGGATGCTAATGCACATATATGGAATCTAAAAATATGGTACTGATGAACCTAGTGACAGGGCAGGAATAAAGACACAGACATAGAGAATGGACTTGAGGTCAGTGGGGGGGGGAAATGGGAAGCTAGGACAAAGTGAGAGAGTAGCATGGACATATATGCACTGCCAAATGTAAAATGGATGGCTAGTAGGAAGCTGCTGCATAGCGCAGGGAGATCAGCTTGGTGTGTTGTAACCACCTAGAGGGGTGGGATAGGGAGGGTGGGAGGGAGGCTCAAGAAGGAGGGGATATGGGGATAGATGTATATGTATAGCTGATTCACTTTGTTGTACAGCAGACACTAACACAACATTGTAAAGCAATTATACTCCAATAAAGATATAAAAAAAATAAAATGCATCACAGGCTTTGTAGAGGTGTTATGGAGGTAGAGATCATTATTGTTGAGAAAGTATAAGTCTAACTTTTAAAGCCAAAGTTCTAACTTTAAAACTTAAGGAAATGACTGGTATTTTGATTCTTATCCTATAGAATAATCTTAAACAATTAGAATTCCTGAAGATTTCTCTCCTGCATATTTGCTAAGTAAAATAAAGTACACACAACATCTATTATAGTCTTTGCATAAATGTTATTTCCTTTCCTTCTCCTTCTTAACAGAGGACTAGGAGTGGAAGAAAGTAATACTTTGACCTGCTTTGGCTACAGTGTGGATATTGCTTAGCTCTCTAATTTGGTGGTTATAAAGAAGGGAGAACAGTGAAAACAAGGTGGGCTACTTCCAGTGTCTGGTCTAGGAAAAGGAACATCTGATTTCAGAATCTTTTAGAAAATATGATAGTTAATTTTATGTGTCAACTTTACTGGGCTAAGGGATACCCACGTAACTGGTAAAAGAGTTTTTCTGTGTGTGTCTGTGATGTGTTTCAGGAAGAGATTAGTATTTGATTCAATAGACTTGGTTAAGAGATCTGCCTTCACCAATGTGGGTGGGTATCATCCAATTCTTTGAGGACCTGAGTTGAACAAAAAGGCAAAGGAGGGGTGAATTGTTTTTCTGTTTTCTTGAGCTAGGACATCCATCTTTTCTGCACTTGGACATCATAGGTTTTTGTTCTCAAACCTTTGAACTCTGGGACTTACACCAGTGGCTGCCTGGTTCTCAGACCTTTGGCCTCAAACCGAATTATACCACTGGATTTCCTGGTTGCAGATGGCAGATTGTGGGACTTCTCAGCTTCCATAATTGCATGAGCCAATTCCTATTTTGTATATACATAATAAATTTGTTGTGTTTCTCTGGAGAATCCTGACTAATACAGAGAACAAAGACATTGGAATTGAGACAATTTCTAACATACAGTAGACAATCAATAAATATTTGTTGAATGAACAAGCTGATACATACATAAAGATAATAAGTGCCAACATATGTGCAAGTGATGACTGAATAAGCCAGAAATAGAAGTCGTGGAATGTATTGGTCTGTTCAGTTTGAACCACAGACTGGGTTGTTCAAACAATGGAAGTTTATTTTTTCACAGTTCTGGAGGTTAGAAGTTCAAGATCAAAGTGTTGTCAGGGTTGGTTTCTGCTGAAGCCTCTCTTCCCGGCTTGCAGATGGTGGTCTTCTTGAAGGAGAAAGGTCTCTCTCTCTTCCTCTTGTTATAAAGACACAAGTCCTATTGGATTACGGCTTATGTTTTTTTACCTCATTTAACTTTAATTATCTCCTTAAAGGCCTCTCTCCAAAAACAGTCACATTAGGAATTAAGGCTTCAGCATATAAATTTGGGGACTGATGCAATTCAGTTCAGAACATGGAGGAAAACTGAGATTATAAGAAACGTGAAGCATATACCTTAGGCAGCTGTAGTCTAGTAACCACTTTAATTATTCACACATCTTTCACCTTGAAGACTAGTTTTAGAACTGTGAAATCTGCTCTAATCTGGCATTTGCAGTGTAGAGATACGAGGAATTTGAAGTGGTTCAGTGTATCTGTAGTATGTTCAAAGCTTTCAAATTTGAAGATGCCAAAATAAATTCTCTTGAGAATGGCCTACAGAGTTTGCTTTAGTTAAATCTCTTCACAATATTTCCCAAACAACAACAACAAACAAACCAAAAAACACACTTGTCTAAAATCAGTGTTTTGTTCGATAGAACCCATCTCGTAAATTGTTTGAACTTCATTTGAATGGGGTTGATTCAAAGATGAACTGAATAACAGTGAATTTTATATTCCTAGCTATTTAGCTACATTTAACTGATCAATTCATAGATTATATAATTTAATAAATATTCATTTTTATGTAAGTGACCCAGCAAAATTATAAGGTACTATACTGTGTCTTTGTTATAGTATTTATAATTCTCACTGCAATTTCTTATTTTTTAATTAAACATAGCTGCAGGGTTTTTTTTTTTTAAGATTTAATTTTATTTATTTCTGGCTGCGTTGGGTCTTCATTGCTGCTCATGGGCTTTCTCTAGTTGTGGAGAGTGGGGGCTACTCTTCATTGTGGTGCACGGGCTTCTCCTTGAGGTGGCTTCTCGTTGCAGAGCACGGACTCTAGGCACGTGGGCTTCAGTAGTTATGGTGTGTAGGTTCAGTAGTTGTGGCTTGTGGGGTCTAGAGTGCAGGCTCAGTAGTTTTGGTGCACAGGCTTAGTTGCTCCGTGGCGTGTGGGATCTTCCCGGTCCAGGGATCAAACCTGTGTCCCCTGCATTGGCAGGCGGATTCTTATCCACTGTGCCACAGGGAAGTCCCACTGCTGGGATTTAAGCTGTGTATTCTAGAAGATTTACAGGGCTACTTAGTTCTATTATTATTCACAAAATATATATCACTAGTTTAAAATAAAAGAATAAATATATTTTTAACAATCCACATTACATTAAATTCTAAAGCCATATCTGACAAAGATGCCCACCAGTGTTATACCAAGAATATTAAAATTAGCATTTAAGGATTTAAAGATGATATTACTTGAAGTAATTTTTGGATACATTTTGAAGAAATGGAAATGATGCATATATGGTATTATTTTACAATTTACTTCTAGATATGTTTTATTGAATTATGATTTTATCTATAAACATTGCAGACTAAGGATTGTTTTTCTTAGGCTAGTTCAGCTTGTCAGATTATTTCTAATCTAATATTGCTTGGTTTACATACAAGATTTATATTTTTATAAAAACATACGTATTTTGTCACACAATGTGTGACAAAAGCAACAGGTTATTACATATGGGATAAAAAGTTTGTCTTTCTTCAACATATATATTTACATATGTATATATATATTTATACAATGTATTTAATTTTTTCTATTTCTCTTTTTGTTTTTTCCTGTTTCTTTTTCTCTTCCACTAACCTTGCTGATCACAATTTCTTATTTCCTATTTCTCACACAATTCTCCATCAAGATCTAAAGTGCACATATTTGCCAGAATCCTTCCTAAATCATTTACTTTTAAAAGTGTTCCCTTTTGTCTCTTTCATCTGCACACACATACAAAAGAATATATAGGAATATTTAGGTACTTTCGTGCCATTTCCAAGTTAATTTTAAATAATAGCAGATGATTGACATTTTGACAATTCAAAATATTGAATTTTATGTTTATTTATGATCTGTTCTGCAGATCTCAGACACTGGACCTGGAGATTCAGTATTGCCAGGCTTCTTTCTCTTAGAATCTTATTTCTACCTTTCTGTGGGTATAGGCTCTAGTCTTTTAGATTCTTCTATATGAAAACATTTCGCTAGATCAAAGATCAGAGAGGAGAAGGGAATTTTATCCAAAATACTCATTTAGAAAAATACTAAGGAGTAACTCTTTTTGGACTAATATAGCCATGTAACCAACCATCCCTGGAATAATCTCTGGGCCAGGGGAATGAGGTACAGGTATGTGTGGATCATGTATTCACTTCTTTGGTTAGAAAGGTAGGCCAAATTGGCAGTTCAGTTGGAAACACAATGTTCTAGTCACTAAGGGGAGGGGGATGGTTACAGGTAACAAAAATAACAAATATCCATACGGATCCACTCCGTGAATGCACATTACCTCATCTGTCTTTCCACATGTATAATTTCTAAAGGACTCCTCTGTTATATCCAATTGTTTTATGTATAATCACAAACTCTCTTACCCCTTCCCTCAATGGGTGACAATCTAAACTACTTAATTCAGCTTTAAATCTAGACTCTTGGAAGATGGGATGTCATCTCAATCAAGCCCATATGTGGCTTATCATGAGCCAGCAACTTATGTATTGAATGGTACATATGACCACCTGATACTCACAACCTACAATGATGATTTCCATTCAGCTAAGGTGGGGTTTCTCAACATTGCCACTGTTGACATTTTGGGTTGGATAATTCTTTCCTTTTGGGAGTTGGCCCGTGAATTGTGGAATGTTTAGCAGCATTCCTGGCCTCTACCCACCAGATGTCAGTAGCACATCTCCCCCTTCTCCCCATGTTGTGACGATGAAAAACAGCTCCAGATATTGCCAAATGTCTCCTGAGGGGCAAAATCACTAACAGTTAGGAACCATAGAATTAAGGGGAAAATGTGAAGCTACATAAGAGTTGTCAAGTGTCCAAACCACTATACTCATTAGAGCAGAATAGTTACAATCACTGGCCCTGGAGTCAAATTTTTGGGTTTAGATTTTGACACTATCACTTACAAGTTTTTTATCTTTGGGCAAAATGGGATTTACGTTCTGTAAGCTTGTTTTCTTTTCCTCAAAATGAACATAATGATAGAAACAATCTCATGAAGTTGTTTTGAGGATTCAATAAACCCTTAACACAGTGCTGCCACATAATAAGTGAATTTCCCACTAGCATTAGCTGTTATCATTATTATTTGGCTAGGCTGGAATATTAAGGTGCATTCAAATATTGACTCACTTTCCAGAAAGCAGAGTGGGTTTCTCGATCAGATATTTTGTTTTCCTGATTCTGCCCATGGGGAAAATTCCATTGTCCAAAGTTCCTTATAGACATACCTAAAGGGCTATTAATGAGGCTTCACTAGCTGCAGAATGGTCTACCACTAGAGAACAATTCTATCATGACCATGTGGATTGCCTCCTCAGTTAAACAGTCATGCACCATTGTTTACCAAGCTTGGGGTTTCTCTTTCCCTAAGTATTTTTTTTCTGTCCTTCCTTCCATCCTTCCTTCCTCCTCTATCCCCTCCTTCCCTCTTTCTCTTTCTCTCCTTCTCCTGCCTTCCCTGCCCCTTCTTCTTCTTCCTCTCTCTCTTAAGCTCTAAGTTTAGTTGCCTGTAAATTTCATTTAGTGGGAATATTTTAGCAGTAAATAAAATTAGAAATTGTAAAGTCAGGAACTTTGCCTCTGGATCTTTGCTCTGCAGTTTCTGTTTCTCAGCAGCAGGTCTTGTACCTTCTCAGTCTCTCAGGTCTCAGCTCAGTTCCTTTGGCTTAAGCCACTGCCCAAATCAGGACAAAGCAACAGGCTGGAGTGGTAAGGCAGAGCTTCCCCAGTGCCCAGAACCTGCATCTCCCTTGACTACTTTTAGGGAAAAGTTTCTATCTCCACCAACTAGGGAGTTCAGAACAAGAGATGTTTGAGGGTAGCCTGAATAGGAGATTCTAGTGATTCTTTCTGGATTCCAGTCTTGCTGCAATGTTTCTCCCTTCCTAAACTTTGCAAACACAAATTTCGATATAAGGCAGAGAATCCAACTATTGCGATTCTTTAGGATGCACTGGATATGTGTTTTTGAAATTACAGCTAATGACCATGGGCAGAAAATCTATCTCTTTAAAAAAGCTGTTTATAATAGCAATGGGCTTTTTGTTTCCAGGTGGAGAACTTTGGATCAAAACTTACTAGGGAGTAGTATACTATCAGTGGCAAGTTTTGGGTCTCTCTGGATCTGCCTTTCCATAGAGTAAAACTCCTGTCTTCTACTGGGGTTGACAAGAAACAATAGCCTGTTTTTATCCCCTGCTGTAGTCCTGGAAGAAAGCTAGTACCTCTACTTCCTAAGACTTGATCCCCCATTGTAGGCTTGGCTTTCCACTTTCTCAAGTGGTTTTCTAGCTCTCCAAATATTGTTGCTGTTGTGTTCCATCATCTTTGTCCTTGGATATTTACGGTACTTTTTAAAAACATTTTTCTCTCATTTTATTGTAGACTCAGAGAGAGTATGTGTAAACTGTTACGTTATTTGTAAGTTTCATACATGTGTACTTTATATGAAATCTCATTTGACCATTAGTCTTTAAAAATACCTACAACTGGTACAGCCCCATCCAAAGTTTATGCAGTTGCTTTGATTAAATCTCATTGATTAGATTTTCACTTTATCGGTGTTCTTTAGGTCAAAAGCTTTATATTTAATTTTTAGATAAATTGACGTAATAGATGAATTCATATAAAAGACAGTCATTTCCTTTTTTTTTTTTTGCGGTACGCGGGCCTCTCACTGTTGTGGCCTCTCCCATTGCGGAGCACAGGCTCCGTACGCGCAGGCTCAGCGGCCATGACTCACGGTCCCAGCTGCTCCGCGGCATGTGGGATCCTCCCGGATCAGGGCACGAATCCGTGTCCCCTGCCTGCACCGGCAGGCGGATTCTCAACCACTGTGCCACCAGGGAAGCCCCATTTCCTTTTAAGTTCTTAATTTTTTTGTAGACATCTTGATAATTTCATGTCATTATCTCTCTGCAGTGGTATGAATAGCTTGACTACTGATTTGTAATGGTATTAGCCAGGTCCTTCCCTACTTTTTTTGAGCCATCAACTTTGCAGGAAGGGAATCTTTTCATTGAAAGAACTATATTGGTTTCCACAATAAAATATTACATCCTTTAATATTGAAGAATGTTTCAAAATTTGACAATGCTAACAAAGGTTTTAATGAGAGGAAAAGGAAGAGATCTTGTATTTCATGTTGTTATGCAGTGACCCAAATTCTCATCTATGAGTTTTTACTTTTGCAAACGCAGATATATACTGACAAAGGTTGATGTGTGGCTTCTGACCATAATATATCTAATGAACTATACTAACAAATAAAAAAATATTAGGTGGTACCTTCTAAAAATATCTAACACCCATTTCTCCCTTCACTCCTGATACTGCTTACTTAGCTTTTAATTATGCCTGTATCTCAGTGTTTGCATATTGGAATCACATGTGGGGCTCTTAAAAATATTGAGGCTCTGGTCCCATCCCAGACCAATTAAAACTGAATTTATGAGAATGACATCTGGACAGCAGTACTATGTTAAGCTTTATAGGTGATCATATTATGCAGGCAGAGTTGGAAAATACTGATCTCTTATGTCCCATAGGAACATGAAAATGAATATGTTTTTGGCCTTTTGATGGTATGTCTGGCTTTGACTTCCCACTGTATCCTGATCTCAGGATGTCTGAGATCCCTGGGCTCTGTAGTCATTATTTTGCTTAAAGAGTCCTAATGCCAGGGAGTTCTAAAATTGAAGTGTATGGAGTCCTAAAATATAAAAGGGATTTAAGAGAATTTTGCTGTAGTACAGCACTTGAAATGCAAAAGCTGTTTTGGACTTTCTCTGTAACCTGGCCAGAAGAGTACATGAAGACTTAGTTACTCAAAGCTGAATCATTTTAATTCATTTAAATTCATGTTTAATTATTTGAATACATTTTATTAATGTATAACCATTCTTTTATGTCTTAAGTACTTTATACTACTATATATCATATCTTGTAATTTTGTTCTCTACAATATTGCTTTTTGGTCTCTCTAGATAAGAAACTAATTTTTTCTTATCTAACATATGCCATAGGTTACTTGAGAGTGTCAGGGTATTAAAAGCATTATTATGGATACTATGAAGTCATGAAAAGTTGAAGGCTTTAGAATCTGGATAACTTTTGGGGAGTATTGAACATAATGGAATGATTAAAAAAAAAAGGTAAAGATCCCTACAAGAGGACTTTCTTGCTAAAAGCTGTTATTTATGGAATGTTGGTTGTTATGGTAATAGAAGAAACAGAAGTCATTTATTAAATATTCAATTATTTATAAAAAATATTTATTTGTGCCTATTACTCTGCAGGCAATGTATTAGACATTTTAAATAGGGAGCTAGACTGAAGGAGATTATATAAAAACAAGTATGGAAATATGTATACACTAATTTGTATGTCAAAAATATTTTACTTATGCTTAAGAAGATATTTGGCTCTGTCTAATGATATTTCCTTATCAAATGGTTAAAAATGCCTCTTGGGATTCTTCAAGCCAGACTGGTTTCTATCTTTTCCTTGTTTTCTAGGTCTCTAAGGCAATACAAAAAAATGTGTGGAGAGAGGATGGCCCTGGCTGTTACTGAGTGTTTGATTCCTCAGAGTCACTGCTTCTCCTAATTCTTGATTTGAATTCTTTACTTACCACCACTTTTTAATTGCTCCTAAATCCTAAACTTGGACTTGTTTATCCTGGTTTTGTTTGTGTTTCCCTCATTATTTATTTATCACATTTCTTGGATAATTTAGTCCATTTTTGTGTGCAGACCATAAATCCAAAACCAGAGCAATATTTTCCTATGTTATAATCAATTTTGGAACCACTGTGAATTGATTTTATCTCTTTTGGCCCCGTATTTCTCATGACCCTTAAGCTGTTTCCCTAATTTATACAAATCTTGAAGATGTTCCATAATTTAGCTTTGGAAGCAGCTTGCTCATTATTTTTCACAAATGATTATTTATATGTTGAAAACTAATGATAGGTCAGAATTTAATTGTTACATATTATTTTTAAACTGTAGATTGATAGTAAAATCATTTCTCAAGACAGTGGTTCTCAACCAGGGGCAATTTTGTCCCCCAGTGGCTATTTGACAATGTCTGGAGACATTTTTTTGATTCTAATAATTAGGAGGTGCTACTGGCATCTAGTGGGTAGAGGCCATGGATGCCGCCACACATCCTACCATGTACAGGGCAGCCTCAAGGACAAAGAACTATCCAGACCAAAATATCAATAGTGCTGTGGTTGAACCCTGTCAAAATAATTCCAAGAAAAGGACTATATTGTTGAATCTTTAATGTATGCTTGAAAGCCAGGATGCTATAATTTTTATCTAGGGAAAGGATAATTTAAAAGCATTTATGCTTCGAGTCTTCTTTCCTTTACACATTAATGTATTCCTTCTAAAGCTCTAAATTCAGTAGATTAAGTAATTTCCCTTCTAAAATGTTCACCTACCTATAACCATGAGTACTTCCTTTAAGTGCAAGTGCAAGCTGTCTTTTTGACAAGTTATGCCAGATTTAGTTATTAAGAAAACGAACACCCTGCAGATAAAATATGTTCCCATTTCAAAATAAATTACACATTTAAAGGACGCTGCAGCAATTTTCCAGATATGTTTCTTCTGTACAAATCAAAATTCTATTCCTGTGTTCACCGTATAGTTTCACCCCTAATACCTAGGCTTGATTTCTAGCTTTGTAAGGGAATGCAAATAAATGTGAATACTCATGCTCTTTGGGGGTGCTCAGCGTGTGAGTTCCCTATATGTAGATCTCTGTATATTTGTGTATGGTTGATCACTTCTAACCTTTACTGGTACCTAACATGGTGCCTTTCAAGGAATGTTGTGATTTTTGTGAAAGACACTTAGCTTATATCTATACTATTATAAAGAAAATATTTTATTGTTGGATGTGTCCTCATGTATGTTATGATAATGTGTCATACAGCCTTAATTTTTAATCTAATTTTCTTAATTAATAGAGGAGAGTGAAACCATCTCTTTTTAGAAGCCTTCTCTGACTCCTTTTGTCTGGAGTACACCCATAGCACTAGCAGTATGCCACTATTAATCCACTCCCTAGATTGTTTCAAAATGTCTATTTACGTTTTGTCTCCTGCAAGTGCCTGCCAGTTTTTCTTTATAGCCTTGGTCTGGCTCATTGACTGACATAAGGTAAAACCTCAGTGTCTGTTGACTTACAATGCAATGCGATAGTTTCTAAGACAGAGATAAGCTTGAGATTAATGGCAAGCCCTGTTTCTTTTTGTTTATTTGTTGTTGTTTTAAGTCAGTCTTGTTCCAGAGCAATATAAATATATGATCATATGAGTTAGAGATATGTGCCTTTTATGTTCCTAAAAGAATCCCAGCTTTGTTCAGATAGACATTCATCTCACTACAGCCCACATGACTCAAGTGAAATGGTAACATTTGCAGCTGGGCAGCCATGGGATGGTTAGTCTAGTAGGCCAATCTCAGGAAGCTCATCCTTCTTTCCAGAGAATGATTTTGGGAATCCATAACTAAATCCCAAACACTCGGGACTTTGGGTGGGCTATTTATTAATTTAGGGAGGTCAGCCTAATTGGATAGGAAGAAAAGATATCTCCCCTACAGTTAACAGACAGGATTTTTTTCCTGTCTTGCTTACTATACATGAACAAGGAAGCACACTGCCACAGTTGCTGCAGGCAGTCATCTTGCTACCATGGAGAAAGTTTTTCTAATAATAGAATTTACACATAGAGGAGGGGAGAGCTGAGGCGATAGCAGAGAAACAGAGCTGGATCTGTGTATATAACACACCTGGAGACTATCCCACTTTTGACTTAGATTATGTGAAAAAATGTCTTTCTATAAACACTGTTGGAGAAGTGCTCTCTATTACTTATAGCCTAGGTAACAAGGTTAAAATTTAGTTCCCTATCTCCTCCCTTTAAAAAAAAATCATTTATATCTGTTGACTTTTTTCCTATA